>NW_027273864.1:20882500-21585833 GCF_046630095.1 Trachinotus anak | reverse complement strand
TAGTCCTCACTTCATACGCTCTCACCCTTGTCACCTCTCTTTCACTTTCTGGCTGGCTTTAGGTTTCTGTGATATTTCTACCAAAACCAGATGCTGCCAGCCGTTTACCATCTCTCTTTGACACCATGTTGAGTCTAACCTTTTTTTTTATTTTTTATTTTTATCTAATCTCACACACCCACACTCTCGTTGTGACCGAAATAGAGCCGCAGCAGAAGAGTTCACTTATTTACTGTAATCCTCTCTGAGAACAGTAAAGCTAAAATGATTGAATACATAAATAAATTGCTCGCTCATTTTCTAGGCCACAGGAAGATGCTGCACCACACCAGGAAGAGACTGGCATCCTCTGAACTTTGTATCAGTTACTGTGGCTGGGCCTGTTTGAGGACAAGAGGGACTTCCCCCAGGCAGACAGCAAAAGCAAACATTGTCCTGTTGCTCAGTCGGATCGAGCCAATCAGCACAAGCAGATCAGGCAGACAATAAACACAAAGACCCAATGATGGCTGTCTGGATGTAGAACCATTAACAATAGGGGGAGGGATGGGGATAGGAAGTCGGGCTGTTATATGCTCTCTCGCACGGCTTCTGCCATGTGACAAACATTTATGCTCATGTACAGATTTATGTGATACTCATTATACTGACGCATGTGGCAGTTTCACATTGTGTCTGACAAAGCATGTTGAAAAAGTACATTCACAAGGACAAGTACAACGCTACACGTTTCACACTACAATGACTGACTGAACGGTATACACAGGATACAGTTCTGATATTATCAGCCAAGATCAATGAGTATATGGAGTACAATATATTTTTGACTGATCACATATATAATATGTCCTGTTACTTCCATCGATGATACAGTGAAGTCTATTGTTCAACTGTAAAACATATGTACACATACATATCTTAATCACACTATGTTTACTAATGTTGTTTTTTTTTTTTTAAAGGAGAAGAAAAAAAGATTAGTATTTGATTTTATTTTAACACCCAATCAGCAAAAACCACAGTCAGCATTGTGATACATCTACTCATTAGATATGAGTGTTGGCTTTGCCTTTTTATAGGCTGGGCTGGTGGGGCACTGCAAAGCCAAAGGCACAGCTGTAGGGGTATAGTTACCTGTAACGTTAGCTGTTGCATGTTATATTATTTACGCAGATCTGGACTTAATGGAACACATGTGTGTGTCCGTAGACGACATTCTTCCCAGATTAGCTGAAAGGCCTGCACACATCAAACTCCACCAACGAGAGGAATGCAAGGCCTAGACCGGCTTATGGGGAAACCCTATCACTCATCTATGGTATACAGTACTTACAACCTATGCACACACACACACACACACACACACACAAAGTCATGCATGTGCACACATACTGTATTTATACATTATGGAGACAGTGCCCCACACTGTATGTACAGTATGCACTCAACAATGCATGCACATTAGCATCAGAGGATCAATAACACAAAATAAGTCTCATTTCCAATATCCATTCAGCCCCAACACAGTTCAGTTAGTGCTGTTGCTGCTGATATTTTAACTCATAAAACACATTATCCTGTCAATTCTGTTGCATAAACATGTTACATAATATCAGTTTGATTTCCAGCCGTGGTGGTCTAACAGTCAATAACAGAGAATGAATCACTTCTTCTGTGGTTTTTTTTAGAGATTTTAGTCTGAGACAAAAACTGGCTGCAGTGTGACATTGGTTTGCATATTGCATTGTGATGAATCATTTTACTTCATGAATTTTTTGCAGAGTGTGATATTTTTTAATTTGACAAGAGGTGATACCGATATCATTTCCATGGTGTTTTACATCTCTGATTTTCATACTGTTCAGCTTTTAACAGATGCTGAATTTAGATTTTATTTTGGAAGGCTGTGTGTACTACAGTAAAGCAATCACATTTTTAGGCCTATCAGCTTCATTAAAACTAACTTTACGTTGCGGGGACTTTGGGAAGGATTCAGTGACATCTACAGCATTCCTGCCACCATCTGTGAGTTCTAGCATATTAACCTTAAAGCCGCTGACATTTAAGTGTTGTTTATTTCAAAGGGAAGGACGGACTGAAAGTATACAATATACCAGAAACTATAATATAGTAAGAGAAAGGATGCATTAATATATGGCTCAAGGTTCTGGCAGAAAAACGTGTTTAGCGTCCACTGTGAACCCAGTACTTGTGTAATACAATGAATCAATACAACGCATTGATTACTATAGGTGGCAAGCAGCAGACCAGAATTGTAAAACATACTGATGCGTATTGTACATGTCCATGAGTTTGTTATTGTTTGGATATTTGTGGTTAGTTCCACATATATCAATAGCCATGTCATATTCCATATGGCTGTTTTTCTATTAATGTATTATGTCTATTTCAGTGTACCTGGAGTAAGAGAATCACACAGGCGAGTTGTGCGTGTGATGTGTGTGTGTGTGTGTGTGTGCGCGCCTGTGTGAAAAAGATGTCAGTTAAGGCCTAAGCAGCTCGACCATAACCAGGACATGTACCCAGGGGCTACCTGCCTCAGGCCACGACCGACACTCAAACTACTGATCACACCATTGGGAACATCCAGCCAACACTAACATTTGAGCAGAGGCTATTTATAGCTGACCGCAGGTTGACTCTTCATCCATTCCTGGTGTAAACACATGTGAGTTTATATGTATCGACACGCTATTGCTTATTGCTTCTATGGTGGGAACAACTTTTTATATAATTATCTTTAGAATTCAAAGCAAGTAAAGATAACATAATAACATAATAAATTCTATTAGCTGGCCCCGAAACCAAAAGTGATGAGCTGCTTCAAACACTTGGTAAAGCAAAAAGTATGGGTGTTATTTTAGATTTTAGAAGCTTTATGTCCCATATAAACAAAGTGACCAAGATGGCATTCCTTCGCCTCAGACACATTGCCAAAGTACAGCCTTTTCTGACCCAACAAGATGCTGACTACTACTGTGCACTGATGCATTGAGAGTATGTAACTTATCCACAATTCTGCTCCCCAAAAACAAAGAAGAGAGAACACATCGCTGGAGTCCTATAGTCACACAGCACGGGCTCCCCATGTCTCCCACAATTGATTTTAAAGTCCTTCTACTTGTATACAAAGCTCTCAAGGGCTTAGGACCGGCCTACATCACAGATTCCCTGTTGCTTTATGCTACTTCACAAGCCCTCAGATCCTCTACTGCTGGCCCCTCCAATGCAGCTTTTTTTTCTGATCTGCTCCCAAACTGTGGAGCAGCCTACCCGAAGAGATATTAGAGAGGCAGACTCCGCTGAAATCATAAAATGACACTTACTACGATGTGCCTGCTTCACATGGTGTCCCACATGCTGTTTTCTCTCATGACCTTTTATGCATCTAAATGTCTTTTTTTTATTATTAGCTGATTATGATTTTAAAAATCTTAAATGCTTTTCTTTCTCAGCAACCCTGAGCACTTTTATCTGCACCTGCTTTTCAAATGATTTCGTGTTTCCTGTTTTTATTTTTTCAAAGTATGAGCTGTATGCTTTGTATGTCAGGTTCCATACAAATAAAGCATTATTATTACTTTATTTAATTTAACACAAGTTTGCCTTGGTATTACATCTCTCATCTTCACTTGTCCTCTTCCGTCGGCTTGTCCCTTCTTGTTTTCTATCACTGCTTGCTGCGCCTCCACCCTTCCTCTTGCTGCCCGAGCTTGTGTTTATATTTCTCCAATAGCTTTTGTTGTTCCACTAGTCAACACAGATCATGATTTACACTAGAGCACAATACATCAGCTGGAAATTCTCAACCTGCACCTCTCACATCGGCCCCTCTCTTTCCCTCCCTCTCTTGCTACCTATCAATCTGTATATATATTTAGTTGTACCTATGACTCTATCACACTTTTTTTCAATTAATCTCCATTCTCAGTTCGGTCTACTGCCATTTCAAGAAATGTGTCAAAATGCAAATGCACCCTCATGTTGTTTAACACCAAAACGTACAGTGGAAAGTAAAGGTGAGAAGGTCACATTTGCCTTTTGATTGTGGCATTCTGTAATGGTGAAAGTGGAGGTTATGTAAACCAGTTATCACAGTTTGAGTTTCCGACTTTGTGCACATTTTTGAAACTTTAATGACACTGTGCTGCTCTCTTTTCTCCTCCCTGACTCTTTCCTGTTCCTCTTAACTTGACTTTGTGCATCTGGCTGCAGCTACAGAGACGGCTCTCGCAGAAAGTAGATTCTGTATCTAAAGGAACAACAATGTAGAGCTTGGCTGCATGTTTTCAGGAGTGATAGGAAATTCAACAGCACCACCTAAAATTGTACCAAAGCTAAGACGCTAAGTACAGCCGAGTACAAGTGCAGATTATCGAGTGGATTGAGTGCTGCATTTCTGAACTCTCCACACAGGAAAGTGGAAGTTATAGATGTAATTAAAGATTTTTTTTTTTTTTTTTTTTTTTTGCTCCAGTCAAGTTCAGTTTGTTGTAGGATTCATCACAGTGCAAAATTAAAGACTGAACTGCTTCAGTTCAAATGAAAGGAAATGTAATCAAGCTTCATCTGTAGTGAAGTTGAATGTAGGAGTCAGTTGGTGAATTATGTCTCTTAAAGATACAACAAAGACCGCTATAGCACTACACCCCTCAGCAAGGATAACATGCACTGGAAAAACTCCTGATGATAGAAATTTGCTCATTCTCTTTTCTGTCGCTCTCTCTCTCACACACACAGACACACACCTGCCCTTTGTATTACACTTGACACAAAAGCAAAGGAGATGGAGCACATTAATAAAGTGCAGTCGGTGCCCTTGCTCTCTCCGATACAGAGGGGAGAAAAGAAACTTTTCGTTTTCATTTATCTTTTTTTTTTTCCGAGCCCCTCATCTTTTTTTATGAGGTGGTTTCCTGAAGCCAAAACAACATGGTGTTACAACAACACAACTTAGAACCAACAACTGACAAGCAGAGCCAGCCCCTCTGCTGTGTGGTGGCCACAACCAGTGTGTTAAAGGCAGAAAACAGATGGTTGGAAGAAGATTTAGCTAATATAAAAACAGGGGATTTTCTCTTTCTCTTTCTGTTTATTGCCAGTAGAGGTACAGGCAAAAGCTAGATTATTTTAATACAGGCAGAAGCTGAGGAGAATAATTCCCTAACAAATTGAGGATTGCTGAGGAGAGCAGAGGCTCACAAATGTCAGGTCGCATCTGTCATTTGATTTAATGACATATTCTGCGATTGTGATAGACAGTAAATGTTGTCATTTTTCCTTTTACAAAACGTAGCAAATATAATAAAAATGATAGTATACAGATCTTAAGTAATGTAGAAACACTGCTAAAAAAAAAAGACAGGAAGATAAGCAGTAATGAAAAGAAATTTAACTGAGTCAATATTTAACCGACAACATTAACTTTATAGATATATATATATATCTTGTTGATGTTGTGAAGCTGTTTTCTATATTGGGCAGTCTTGTACAGTAAGTCAGCTTTAGCAACACATTTAGAAGTTCAATCACACATTTGAGGGAGAGAGAAAGAGAGAGAGGGAGGGAGAGAGAGGCAGTGAGGACAAGAAAAGACAAGGCAGCAAAGACAGAGAGAGTGAGAGCGAGAGAGGAGGCAAGGAGAGAGAGAGAGAGAAACGGAGATGGAGATAGAGCAATAGAGGGAGAGAGTTAGTTGAGAGTTGATATGCTGACTACAGGCAGTTGATTTGGTTTCAGAGAGCATTGTTACGGTGCTTTGAATTAATGCCTCCCAAAGAGTCCAATTGTGATTCTTGGGCTGTGCTGACAGAATATTTGACAGCCTAGGGTGAGCTGCTGATCTCAGCTGAATCCTCTGTTCTGGTGTGTGTGTGTGTGTGTGTGTGCGTATGCGCCCTTGCTCATGTGTGAATATATGGTTGGGACCCATCACATTTATACACCTACACATGTTCAGATACAGTAAAAGCATAGATGTGCGAAAACAGTCAAAACGCTTGCGTGAATACAGTATGTGCACAGACTCCAACACACACACACACACAGAGTGGACAGTGTGTGATACAGTCAGTGAAATGAACCGACACATAGATTGAATCAAAATAGGTGTTATCTAAGTGCTAACACACATTGACACAAAATACCTGACTATGCAAACAACCCTCAGCTAAATTGAGAACATTCACTCAGTGAAGATGAAACAGTTCGACCAAGTGTTTTGTTTTTTTCTTTTGTTCTCCCTGCAGGAAACATGTTGTCCCTCTGGGCTGCTGAATAAATAAAAAACACAGACAAGCCCATTGCTTCATTACAGTGATGGGAAGAGAGAAAAAAAAAAAGACACTCCATCAAAATAAACCCACTGCACAGGACTGGTCCCGTCTGACAGCAGCACAACATCTTGAAAAATCATCTGTAAAAATATCATTCACAAACCTGCAGATACTGCAAATGTATTAACTGTGTTCATCATGTTAAGTCCTTTAATACCAAAACTACTTTTACCAGTTACACTAAAGCTTTTGCTATAAAGGTGCTGTAAAGAGATGGATTGTAAAGGCAACGCAGACTGAAACTATTAAAATAACCTGTTTTTAACATGTCATCAGCAGTGTAGATAAAACCGAACAGTCAAAAGACAAGTCTGCTTACTTCATATGATATCCTACTGTACCTGTGTACACGCTAAGCCAATACAATAGGAATACATATAGCACATACTGTAGTTCATTTACTTGATATCTCATTATTCACCTTCACTCTGCAGAGCTTAGTAATGACACCTCTGAATATAAATAGATTTCAAATGTGTAGTTGTAGAAAATTGTGCATGTAAGCTCGCACATTGTCACATGTGACCCTGTTCAACTAAAATAAAACCTGAAACAGTCAGTTGTGATATAGTCAGTGCACCGTAGATTTAAAGCTTGGACTCAAATCAGATGAACTGTATCAGTCACGAAAAAGACACTTTTGAGACCTGATTCCTTAAAGACTTGAGACTTGAAAGCAGATCCAAGATCCAGTGAATTTTTCATTATTAGACTTATAAATTGAAAGGTCGTCATCTTAGATTTGTAAAAAAATAAATAACAATAATAATAATTAAAACAGCTTTCAAAGAACAGCTGTCAAACAGAGCAACTGTTTTGAGCACTGATGATTACGGTCCTTTTTCTGGTAAACTTTGCCAACATTTGCTGATTCCACCTTCTGAGATGTAAAGCCTGTTTCACATCACTGCACATTCAGCATATTTGTTTTTTACAAACAAGAAGAATGAATGCGTCACCTTCGGCTCTGGGAAAATCTGAGGTGTTTTTCACTTTTCTGACATTTAATAAAAAAAACTATTGATATTTTAATTTAGGTTATAATCAATACTGAAGATGATCATTAGTTGCAGCTCAGGTTCAGATGTTGTGCCATTTTAATGGTAAACTAACCTGCAAAGCTCTTACGAAGACTTCACTCACTTAGCTGCTGCTTAACGCGAGACATTGACAAAACTTGAAACTCGACTTTGACTCGTGTCAGAAGAGGTTCAGACCACCAAGAGGATATTCCTATAATACATCAACCAAAATTATTCAGATTTAGATTCAATGTATGAAACCCACCCCCCCACCCCCAACCCACCCGAAGGTTCTGCATGTATGACTCGCCACAAGTTACGAGAGCTGTAATGACCTGCTGAAAGTAGCAGATGAGTCAGAGTTAGATATTTATAGTTTAGACAAGCACCCTCCTTTCTCCCCATGTGAAACTGTCATTTTGCTAAATTGAGAACTGTCTTCATCATGGTGTCATGAAAAGTGTAGTATCAATGTGATTACACTTATTTTTCTTCGTCTTTCTTAAATTTGGGGGGGGGGGGGGTTCAGAGGTTCCCAGCTGGCCTTGAGCATGGGAAACCTTTTTATGTGTTTCATTTTCTAGAAAACCTGTTCCTGAGAACGTTTGTTTTTTTTTGTTTTTTTTTTTTGTTTTTTTAAATGAACTGGATAAAGAAGAAAAACAATGGGCAGAGCACGAGGAAGGGACTCAAGTGTGATTGTAATGCAGGTGTTGACTTCAGAGGATGGACACTTCTCTTTTTCCACCGCTCACTCTCCTACCTTCCTCTTCTCTTCCATCCTCTCTCTTCACCTCCTCCATCCATTCACAGCACCTCTCTGCCTTCTTCTCCCTCTGCCTTTACATCTTTCTCTCCATCTTGAGAGCCGTGCCTCACCCTAATTAGAAATTCCCCCTCCGACCAACTGAAATTGAATTGCCCATCATTTGCATAATGATAGCTCACCGGGCTGACGGCCGATTTACCATGAGATGAAATGTAGCAATCACTTAAGAGAGTGACCATGAGGGAGTGTGGGTGAGGGAGGGGAGCGAGAGAGAGAAAAGGAGCGAGAATGTGAGGATGAAATGGGATCACAAAGATAGAGCGAGGTTAAGAATCACAGAGAGGGAGAAACAGAAAAATCCGACAGGTATTTAGGTTATTGTCTCATACAGCAATATTGCTGGGAGGAAGGCTGTGTCCTAAATATGACAGCAACTGGATACAACAAGGACACGTAAGGACACTTATACAACACTGTTCCTCTTGTCAATGGAAGCTCTGCTGTCTTTGAACTAATATTCATATTTCACACAGAGCTACTATTGTGTCAGAGAGGAGCAACACTTCTGTATTCCCGAAACCTTAAATGATCTTTAACTTCACACTTGTGTATTACTCCAAATTTCCAGTTACCTTTTCTCGAGGAGAGTTGAACATTTTCAAGCGGCAGACTATTCATTGCCATAGAAAGAAGCAGCAAAACTAGGACATGAATGAGACTTGAGTTTTTTTTTTCACAGTCAATAACATTCAGATTAACAGTTGTGATCAACAACTCAACCAAAAGTCTAGTTTGGCAGCAGTTTAAGTCTCTGAAACATTTACCATTTATTATCAACAGCTCATAAGATGTATGAGCCTATTCTTTTTCCAGCTGATTAAAAGTCAGCCAATAAGCATCCTTCATTAGTCATAGCTCATTATTGTTATCGAGGGTTATGTGTTTTGCTCTCAGCAAATGCTCCAAACAGTTACTGGATGTCTGTGAAGTCCATTGTTGGTGTAAATGTTAAGCACTATTTTTAGATTCTTGACTAGATGCTTGGGTTCTGACTTTGTTCCCTCACGAGATCAGCATCGGGAACTCCTGCACCACCCACACTTTATAAGAAGCGGTCAGATTGTCAACTGTGTAGTTGTCAGTGAACGCCCCATCAGTTCAACAGCTGCCACACTGTGCACAAATTACTGTAATCAATGATATGATAATCATCTCGTTGTCTCGCCTGTTCTGGGGCATCAATAACCACATACCACCAGGCCTGTAAATTTGATTTGTAAAAAAAAAAAAAAAAAAAAAAAATCCTGATAAATCTTGTTTCTGTGGTGTCACGTAGCAACTGGCAAATCGAATAACGCTGCATGATCAGTGAGGAAGCATAGGGTCACGGCTAATGCACACAGTGGTCTAAAATCTTAACACGGGGGTACCTTTCTATTAAAAGTACTTATTCACAGGAGTGAGTGGGCTGAAGCAAGTGATGTGGAGGTCATATTTGTTTCTAATATTCAGAGTTATATGTTGTGCTATCAGGTTGGAAGCTCTGCCCAGAGTCTGATAAGGCCACTGTTTATTGTCTGACTTCCACTCTCTAACCTGAGCAACCTCAGACTCTCACACACGGTACTTTCCACTACTTAGCCATTACCTCAGCGTGTGTGTGTGTGTGTGTGTGTGTCTGGTTTATACAGTATGTGCATGAGTATAAGTGTGTGTGTGTTTGCGTGCAAGAGCTCTCGTGTGTGTGTGTAATCTTTGGTTTCGCAAGTCTTGACCTAATTAGTCTTTGTCGATGCTCAATAACTGACAAGTCATCAGAAAGCGCACACACACACACACACACACACACACAGGTGCACACACACAGAAGAGCACACAGACACGCACATCACTCAGTGCACAAATCATTTATTCAGTTTTTCAATCTCCTCTTCCTCTGTCCATCTCTACATAAGTGATCAGTGATCACATGTCGCATGTTAAAGTCAGCCGGCCCAGACAGGAGGGAGTTAAGTCCCTTATCTCTCCTCCCCAGAAGAAATTCCTACTAGAGGCCTCGCTCTGCTGGTTTCCTGCCTTCTTGCCCAATGCCCTATTTTTACTCATCGGGGCTCTAGAATACCAGGGGCAGCTTTTTCCTTGTCACTAACATATTTCCTGCCATTCTCACTCTGACATTTCTCCCCCCTGCACGCTTCGCTCAAATCGTTCCCCCTCTTTATGGGTCATAACCTTTCAGTCGGGGCCGTTCATATTCAAATGTACCTGGCCATGCCGGAACCGCTGCGAGCTCATCCATCTTTTTCGGTTGGCCTTTTTTTTTTCTCTCTCTCACAGTTTTTCTTTAATATAAGCTTTAACTGGGTGTTAATTCAAGATCTTTCTGAGTGCTGCCAGAAACAATCAGGTCCGCTCTGTGCTTTGCCGTCAGGCTGACTGACTACAGTGTATGACGGCTCATCCACAAAACTATGTTGTGTGTTTAAGACTCTGAATAACAACAATACAGTGTAGCTGAGGCTCACTAACGTTGGGTTTTAATTTTTTTGAAAAGGCGAATTTAAACGTTAAAATTTGAATTCTCTTCAGTCTCTATCAGTGAGAGAATTTCCTGACCCAGTAGCTTTCCAAGAACTGTGGTGATTAGCAATCGCTTGTAACTGGCAACCAAAATTTTGAGCAGTGTAGGCTGATTTGCATCTTAAAGTCATTTTGTGTGAGGAAATATAAACTGTTTTGTTACCGCTGCTATTGTGCATATTTTTCCATTTCACACCAGAATAATATATCAGCGTCAGGTCTCTGAGTGGGTATTTCCACATCAGCTGTTGACTGACATTTGAACGCTGAGTCTTGATTGGAGCACATCATGGTCCTGTGTAGCCTACGGGCGTTAACATAAGATGTGTTTTTTTTTCCCATTTCCACAAGACTTCAGTCCCTTTACAACATGAGACGTTCAGGGTGGCCTGTTGAGCTGTTAAGTTTGTGTTTCACTCAGGAAGTGGAAGCTAGCAACCTGGCCTGCCGTGATGTCCCACTAGACGTTGCATTTCGTCCATATCATTTCATCACCTGCTGAGTCAGCAGCGGCTCCTGCGCACTCAGTGTTGAATTCATCCTGTACGTTATCGTGTGATCTGAACAATGACATAGCATCATTTACCCACAGTGCCACCAGAGTAGCATTTCCTAGATCACAGATTTGTGCACTCTAAGCTAAGAACACCAGTCCCAAACTGGTTAACTGTAAATGAGGTGATATTGCAAACTATTTTTAGCAAGCACCCACATATAAAGAGCATCAAATGCATTACCACCACCATCAGTGTCAGATGGAACCTAAAATCCCATCCCACCAAGAGAGCAGCGATGTAGGGTATGCCATCAGTGCAGAAAAAATTTCATCAAACAAGTGGAACACCAAGGATATATACAGTACACTGATTTCTTCACAATGATTTATGTTTGACTTTACATATGGACTAAAAGTCAAATGACTAGCCAACAAGCTCCCAAACCCTCAGTGCTGTTTTCATTTTGACAGCTGGAACCATCGCGGCAAAGTCACAAATCAAGGTCCAGCTTTTCTCCAGGTTCTCCACTTTACAGAAGTCCCTGGTGCAGAATGTGCATTTAGAGAATTTAAAGTAACGGGCCTAAAGAGGTCCTGAGGAGAAGAATGAATGACAGTTTAATGAATGCCTGGGGAGATATGATATCAGTGACTGGCTCCTTCAGCGCGG
This sequence comes from Trachinotus anak, assembly GCF_046630095.1. Classification (NCBI taxonomy): domain Eukaryota; kingdom Metazoa; phylum Chordata; class Actinopteri; order Carangiformes; family Carangidae; genus Trachinotus; species Trachinotus anak. The sequence continues at coordinate 21,573,940 of NW_027273864.1, read as the reverse complement.
CTTTCATCCTATTCATACACCCAGCATGGTCTAAATGCAGGTGGATCGATGCTGGTTAAAAACACTAATGGCACATAAAGGGAGCACACTTCACTACTGTGTTTCTTTCTCACCAAGGTCTGATCGCTCCTGGACTATTAATGGAATTCAGCTCTCAGTAGAGAATATCCAGCCAGCTACAGGTGAAAAAAAAAAAAAAGTCCATTGTTTGAATTTTCAAGGCTACCTTTCTTACAAAATGGTGGCATTGACATTCTAGATGAAGAGAGTTTGGCTTCTCGTTCACATTTGCAGTAACAAATGTGATAATATTCATTCTGATGAGTGCGATGACATGAACCCAAGACAGTGCACACCTGTACTCGAATCATATTGTCTATTATATTGCTTTTTTTTTTTTTTTTTTTTTTTACTTTTACCGGGTACATTTATGAATATCAATATTATTTCCCAGTAGGAGGTAAATGGTATTGAATGGTTGCCAGGCTGCTGGAGGGGCGACTGTTCAGCTGACTAAAAGAGCCATTCTCCATTTTATCTCTCAATCGGTGTGTATTTGTGCACATGCCATCCTCCTGGTGTGTGTGTGTCCGTGTGTGTGTGTGCATGTGTGCGTTTCATTTTGACGAGGAGCAGAACGAGCCGGAGCTCGCTTGCTGCGCCACTAGGCCATGTGAGAAAAAGTTCACGTGATGCAGGCAAATACAGCCGGGCTTCGGCAGGATGGAAAAGTCTGTAATCAAACCATAAATCAGAAATCACTGAACTGCCATCCACCCACCCCCTCTTTCCCTCTCTCCTTTTTTTTTTTTTTTTTTTTTGTTGCTACCCTCCTGCTCCTCTCTGCAGAGCTCCCTGTATAGCATGTTATGTTACAGTACATACAGCCATGCACACACTGCTCTGGGAGAGGTGAGTAGCAGATCAATGCTGAATGCATTTTCCACACATCAAGGTTTAAATCAGGAGATACATGAAATCGTATAGTGACAAAAAAATCCAGTACTTTCTTTTAACACATCAGTGAGCTCTTTCTATAAGCTCTTTCACAAAGCTGCTGTTTGCAGAATTTGACTCGTGGTGTGTATTAAAATATCTGCTTTGCGCAATAAAACCATTTCCACACCTTAAGCAAACAACTCTGCAGTCGGCAGTCACATGTGTGCATGTTCATGTGTTTTTTTTTTTTTTTTCTCTGACTACTCACAAACACATGCACTTCATATTTTTCTGGCCATGACTTTCACAGTGAGCCACCTGGTGAGCTGTAATATCAGGAGAACAGTGGGGTCATTGTGAAGGAGCTGTGTGATATCAAGGAGAGTGACCCATTTAGAGCCCAGCTACAGAGCTGACAAGCCTCTGTTATGTCTAGGACATCTGGAAAGCCGGAGCGGCTACAGTACATAGGAGTCAGTCCTTTCCAGAAAGGGGAAAGACATCTGACATTGTCACAGATATTTCACACGCTCACCTAGAAGTCCTGTTCAGAGGGCAGTGCTGTAAAGTGGCGCTGATACTGGTGAGGATCTGTTACAGTACACAGAGAAATATGGAAGGGAGCCAGACACTATGTGAAGATCTGGTCATCTTACAGTGTTTTTAGAGGGCTGGAATAAGAGTGCCCAGCGCTGTGTGCTATCTGCTGCTCAGCAAAAGTGCTCTGCAAAAAGATCAAGTGATCAAGGGAAAAAAAGTTCTGTCTCATTATTTAAATGAGGATTACTTTTTCAGTAGCTGATTCAATGCGGTGGTGTTCAAAAGGGGGCCTTGCATATTCTGCAAAATAACTGCAGCAGGAGAAACTGAGTGCTTTAAGTAAGAAGTAAGAATTCAAAGCAAAGAAATGTTACCATTCATGTATCACACACAATGCTGCATAAGACGACTGAGATCTGTCCAGCAGTGTTGCACATTATATAAAGGAATACATGAACGCAATGCATAATGAGAGGCCACAATGAGCCAAGGAAAGCACACTGAACAAAGCCCCCAGGGGGAAAGGAAATTATTCAGAATAGACGAGGACACAATTCATAATAATATTGGGAAGTTTTTTCTCTCGTTGTTTAAAAGCCATGCTTTAGATGTAAAACCAGAACTAACCTACAAATATGGAGTGGCTTACTTAAGCAGCAAGATAAGAATTTTTAAGGATCTTTTTTTTTTACCCTCAATTCAAAGCCTCCCTTTCAGATTACAGCCTGGGGTGAGATTGCTGAGATGATATATAAACAAAATACAAGCTAGCCTAATATATATATAATAGCTACCATTATAAGCATTTGTGCACGATACATTTAGTACAATGCAACAGTAAATGCTAAATGATTAATCCCGCTGTCATTTCACTTTTTGTACACCAAACAATAATTCTGTATCATGAGGTAATTCGTTTCTGTATGAAGAGGCAATTGGCTGCAAAGATTGAATCATTGGGCCTTGTTTCATTTTCCATGTAATTAAATCAGCTTCTGAATAAAAAAAAAAAAAAAAAAAAACTGTGTAAGCTGGCATACGATTTAGGGGAAATTAGCATTTTTAATCATAGTACATTACTTTAATAACTCAATAAATCTGTGGCAGCTGGAGCATCTGAGAATGTTGTCACAGCCACTTAGTTCTGCATCTGCAACTAATACAGGCTGATGAGAATCAGCCCGAGAGAGAGAGAGAGAGAGAGAGAGAGGGAATGAAAAGTGTTAGAGAAAGGGTAGAAAAGAAAGGCAGCAGAGTGAGACCAGGAGGAAGAGGATCCAGGGAGATAGAGACAAAAGCATGGCAGGTGAGACGCAGGGATGAGCAGAACCAGAAAGAAAGAAATATCAGCGCAGCCTCTGGCACAGAGAGGGGGCTCGGCACTTGTCTCACCTCTTTCAGTTATTAACTGTTAATCCCCAATTAGCTCATCTTTCACCTCGATGTTGCACAGAAAACCTGCTTATACCCCACGTATTGCTTTGTTGCTTGGGTATGTTTGTGCAGCTTAGCGATAGTAGTTGCCAAATATAATAAACAAGTCTGAGCAACCACAAAAAATCTCATTTCATTTTAAAGGGATGTCAAGAAGCAGAAGTCCTCTGAATGTATACTGTATCAACCAATCCTCCAACCATAGACCATATATGTCCCTGCTCTTGTATAGAGCCCCTTATAGCAGCAGGAGGGTGTACCGCACCTTCGTTGTCATGGTTACAATAATAAACACGTGGTTAAGCTTATGGAACAGTCATGGTTTGGTTAGGTTTTGGCACGAAAACAGCTTGGTTTTGGAAAGGTCGTAGTTTGGGTTAAAATAAGTACTTAGTTACAGTTGGAGGAGCCTCCTCGTCATGGCTACAATCATAAACATGTGCTTAAGGCTGTTGAACTGTCATAGATAAAACAAAAACATTTCTGTTAAAACCAGTTTCACACAGGAAACGAACAGCAGTCTCCTCTGTGAAACTCGACTCATCCATCCTCCTCCTAATGTGGACAGTCACTCTATATACTTCGTCACCTGATGTCTTCCTTTGCTCCCGTCATAATTACTACTTCGGCCGTTAGAAGTCGCCTTACAATTAAACATAACTATGGGTTTTAATAAGCTGCTTGGGGACAGACTCTACAGTAACCCAGCTACAAGAGTTCCTACAAATTAAAACTGATGCACCAAGTCGTCACCCCACAGCAGAGAGAGTGTGGTCTCATCAAAGTGACGAGGAAAGCAAAACTGAAAAACCTGAAAGTGTTGCTCTCTACATTTGTCTGCATCTTTTCCAACACAAATTTATTCTCCTGGAGGCACCTTTTTTGACTGGACAGCACTGGTCATTTGTTCACACAGCTTAAGTAAACCCATGCGTATACTTAGTGCTAATCCAAACATAGTCAGTCTTACATGTAAAGTACGGAAGAGGAAGATGGAAGGTTTACATCTCATTTCCCCCTGGCATCCACTGGTTTCTTTAGGGAGTCCAAATAACAAAATTAGTTATCAATTAATCTGATTAATATTTCTATTGATTGTGAAAAAAATCCATCACAAGTTCAAAAACAACTTTTACTTTTAATTGCTTTTTTGACCTAAGAACAGGTGAAAAAAAAACAAAGATAGGACCCAGAAAATGTTTGCCATTTTCACGACTTAAAGCTTTTATCCTCAATTATTACAATTATTTTTCACCACTGTTTTCCCTTTAACCATAAATGTATTACATGCCTAAACCTAACCGTTAACCCAAAAATACCTTCACCCTACAGACAGAAAATCTTCAAACACTCACAGTCCTGCATTGACAGACAACCTACTTTGGTGTTTAGTTGTGGGAAACTTGTTGAAAAGTACTATGTGATCACAGTATGGTGGGCGCCGTGATGTCTGATGCAGGACGATGTTCACTGTGCTGCAATGAAAATAACAGTGAGCGTGAGCAGGTGCACGAGCACAAATGAAAGTGAGAGCAGGTGTCATGTCAGCACGTGCATGCCTGGGAGAGAGGACTCTTCTTGGTCTTGCTTTGTGTGAACCTGCGTGTGTATCCATGTTAACGTGCGGTATGCTTTTCTACTGATTCTTTCTTTTCTTTTTTCCTGTAAGTTTGCAGAATTGCTCGAACTGCCTCTTACTCTCTGTGTGCCAGATAAAGCTCTATCTCTCCATCTCCTCTTCCTCTCTGTCAGATTGTTTGTTTGCTAGTGTCTTGCTCAAGTGACAGAGCTGCAATGGGAGAAACTTATCATTTAAGAGCTTAACAGTGTGCGTCCTTAAGTCTGGGTTTGCACGTACACGTTTGCTTCCATCTTTTCAAATCAATGTACAATATCTGGCAAGGCAACCATGGAAGACAACATTAAATAAAAAAATTAAAAAAAATCCTACGCCTTATTGAGATGTGAATTTACGTTCGACATAGGCAGGAGAGGCACATGAAAGCATCATGGCACACAATCAATGCCCTGAAGGTGTGCTGGCATGTGTCTGTGCCCATTCGCTCTATCTCAGCAGCTCCATTGAGGAGACTGAGGAGCCTTGTTTCCACTGATACACAGATTTTTGATTCACTTAGCAGGCTTTGTCATGTGCATGTTGGATTAAGCCTCTGACTGAAAATCAACCGTGCAGCACGAGCACACAGACAGGCATGCTACAGCACCCGCAAATCTGCAAACAACCATTAGCACGACGGTGGTAGACCCCCACTAATTAGCTCATCATCTCAGTGGCCTCTCTGCATCACTTCATGGATCTGGTTTCAAAGTAAAGTACACTTTCCCAAAAGAGTCACGGGGTTACGACGGCATTACGGCGTTGGACACACGAGGATATTTCCATGTGCTCTTTGGGGACAAGAGACACACACAGGACTTGTAGTTTCCTCTATCGACTGTTTGACTAACGCTAAAATAGCACCCGAGGAGGCTAAGTTGACTTGACAGGACACGTACAAGAAAAAGCTATTATAACGCCATGCCAGGCTGATTTTGTAAGAACAGCTCGGGTGGGCAGCTCGATCCATTTGCAGATCAGGCGACATGCGGATCAGAAGCGGCTGCGTTTTTATAGTCCTCCACAACAAACACACAACAACCTAACAGCTCACATTTATGCTTTTGAATTTATCTGCTCATTCCTCTTTCTCTCTCTCCCTCTCTTTCCCCCCCCCCCCCCCCCATCTCTCTCATAATACAACTGTTAAGGCATTTTCACGCTGTTGTGACTGGTCACAAATTGCTATTATTATTCAGCCAAAACAAAAGTCTGAAGAAAAACCATGAAAGTTCCCTTGAATGTTAACAGTACAATTTTCCAAATAGATCTCTCACAAAAATCTGCCAACATTTGTTTTCTTTATTGTGGTTCCTGTTTCTCTGAGGTCATTCGAAGAAGAGGAAGATCACTTTGTACTTTGTACTTGATGAGTGCCAAAACAACCTCAAACGTCATTTGCTGTTGGTCTTCACACAGTTGAAAGGAAGGAAGTGGTAACACAGTAGGCTTCATATGCTATCTATTTATCTATCTATTAGGCAGTATGGATTATGATGCATTTCTTTGTTGAAATGTCTTTTGTTGAAGTCGTTGAGCAGTTTGATCAATCTAAGAACAGAACTGTCTTATGTAAACCAGGGCTATAATTTCAGTGCTGTAGACTGGCAGCCTCTTAAAATTCTCCCAGTGTCTTGTGAGAGCATTTGCAGGCTTTGAGCTACCACTACAGATTTATACCTTTGCCATACATTGCAGTTCCTCAGTGTGTACACTTTCTGCAGCAGCCTCTATACTCTCACCCTCTAATTTTTTTTTTTCCCTTTGTTATGTGTGTCCTCGCATATAATTCAGTTGGTCATTATTTTCAAATTAGAGCAGTAAAGTCGGTTACATGTCTCAGTATGGGTTGGTTACTTTGTGGTGGGGCCGAGGAGCCGGTGAAAGATTCACACACAGTCTATATGGTCTTGTGCTGTTTCATATGTAGGCTGGGATCGACAACTGGGGTTTACATGGGACTATATATAAACATCATCACAAAGTCTGTGTCTGCATCGTGGCCTAGTGGTTTCTGATATGGCACAGTCAATGTAATGGCAGAGAAGCCAATTTACAGTTTATAACTCAACCACACATCAATAATAGAAAAAAATAGATTACAGTAAATCCATGGTTCAAAAGCTGCATACCTTTGAAATGTCAAAGGGGAAACCACAACGGATAACTCATCTCAAAACTCATTTCAACTGCACAATGCAAGCTGTATTGCAAATATTCAACAGCCTACTGTTCCCTCCAGGTATTTTTCAGCAAAACACTCTATACATTTTCATTTGAGATGAGAAGAAAGGAATGTATTTTTTTCACTGGCTAGCAGCCAAACCAATTTAATTACATTCCAAATGGGCGCAATCTCCACATAGCAACCAGCCCGTGTTTTATTTCTCAAACTTCAACAACCTCCTTGACTTTCTCTGAGTAATTGAAATCTTCCACTCTTCCACCCTCGTCATTATGCGGAGCAGCAGAAAGCACAACAAACCAAACCGAAAGGAACAAGGAGATCTGGCTCTCAGAATGAGCTGCTTTAGCCAATTTGTAACTTCATCAGCACGTCTTAATACAATTTCTCTGAAGTCAATTAAAAGAATATTAGGTGGTGTATACCTAGTAAGCACTGACGCCTTTCTGCTGCCAAAAAGCTGGTGATTACCCACGGCTGGTGTCAGCAGAATCCTGTCAAAGTCTGATGAGAGGTCACTGCTTTTCATTTTGGATTCATTCTACCAGCCTTGAGCCATGTACAAAAAAAAAAAACACACAAAAAAAAAAAACCCAGAAACAATTCTTTTGATGTCAAAATATTCATTCCATACTTATAAGACAGTGAAAACGCATCTGAATGATATCAAACTGTGCAAACAACTGTCTGCAGTGCCAAGAGGTAACGTTTCAATACTAACAAGCAGAATTGCAGTAATTAAGAACACAACTCCAGATAACACCACAATTTGGATAAAAATAAATAAAATGTTTTCCATTTTGAACTGTTTCTAATGGTTTGCTCAACCATTCCCATCATTACACGCATTGCAAAAATTTCCAATTAATGTTTCAGTCCTTGATAAAACATCAAAAGGCCTTTAAAAGAGCTTACTGGTAAATCCTTTAAAGTCTTGCAGGCTTTTTTTTTTTTTTTTTTCTTAACTGCAAAGACAAACTATAATCTAAGAGAGGTCCTCCCATCTACCCGGTGGGTAATTATGGGATGGCAGGCAAATAAATCATCCATCCAAACTGGCAGGAGTGTGGACGTCTCTATACAACCCAGAGTAAGGTCTTAAGGTGACCAACGTACCAGGCATGGTATCAGTCACACACTGCTGTGTTTGCTGTGATGTTCAAGGTCTACAGAAATCCACCAAAAGGTAATCTCCCTATGTGGGCAGAATAAAAAAGAAAAAAAATAAATACACGTAATGGTTTTAAATGTGAGATTTTAAGAAATGATTCCATATTTTTTGGACACATATCCACCTCTCTCTCTCTCTCTCTCTCTCTCTCTCTCTCTCTCTCTGTCTGTCACTGAACCTGTCTGAGAGCCCAGCCACATGCCAGTGCCTTTGTGTCAAAGATTAAGTGAAACCAGGAGAGCCAGCAATGCTGTGTTTGCACAGCGAACACACTCGGTTTCAGCTGCACCAACACATCACATACCAATCAACACAGTGAGGGCTGAAACAGACCTAAAGCAGCTACTGGAGAGTCATAAAATCAAAATTGCTTAGAAATTAAAAACCAAGTGCAGTATTGAGCAGCCATACACATTACCAAAGCATTATTCTGAGTGTGGGTGTGTGTGTGTGTGTAGATTCTAAAAGCAGACATAACAAAAGCAACGCCAAATCACATTTAGCACTGATATGCAAAGAGGAAGACATTTAAGTATAGGGTGCAGCTCTTCTATAAGATTAAGTATTCTCATTTCACTGGGTAACAAAGACAGACTATCAACATACAGAGAGAATGGAATTCCTGGAAAGTGAGGCAAAGCTACAATGAAAATATTATGAACAAAGCCCGAAAGTGCCAGAGGTGGTTTACTAGACTGAGGGAAAAAGGGGCCTGGGGGCACTGTGGGTTTGTAGTGATAGGGAGGGGAGTCACACACATACTTAGCTCAGAGGGGCACCGAGACAAATAGCACATGGCAGAGGACCAATCCTCAGCGGCCTAACCAGCTAACTAACAACCTGAAGTAACTCATGAATGATGTCACCCTGCAATGAAGCTATTCCCATCATACAGTATGAGTGAGATGTTTTTTTTTCGGGGGAGTTTTTTTGACTTGTAAAATCACGTGAAAATTATAGAAGGGAGCAACTAGAGGTGTGAAGCTAAAAAAGTAAAACTACTAAAATATCTTTCTAATCACACATCTTTGCTAATACACACGTCTCGACCATAAATCTTCCCAAAATAACGACTGTAATCACACTCACAGTTTACTGAGCGTGTTAAATGTGATCACCAGGTTATCTGTTCATGCTAAAACATTAATTTTCTATCCATGCACTGATCACTACAGCAGCGGGCCCAGGCTGCTGCTGCTGCACAACAACAACAACAAAGCGACCGAATTTTTGCGGTCTGTGCCCTCACATGTGTGCTTGTGTTTATTTATATAAGCAAGTGTGGACATGCTCGCATCTGCATGTACAGTACGAAGTGTGTCCGTCTACCTGCGAGAGTGTGTGTGTCTCTGGGTGTGTGTACTTATTGGGCCTGGGGTCTGTGAGCGTGGACCTGAACCAGTCATCTCCAGTTCTATTTGCGCAGGACATGCCTCAGGAAGCTAAGACAACTGTTCGTGTTTGCCCAGGCTTGCGAACCTCTCTTAATACACCCAACAGCTGCATTCCTCAACAGCACAGACACTATGTTTATCAGTGTTTTTATACATTCATCCTATGGAATCTGTTGGATCACGCCATCTTCGCAGACCTTTTCTGAGGAAAACACCCATTAGGAGCGGAGTCAGGGGATTGAAATGCCAACAAATAAACCACATGCCATGATGCTACTCCGACAGGCAAATTTCCCTGCGCCTTTTATATAATTTAAGACTTTATAACCTGCACCTGGATCAGCTGTCAGTCTACTAATTCAAACACAATTCTTCCAACAGGGAGAGGGAACGCTGTCTCCCACAAAAACTTGATGATGAATTTCCAATCATTCACTTTGATGGGTAGTTCAGTGCCTAGAAACACTGTCCCTCCTAATCCTGTGATACCCAGAACAGATATGATCATTCAAGTCCACAACCTGTCAAAACTTCCCCCTGACCTCTCAAGGTGCCTCGAAATCACCCCAACCCTCCCCACCCCCCACCCCTCACTCCTTCCTCTCCTTAGTGTTTCATTTCCTGTGCAAAGACTAAACAGCAGCCTCACACCATTTCACATACAGCCTTTACTGAAAAGAAAAATCATGATAGCACCAAAAACATAGGTTGTAAAACACCATTCCCAGAGAGCTGAAATGAAAAACAAATTGTTGGACGAACTGTGGGATCTTTGCAGAGTGGCGAGTGTGAAAGGGAGAGATGATGAGCTCCGTCTGTGCTTATTTGAAATGTTGATATGGTTTTCTCATATAATGATTACGCTAATTTATGTACCAAAGCCTGCTATACACAAATCTGCCAAGGCCAATAACTGTACTCATAATCTCCTGCATCTAGAAGAATCACTTTGTGGTCTCTTTGTTTATGAATGAAATGAAGCAATTATCCTAATGAAGATCAGCTTTCTTGCACTTGCTGAGGAATTGTAGCATTTAAACACGATGAAAAATGTCTTTGTTGTATGCACGTTGGCATGTGGACGGTGTAATCGTAAAACAACAGGAACAACGAGGATGTAACTGCATTATAATTAAGGATGTGCTGCTCACAGTAGGGATACTGAAACTGCTGCAAAAAAAAAAGAAAAAAAAAAACCTGAGCTGCGCACTTCCTGACCTACAGTCTAAACCGCATGCATGTGGATGATGCTAAATGTCAGCAACAACAAAAAGTTTGGTGAACCAAAGATATAAAGTTGCACAACAGAAGGTCACAGCAGTTTGACTGTTAATATTGACCTGTTGTTATAATAAAAAACAGAGCCTACCGCGCAGCAACTTTGTGAGTATGCTTACCATATTTGTCTCTATAGACACATGTTATACTGAACTTCTTTTGACTGCATGTTTTACAGAAACATCAAGACCCCATTCGGTAAATATCAAAAGGAAACGCTACTGAAGGGCTGTATTTCTTCATATTGGTGTGCTGATAGAAAGAAAATGAATGTGCTTTGATATGCTACTGTAGCACATTGAAATACAGTCAGTTTCTCCTTCTCATCAGCAGGCAGAGCACAGAACAGAGCACAGAAATGGTTAAATAAATCACATGAAGCAGATGCCTCTCTCTCTCTCTCTCTCTCTCCTCTCTCTCCTCTCTCTAACACACACACACACACACACACACACACATTCTTTAGTGAAATCCATCAATCAGCATTTCATGCAGTTTGGGCTTGAACCACACCAAATGCACTAAAACAATAAACGTCTGTCTTTCAAGTCGCTATCTGGACTGGAACACATCTGGTGGCAAGGCTCATTTTGGTTTCCACATCGTTGAATGACATTACAGACTCAATGGCAAGCTGAAAAATAAAGTACCCCTAAAAATCTCTCTCCATTTGCCCTCCATCCACAGCCCCCTCTCTTTCTTCCTCTTTCTTTCTTTCTCTCTCTCTCTCTTTACACACACCCCGAATCTACTTTCCCCCTCCCTGCACTAACCAGCTAACCTCTCAAATGCTATTCCACCACCCCATCCCCCAACCAATCAAGAACTGAATATAAAACAGCACAAGGAAACTGGGCTGAGGAGGGAGGTGGTAGAAAGGGTGGGGGGGCAGACAGACAGAGAGAGAGACCGACAAACAGGCAGTCAAGGCTATTGCTACTGAGGAACCAGTGGCCTCTTGAGGTGAAGACAGTCTAAAACGCTTTGGCACATTGGAGTCCTTTACACAAATTGCAGGGATGAAACACATACCCAGCATGCAGCAGAGGAGCCAGGAGTCAAGCCTGACTGTAGTATTTGGGCTTCAAGGGGCAGTGACGATAATTAGGGTTAATGTGATTTAATGAGGGGCACGAGCTGGGCCAGAGCCGGGCTGCTTCGATTCCCAATCAACGTCAAAACTGGAATTACCCTGACGTCTCTGTGATATGGCCGTTTTCACATTACGTTACAGTTTGCCGTGCGTGTCACCACGCCTGAAAACCTACTATCAGTCTTATCCTAAAAGCAGTCCGGTGATTTCTTTTAATAAACCGACTTACTGGCTGATAGATTACAGTGTGATAGCAGCATAGAAATGATTTGGATAGGAGCAGTATATCACAAAAGTATATTGGGAAGAGTTTTAAAAAATGCACTGTCATGACTGAATTCTTTGCAGTTAATACAATCAATCATCGACATAAATAGCCTGTTTCTATGGACCGAGGTGATTAAGTAGCTAACCAGGCAGGATAAACTATACTATCTATTTTCAGCCATACATGACTTATGACCCTCTTAACACCTCTAGTAGCTCTGAGTCATGTCTGGTCTAGATTATAAAGTGCAGAGTGGAGCAACGGGAGTGCTGCAGAGTCTGGTTGAGGCTTTGTCACCTTCACTATCCTGTAGGTTAAACTGAAGTCCATGGTGGTAAATCCCTGTTATGGACAGTGCTGAATCCATTTACCTGTTCTCTAAACAGCCAACTACTGTCCTTAAAATACCCCATGACATCTTGTGTAACTGTAGCTGCAGAATAGAAACTATAGTACCATTGATGTGGTGGTATCAGCATGTTTTGTTTTTTTTCCTATGTTCTAACTATACTGTAACATAGGTGAATAAACATAAATGGCTCTGCATGTAACTCACTAATCAGTCTGATTTGGTTGAAAAATGCACACAACATAGCTCTGTATTTCTCTTTCTTCTGTTTTATACCAGCGATCAAAACAGAAAATCTTCATAAATAGTGCAGTTTTCTCCCACTGTAATGGTCTATGCACAGAACACAATCTAAGCCCCGCTGCTCCAGAGAATAACACTGTAGCTACTTATCATTAACTCAAAGACACAATCAGCCCCAGGCGATCCGGCTTCCCTCCATAACCTTTTGACATTGCTGCTGGGAAGGTAAATGAGAGAAGAAGTTAGACGCAGAGAGGGGGGTAGAGGTGGGGAGACAGAAAGACTTGATTATGACTAGTGCCAGGAAGTGGTTAGACCAAAAAAAAAAAAAAAAAAAAACTTCACAAAGTAGACTGTTTTAATTATTTCTTTTTAAATACAGAAAATGTTTCCATTCCATGACTCCTTACTATGTTATCTATTATTTGCTCTGTGTTAACCCACTGGAACAGCCTTAGAACAATAAACTCGCCACTTTGAGTATCCCCAGTTCCACCAGCTTTAGACTGTGAACCCCACCCCCCCCACACCCCCACCCCTCTGGTGTGCATTTGAGTCATGCATGGGTTAACATTTTCCCAGTGAGAACGGTTGGGATATTGCAACTCGGACTGGCCAGTCAGCAGAATGTTATGAATGGGCACAATGAAAAACCCCAAGTCCACGCTGTCGACCCAAGAATGCTTGCCTCCATGTAATTAACTTCGCTCTGTGTACAGAATGAGGTACTGCTGGAATAACTCTTCTTTTTCTGTTTCTATTACCGTCATGTTTTGAAGAGAGAGAGAGAGAGAGAGAGAGAGAGAGAGAGAGAGAGGAAGAAAAAAAACATTCTGAGAATTCAACATGGAAAATATTTTCGCCTGTCCGCACTTTGAAGTATCCCTTGACTAATACAGTGATTTGGATAGTGGTGGAAATGGAATGGTTCACTTGGGAAGGGGTGCTCTTCAAAAAAAAAAAAAAACTGGCCTCATCGCTCGTTGGGTGGACAAACGTCTGCTGACGTACAAAAAAGTAAAGTGTAACACGTATGGGAACAACTGAATCAATGCTTAAATGAGGGTTATCCTGTTAACACATGTTTCATACATCTTGCCTCAAGGTATATTAGCAATTAGATATTCACTGCATACACACACACATTCACACATACAATCCTCAAACACAGTATTGCTTTAATTGAAATATCACTTCTGTAAGTACTTGCGTTGCACAAACTCTGTATAAATAAAATGTTTGCTCGGCACTGCAGCTAAAACAGCCTCAGCATATATAAATAACGTACAGTAAGTTGGAACAGACTGCAACCATGTAAAGAATAACATCTGCAAACCATTGGATTATAAACCTACAGTATAACTACAGTATAATTACATGAGAGCCTCTCTCTTGGGCACTGTGCTGTTAGAGGGAAGAGGGATGAGGAGAAAGTGGAACAGCTACAGTAATCTATCCAACTTCATTTCACCGGAGTGATTCTGCCTGGGGGTATGCACAAGTCATAATGCATTTGACAAATAGTCTCCCGCTAAAACAGGCATTTGCGAAGAAGTGGCCTTCAGCGCTGGTATACACAGCTGAGTGTACGCTGAACAAACAAGCCTCCCACTCAGCCAGGAAAGATACAGAGAGGCTTCAAAAAGATTAGGAGAAATCTTGGGCGAAAAGTAAAGATGACTCACGGTGATTGTGCAAGTGCAGGACAATGCAAGTTGGCTGGAGTTGAGAAGAGCAACAGAGCCGAGGGGTTCATACCAAAATACAAATCAATGCTTTTCTCATGTGTTGTTCTTTGCATTGTTCTGAAATGTGGACGCTCAGGTTGTTTTATCAAGGAATTTACAATGAAATGTAGAAAAGCACAATGGCATTTTTATTCTCTTCCATTATCTTCATAACATTTTGTTTAGATTATGAATCAGATTTTGGTTTGAAAAAGGAAATCAAAGCATAAAGTCATTAGACTCAATCACTTTTTGATTGAAACATTTATAATTGTTACCTGCAGTAATTTGTTGATGTTTCATGTCTAATTGCAGGAAGCCCAGTGCCTAAATTCAAAGGTCAAGTGCACTCATAGATGTGTGCTATTGACATTTTCTGTCAGGGTGATCCATATTCCTGGCATGCATCAATCAATCATCAGTCTCAATGTGGCCGATCAGCTCGGACCAACTTCCGCTTACACATTCTTTACGTTCCTCAATAGTTAACACCTTCAGGTAGAGAACAGCCTGAAAACAGGTCCATATATATGAACACACACACACACACACACACACACACACACACACACACATACATATGCAGTCATTCTCACAAAGCCTAACAGTCACTCTCAGAAATAGATGTGTTTTGAGTTTACACCACTAGAACAGGAAGTGTTGGGCTTTTATATATGGACTGTCCCACTTAGTATTATGCTCACTTCCTGGTCTGTGTGTTTAGCACTGTACAGTAATACATAATCACACTAGTGAGGTCCACACAGACCATACACACACACACATACACACACACACATACACAAACACACACACACACACACACACACACACACATATATATATATATATATATATATATATATATATATATAATGTAAATGGCAGGGTTGGACTGTTGAGTCTGTTCTTTATCTTTATGTGCACAGCTCTTAGATTCGAAAGTATTTTATACTGTAATTAATGTTTGTCACTGTTTAATGAAAAACTGTTTTTCAATGCAAAAACCAGTGACTTCCAATCATCTTTTCAATTTCCTGCAAAACACCCATTGAAAACTATGCATACAGTAGCTATAACTAACCACACAGTGAGCGTGAAATAAAAACAAAACTTGTTTTGTATCATCTCTACAAGGTTCCCAGTTAACACCTGCAGGTGAAGTAGCATTAGACCACTGCAGCACCGTTAGCACAGTGCTGTTCCAGGGGGTCAACTCCATCCTGCTCTTGAAATGAGACTGCCATAAAGATGAACTATTGCCAAAATGTCATATATATCCCCTGTATCACTATTCAACAGTTATGTGTAGCAGCAGCAGTACAGTACAGATAATGTGTCACTTTACATCTTAGTCACAGCTGTTACTTTAGTAATGACAATGTTATACGATTCTGTCCTTGAAACCTAAACCGGCTTCTTACCAGGCCAACAACCTCTATGCTCGCTGAATCATGATAACTAGTACAGTTCATTGTGTTAACACTGCAAAGACCTGGGACATGGTCTCAGTCATAGGGAGCCAGGTACCATTGTGATCTTAAATATACATCTGCAGCTGCTGTGTGTATTTGTGTGTGTGTGTGTGTGTGTGTGTGTGTGTGTGTGTGTGTGTGTGTGTGTGTGTGTGTGTGTGCGTGCACGCTACACTTACCCTGGCACACATTGAAAAAAACAAGAGAGTATGTGTGTTTATGAGTGTGGGAGATTGTGTGCATGTACAGCTGACTGTGTGCGTGTATATACATACAGGTGACTGCGTGTATGAACAGGGGTGATTAACAATTCAAATATTGTACTGTGTTATAATGTTTCACTTTGTCATCAGCAAATGTTAACTGCCTGCTGGCTCCCCTCCAGGTGCTAAGGCAAGCAAACCTATTTGAATGGCTGTGGGTATAATGCCTCCTTCTAGCTCTGCCCAGCAGTTACTGACAAATGTTTACACAAGTTTTACTTTGACCACAGAAAAAGAAAGTAAGGCCTTGTTGCTTTACTATTGAGCAGGTTTGTGCATTTATCATTTGCATAAAACCTTTTATCAGTGAAGCAAAGAGTCAGCATGAGAAGTGTGTGGCAGTGGGAAGTGATCACTTTGCAATTGGCCTCATGAAAGTCAACAGAAATGTCTATTTCTGAATACTTGAGGAAACTTGACATCATTTAAACTGCTCCTTCAAATAGAAGCTTGTTAGTTATAATCAATTCATGGCACTTCTTCCCACTTCAGTTTACCAATCAAAGTGTCTGAGGTTACGTTAATAGCCTATTTCGTGCGTAAAAAACGTGTTGATATGCAAACAAAAGATGAACAAACTTTAATATTTAATTCTTTCTCATTTCATCTTTAAACGTAGCTAATGAATAATTAATTCCTAAAGAAAGTTATTATTATGTTTGCACAGATGAGATTGGATGTATGCGCAAAAAGGTGTTAATAACCAAGCCTTTAAGGATATGCCTCTGTACGGTCTCCATGGAAAGACTTTTGTCGAGCAGTGACACACAAAAAAAAAAGCCAAATTAATATGCAGACCGCTCAGTTACAGGATGCACTTTGTGTACCGGCTCAGAGCATCACAAATAGCCCCAAAACGTAACGCCACATTTCGACGTAATCTTGGTAATTGTTTATTCGTCAAATTGTGCATTTACCCATGTGGGAACCTGTGTGAAGCAGATAGGACCCATGTGTTTCCGCATTTAGGTCGGAAAGATTTAAACTATAAGGCAACAATTTGCTGGTCCATATATAATCATTAAAAAAAAAAAAAAAAGACAATTCAATGTGAATCCACTTTATTCAAAGCGGAGAGCTTTCGCCAGTGCTGCCAGTACGCTGGAGAGAATGGTGCGCTCTAACTCTGCGTACAGGACAGTCGCAGCACAGTGTAGCTGTAATTTATCCAGGTGAACACACTGACACATTCTAATTAAATTAAAAACGCATGCACAAGCTGGAAACAGGTGCCTGGTGTGATTTTCTGCAGACTTTGAAATCATCAGCGCATCACACAAGCAACAAAGTTCAGGGATAATTCAGCCTGCCCACTCATGGCACACTCCTTCATCCCTGAGGCGACGAAAAGTGCAGCACTCGCCACCAGTGGTCCTAACACGCTAACATGTTACGTACTGGGGGGGCCACCATGTGTAACCAGTGTACTTATGCGAGCATGCATCACCATCATTATCATCACCATCATCACCACCGCCGCCACACTGAGGGGTGCACATCTGACCGACTCTTAGCGCGTAAAGTGGAGATAATTGTTTACCTTGTTGGAGTGGTAATAGTCCAAACCGGAGTCAGTCGGTAACGTACATGAACCCACGCTTGAAGGGGGAGCTGGATAAAATCTGACGTCCATCTCAGAGTCCGCAAGACTGACGGCATGAAAGCGTAGCTCCAAAAAACCTGTGCGACTTCTCTCTCTCTCTCTCTCTCTCTCTCTCTCTCTCTCTTTCTCTCTCTCGCTCTCTCTCTCTCTCTCTCTCTCTCTCTTTCCTGCACACACACTCTGTCTATCCGTGTCTTTTTCTCTTGTGTATCAACCCGAACAAAAAGTGGAAGTATAAGAAGAAGAAGAAGAAGAAGAAGAGGGGAGAAGAGGAGCGAGTCTCTCCAGTCGTTCACTCTTCGCGTCCGTTTACTTTCGCAGTATCTGGACGCTCGGCACGGTGATGCTCTGATATAACATCCCTATAAAGTTCACTTGGAGAAAGAGAGAAAGAGCGGGGGGGGGGGGGGGGGGGGCGCTGAAATGGTCGCTGAAGTTGTTTTGTCGGCCAGTGCTGCGGCTAAAGACGCAGAACTGATCTTGTCGACGGGTTCTCCGTGCTCCGTTCCTGGTTTCCAGACGCGCTGCAGCTTTGTCAAGTGGGAGCGCTCAGATCCATCCATGTGTTCCCGGGCACACGGTGGCTGCTGGGCTGCGACCTCTACCGGCCAGAGGGGGAACGGGCGAGGAGGGGGGGTCAGTGGGGTTTGGTGGTGGAGAATGAGTCCTTCCCAAAGTGAGTTCAAGTTACCTCTCTAATGGCGGGACAGAGGCAGTCCCTGCGTGGACGTGAGAACAACACAAACCCAATTTTACCTCCAGTTAATTTAGCTCTAGGTTGAGTCTAATCAGTCCGAGTAAAATATCTGTAAGCAAATAGCTTGTGTCAAACAACTTTAAACTCCTACTGGCTCTCATCCTCCATTAACAGTGAACAGTGCTGGGGGAAGTGTTCAGTTTCTTTATTTCAGTACAAGTAAAGAATAACTACACTGTAAAAAATACTCCATCACAAATAAAAGTCCTACATTTGATTGTTACACAAGTAACAATTTCACTTAATTGTCCTGTCAGTCGAATCATGTCTGTCAAAAATGAAACATGGCCGCTGTGTGTGCCTTTTACAATTGTAATTGGTTAGGGTGGAGCTAGAGTTGACTATTTAATGTAGCTGGTTGTTGTAATCCATGACAAGGCATCGCATTTTATGAGCTGATTATATGTTTTGTATGTAAAAATCATCATTTGCAAACAGACTAGTGAATAAAGTAACCAAACATTTCCATTTGATGTGATGCAGGTTGGAATATTTCAAACGTAAACATTGTATAACAAATAATAAATCCTGTTATGTAGTCATATAATGTGGGAAAAATGTTTTTGTAACTCTCTA
This sequence comes from Trachinotus anak, assembly GCF_046630095.1. Taxonomy (NCBI): domain Eukaryota; kingdom Metazoa; phylum Chordata; class Actinopteri; order Carangiformes; family Carangidae; genus Trachinotus; species Trachinotus anak. Next base: position 21,555,027 of record NW_027273864.1, on the reverse strand, counting down.
AAATGAAACATACAAGGGAAAATCTAATCCTGAAAACCTGTGAGCTACATGAGGTTCTCATTGTCATATTTTCTTCTTTTGTTTCTTTATATACTGTCACTGACTGGACTGTCATGGATGCCCATTAACACAGTTTCCTTTTTATGTAGTGTCTAATATCAACCCTTGTTGGTGAACATTGTAAAACAACACTATATGAATTAACAGCAAAAGGAGAAATATTATATTTTTATAAATGCATGAATTTTTTTGCTATCTCTTTTAACATTCTCTTTGTTATGACATCTGACACCGGCATAATTTAGGCCATACACTTCATGCTAAGCTCCTCTGTTCCAGCTGCTCCACAACATAGGATCCACAGCTATTTCAGAAGTGTACTTTATTCACTTCATTTTTATTTTTGATGCCTGTCTGCAAAGCCAGTCGGCGGTGTAATATCACATTGCTACCGTGCTCCAGTTTTGACCCTTATACACACAAACACACTCACACACACACACACACACACGCACACACGCACACACACAATCACGTCCACACATACCTGGACAAACGCAAAACATACTCGCACAGCAGTGGACACAACAGGATGTAAACACAGAACAATGTCCAAGCAGAGCTTCAAATAAGTTCAGAGAGGAAAAATAGCCTCGCTCACAGCCAAACGTGTGTCACACTGTCTTTAAGAATGAGGTCCACTGGTGTTATGTGCTCACTCATAGGTGTCAGTAAGAGTCAAATAATGTGTTTTTGCAAAGCAGAGCGACATGTAGCCTAAGTTACACATTCCTAATGTGTGTATTTACATTTCTCTGCTTTTGTCATATGTGCGGGAGGTTTTTATTTTTTGTACGAGTGTAAGTGTGTGTTTGTGTTAACCAAGCTGCCATTGTCATCCCAGTGGGTGACTTGTTGGCCCCCTCAGGACTATGCCTATGTCTGTGTAGCTATTGCGCAGCATGGTGGCCCTGGCCCTCGGGTGTGAGCCTACTTAAATACCAGGCACAGATGGGTCGCGCCGTGGGCTTGCTGTGGCAGTCTGCCGTCAGCTGCCAGCTCAGGCTGTCCTGACTCCGAGCTCATAAGGTTAACTGTCACAAGGATACAGATTTCTTCTCATTCTGTACCTCTGTGTCACTGTCTGTCTGATTCCCCTCTGCCCGTCTCTCACTGTCACTTGTTCCCTCAGTCTCTCACTCTCTGTTACAGCAGAGGATACAGTGCACAGGGCATGAGTATGCACATGGCTTCATGGGAAAGGAATGTGTATAGTTTTTGTGTTGTAGCCCAGACATAAAGGGAAGTATGCCATGGAGAAGAAATATTTGGAGATTTAAAAAAAAATGTGTAGGAGAAATTGGGTAAGTGGAAAAAAAAAAAGAAAGAGGTGGAAGTGAGAGAAGGATGTTGGTAAAGACTGAGACAGAGGGTGGAATTAGTTGCAGGGTGGAGGGGTGAACAAAGAAGGGACTGAGACTGGTGTAACATGTAAATAGAGGGGAGATGACACAGGGACAGAAGTTAAGGTAAAGTCACGCAACCTAACATTTGAGAATAACTTCTTTCCGGCGTAGGATGCAAATCATATCGTCTAGCATCTTAAAATACATTCATCCACTCTGAGCAATTAGCGGAACAAACACTTTTTATTGCCTTGGTAAGAGCTCCAGCTAGAACCAGGAAATGAGTGGAAAATATAAAACAATATTTTCCATTAAGAGTTGCGACCCTGCTGGTACTTAGAGGATGTCAGCAGTACTGGTTTTATAACAATGTCTGATTGTACTAATTTACCTTCTGTAGCAAGATAACTTCAAGAAATAACCTACTCTCAGCTCTTGAAAATGTTTTTGTTTTTGTTTTTTCAGGAAAAGGAACTCGGTAATGTTCAGTTACGCTTTATGCTTTTGCAGATGTCAGTTTCTTTTTTTTTAATTGATGCAGAATTTCACTTGAAAACAAAACATTTACTGATGAGTGGCACAGGACAAAGAAAGAGACATTTTCTTCAATTTTTACTCTGCCCCTTAGATCTCTCCTCTTGAATTTAGTTTAGTGAGTTTTTCTTAAACTCTTCTTCCCCATGGAAATATGCACTGATTTGGACCAGTGAATGATAAACAACACCAAAGAAATATTTCTTCCTTTTATCACAAGACACAGTGTGACTGGGGTTTTTGTTCATTCTCTGCCTTCACTTGTTTGTTTTACATCACTTTATATAATTAACAAGTACCTGTTTTCTTGGTTAAAAAAAAAAAAGGCAAACAATTTTATCCTGCGATTGTTATGTTGGCTGAAAATTGGTTGTGACTGATATAAAGTTATTATCATAGAAAATATTGGCTGAACATTATATTTACTAGAGGACAATGTAGAACTAAAAGAACCAGAAAGAATGAGTAGAACCCTCTCCTGTCTCATTGTGCTCTTACAGTCAAACAGTGGTTGTAAGTTTCTTCAATATGCAACACTGTAAATATAAAAAAACACAAGCAACATATTTATATGTAATATACAGTTTATACATATATGTATAGCATTTAATGGATAATTTAATGTGGTTGTCAGTACACTTATTGTAAGGTTCTTATCTGTAACCTGGGCGGTTTTAGGTGTAATTCTGTTTTATTGCTCAAAATATGTCAAAATGATCATTAAAAGAAATAATGGAAAACCTGGACTATTCAGTATAAAAAGGTTCCACCTCCAGGACAGAAAGTAACTGACCACATAACTTAACTGGTCCTGCTCTCTGGAATTTAAAGAACCAAGTTTGAGAATTACTTATGAGATTTCATGAGAATTATTTTTAACCACGTCATTGGCTTGGCTCTAGGGATGGCAGTGTTGTTCAGCCAACCAATTTGCTCCAGACTGAAATAACTACTAGACAACTGAGATAACATTTTGTAGACACGTTCATGGTCCCAAGAGGATGAACCCTGGCAATGTTGATGATCCCCTGACCTTTCAATTCACTTAATGCACAACAGAAATAAAAATGAGTCCACACAAAATGTTAATAGCTTGTCAGTAATCACAATAGCATAATGAAAATAAATTTTTGACAAAAAGCAAGAACCTTTAAATGTGACTAATTAAATGTATCTGATGAAGTGAATGGTAGTGAATGAGTTTGTAAAGCCGATGTAAACATATTTCTTATGACTATGCTGCTTTCAGGTAAAAAAAAAAGAATTTACAAAATTACAAAATTTTTATTTAGAAAATAATAAGAAAAAATAAGAGATGTATCCTTCAACAAACAACCTTTGGATACTGTGTATCTCAGCAGCATAATGCACAAATTTCTTAAGGTACTTCATGTGTTATCACAACACATTTTTTGCTTTTCACAGGTCACGTTATTTCTCTACTGACTAACCCCAAACCCCAACCATAACCCTGACTAGAACAGCATTGAATGTAAGGCAAAAAGCTTCCAATGCATAATGTCCTTAAAAGTGATGCTCTCCCCCTCCTCCACATGAAGGAACACACATTAGCCAATTCTCTCATCTGTAACAAATAAGCAGAGTTATGCAAGTGTTATTTAATGTCACTATAATAAGACCTTCAGTTCCCCACTAGTTATGGGAAGTGAAGCTGTCAAGGTGCAGTTTCGTCAGCACCACAGGACTTTCATTGTTGGTCATTTTGTGTAAAATATTAATGCTTATTCTTCTGTAAAACAGGTCAAAGCTTTCAGGTTTAGAAAATTACTGCCAGAAGTTTTATAGGTGAAGTACTTTCGTTTCTGACATCTGAGAAGTACAAGGTTGTTTTTCACAGCATGTTTTTTCCTGTTTAACCCAAATTTGAGGTCCTAAATGTTGCTACCTTTCTGTCTGATTTAATTTAGCACTAATGTAAATGTTGTAACAACATTGCCTTGGTCTACAGCTAGAAATTCCATATAAGGTTGTCCTGAGAAAAGCAAACAGAAAAGCAAGGGTAAACAGGAAATAGTTCAATAGGTCCATTAAGCGGAGGGATGACTCATTAATGACCACAAAGCACCCTTTTCACAGTCTTACACAGAAGCAGCAAATTCTGGAAAAAATCGAACCCATGGAAACTGATTATGCTGAAAACACTCACCGCTGCTTTGATTTGTGTCATTTGTGTTATGTGAATCATTTTTGATAGAGCAGCTCGTAAAAATGTTTTGTAAATACATTTATGAAGGACTTTGACTCTGGTTCTCACACAATGAACTTCACTTTATTCCAATTTGAGCTAAATCGGAGTGCTACTCAGGTGCTTAACTTTTCAATTTCACAATTATTACCTCCTACATTTCTGCTCGTGTCCAGCTATTAGAATATGTTGAGTGAAAAAAACATTCAGCTCAGTAAGTTTGGTTGTTTCTTCTCAAGCGTGCACATCAACTGTTTTCTACTATTCTGTGCAAAACTACTATGATCACAAATGGAAGACAAGAAAATGAATTTACATGGGAGTCTAAGAAAGAGCTGTGGAGACAAACAATGGAAATAATGATATGACAGTGTTTGTTGGGACACAGTTCTGTGCTGGCAAGACTTATAATGGGTCCAGATGCACCATCCAGACTTTCTAGACACAGTAAGTAGCTTCATATCGCTCAAATCTGACACATTGACCACTGCCTTACAAGGGACACCATTGTTGTCTAGGGATATTTTAATGCAGAGTGCTTCTGACCCCTAGTAAATTTTATTCGCTCCGCTATGAGATCATGTATCTGTACGTTCCTTCAGCAGGAGGGCCTTTCTATCGCAAGTAAAGATTCACTACACTGTACATGCAAACCTGTAGCTAACTTAAGGGACCTGTAGACATCTCATATGACAAAAAACTAGACTCAGAAACATTTCCCTGGCATTGCATTAACTGAATTAAAATGTGCAAATAAACTAAAATGTTCCAGAATAAAAACAGTTACGCGCCAAAGAGCGCTTTGCAGAATTTGCACTTCTCTTTACGAAGGCACAGTTGAGTTTTGTATCAAAGCTTATGTGAATCAATTCTGTGTGAGGCCGTGGCAGGCGCACCACAAAGGGCCGTTCAATGGTGAACCTTTGCTAACCTTTTCTAGCCACTGACCTTCAATAATGAAACTATGTTGTCTCTTGTTCCTTTGGACAATCGGCCATTGAAACAACTGCCATTCATGGACTACGCTCCACCCTCTGAGTGACCCTCTTCCATACTTGTAATTAGCTGCTGTTGCATTTCCCCCAGATGCAAACCAACCACATACAATATTTACTATTCATATTCCGATGTATGATATTTCATTAAATTACTTATTATTTGTTTCACCATTTCCCTGTCATATATAATAAACATCTGGTGTGTTCTGAAACAAAGCCAAATAAATGCAATTATCTTTTTTTTTTTTTTTTCTTTTACATGAAATTATAACAAAGATGGGAGGTACCAGTGTAAATCTACTGCTCTCTGTCTGATGCAAAACAATGACAAAATTTAGTTTTAACCCTTTGGATTTGCTCTCTGAAAATATTATTTCTGCTCATATTTTCACAGCCCCATCATCCTCTCATCCTCCTATTCCACTCCAGAATAAAACCTCCTCTCCACCATCCTCTCATTCCCCCGACTTTCTACTTGTGTTGCACATGAGAAATGAGGGGGGGATGGGAGGGAAGATGAATGAAACAGGGAGTGGGGAATGAAAAGGGGGGGGGGGAGAAAAAAAGAGAGCAAGATTGGGAAAAATGCCCTTTGACTGGATTTAAAAGTCTGTGGCATTTCATTTTCAGAGAGAGGGGAGCTTCATCTCCTTCAGATCCTTTAAGGGCCAACCTAATTGATTAATGTTTCCATCTCATTGGGAAGAGGAGGAGGGCCATTTGAAGCTTAACTGGAGCCTTTCACATTCCCAAGTCTTAAGACAGAACCACCACAGAGAGAGATGATGACAGAATGAAAGACAGAGTGATGAAACAAAAGTCTGAAATTCCAGTTGATGAGTAAAATTTGTTGAAGGTCGAAACCGTTTCAACAGTATACTCAGCATAGAGGAGTGGAGGCATGTCTTACCCACCGCTATAAGAGCCCCCTGTAATGAAATAATGTGCATGGTTTTAGCAATGAGGTATTCAGTTTTCAAAGAGGCTGTTTAGGTTTCTGCACCTGTCACAGGGAGCTGGTAGCAGGCACTTTATATGATTAGGAAATCTAATGTAAGAAAATCCATTGCTATTGCATTGAAAGTAACGTCTGAGAAAAAAAAAAGGGACATGCTAGTGACATTAAATCTGTGTTGGAAAGAGAAAATATATATTCATATCTGGATAATTTAGTGCTTTGAACAGGTGATGTTTTCCCTGATAACAAAGTATCTTATTTTTCAATTCATGACATATGATACTTAAGGTCTTACACTGATTTCAAGCTTTTCCCTGTGTAAGACTTCGGGTCTTGAGAACACAAAGCTGATCATGGCTGAAAAGAAGTAATGGAAATTAATGAGAGGAGAGACTCATAACATTATAGCTCTGCATGCTCCGGCATAAGCTAATCAGCCTGACGTGATTAGAAATCTCAAAAATCACTACCGAAAATGTACCATGGTTGCTTGCCCTTTGCATGTTTTTGACAGCAACATGGAAATATTTATATATCGGAGACTCTGTGGGCATTTCCAATCACACAACAAAACCAGTGGAGAGGAGCCAAAACAGTAGTGACCTTTAGCCAACATGGTATATTAAATATGAAAGGTCATCTTGCATGGTGGGGGAGGGTGGCACTGAAGTCTTGCACATAGCAGACACAGACAAAATACTGTAATATCTATCAGACAGGTCCCCATGCTGCCTTCAGAGGTCATTTGAATGTTAACGGGTGTCGAGGCAATAGGGAAGAAAAGATACATGGTTCAATCTCTCACTGATATCCTTCTGCTGCTCTTGAATTTGAGACACATTGCTCTGCAGCATGTTGGCCATTTTTATAAACCTTATTAATCTTGCACTATTTAAAGCTGGCGTTAACATCTGTTCTCCTTCCTGACTCAAAAATACCATAATTTAATGTAATGTTTAGTCATTTGTTAACTAAATAGAGGGATATCTTGAATAGCAGCAATGCAAATGATGTCTATTCACGATAATTAAGGCTCTGTTTTATCATTCAAATGTCTTTTGAAAGTGGAAAAAACTATTTAGCTGCCAATCACTCTGCCCATTGCTGAAAGCATTCAGTAACAAAACAACATTATTGCCTACACAGTCAATTTGACTATCATCACATATTCAGCATTGCTTTTAATATTACATACAAAAGACAGACACTGTATGCATTTCTGTCAGTGGGAAAAAAGATGGCCTACCGACTTGGATTGAGTTTAACATTGGTATTTTTTGATTAGATTGCTTTTAAATTAAGTTTGATCTTAAAAATGGCATGGTCTTTAATTTTATTTAGGCTTGGTCTTATCTGTAAAAAAGCACTGCTTTCAAACTCATATCCCAGAGCACGAATCTATTCCAAATCCATTAAGTTTATTAAAACATTTACATGTTTGAAAAGAGAGAAAATGTTTTGAAAAATGGTGTGTTTGTACCAATACTGACACACTGCAGCACAGTCCTGCTATTTGAATTACAGAGAAAGGTTCGGTCCACATCTGCCCGCAGCACACTCTGAAATATAATATGCCAAATGGCTTTCATCAGTCATTTCATATTAGTATCCTCTTGACAAACTTATATTCTTATCAATTAATGACTCTAACTGTAGAGTGAAAATGTGCAATGTGCTTTCATCATTCACATAACATTAATATCCAATTAACAATCAATTAAATATACTAATGAACTTGGAAAGAAACATCCACAATGTGTCTTTTTTCCAAGTATTTATTTCCTCTGCATGGCTGTGCAGTCATTGTGAGAAGTGTTTCAACTTCAATTACGTAGGCACATGGAAGTCCAACCACGTGCACTGATTACAGTGTACCACCACATGACACAAAACATTTATAGCTATAGCTACAGCTCCAAACAACAGCAAAGGAGTCCAGTCTCTCCTCAGTCACTGTGGAGCTGTGTCCCAGTGCAGGGTCTGGATCCACCTCAGAAGACCTGGAGGTCAGGTTAAACCTGCACCTCCTCCCCAAATAAGATGGTTAACATGACATAGACCCGAAAAATAACGATGTGTTCAGGTGACTCTTGTCAAATTATAAAGTCCAATATTTTCATGTTTATGGCGCAGCAATTCACAGCCGTCAAAAAGCCAACAAAGTGTAAATACCAGAGTGAGGCATGTTTCATGTTTACAGTAGAAGTTGTGATGTTTCACAGTCACATTAAATGCAACTGGAAAATACTGCACCAGATAAATGTGCTGTATGTATATAATGGTCTGTGATGATGTGGTCATGTGATGTGCAGGCTGCCTTTTCGAACAATGGTGTTTATGCTTGGTTGCCTTTACTTCCCTCCTGCAGCAGCGTTTTTACTGGTTCAGTTCATGTGATGTACGATAGCCATCTGAACCAAATACCTCGTGAATGCAACATAGTCACATGATGAGGATCATTTGAACAAGCCATCAAACATCTGACTGGTCCACAGTGCATTATATGGGATGATGAGGGCTACAAAGCATATATCAGTTGTTGGTCCAAATTTGAGCAAAAGAAAGCAAGCTTTTTTTTTTTTTTTTTTTTTTGTTCATGTGTGGAGACAGACTTTGAAACAAGGCAGGCCTTATTGCCCGTTATGACATATTATAGAACATAGAATTGCTGATGGCAGAGGATCCAGCTCCTGAATTGGTATTTAGCTTTGATGATTGTTACATAGTTTCCACCACTACAGGAAGCAAAGAACTCAGTGACTTCCTGCCTTACAGTATCCTTTGCACATATTTACAATGAAGTGCAGGACTTGATTTGGAAATAAGAGTTAATAGACAATTGTAAAAGGAGTTGTGGAAAGTACATTTGTGGCCAGTTAATCTGAAGTTAAACATACTAAAATTCCATAATTACAGAATCACCTCTCACTGCATTGTACAACATAAATTTGATTTACCAATAATGCTGAATGCCAAGCAACTTAGATGCCTCAAAATTTAGCCTGCACTGATGTTCAAAAGGGCTGGGTAATGGGAAGCCGACTGGCCATCTGGAGAGCCTGGAGTTCTCCTGGTGGCTAGTCGACCTGTGGGGCAGGCAGAGAGCCAAACAAGGCTGAAATATGTGGAGGAAAAAAAATGAGACATACAGTGTGAAGAAAGATCTAATCAATCGATCTTAGTGATTTATTTATATGGTGCCCCAGCACAAGAACTACCATTAGTTCAACGAGCGTTAGTTTTGCTAAAAATCAACTTCCTGTATAGCACATTCATGTTCACAGTTACAGCTATATATTGTAGAGTTCACCACACATGAACCACCCTGAAAGCTGGTAAATATGACCAGGATACTAGAAATGATTTTAATTATGGAAATCACATCATGACAAAACTAAACATACTCTAAACTCTAAATATATACTTATTTGTAAATTAGAACATTATTAGTCATACTATCACTAGTAAGATTTCATGTAAGAACATGCTGTGAGGGTGTGGTGGAGTGTCCGTATGTACAGCAGCTTGTGGTTGTGAAAATATCATGTATTATCATCACAGCACTATGTGTTTTATTTTTGTATTTGAAGAACTGAATTTAAATTCAATGTTAATGTAAAAATATTCATTGATGGAGCTTTAAAGTTACATGAATTGCTTTTTTTGGCCACTGGGGGCAGAGGAACTTCAGGCAATGAGATATTATTGTTTTATAAAGTTGTTGCAGGTACTGTGTTAACAAACTGTTGCTTTAATTTAATTTAATATTCATATTCATTCAGTTCTTCTCAAATAGCAGATTGACGGCAACAATTTTGCTTTCCATGCTATGTGGACAGGATGGTTATTCCATATTGATTAAACTGTTGCTTTACAGCCATGTTGCCACAAGTTTGCCAATGCCTTGATATCCTTACTGTAGAATGTAAAAAAACAACAACTCAGAATTATAAACAGGATGTTGATACGAACAGTTCTTTCCAGTGCAGCTCCTCACTTTTAGTGGTGTGACGTGAGTTTTACGCCCTGTTAACCACACCTCCTAGTCCTTCCCCTTTCACAAGTCTCTTTCCTCTATCAACGAATCACATTATAGCATCTAAACAGAAGAATCAAACTCCTTCCTCCTTATGTACACCAAACCTAACCACTAATCTCAAGTACCTATTTGGCATTTACTGTTTTACAAGTCCTATCAAATGTATCTAATACCAACCACCAACTCTGTCTTGAATTCGTTTTGTTGCTGGTCAGGAAAAAAGAAAAAAAAGAATCCATGTTTTAAAATCTGAATTTTCTAATCACCGTTTTATATCTGTAAACACGTCCCTCCCTGAGAAATGATTTTAGTCCATAAATCACAATGGAGAGGTAAACAGTCCTCTGAGTGAATTCCTTCGGGTTATGTAATGCCAGGGCAACATTCCAACCACTCATCCAGAAACACTCACAATGACAAGTTTATCTTGACTGTATCATAGTTTACTCCTAGGGAACATTTTCACAAATTATTAGGGCAAATTCTCCAGACACTTAATCTCTCCCTGTAGTTCTGTGAATGACAAGTGAACAAGCAGCCATCAAGCTCTACTGTCATCAAAGGACTTTTCATTCCTTTTGTGGTGACTTGGAAAACATTAATTATGAATATCTGAAATATCTTCATGTCTTTTCTCCCTGAATCTCACTTGTGACAGGAAACATTTACAGCTACCACTGCAGTGGATAACATTAATTTGTGGTTGAAAAGAACTATCCACTTTAGAGAAACTAATCTCAAGCACGATAATCAAGGATGCTTTCTCCCAGATCCTCGGAGATCAACACAAAAGATATATCTTGGATTTGAGATAAGTGAAAAGAGGAGAGGATCTACAGATTTATACCATCTTGTAAAGTTACATAAGCCACTCTAAGCTCATGACATACTTAAATAAGCAAAGGTTATGTAACAGCTCTATAACTGCACTTTTACCATTGAGTAGCAAAGCAAATTAAGTAGGTGCACAGGAATTTACAAGTGAAGCAAAACATTGTACCAGATTCCTGCTTTTGTTCTCCGTGTGCATTAAGCCATGTTTTCACATAAAAATAAAGGTACAGCTGTAAAGTATTTCCTCCACCAGTGACTCACAGGAAGTTGAAGGGAAAAGTGAAAAATAAGTCAGAGCTGCACAAACACTGAGCACGCACATGCACAGGCGCACGCACACACACAGTTTTTCTGTTCAGTGTGTATGTGAGAGAGAGAGAGAGAGAGGGAGAGAGACAAAGACAGATGCGACTGCCTCTGTTGTGCACCCATCTATTAAAGAGAAAGAGGTGTGGCTGTGAGAAGAAGTTATTTATCACTATTCTGTGTAACTGTGCCCCTTTATAAATTCAGAATAGCTGCTGTTATAAGTAAAGCCTTTCATGGAGTCATTAATATTTCATACAAAACATGGCTTTTTTATCAGAAGAACATTTTTACCATTTCTTTTCTCTGCTCTTGATGTGAGCCCTGTGTCACAGTGCATTACATGGTTTTGCTTTTATCTTGCGTGGTTCTATTACTGCATCAGCCACACACCTCTATGTATCCCATTGTCCCCCCCTCTGAGATCATGAATTAAAATTTCTGTTTGTGTTAAAAGACAAAGCATTTAGTCCTCCTCTTTGATCTTAAATTCCATCTGCCTCGGTCACCCTCCTCCTCCTCTGTCATAAATGTTTCCATTTCCTCTATTATCACATTCACCAGCATACCTCAGTTATATAACCGCATCATGTTATTGATTACTCCATCAACAAATCCTAATTATAATAGGCATTTTTCACAATTATAATAATGAAAATAATTGCTAGGTGCAGGCCCACTATATGTGCAGTAAAATGTCAGATAAAAGTCCACTGTCCTGCTGCTTTCCACTTATCCAGCAGCAGTCACAGCATGGGACAGTTACCACAGGTTAATGGTAACACTTTGGACGTAGTCTGCTTAAGATTCTGTCTGCATCATATTAATATTTTCTTACTTTTGCTACAGTATGGTCTGAATTATGATGAATACATAGGGCTTTATATATGACAGCTGTGTGTTCATCATTAGTTTAATTCCAGCAGATTATACAGCTATTGCAAAAAGCACAATTTGTGTAATGGTGTTATAATTTCGTCCAAATGTCACATTAACAATACTCTACCTTACTTTTATGTCTTTTAAGGTTTTGATTATGAAATGATAATGTTTGTGTGCTAATATGAAAATGCACAAGACACTGGTTTGGAATGCACATTAAATGTAAGATTATATAGATTTGTAAGTGTACAGTATATACTGAGTCTGTGTAGGTTTAAGTATTTTATCTATACAATTCTTACACTTGGATTGTAAGAGACCTCTGACACCTAAATCTGTATAGGTAATCATCATAATTGCAGTGAGTAATGAACTCATAAAGTTGTGATATTTTAATCAAAGTTAGGCTGCTCAGTTAAACAGACAGAGATGCTATACAGGAACACTAAACTCGTTTTTGACTTGAAAAATTGCTATGAAATTGCCATGTAGTAACGTAATAGTACGTAAGAAATGTAATTGTATGAAACCTCTGCCGCTATGGGCTCTCTCAATCTAAACAAAAAGAAAAGATGCTGTTGGGTAACATCATAAAATAGTGTTGCCATAAAATTCTCTTGGTTTGGATTCCTCCAGTGTTAGTCATTAAAGAGGTGTTTACTGGTAGCCAAATTATTCAAAACAAACAGACCAGGTTGATTAGGCTATTACTGTTAAAGAATAAAGCAGACATGAAAATGCTAACCTTTGTTTAAGTTGTTTCTTTGATAACTTATGAACGTGACATTCAGGAGGTTTTTACTGGCAGCCGAATTATCCGCAGAGGTGTCCTCCTCTCCAAAACAAATGGACCAGGGGATTAAAACTGGTATAAACAATGAATAAAACAGTTTCACTTTAAAAATCAATGATTTGCTGACACTCTTCAGGGGACACAGGACTTCACGAAGTGGATGGAAGCTGCCCAACATTTGCCTGGCTTTTTTCTCTGATAATTTAAGATCCAGATGTCTGGGACTAAAATCCTTCATCTAGATGTCCGAGACTAAAATCCTTCATCAAATATTGTTGAAAACAACCAAGGTGTAAAAAGCGTGTTGTAAAAATGTGTCTTAAAACTGGCATCAAGTCAATTTTAATCTTCTGGCAGGCAACCATAATGCTGAAGCATGATATGATACAATATTATTGACAGGCGACCAAATGAAACAAACTATGAGAAGCCAGTAGGTCCTCCTAACCACACCTTTACCATAGCATCATAAAAGGGTAGTTATTTATTTTTCAAAAGTGATTATTAACAGTTTTTTCCATAGGGCCTCTAACTGTCGATAGCAGCTGGTTTCCATGAAACAGTTAGTCAGTTAGCGAATACAACTTTTTAACAGTTGAATTACAGTTGGGCTAACTGTTTTGCATTTTCCTTTTTCTTTCTTGTACTCTTGTAGACTGTGTGTGTGTGTGTGTGTGTGTGTGCGCGCGTGTTTGATAGTTTATTTAGTTTGTTGTACTTCATACAGGAGCTTAATGTTGATCTTCCACAGGTGCAACCCTGTCTCTTTGAAATTCTCTGGGTGGCTCCAAACTTGATTCAGTCAGCTGAATCACATAAAACATATGTCTTCCGAGAGTACTTACTCACCATATATGCCCTTTCTCTCACTGTCTCTATCTCCATCCTACTTTAGCTCTTTTTCCATGAAGTGTATTATCTCATGCATGTGCGTATTAGGCACATGTGTCACCTTTTCTCAGCGACTTTTTCTTCATCTGCTGAAGCTTGATTGTTCATCAATTGTGCATCACTTTGGGCAAAAGCATCTGCCAAGTGATTAAATGTAAATGTAATATTACGTTTATATACTTAAAGACTTGAACTTTTTCAGTGCTTCACAGCTATTTCAAATGTCTCCGCAGCAGAGGTTCAACTGCAAACACGCCTGCATTTCTTCTGAAAAAAAAATCATAAAAATCTTTTGCCTTTTTATAGTTTTTACATTACCAGAAAGTTATTACATTAACTCTTTTTAATTCATCTTTTTCTCATTTGAAATTTCTGTCATTAAATTTGTTATAAAATACCGTTCACAGTTTTACAGTTGTTTCCAGACCTGAATGACTAAATCCTGTCTTCCATCTTTATTCACGAGAATTTGGTAGCACTCAGTCATGAGAAACAGATACCCTATATAAACGCACCCAGTTTTTGACTGACTCATTACAGGATAATTTGATGCAATAAATTGTTTAAATGAAATTAATTTAATTGGAAAAAGAATTACCGTAAGTCAGACTTGATGTTGATCAAATAAATAAATTTAAGGTCTGTACTTTAAAATAAAAAACAGACTGCAGACTCTCCCTTGAACATGTAACCAGCTTGGTGAATAAAGTAACATCCAATATTTATTACAAATAGCTGTATTAATCATAAATATTCATTGGCACAGGACTTTTATCCCCTGAGAAAATGTATTGACAGAGCTGGCATATCATTCTCCAATTATTTGACAGAGCAGCCAGTGTACCAGAAAGAAGCCTGTCCTTACCCCATCTTTAGTGTTACTACCGGTTCTGATCTGATATTCTCTGTAACCATCTCAGCTCTGGTGTCCTTTCCACAACTTCAGTGTTTAGTTTATATCCCAGCGGTAAACAAAATAGGAAACAGCTCACAATAAGGCTTTTTCCATATGCGTTGTATATCCAGCAGAGTTCGTGCTATTGCTGTTTCTTGTACAGCTTTAAGACTGTCTTTATGGTTGTTGTTTTTTTTTTAAGTCTATAATGAAGAAACAAATCCATAGCTTTTTACTGTCATCAACATGACAAATGTATGTACAAGATAACAGAGATTACAGAGATGTAGTATTTGTTATCTGGCCATCACTTTTGCTTATCAGCTAATTAATCTTGCACTGATATCATGAATCATTTCAGTCATCTGTGAGAGGAAATGCGTGCCCAGTGCTGTGAAAACAACCCAAAACTGTAACAGTTGCTTTCACTCTATTATTTTCATCCATAATGTGCACAGGTGCAGCTTAATTCAATTGGAGGACGTTGCTGTGGTTATACACAAATACATCTCCATGTAACCAGTAGAGGCGTTGTCATGGAGATGATAAGGCTTATATAAGCTCAAATGTATTTTTGTTCAAAATGAGTGTATTGCCTACACTGTGCTCATTTAATTATGATTTGTTTATACCCGCACAATTGATTAAACTGTCTTTCTCTGTCTGTCTGAAAAAGACAGAGACAGAGAAAAAAGAAATTTTTTTGGATGGCTGGTAAGGCATGAAAGATCTGCTCTCAAGCACAGATACTTTATGCCATCTGCAAAAGTTGATAACGGGTATTTTGCATTTCCTCTCAGTATCACTTTCATCAGTATGTGACTGTCACACAGCTACAGCCCTGATATTAAAAACTCAGATGTCTGGTTTCACAAAAAAAAACAAAACAATGAGATGATTAGAATCCTTACCTTTCAGCCAACTATGCACCGTCGATGGAAAAATGCTCTTGCTGTGGGGGGGCGGGGGGGTTGTCATTCATATAACCTTTAACCCCCTGTCTGGCTCTAGATCCAGCACCTACCAGCTTTCAGCAGAGGATTAAACAGCTATTGACAGAGGAGTGACGTGATTGACAGGTTAAGGTTTCCTTCCTTGTCAGAAGAGCCTCTGTGTCTGTCTAGCCCATGTCTTCCCAGAACTCACATTTCACATTCCAGCGTGACTTTGCACAACTTTTGAATTTCTCTGCTGTGAAATACGAAGGAAATTTCTGCAGCCCCGCATTTCACACCGTATGTCTAAAATGACTCCTGTACACCGACAGGGGGATAAAGTTCTTGAATAAACTAGCATTTGAGTGTTATGTAAAGTTCCTACTTTGCTGTTTGTGTGCCTTGAACAGGGTTCTCTCACGGTGCCTGTGTCCAGTGCTCATCAGTGCAGCAACACCTACGGTCTGCAGCAGATGAGGGAATTTTCAGCCTCAGTGGAACATGTGGGAGTAGGTAGTTACTGTATATTCATTTTAAGCCTTTGAATGTATTTCAACTGAAAGAAGGGCAGTTGGCGGTGGGTACCACAGCTTGTGCTAAAAACTACTTCAAACGAAAAGTTTTGAATAACCCCTGTTTAGTTATGATTTTGTTTGGAGAGCCCCTATTCACAGGTACAGCACTCTTACTTCATGGGTGTACTTACACAGCACTCTTACAAGATGATAAGCGTTGTGTTTCTTAACATTTTGGCGGCTAAGTAGAAAGAAAACAGAATGCTGGTAGCAATAGGTCAAAGATGAAGTAACGTTCCTCCTAATGTTCCTGTCAGATGATACAACATGTACGGCAGGTAAGTTAGATCTATATCAATAGGAAAGGAAAGAGAATAATAGCATAAAGCATAAAGCTGAAAGGACTTGTCTCTCAGTCATCTGGACCCACCTGTCCGCAGTCAGAGCCTCTCAGAAGATTTGCTGCTGGTTGGGGAATTCGAAGCTGAGCGATGCATCAGAGGTTGTCATATAAAATGCGAGTGCTTTCCCCTGAGTAATTTAATCACAGACTTTTATGGAGGCATCAGCCGGCACATTGAGAGACAGAGTAAAAGGATTGTAATTGGCATTCTTTCAGTCAAAGTAATATATGGAATATGTGGTATAATTACAGCGCTGGGTAATGGTCTGTGGACGACTGAAATGCTAACGCACAGTGATTGGTTAATGCGTGTTCATCAGGGGGAATTTGCACCATATTGACTTGAGACTTTTCTTTGGCGGTATTTCGTTTGGGCTAGTCAGACATTATCATGTGGCTTTCATAACCTCCCAACTACTCATTGCAACCGTCCAGAATGATCGAAAACTTTGTCTTCTCAATAAATGAAACTTAGCAGAAATGGTCTATTATCTGCCAAATGAGTAATTTGTGTGTGGGCGATGTCTAAGGTCAACTCTACCACCATTAAAAAGCTCTTAAGTAGTCTGGGAATCTTGCAACTGTGCTGTTTGAGTAGAAATTGCAGTCAACTTCCTAGCTTGTTAGCTACTTTCATTTCACCATCTTGGTGACAGCAAATTGTTTTCACACTGCATATTGTACTGCTGCCAGGGAGAGGATTTAATGATTTAACTTAAAGAGTTGTAATTAGAGTCATTAATGTGCAGTTCATTTTCTGTGACTCCATATTATGAGAGTTGATAATTTCCTTTTTTTTTTTTAATCTGTTTAAATCTCACAAATACTTAAACAGGTTTTTTTACTCCCAGAATATCAGTAGACTATAGATATAGAAAAAAATAGATTTATGTATGTTTTCTGATATTTTAATTTACAAATATAAAATATGTACATTCATACAATTATGTTCATTATATATGTATTTGTTTTGTTTCTGATTATGAGTTGACACCCATCAACCCACAAACAATAAATATTTTACTGAGCTTCATCTATGTGTGGTATACCCCCAGACAAATGCGACACTGTGGTAACTCCTGACACATCAAATGCTTACTGCATTTGTGGCGACCACAAATAATTCTTTACTGGAAACCAGGCAGTTCCTGGATGGCTTGGGAGTTGTCATGCTGCATGCTACATGTTTACGGTACCCTGGGCCTTTCCATTCACATCAACCAACTCATTTTTCTGTTTTTCAGCTAAACCAATCAGGTGAATCGGCTGTTCCACCCAGACTCTGTGCAGCATGTGTGTGTAGGTGTGTGTGTGTGTGTGTGTGTGTGTGTGTGTGCACCAGTGCCAGAATAATCTTAAGTATTCAGTATATTGTATTATAATGTCAATAATTTTCTTCTCCTTAAGAACCTATGTAAGACATTTTGATTTGTGTCATGTGACCTCATCTATCTGAGCTCCACACCCCTGCTCCGTACATACAAGTGAGAGGAATGCATTTTGCCTAACAATTAGCAGTGTAATGTAACCTGATGACGGCGCCACCCAAATGCTCAAAACATTAGGTCTAGTCACACTTTCCATCATCTCGCTCATCATGAAACATTACTGAAATGAGATCCAGGTTGGGAGAGTGTGTGCATGTGTGTCAGAGGGAGAGAGCGAGAGAGAGAGAGAGAGGGAGAGAGAGGGAGACATAGGGAGAAAGGCAGAGAGCAGGAGAGAGAGAGAGAGAAACAGAACAGGACAGTGCTCCACAGTCCTCAGATAAACTCAATGTGACAAGATGGTTACTTTCTCCCTCTGCTGTGACAGTTAATTCTGGACTAGGAAAAAAGTCAAAAATGTTTAGCTGCGCTTGAGCGGAGTTAATTACAGAGCCCAAGGCAACTCAGACTAGGGCTGCTAATGGCCTTGACTTACAGATAAAGCTCCATTTACCAAGACTGTTTTTTTTAGCTACTGATCTAATTTACTTAAAATCAAATATTTGGCAGTAGCAATAATAGTAGATTGTCACTGTTTAGGTTAGAATTTAGATTACGTGGTAGCCTGGTTTTGTTTCACCTGCCATTATCCTGATTAATGTTTATTCCAATATTTATAATTTTTTCATAACTTTATAAACTGAATGTATTGCATTGTGCACAGTGTTATGTTTATGCTTTGGACAGATGCATGAGAAACGAAACCACATGCATGCAAAAATGTCCTCAATACTAGTTTGACATTCATGCTCCAAACTGTCACCACCTGACATTTAGACCTCCTGACCACCTACAAAACAGTCACCCCCACTACCACCACCCCCTCCCTGTGTGTGTCTCTGTCTCTCCCTCTCTCTCTTTGTCTCTTTCCTTCCTTTGAGGTCAGCAAACCACAGTGTTAGTGTTTTCAAGCCGCTCTTACATGTCTTTGTGGTTGCATCACTTCCTCTCCTCACAGGTCTCTCCAACGTTGCTGCATTGACACGTGAAAGGCTATGAAACAGAAATCAAGACATTAGTAGCACAGGGGCCAGAGCCAAGTGAACCCAGTTCCAGAGATCGGGACCCAGAGATGGCCCGTGAAATGAGTTGGAGTTGGAAAATCACCGGGGGGATATTCCACGCTCCGCTGCCAATTTCACTATCATAATCAACCTCAGCTTGTAGAAGGATATTATAGGGCCAACTATTTTCGCTGACACTCTAACTGTGCATAGATTTTTCTGTGGAGCAGAAGATAAGAGAGATGATAAGAAATATGCTGAGGCTGAATTGTAGATTGGGCAAAAAATGAAGAGAAAACTGCTGAATTTTTGTTTTTCCCTTTTTATTTCTGATCTTAAATGTGCTTTTTTAAATGTGTAAATTAGTTTTATGACTTTGATGCCTGGTTTTGTTTGATTAAATATGTTAATTACAAATTAATTTGATTACATAAGCAGCTTACACGCTGCAAAACACTTCAAGCAAACGAATGACAAGACAAATGTTTTGCCCATGTTACCATCAGGGTCATCCTACTAAAATCTAAGAGTTGTCATCAATATCATCTTCAGACAATACATCAAAAATGCTTTATCATATACAGTGTGTCTGTGCAACCACAATCAAAGAGAGAAATATCACTACATGGCACATCTAAGACCAACTCATAGAGATATAATAATAAAACATTTATTTTTATTTATATATATATATATATATATATTCAGTTTTATTACTTGACATAATAAATACTTTTCCATTAGATGTGGTTGCATTGCAAAACGCAAAGTTCCTCACTGGGAGGATAAATGCTAGAACTCAAACTGAATGTTCATATGTCAACATGTACCTTGAAAGTAGAAAGCTGACTTTTATTTTTCCATAATACTCATTTTCACAGGTCTTGAGGTTTATTATAAACCACAGCTTCATGTGAACGAATAAATCACAGTAGGTAAAGTACATGTGATCATTTCTCAAGTTTTATATTGCTTTTGATTCACTACACTGATGAATAGTTTTCTTAGAATTGTAACCAACCACACAACTGATACATTGGGGGGGGGGGGGACCTATAACATCATCAAGCAGTCCCTGAGGTTTCTGGCCCTGATATGAAGTGCTAAATTCATGTGAATGTGATATAGAATGATGATTCAAATCTTTCAGCAGTTTCTATCATTGTCACATTGTGGTCTGAGCAAAAACTCTTCTTTGTTTGAAGAGACACAAAAATGTCCAGTCAAGTAATCATGAAGTAATTATGTTCCCAGTTGCAAATCAGCCTGTTGCACCAATTTACCCGAGGAAATAAAATTAGCAGTTACTTAGTAATTGTCCACGTGCAAATAGCACCTTATGCAGATTAATCAAAAACTTTTCATTTAGAAATTGCTCAGAAGGCAGATTCACAGATATTGTCAAGTAAACATTAGATGCTGGTTCATTTGCATAGCATCCAGAAGTTTGTTCTGAAGTAACTTATCATCGGGTTTCTATGAGTCATTTAGGTTCAGTTATTAGCAATTCTTTTTTTTTAATTTGTCCCTTACTCATCCCCTTGCATCTGCACAGGATTTTGTGTACTTTTATGTAAAATGTTTTTTGAAATATCTTGCTTGTTTGAAATATATAAGCAAATACCAGTGAGTTCCACTTGTTTTCACCACATATTGTACAGCTATATGTACAATAGCTACATTCAGCCGACCATAATTTAAAATGTAGGACGGTTTTGTTTCCGCTGTTTTTACAGACCGTACTGATGCAAACAAGCATAATAGCAAGCATAATAGCTTATACCTTTAAGAAACAAATGAACCTTTTTTTTTTAAATCTCACTCTTTAAGTCTTTAAGTTTTGAAGAGACGCTCTTGTCCCAGAATTTCTCCCACTATATATATATGATAGTATCTGCTGCCAGGAATCAGAATCAGAGAGGCTTTATTGATCCCCATAAGGATAAGTGTCTCTTTACTATAGAGTCAGTTACCATTGTGTTTTACTTAAAACATCTCTGTCCCTATTATCCCCATGGTTTGCCTTGTAATTATTTAACTGCTGAGCCATTAACAGGAGGACATTCAATTTAAAAGACCTTAAACAGTTGCAGTTTAAGCTTAAATAGACAAACAGGAGGAAGAGGAACACATAACAAACCATTGTTCAATAGTGAAGTGGTGAGTGTGTAATAGATCTTAGATCAATCCCTCTTGAATTGCTGTTTCAGATACTTAGCTCTTAGCTTGGTCTTGATGAGTTGTTGAGTGTGAACAATTAATATTTTTTCTTCAATGACCCTTATACACACTGCAGATCTTTTATTCTCTTTTTTAATTCCTGAGGAGTTTTCAGTATCAATTTGAAAAGGAGAGGTACCTGCATTCACAGAGAAAGATCCTACAGCAAAAACCTTTGAGTACCAGGGAGTAAGCTCGACCCTGCTTCATAGTGTGTTTGTGTGTTAGAGAATGGCCTTCTTTACTGTAAACCTCCAGGACATTGGACAGATCTCTTAGGCATCCAAAGCCAGTCATCTTCATTCACTTTCAACATACATCTGCCTTTGGTATGAATATGGCTGTCAGTCCTGTAAAGACCATCACAATAGAGCACACTCATTAGTATTGTGTTGCACTGTGCTTCAGCATCAAGCGTCTACCACCCTTGACTAATTTTCTGTTTGTATCGAGAAACAAAAGCTCTCCAAATCCCCCTGTGGGCTCCAGAGTGGCTTTACTGCACATCAAACTATGCTAATTACCTTTTGCATGATTAATTGGACCAATTAGAATTAGTAGAGGAAGAAAATGATTCTTGGCAAGGTGCGGAACATTAATTAGTCATAAAAAACGTTTATTAGTGTTCAAATTTAATCTCACAGAACACAATGGGATTAAGAGGAAAAGACAGTTAATATGTGGCGTGTTCAATCACTCTCGGCTGCAGATGGAATAATGAGTGTCACCGCTTACATTGTGCTCCATCACACACGCACGCACGCACGCACACACACACACACACACACACACACACACACACTCCATCCCGTATACCACAGTTACTGTACTGTTAGAAAACACCCATCTTCATCCATCATACAAAGTGGCAGTTGTAACACAAACATCCCAGCTCTGATTGATGAGTTAAGACCATACAAATGACTTATACACAGTAATCCCAAATAAGATTTATGGCCTGAAGGCGATGCATTACAAATTTGCAATAACAAAATCAACAACAGCAGCAGCAGCATCACCAGCAGCTAATGGTGATTTAGCTGTGGCAGCATTTTTAATAGTATGGTATGGCATCTGTAATAACAATGTGTTACACTAGTTTGCTCATTGTATCTAAGGGAAAATGACAGCCGCAGAGCAGAGCAGTTGTTTGTGATGGTGAAAAAAACAAGCAGGTATAGTAGGCTATGGGCAGTGTGGAGTGTGTGGGTGTTTTCTCACATTTTGCGCATATGCAATAAGATAAGACAGGGAATGACTTCACAAAACCTCAGCCTATAAGATATAACAGTAACCTGCATGTGCACACACATATGTTACGTACACGTGACTGGCCTGTGGAGATCAGTGCACCATGTCACACTGTTGCAGATGAAGTGTGTAAGTAAATGACGGCAGAAGGTTTTCACTTCCAAGTCGTTTAACAGTCTGTTCGCAAAGTGTTATCTCTCTCTCTCTCTCTCTCCCTCTCTCTCTCTGTCTCTCGAGTGAGGCAGAAAACAAGTAACGAATAACTGAAACTTAGAGGTGAAATATGAAACTTCAAAAAAAATCACACTTCAATGTCTATTCTCGTTATAAACACAATCTCCAACCACGTTCAGTATTGAGCCTGTTTTCTGGCTTATAACCATAACAGGTTTATGAGAAAAAATTCAGTGTGGCTTTGCCACTTTTCTACTGTAGTGCAGAAAGAAATTACAGTTTTTTTTGGATAAAACTTGGTTTTTGGTTATGTATGTACACTACATGTGTGACTCACAACATTGTTTGTACTGTAAAATCTGTTTCAACGTAATGGATTCTGATCTCTGCATTTAGAGTGATAAACAAACCTAAAGTGAAACCACTGAAAGATGTGACAAGTTCTAACACTGAGTGCAAACCAGTTTGTGGACATTGCTGACTCCAAGGGGAGTATGCACTGTAGAATATCAGCCAGCCCTTTATTGATATCCACTCATCTTTTATCGCTAATATAATGTAAATACATAGTTTTGAGTCATTTCTGGTTCACTTAAAAATTCAAATTTTCATTTTTAAACCCATGTAGGAACAGGATGTGAAGCCTGATCTCTTCTTCCTTAAAGTAGTGTGACATGAAATAACTAAATGTGCTGTTGAGCAGTCACTGAACTCATTCAATTAAGCCTCTAAAGAAACATGATTAGCGTGCATTGTTTGAGGGTTATAGCTTCTTAGAAACCCTGTGATTAAAAAAAATGATTGTTTCCTCTGGCGCTAACCATGATGGAGGTTATTAATGTAACAAGGTCACTGCAACATCCTCGCATGTTTCTTTGCATCAGCACTCATGCAGAAGTGCAAAGTAAGTCCAAAGTAAACTGCTTTTTCTGTACATAACCCAGTTTTGAATCACTATGACAGACCTGATAACGGCATAATTGAACACAGGTCTAATTCTGAGGTTTCAGCAGAATGGGCCTGTGTGGTCAGATGTTATTTTAAAGGAAGAAATCACAGGTATAGCTTGCCAAATCAGTTCTAAAAATCTCATTCCTTTTTCTGTTTTATGTGACTTATATGAAAATCTTTTGAGCAGAAGTGATATAGAAGAGCAATAATGTCCAGCACTAATTTAATACCTTATTACCATAAGCCTGGTGCAATGCATGCATAATAAATTGTTGTATCTTTTACACGGCTCAGGCATATGGTTGGGAGACCGGATTCTCTTCAAACTGCACCAAATTTGCATGATAGGATGTGAGAGTTGGATGGATTTGGGGATTATATGAAACACAGCTTCCATTTCCAGTTCATTGTACTAAGGAGAGGTATCACATATCCACAGATGGCAAGGAATGTGGAAATGCACAGCTTGTGTGAATCACAAAATGTGTACAGGAGAAGAAAAATCACTTCAAATACAGAATCTATACTGTATTTTTTTGTTTTTTGTTTTTTTTATTCCAAAAGAAAATGTTTTTTTTAGCATTCTGTCTTTTTTAAATGGGCTACAGCTTTCAGCAGCTCAGAGGGAGCTGATCAATGTTGTTAGTACTCTTTAAGCTGCATGGTCATAGTCTCACAATGTGTTTCATGGGAGGTTCTAGAGACCCTGCCAGGACGATCATTATGTCTGTTGTATAGTTAGATCATTCTAGAGGTCAGTCCAGGGAACATATTACTGCACGGTTGAGTGGCACCACCCTGACAGCCCACAACCGTCTAACTGTATTCTGACACTGCAGTGGGCACTTGCAGTTTATGCATTGGATAATAACAGATACAGTAGCTCGGCGAATAAATCTTCTTTTCTTTTGGGAAGTCAGATGTTATAGTGCTTTGATTTTTCCTATTGGTTTTTCTTTCTACTTTATGTTCTTCAATCACTATTTCAAATTGTGCAACTGTATTATTTATGGCAAACAGGCGAGATTAGGCTTGATTGCGTAATGTGTTTCGCTTTCATGTTGTCAATCATCTGATTTGAGAAGGAGTCCGGCTTTAAAAGCACTGATTGCCTTATTATTATTGTATAAAGAAAAGCAGTTTGTTTGATAGTCATCATGGTCCATGCTCTCAGATGACAATGTGTTTTCTTTTTTTTTTAATCACACCAAGCAAAAGAAAAAAAAAACAGACTCAATTAACTCACAGGCATTTCCCATAGATATTATCTATGTCCTCGAAGAGCTTGATCTTTACTTTGCCCCAGTTTTTAGTTTCATGTAAAAAAAGACTCCCATGAATATCAAAGGTAACCATGCTCTCTCCTGCTGTCAGTTTGAATCTGGTGCTTTCTGATGTCTGATTCAGTTTTCAAACACAAATACCAGTGGCCAGGTAACGTTGATTTGTAGTGACGTCAGGGACAGTGGAGTAGCCATGTTAATCAGCAGTGTTTTCTCCAGGTGACACTAACATGTCTGGTTTCGCTGTAAAAGGTCAGGCACACAGTAGTGGAACTAGCTGTGGTTCAATTTAGTGTTTTGTTTTCTATCAGTATCCCATAGCCCTCTTTTAAACTGCCTGCTGTGTTGGCAATGGGGTGTCACACAGAGCTGTGTCTTAATGAAGCTATAGTGACTAACCTAAAGCTGATATATGTGCAGGATTTATCTCAAACTGTCATTATTGGTGCAAGAATCTAAGGTTTATTATGCTGTGTGTTACATTACTTTTGTTTACAGTCGGGGTCTATGGCAACCCATAGAAGTAGCACATGAAACTTTAATGATGTCATATTAATTGGCGCATTAATAAAGGTCAGTCCAACATAATACAACCATTTCTTTTAATGACATCTTCAGTCTTTGCGTTGTACAGAGGTGAAAAAACAAGTTTAATGGAAATAATTTATAATAATATTTTCACTTGAATTATTTGATGTAATTGATTCCTTTATTTAAAAATTACATGTTTTTTTTTTCTCTGAAACTTGCGTTCACTCGTCCCTGTAGGTAAAAAACATCTTTGGGATGTCTTTACAATAAGCGATCAATAGAATTTGACAGCTGTGGTCAGTATTTTGTTGTAGTGCTCAATAATATTGTTTGCAACAACTCATTGCTGGATCACTAACAGCAGTTAAAACATGCAGCAATGTGTTGAGCCAGAATCACTGAGACACAACATGAGCTGGCGTTTAGCTTTATAAAAGACCTGTTAAACCAAAAAAATGTGCTTTTCTAGCTGGTGCCGGCTCTTAATGATCACATCTTGTTCCGTGGGAAAAAGACTCTTTATTTCACTTCAATTATTCAGTTATTGCAGTTTCATTTCACGTCTCTTTACTTGCCATATGCAGTGGGGGTGGGGGTTGGACTCTTTACATCTGTCTTAAATTACTGTCAGTGAAGGTTGTGCACACCCACCAAAATCATCAAACTTCAAATTCTACATAGGGTGTTGGGTTTACATAAAAATTTAGTAGAGCCACGGAGCCGCTGAGTCAGAAACCACACAGTAGCGTAAATCATGTGAAGCACGTCTAAATATTCAAAACTCACCTCTAAAACCAAGGTTGTTTTCTCCTGCTTTTTCCATTGAGGCCAAACGTGTGACTATAGTGCACAGCAGCTGAGCGTGTCTGATTCTTTGTCTGTGTCCCTCTGTTTCATGTTTTATAATTGTATACTTGAAGGTACAAAGGCACAAAGCCCTCTAAAATTAGCTTGCCTATGAGTCATCTTTGAAAGAGTCCCATAAAGGTTACATGATTCTCAACAGCAGTAACTGCAATCAAGGCCTGTTGACTGTGATAGGGGATTTAGACCACAGAAACCCAAGTGCTGTCGTGCTCTTTTACATGTTTTCAGTCCAACCTCATTAGGTTCTGTGAATGGACTGGGACGACACCTGTACTTTACCTGAAATACTGATGGTTTAAAATTCAGGTTTGTGAGTCAGTGAAGTGTTGTATCTGTCACCTGGTGTTATTGTTGTGATGTGGATCACAAGATCACAAGGGAGCTCTTTAACCAAGGCAAGGCTCTTAAGGTAATGTTGGTCTGTTGATCAGTCCATCCCCTATTTTAATACCTCAACAACAGTTCAAATGATTGCTATGAAATTTCATACAGATATTCATGGCCCTCAGAGGATGAATCCTAATGACTTTAATTATCCGTCTATTGCAGCTGCAGACTCTTACAGACGGGTTCGTTGTCAGCGTGTTTGTGAGAAAGAGAGGGGGGCAAGTAAACTTGAGTAGGTGGCCCTTCAGTGTGGCCCATGACGCATTTGCATTCTGAGTGATCGGGTCTCAAATGCGTCCTCAATGCGTCTTGGGTGTGTTCACACCTGCATTTAGAGCTGACAGCTTGAGATGGATGTTAATGCCAGGTCTGAGCGGAGCCTCAGTCTTGTTACTGTTTCATGTATTTTGTTTAGACATTTGTTCAGGACGACTTGAGCGCAGCAGTTGCAATGGGAATAAGATTAACAATGTTACGACATCCCCAAATTAAAAAAGCATGTACGTCAATGTATGTATTAGCAACAATTGCCCCAGTTTAAAATACTACTCAAAACATACTTTTATAAAGCAGCTTGTAATTCTTGATTTTAATGCTGTTCAGTTTCTACTTTTGGTTTTTACTTTTGGTTTTTATTGTCTTTTGTCTGTTTTATTGATTTTATTGTCTTTGTCTTTGTATTTGTAATTCTCCCTGTTATACTTGCCTTGCTAACTGACACTTTGTCTCTCTTCTCTGTGTCTTTTATTGCTTTGTGTGCACTTTGTAACTCTGCTATAAAAATGAAGTTATTATTAGTAACAGCAGGAATTGAAAGGTTGTGATTTGTATTCAAAAAACCTTGTAATGTCAAAGTGGTGGTGTTGTTACAGGTTGTTCTACAGTCATTCAGAAATACTTTTAATTTCGCTATTAACACAGTGCCACTGTCAAGGTGAATGAAGAGCACATTTGAGGATAAAAATAAGTCTCTGCATCATGTTTTGCTCTTGATTTGTGTTTTGCGGTTTGGGCTAAACTTTTGTTTACGCTTGGATTATGGATTAGAACTCTCATTATGGACCCATATCTGCTTCTTCACACTGGCAAGCAAAACAGCTAATAGGACAGTCTAGAAAAAGAAAAAAAAAACACTGGGAAAGAAAAGAGAGACTGTGAACAAAGTACCTCAACTTGTGATGATGTCAGACTCCTCTCACAGTACAAACACAAGCAGCCTTATTAACATTAAAAAGGCAGGATTTGCTCTATCGGAGCTGCTCTAATTTCTAACTGCACAAAGACTTTCATTACTCTTGTTGTTTACAGTTACACATTACTTAACACCTTTCTAAAAGTACTGTGACACCTCTCAAGCTCCTGCAACTACTGACGTGCAGCTGTTCATCCAGACTACCTGTGGTTTTTGTCGGTGCACCTTACCTTACCTTTATTGTTACTAAAAATGACGTTCTTGCAGCAGTAGAGAAAAAAAAGGACCCTGACTACATGAAGGTAATTCACATGTATTATTCATCTCTACCTCTTCCATTTATACTTACAGCTGGCTGGAGCTGTATACAATGAAAAAGCCAAGGGATGAGAGGCTCCTATGCTGTTATTCCATGCTTTGTGTTTTCACTCACCACTGCTCATAGTGATAAAAATGATTATGCTTTATGTTTTGCAGATTTATTATAAAATTCCAGGGAATTACATTATATCCCTTTCTATTACAGTGATACCTTTGCAGTGGTTTTACGAAAGGGTGATTAAAAAGGTAAAAATTGTTATGTTATAAGAAGAGAACAGCCATCAACATGTGAATGTAAAGTGTTACATGACATATATTTTCCTTGCTGCTGTTTGAATGGTGGATGTCCTCTGTGCTTGAGCATTGTGTGCTGTAAATTAGTCATTATGGTAGTTATGAAACAACATGTCCATTTGTCCTCAGATTTACAGAGAAAAAGGTTGAAATGATGTTCTTTAAGGCTGAGGTCCTTTTTCTGTGGCAACATTGTTTTCAGATGTGGTCAAATGATATGATCTCTCCTGATGTAAAAAAAAAAAAAAAAAAGAACACGCATTTTCAGAAAATGAAGTGTTTTGAGAGAAATGAGTTGCGGAGGGAGAGTCCCTTCATGCAGACAAGTAATATAAACTCACAGAGAGAAAGCAGTGTGGGAGACAAGAACCAGTTTCATAAAGTTTTCCATCAGGGCAACGACCACCATATGCAGAGCTGACTAACGACCAGTCAAATGTATGTACATTTCCAGTGCACTATGGTACTTAAAGCATACTTTATTACTCATTAAAATTGCATGATATCCAAATCTCTGCTCAGATAACACTAAAATGTTTCACTGACACCAAGAAGACACGATTAAAATGTGCATGTGATGTGATGAAATTACGTGTTTTTATAGATTCTTGCTTTTGTAAATCCTTATTTGTTTAAACAGCTGTGAGTCTTGTGAACAATATGATCAACAGAACACCGGGTATTTTCAATTCTGAAAGTGCAGCCTCTTAAGTAATAATGAGAGTGAGAAATGCAGTGCATTTAAGTGAAAACCCTGATTAATTATGTATGATTAGAGGACTCTTAAAAGCTTTGAGGAGAGAAAAGGAAAGAAACTACATAAACAGAACATGAAGTCCAGAATGGCTGGATGGATACCAGACATGAAATTGTAAATGAACCTTAAGTATACAGGTGACTGCAGAATGATGAGCGATATTGCTTCTGCATGGCTGGACACTGGCTGACCGTTTGTGTACAGGTCATGTCACACTTTGTGCTAAGGTACATTCTGTTGTTCACAATTTTTTCATATCAGTGGTATGTTTTATATTTGCAATCTATAAATAAGTCAACTTTTTAAATTACTTTTAAATTAAAGTGTGTGATTACAGCCCATACAATGCAGATGTCCTTGCATCTTCATCTACATACATATCATACTTCTGTTGATATTTAACCAATATAAGTGGTGCAGTGTAAATACAAGAGATGATAACAGTGTTATCTCTGTATATTCTTGGAAGGTACATTTGTGTTTTATCAAAGAATGAGTCACTGAGCAGAGGTCATTTGGAAATATCATTTGAGCTGGAAACACACTCAGACATGCAGGTCATACTATACACTCCATATCACTTTTAGAAACCTGTCTTGTTCCCCCTTCCTCTCCTCTTTTATTCTTCTTTTCTCCCACTCTTCCTCGCTGTCAGCGGCATCATGCATGTTTTCACCTCTAAAGTGATTGTACCTGATTTATATGACAGGCCTTTAACCCTGCGTGTGCTTGTCCAACAGCATCAGGAAGAAAACACCCAAGGGCATGTGTGAGCGGGACCGAATCTGGCTCTCTGTCATTCAGTGGCTGTAACCTCCAACTAGAATATACTCCAACAAATCACATTTATTCCTTCACTGTTAGGAGATGTGAGTCAGTCACACAAGGTGAGAGGGGCTGTTGGGTTGTGTACAACCAGAAATATAATTCTTTCTTATCTTGCAAAAAATTCCTTTGAATTGTTTATTTTGAATAAATTAATAAATAAATAAATCTATGTTCATAAAAATTATGGGAATAGAAATCTCTGACTATACAATGATTGGCAGTTTGAACGAAGCCAAATAGTTGGATCCAACTCTCAGTCTTGAATGAGGCTTGAAAAAGTTGTTTGGTAATTAATTTGTAGAAAATATTATCTCAAATTTGAGTACATTTGCAAGCCTGAAAAGATGAATTTCTAAAATGTTGTGATGAATTTAGAGACCAGAAGAAAGTAAACAAAACTGATCGTTGTCTCCACCTGCAGTCAGTAGATGGCAAAAGAAGTGAATGGTTTGGTGATGTAATGGCCCCACTTCCTGGCCATGAACAGTATTACATGCTACGGTTTGCAGAGAATCTGCAGCAGATTATTCTGGTTGTGGTTTTCCCACATTTATAACGGTGGTGATGAATGTCAGCAAATATTCCCAGAAGCTCACATCCATCAAGTTTGTTATTTAATCTAAGCAAAGACAAATGCAGCTTTCGGATAGTAGTGTGTATTGTATTCATATTTCATTATATATTTCATCAATTATATATAATATATATTCTGTTACTTTAATATGAATATTCTTGTGGGGGGGGGGGGGGGGGGGGTTAGGCTGTTGGTCAAACAAAATAATCAATATGAAGACATCTTTGTAATGGGCATTTTTACTCAAAGATTTTACAAATTAAAGGATCAAAAAGTAATAATTATTTGTGTTAATATCAGTTTCTTGGAGCCCTAATATAAAGCAGAATGGTGAAAGAAGTACTCAGACTCCTTACTTAAGTAAAGCAATAACAAAATACATCCCCTGCTATCAATTATTTTTACATAGCAAGTAAAAGTACAGAAGTATCATAAAAACTAGTATACAAAATAAGCAAAATAAGCAAAAGAACTTATTGTGCACAATGGCAATGTTATGTTCATGATGAGCTGTCAGAGATGCAGCAAACAATTATTTTCATATCTTATTAGTTTACAATTTAAATAAATAATCATAAATGCGCTTTGATTTTACTCAAGTGTAAAACCTTTATATGAAGCCGATTATTCTTAATGTTTATGATTAGTTTTATTTAGGTGACGAGTCAATAATAGTATTCCTCTACCAAAATATAAAAATGATAATAATAATAATCATTATTTTTTATAGCCTCCGGAAATGGATTTGTCGGTAGCGATTTCAAAATAGAAGTCCTCTACGTAGTCACGTGACTCCTCTGTTTACAGACATCCGGAGTAACATGGAGGACAGTACTGGCAGTAATCCCCAATCTCTTGGATTTACAGAGAAATTAAAGTCTTGGCTGTCTTGGTCATGGACCTACGTGTGCTTCATTTGGTTCGGCATGGTGCTGATCATGATATACGTCCTGTGGAGCCCGCTGAAACTGCAGGAAACTCTTACCTCAGGTGAATTAATGCAACTGCTAGCTAGCTATTGTTAGCCTCCGGGTGTCTGGCTTTAGCTGGCAGCAAGCGGGAGCTGTTCGTGGTTTGACAGTTCGTTGCCCGAGTGCTTCAGGCGCAAATAGAGGCGACTTTCTGTTTAGAAGTCGAGTATTTCGATACCTCTTGCCAGGAACTAGTCGCAGCATTTTCCAACAACAGCATGTACTGATTCGGTGTTTTATTGCTGTGTTTTTAAGTTTGCTGCTGTGTTATACAAGACACTCTGCTCTGCACAACCTAAGACTTTTTTTTTTTTTCTGTTGGTGTTACAGCTGTTGTTAACCATTTTCTGTTGCATGGTCACAACAGAGGACACTAACTTTTTCCAGTTCTGATGGCACTAAACTGACTGACTCCTCTTTTTCTCCTTTCAGCCTCAGTGTTTTTAAATACGCTGACCCCTAAATTCTATGTGGCTCTTACTGGAACCTCCTCTCTCATCTCTGGACTCATCCTTGTGAGTTATAACCCCAGTTATTGAATTTTTCACCCTATAAATACAATTATAATCAGTCACTTTTTGTATTTGTGCTTCAGGCCACTTAATGGATAGGTTCCCAATTTGGAAGTCTGCCTTAAAACCATTGTTAGGTGCTCTTATGTACATTCAAATGGGATTTTCTTGCTGTAATCATTCCTCCTGTTTGTACTGGACATTAAAATATCCCTTACTTTCAATGTAAGTGATGGGTTATAGCCCCACTTCCCAGTCCACAGTCCCTGTTCTGTGCAAAAGTGTATTCAACAGTTTGTCTGAAGTTATCACGTGGCTCCAGCAGTCTGTCTTAATAGATTCCAGTGGGTATCTTCCAAAGGTTCAGTCTCTTTTTTTTTTGTATAAAATTACCACTGTTTGTTTTCCAGTGGGTCTAAATTAATTATTTTAGCGTACCCAGGGACATCAGTACCAGCCCGTAACTGTTACCTTAGCATATACTTTTTTTTAAAGTACGTTGTCACCATATGTCTCAACACAGATATTTGAGTGGTGGTATTTCCGTAAATATGGGACCTCATTCATTGAACAAGTGTCAGTGAGCCACCTGCGTCCTCTCCTGGGAGGAGTAGAGAGCAGCTCCACGACTGGTCTGTTCTCATCAGTTAATGGAGAGGCAGAACCCAGACCCAGCGTTTCAGGTAAATATGTATACAATACAGTCCATAACAGCAATACTTCTGATAATGCTACTAACACTAATGACGATATCTTTTTCTAGAGTGTAAGGTCTGGAGGAATCCTTTGAATCTGTTCAGAGGAGCAGAATACAACAGGTATGTATAGAAGTATGATTCATATGTAATATATATAATGGTTCATACTGCAAAACTATTTATTAAGTTGCATACTGTGTCTGTGGTGCAAGAAAATTAATTCCGTTTAATTTGATTCACTGTGGGTTATAAAACTGTAGCAAAATAGTTTTGTATTTTACTCTGTGCACGACAGGTACACCTGGGTAACAGGGAAGGAACCGTTAACATACTATGATATGAACCTGTCTGCTCAAGACCATCAGACCTTCTTCACAGGAGACACTCAGCAGTTAAGGCCAGAAGATGCTGGTGAGTTTAAATCATATTCAGGCTAAATCCCTACACTGTTTGCATATTTTCCTGGAAGATATTTCTTTGGTTCTTTGCATATGTTCACACAAAACTGCATTTTTTTTGTTTGTTTGGTTTTTTTTTTTGTGCAAATTTTGACTTACAGATGCATACAGATGAACATATTAGGAGCATAAGGTCACATCTATAATAAGCCTGAGTTCATCATCTCATTACAGTGATGCAGAAAGCCTGGAGGGAGAGAAATCCTCAAGCCCGGATCAGAGCAGCTTACCAGGCCATAGAAATGAACCATGAGTGAGTCCTCCTCTTACACAGTTATGTACATATGAGCACCTTAAATACTGTGTCTATAAACATAATAGTGTATCTTGTAGATAGCATCTGTTGTAAAATGGGAGTACTCAAAGTAAGTTTCTGTAGTTAAGAACATAAATACATTAATATAATCATATTATGGTCTCTTTATGGGTGCTTTCATGCTCCCATTAAGAGATATGCATGCAAACACAATTGTTGCACAACTGGAAAAATATAATGAGGATGGGTTGTTGAATTTCTGTCCTTTTGTGTGTGCATGTGTACAGTTGTGCTGCAGCCTATGTGCTCCTAGCAGAGGAAGAAGCCACAACGATCACAGAAGCTGAACGCCTCTTCAAAAAAGCACTGAGTATTGGTAAGAATGGATTTAATGCAATAGGCACAATTAGTAGTTGCAGAAAGATGGCTAACCAGTTTAACAGTAACTACATCCGATTTAAACACTGTGCAACTCCACATCACAGATAAGTGGTTGTAAGTAGAACAGGTCACAGATGTCCACACCCACCTCTGGTGTTGTGTGTTATCACAAGTACAATATTACATCAATGCATCAGTTCATTTCCACTACACAAGACCACGAGGTGCAGTGAGAAGTCTGAGGCCTGTTCCTGATTTTATCACAGTTACTCATGTTTTAAATTTGTATAGACTATCTCATATTTTCTGTTTGCTATCCACAGCTGGAAAAGATATCAACTTACTGGTGTACATTAAACGCAGACTGGCAATGTGTGCACGCAAGCTGGGACGGATTAAAGAAGCAGTGAAAATGATGAGAGATGTGAGTTTCTATCTGAAGTGGATTATTTCAGAGTAGCACCTTGTAGTGCTTACTGCTGTAGTGTGCAGCATACTCATGCAGCTAATATCTACTATATATCAAATAATGGCAGTACAGTAGTACTAACAAATTGTATATAACTGTGTTTACAGTTAATGAAGGAATTCCCTCTGTTGGGAATGTTAAATATACACGAAAACCTCTTGGAGGCACTTTTAGAGCTTCAGGCATATGCTGATGTCCAAGCAGTCCTTGCCAAATATGATGGTAAGACAATTTATCCAGTGTTACAGCTCAGTGTCATTAAAATTTGCCCTGAAAAAATGTACTGTATTGGTTTTGTTATGTGACCCAAATTTCCTCCACCATTGCAGACATCAGCTTGCCAAAATCAGCCACTATATGCTACACATCTGCACTGTTGAAAGCACGGGCTGTGTCAGATAAGTACGTGTCCTTTTGATTTATAATGTTGAAAATATCTGTTAGCACTGACTTTTTGCATACGATTAGACATCTGTATCTCTGGCTGCTGTATCAGTAGAATATAACTTTGTGAGCAGCAGCAGAGTCTCACGTGCGG
Source organism: Trachinotus anak (assembly GCF_046630095.1). Taxonomy (NCBI): domain Eukaryota; kingdom Metazoa; phylum Chordata; class Actinopteri; order Carangiformes; family Carangidae; genus Trachinotus; species Trachinotus anak. Next base: position 21,520,028 of record NW_027273864.1, on the reverse strand, counting down.
TGTGTTGCCACAGGTTCTCTCCAGAGGCAGCGTCCAGGCGGGGACTAAGCACAGCAGAGATGAATGCTGTGGAGGCCATACACAGAGCTGTTGAGTTCAATCCACATGTGCCAAAGGTCAGTCATTAGATGAATGAGTGTCACGTAGAGTGTGTGGGACTGTAAAACCTACTAATCACATTGTGATGTGATATCAGGTTATAAACATTCATAAATGTGACTTGACTTGTTGGTGAGTCAGCCCTCCTGAAAAGTGTCTTTTACATCTGGTATTAAAATTATCAGTATTAAATCTCTGCAGAGGAATAAACTTAACAACGTTAAATGACACCTTCCATGTCCTTCCATCTCCACAAACACTTCTTCCTCTGGTAATCTTGACAAAACTGACACTGAACAATTCACATCCTGTATCCACAATCATACACTCATCCCTACCTGGACACCCCACTCTTCGTGGAATTTATGCATTAAAGTATATTGTTGACTATGCAAATGCTGTGGTGCAAGTTTATAGTAAATTTATATAGTAGATATTTTTACGCACATTTTTTTTTATATTTAACCTGTTCATATCAGGCTGTGGTGCAGCTTTTGAATAGAGCAGCCTTGATTCCAGACATGCTACATACTTGCTCACCTGCAGGTGTCAGTGTAGGTCGACATACAGTCACTCTCAACCAATTTTATCACACCTGAAGTGTCCGTTGTAGATCCAGTGTGAATTAGCTGATTCTTTCTCTATATGAATGTTTTTGATAAAGTGATTTATATTGTTATAGTTATTTGAAATAAATCAATATTTGAAATTTATTTCGAAATCAGTTATTTGAAATGGATCCATTGCTTTTTGAAACTGTGCAGATAGTTTGGTTAGAATTTTACCTTGAGATCCTACGAAAAACTGTAAATAAAAAGTACAACATTGGTCATAATAATGCATAGTAGGGTACAGATCTATAAACAGGCTGGGCAAGGGCACAGATGGGACTACACTGGATACCTCTGTGGCCTTTCACATCAGTTCCCACAGGATTAGATGTCACACACTCAAATGCACACACACACAGTCATACAAGTAGTTGCAGTGCAGTTTTGTCTTAGTTTAGCCTTTGTAGTTTGGTGTTTTCATCACGTGGACTCCTTTTCTGAGAAAGAGAAAGAGAATCAGTGTGTTTGTGTATGTGTGTGTGGAGGGGGTGTAGACGTCAGCCAACACTTTGATCCAGCCTTTGATTTTAAAGTGAGGGCCCTCATCTTCAATGTCTTTCCAACTGCTCCCTCCCTATCCTGCCCAGAGGCAGCCGTCCTCTTCCCTCTCATCACGTACCCTCATCCTGTTTCTTATCCTCTCATGTTCCCTTATCCTCTCTCATCCCCTGTTTGAGCCAAACAGAGACTCGGAATATGACCCCCACTGCCAACTTTATCAAAATTGACTACTGTGACTGTAGCTGAAGATTAAAATAACACTGAAATAGAAACTTGTAACACACTTTTCACATATGATAAATGTTTAATTTGTCTTTTTGCATTGGACTCAGACATCTGATACCTACTTAGGCCTTGTAGCAGAGTTGTGTCGAGTTTGTATCGAGGATGTGAAAATGTGCTTGTACTGGGAAGGGGGGGCATTGTTGCTTTGTGTTGTCTGACACGTCTGAATGATAAGAGCACCTGTGACTGGGCCGGCCTGTTGTCCTCTTTTGTAGATTTGACCCTAATAGTGTAGAGACTTGTTCAGACTTTGGTTGAGTTTGGTTGGGCTTCAACTAATAATGCATCCACTGGTGATATATCTTTTAGGATTATTTCATTAATTTAGTAATAATGTAATTTTTAAAATGTCAAATGTGACAAATTTCAATCACAAATGGTTTGAAGCAATGTCTAGTTTGACTGTACTTTACTTTATCAGCAGCATTGGCAACTGTTGCAGTAAAAGGTGGCAGAAATGGATTGAGAAGGCAGGGCTGATTTTTAATGAGCAGCTAAATTTACTGTTACTTCAGATCAATTTAGCTGCCACATACAGCTCCTAATTTAAAGTATGAAGAAGCATTCCTCCTACATCTCCTAAGGTATTTTCCCTGTAGATTAGAAATAGTAATTAAACAAGGCATTAATTATTAATTTCTACATCTGTATTCCATGGCAGGAGATGCGTCCAAGGTGACGTAACAACACAGCTTGTGTGTATGTTTTCATTGCGATAGAGGAGCTATAGCAGATAGCATGAAGAGTAGAGCAGCCTTGGCTATTCTAAGTGGATTTTATTTAACCATCATCAAAGTACCAGTGGGGAGTCATGGCCCAGAGTTTATAGAAACAGGCTAGTAAACGGAAGGTCACCAGTTTGATCTCTATATCTGCAGGATGGGGAAAAGTAAAAGATTAGTGCTTTGCCCTCCCTTATTAACCTCCCTCATGAGTTGCCCTTGAGCCAGAGTATTAGCCCCCCACTGCTCTAGTGGTGTTGCTCAGTTACGAACAGATTAGACTGTGGTTGTACTGTGCAGCTTCCAGGTGTCAGTGTGTGCAGCTGAATGTGAATGGGGCTTGAAAAACTTAAGTAAAGACATGCTAGTGGCTCTGTGAGCTACAACAGTGCTTTGAGCTAAATGCTAACATCGTTATTGTAACCTTCTCATTGTGACAATGCTAGCATCCTGATCTTTTGCAGGTGTGATCTTCACCATGTTCATTATCTAAGTTTAGCCTGTTAGCATGCAAGCATTTGCTTATCAGCCCAAAACCTAAGTACAGCTGAGGCTGATGGGAATGTCATTAATTTTTCAGAAACTAAAGTATTGGAGAAAATGTCATTTTGACCTGATGATGGCGCTAGAGGAAAAGTCAACCACATCAAAGTTATTACAATTCATTCCCAAGGGGGACATGAAAGTCGGTACTAAATTTCATGGCAACACACACATAATGTGAGGTTCTGAACCACAAATGTCATCCTGCAGGCGACTTGTCTTTTGACGGTCCATCCAATAGCTGTTGAGATATTTCAGTGGTGGACCAACAGATCTGCTTGCACGGTTAATACACCCCTCCCCCCCAGAGAACAGGTGGATTAATGAAAGACCATTGTTAGGTCAAGCATTAAGTGTGTGGGTGTGCTATCAAGCATGCCAAGGAGCTTATATATGAATATCATGCAGGGCTACATCACATGAGCTCATTCAACTGCTCAGAAGGCTATACACACACTAAACCCACATCCACGCACACACGCTTCAATCCCACAGCTGTTTCAGTGCACACCATCCTCCTCCCACATGACCCCTTTTCTCTTTTACCCTCACCAGCTCTCCATCTTGCTCCTATTTCCTTCCTCTTCCCCTGTGCTCCCTTCAGTTTTCCTCTTCTCCACATCTTCTTTTCCCTCTCTATTTATCTTCTTGTTCTCCACCTTCGCCCTTCTCTCCATCTGTCTGTTCATTCCAATCAGCGTCCCTACCAGCCGGTGGTTAAGAAGCTGACAGTTTGCTGGCTGCTTGGACAGCTGATCAAGTGTTCCTGCTACCTGAGTCTGCTTTACATTTACATTTACTACCACTTTGGTCCATACTCATTCATTTTGGAGCAGTCAGAGCGACCCGATCCCATCTACCTCGCTAGTTTACTCCACTTTGGAGGGCAGTTTCTCATCTCACCCCATTCTGGTTGACATGCTCTCATCTAGATCGCCTGTCAAGACTCAGAAATGCAGACCTTTTCTTAGTTTACCTCTGAAATTGGCTATTTGGTTTGTGAGTTGCGGTCCTGGGTTTGTTTTTGAATTAAGATGGATGAGGTTTGATTCAGAGAAGAAAAAGGAGGTAGTTACAATTTGCCTCATCCCAGCCCACTTTCAGACAAATGTTGTGTGTTTTCTGCCACTTTCCGCTCTCTTAGCAGACCCTGGAGTAGCTAGTAGCAGCGTTTACTGACTATGAAATTCTTAATCTTTGTTTGTGTTCCTAAAGCCAACACCTGTTTATGTTCTTTCACTCTAAACGTGTGCGTTTGACTGACCCTTACAGAGCAGCTACAAGGCTGATGTCATTGTTGCCTTGTGTGTCCCATTGTGAGAGGCAAAGTGCCGCAGATTAGAATCAGAAGGCACTTTATGAGTTATGCTCTGGGCTTATGACTGCCCAGGGATAAAAGGAGAACACATGAAACTCAATCCCTTCATCAAAGAGGCGACGGGGAGTTGAGAAGCAGACCGAAGAACCGGAGAGGGAGGGAGGCCAGCACAGAGGACTGAGGTGTCACCATTTCTAATGCTGTGGCATGTGAGGAAGGACAGCTGAGCGGCCAGTCTCTCTAAATGGTTAATCTTAAAACACAGAGGACCCAGACCTACATGGGTGCCATACACTGTTTTCTCATTATCAGCAATAGACTAATGTAAAGGTAGAACTATGTGTAAAACTGTATCCAGGTTTACAAGGAGAACCAACTGTTTCGCTTATGGGTTGTCAGAATGATCAAATCTGAGGTTTAAGAATGGGCCACAAATGAAACTCAATTTCCTGCCTGTCATTCAGCTCTTGGAGCATATCCTGCCATGTTGAAGTGTGATATAAAAAAATATGAAAGCACGTCATTTCAGCAGAGAGAGTATTTGTTTTGTGCTCTACAACAGAGAAAGTTTCTTATTTTGAGCTGGCTTCCTGCCTCAACACTGGTGCCGGGGGAGCGGACGATGGTGAAAGATTTGTGCAGAGAATAAAGGAGACCGAAATGGTGATGAAGATGGAGGCAGACAGTCAAGCGTCTCGGCAGGGGCAGAGAGAGCTGATTTAAGTAAGTCAGACAGGATAGGTGAGGAGGGCAAACAAGTAGCTTCTGGTTGTCTCTAGCAGCCGATCCTTGCAGAGACTACAGAGGGTGTTGGGATGGAAAGAGAAGAGGCTGGAAGACAGGATGGTCAACTGGCATGGTTGAGTGAAGAGGAGAGAGACGAAATGAAAGACGGAGATGATGGAGTTTCTCACCGGTGGTTGCCAGCTTTATTGAGCCATTAACCCACTAGGGTGAGAGATTCAGGGAGGAAGGTTTGCGCCTGTCATCATGAATGGGTTCAGAAGTAGGAGATTGTAAATTGTATTTCAGTTGTTTTCTCATGTTTTATTTTGTATTCTTACCTCGTTTTATGTGTGTGAATGAATTGTTTGAGTGTGTTTCACTTTGCCTCAAAGTTCCTCTTTGAGGCACAAATGAAGGGACAGACTAAGTGCCCAAGGTTGTTGACCATTATTCAGTTAGAGTGAGCATCCTCCAGTGTGAGACAGTGAAGAGAGAGGAAGATGATGCCAAGTAATTGATAGGTAGTGAAGCATGCACTAGAGGTGTGTGTGTGAGTGTGAGAGATGTAGGTGAGGCAGATTACCAGTCTAGGTATCTGGGCATTGGACGCAGACAGCTGGAAAAAGGGATGAGCTAGGTTGAACAGCCTGGGCAGGCTGTGATCATGTGGGCGAGACTGGAGACAGAGGGTAAGGCAGGGGGAGATGGGTGAAGCAGCGTGGTCTGAGTGGCTGGATAGATGGATGGATGGCTGGCTGGCTGAGCCTGTGACCATGGAAGGGATTAGACAGGATTAGCTGTGGGGTAACCTTCCCAAAGTGTCAGTCTGAGATCCAGAGCGCTGTGAAGCTGGCCGCCTGGGAATCCAGCCCAGGGGGCCCCAGCCCTGCACATGGGTTTTGTTTAACACAGACCCCTGCCACACTGGGCACCACAGACATAAATCACACAGAGTGGCAGGTTGATCAAAGTCATTATGCATCCATTAATGACTTATCCATTGACAAAGCTAGGCCTTATTCAAAAATGTATAATGTGGAAAAACAGTGCTTAATATTCTCTTGTTATTTCCAGATGCCTGGTCCACGTTATGTCAGAGAGCAGACCTGCTCTATAGGTTGTAACTCTAGGATGTGGGCAGCGCAGTGAACCGACTGACTTACTGGGACAAACTTACACAGTAGGGAAAGAGTGGAGGGGTGAGCGGGGGATGTTACACATTCATGGAATGAATGTACTGTACTGTAACAATAACACACACGGAGCTTTGGAGAGCTTTTCCCTCCCACCTTGAACAATTGCAAAATAAGACTCTCAACAAATACCTCACATGAAAAAAGAAATGTTTTCAGTCAGCAGGGAGTTAGCCAGAGGAAATTGCACAATATGATGAGAGTAAGGTGCTGACTGAGAAACAAGTAGAAAATGTGAATGAAACTGTTAAAGCTGCATGGAGTGAATTGTGACCACAAGGTGGCAGCCTTTTTTTTTTTTTAAACCAAACTCACATCGACACAATTTAGGTTAACGTCTCAGCAAAAACTGCCTACTTCTGAATGATCATAAATAAACCGAAATCACATTTCAGTCCTCTTTCTCAGAACGTAAGGATGTAAACATTTGCAGACGGTTTACTTGTGAATTTTGCATGGTGCTATGAAAGAGTGTGTAGAGCAACTTAACGAGAGAGAGCAGCAAGTGTCTGCAAGCGTGTTCAAACCAGGGATACGCAATTACATGGCAACAAGGTTATAAATAGAGAGGGAAAGGAAGACGTGGAGAAGAGGAAAACTGAAGGAAGCAAAGGGGAAGAGGAGGGAAATAGGAGCAAGATGGAGAGCTGGTGAGTGAAAAGGGGTCATGTGGGAGGAGAATGGTGTGCACTTAAACAGCTGCGAGATTTAAGCGTGTGTGTGGATGTGGGTTCAGCCGTGATGTTCAGTTTTTTCGCCAACAACTTCCATCAACAAACTATATATATACCCTCTATACACAGATACACAGACTTTTATTTGGTGCACTCTTTTTAAAAATAGTTGAACCATTGTCACAGTGTAAAGTGCAGCTGTAGCAGTTGACAGGCCAAATGACATCTACATCCTGGGTGTACACTGAAGGCAACTCTTGTATTTCTCCCTCTTCTGTTCTTTAGTACTTATTAGAGATGAAGAGTCTGATCCTGCCTCCAGAGCACATCTTGAAGAGAGGTGACAGTGAGGCAGTGGCATACGCCTTCTTTCACCTGCAGCACTGGAAGAGGGCAGAGGGAGCCTTAAACCTACTACACTGCACCTGGGAGGGCAGTAAGTATCACTTCGACTCCTTCTGTTGTACACCACTGCCCTGGATATTGAGGGATTTTTGTTTTTATTTATTGTAAGCAGTGCCTTTTTGCCCAGGCTCTTTTCAAAGTGAAATCAACCCCTGTGTAAGTTCACAGTCACTACTATACAATACTTTACTCTAGCCAGTCCAAATTATTGTGTCATAGGTTTTGTATGCACAACACACCCACAAATACTCTATTTCTCCTCATAGAGGAATGAGATCATTCCTCACAGGAAGAATGTTATTGTTAGATTTTATTAGGATGTTAGCATCTTGTCACTGTGTAATATTTTGCCACTTAAGTTGATTTGCTGAAAATTGTTTCAACAGTTTACCACTACTGTAGTTTAAAATAGTTTTTTCATATTGTACTGTTAAGCCAAACTTAGTATCATTTCCTTTATATTTTCAGCCTTCCGGATAATTCCTTATCCACTGGAGAAGGGCCACCTGTTTTACCCTTACCCAGGATGCACAGAAACAGCAGATAGGGAACTACTGCCCTGTAAGTACAACAGCCTTAACTTACCTGCAGTCCTTGAATGTGTCTCAAGCCCTGTTTAACTTGATTTAAATCATCATCCTCTCACAATTTGAACCCTGTCTCTCTTCAAAATGCTTCAGTCCTGTGTGTCTGACTGTGTCTCACTCCCTCTTTCTTTCTCATCTTCACTGCAGCTTTTCACGAGGTGTCTGTGTACCCAAAGAAAGAGCTTCCCTTCTTCATCCTCTTCACAGCAGGCCTTTGCTCCTTCACTGCCATATTGGCCATGCTCACACATCAGTTCCCGGAGCTCATGGGTGTCTTTGCCAAAGCTGTAAGTACAGTAACTAACCATCTCAGAGGTTGTCATTATGGATTTTTTTTAGATGTTACTTCATTTACTTTGTTTTTTGTATAAAAATCAGTTTAACTCAGACCTGCATGGAAGTTGGCTAACCAGTTATATCTTCGGTTTAACTCTGATTTAATCTTTTTTTTTTATCTGTGTTGTAAATTGTTCTTTGTAACCTGAACCTTTTAACCCCTGTGGCTGCCTTCCATCACTGTCAGTAACACTAAAGACTCATGGGAGTCGTAGGCCTGTAAAGTCAGCATTTCCCGCCAAAACAAGCTGTAGTTCCAGCTAACACTGTAACCAAAGCTGAACAATGCAGCCTTATCAGCATAGCAAACATATCGCTGTAGCTTACAGCCTTAAAGATTTAGAAACTTAAAATGCATGGCTTCCTTTTGCTGTTTATTTATTATAGAAGTGCTGCGTTAACTGTTTTAGCCAGTTTGGCAAACTCTTTACCTTGGCTAATCCTTTGTTTATGGTCATCCTGTTTGTTAGGGCCTGCCTTTACAGAGACTCAAAGATGCAAAAACAAGACCACAGAGAACATCTAGTGCTCTTCCTTTTGTTATGGGAAAGATTGGGCGTTGATAGGATTTTTACAGCAGGGCAGAGCCTGGTTTGTGTAATGTTCAGATAGAGTGCATGAAAACCTTTGAGGGAGGAACACAGAGGTCCTCACTGTCTTCTGAGGAAAAACACATTTCTCTGTATCTACTGCTCTTGAAAAGAAAATCCAAGCAAGACAAGACAGTGTTGGTGGTTGAGGCAGTCTGCCTTCCCTTTATTTATGGATGGCAGACGTAGTAGTCGAATATGTTTCATACATTAAATGGGATTAGACAGCACTTGATTTGTACTGGTCTGGCCAGGATGATATGTCCACTTATGAGACTATTAAAGTGTCAAGTGTATCCAGCACACCTCAAGAAGTTTCTATGTTCTATAATACACATACCTATTACCTAATGTAATATACTGTATATCCTAGAGCTTAGATCTAAGTTGATATAATATCTGCTGATTATTATAAAAACATGAATGATTAAGTTGCATCTCAGGTTCTTAATATAATGAGTAATTTTCAAAGGAAAGAAGCACATGTTCGTATTCTATTTTACGTATGGTCTACATGAATGGTTTCATCATATACTTAAATACATAGTTAACCTGATTTACAGTTAGACAGAATTTGAATTTGGATAAGTAATGGCTGTAAAGCGTATCCATAACACCACCTTGGAGATGTTACATTGAAGCATCATTATAAATACCACCGCACTAAGCTGTTCTATTTGTTTACATGGTTGCACGCCTGCTATTGCCACAGGTGATCATGTGCACAGGGGAAGATGTGTAATAATCAAACACTTAATAATTGTTTAGGATATTTACTTGTGTCACTCCTTCCAAACAGAAAGAGGGAGAGTGAACATGATTGAGTCGATATATAAAAGTGTGTTGACATGTAAATCATGGATAATATAAAATTGATCCCCAAAATTGGATCAATGTATTGAGCTGTCAGCACTGCTTCTAGAAAATGATAATACTAAGATGATGCTGATGTGGCTTTTGTCTTCCCTGTATTCAAAGAAGCTTCTGGATTACATGAATAAAGCTGTTCAGCTGCACACTGTCCGACTGCAACTCGGATGGATACTGTGAATCATTCTTTTCATCTGCACTGCATCCTGTCACCTGAAAAACCCCTGCTCCTCACCTCTCTGTGCATAGCACTCCTAATGTAACACCTTTCTTGTTTCCGGAAAGGACAACAAGCAAATGAGTCAAATTTCAACCAGTGCCACTGTCAAAACTGAAAATAATCAAAATGTTTAATTTGCCTTTGGATCATGTTTTTTATTTGTAAATAAGGAGATGTTTTACCTCAGACTTTGACACAGAATCTATAACACTGTATTGAAACTGTGAAATTGTGTGCTTGTTATCTTTTCTGGATTTTTTAAAAAGTGCTTTACTTTAACATTATCTAAGAGTGGGAAAAGGTTTTCCTGGCATTCTACTGAAGGCTCGTTCTGCTTTTTCTTCCTCTCAGTTCTTCAGCACACTCTTTGCACCCCTGGGTTTCTTCGCAGACAAGATGGAAAGCTTCATGCCGTCCAGTTTTTGGCACCAGCTGACTCGGATCTGACCCCATCGCACACACATGCACACAGCGCACACAAAGACACACACATACACACCAATACCACTCCAAACCCTCATACAAAAAGTGTTTGCTCTCCTGTCTTCAGCATTACTGTCCACTTGCTGCACTGTTACTGATTATGTTGGCTGAGGTTGTATCAACACAGCAATACCACTCTTAAGATGCTCTCCCACACTGTTCCAGCAGCCAGAGCTTGTCCAAGAACACATTTAGAGGGTACTATTTGCTGCGCTTTCATAGGGCCATTCATTTTGTCACAATGTTAGCATGGGACAATTCAAAGTTTTTCAGTATCTGGTACAAAAATCTAACTAGGAATTTGTTAGAGCACTCGTCTGTTATTCACAATTACACAATACATCATGAATAAAATAAAACTGCATGCTCATACCCCAAATGGGGTGTTTGGGATGGGAACTTACAGTATATGTACTGTACCCACCCTCTGTGCCCCCCAGACATCCACCCGGGCAGATTTGAAAGTCTGTGAGACCTCCTAAAAACAGATCTGTGATTTACAGCCTCGGAGTGGCTGCAGTGTATACAACACCTCTGCAGTTCAACAGTTGTTACCATGGCGTGACACCTCAGCACTATATCACTGGGGCACCAGTCGCCCCCGCAACATCGAAATGTAAATGGGATCATCACTGTGTCACAGTATGGCCTCTCATGGCATCACTCATTTCTTCTGATTGCACTACAGACTGTTATAAGTCAGTGTGTTGGTTTAACGGCAAACAAAACTTGCAGAGGCACCCATTGCAGCAGACAAACTGGGAATCACTCAGCTCAGTCAATGTAACAAATAGCTGTAATACATAGGACTGCAGTAGCTGATGCACTGAGCATATTCAGTTAGCCTAAGATGAGTAGCATTTAGAGATGATTAGAAAAATGAACAGACATGCACAGACCGTTGTACAAAGTGAGAGTCATTCTACTTAATATGTACAAAAATCTCTGTCTGTTTACTAGAAATGGTTCACGTGTTGATTCTGCTGTAACTGGGTTGGTCGGTCCTGGCATTTTTTCCTCTGTGAAAGATTTGCTTTACTCTGTTATATCAAACTAAATAGGCAGAGATGCCAGAACCACCTTGTTGTAAAGTGTAATGTAAAAACTATCTGATAATATAACAACTTCACAGAAACAAATGTGCCTGGAATAAAATTGTAATAAAACCTGTAAATGCAATATACTATATATCCATATCCTCCACCACAGAGATACAGTAAGACTGTAAAGAATGTAGTATTTGAAGTTGTGATGTAACATTATCCAAACAATTAATTAGATATTTCCACAGGTTTTATTACATTTTAAACCATTGAAGGTGGACATGTTTGTTTTACTTTTTCAAGTTATGTTACTTGATTGTTATTACATTATGGCAGCTATAATAATCTACAGCTCATGCCTCAGGATGAAGTGAGAGTGATAGTAACATCGTTCTGACAATGTGATAAAAAAAAGTGCCTTTTTAGTACATCTCACCAACTAAACAAACAATTTGGCATTTACTTTACCTACAGTGTTGATTTCAAGTTCGGAGGCACCTGCTCAGTTTTGATGGGTTAAATGTGATATAGTTGACTTCAAAAACAATCATTTCTAATGCAGTTGTCCAGTGTGTTCAGTGAGAGGCATCGATAGATTTACCAGCCATGTAACAATGGGAAACATGTATATGCGTGTGATGTTGAAAAATTTGGAGTATATTGTTAAAAACACTGATCTAATTGAAACTACAAAGATCCAGTTTAGCACTTCACTTTGGCCTGTAATATTTGTCCGTTTAAATTCTTGACACTGTATTATATAGTGTTTTTTGTGAAGGTTACATGTACAAGTAAATGCTGAAGACAGGAGAATGTTTGAACAACTGTTAAGTACCCCTGGGGTGAGTTTGAAAGTAAAACTCAAAATAAATTACTCTTTCAGTGCAGTTTTCTTGGCCGTGTGATGTTTGTGTTTGTTCCGGAGCTCCTCAATTTTATTGTTTTAGAAATGCTACATTAAAATGCTATGGACTTGCTTTAGTAGCAGTTACCTGGGCACAGACAGGACTGTAAGGACACGCTTTGTCTGATTTAAAAATTCTGTCCGGGCATGCTCGGACAGGTACTCACAAAGGAAAACCATTTTCAACATAAAGTGAGGGATATAAATACTGTACTTTGTAATGTCATTTCCCCTCATATTTTAAAATCACTTATGTATTCATAGAAAGTCCATGTCCTGTTCAAGGACAAGCTACTCTGCGTCCGTGCTACTGCTGCTCCTGCACTATATAAAGCTGAGGGCTATCATGCCCATCATTATGATTATACCACTCTGCCACCATCAGCAGATGGTTTACTCGGCGTGTTCCCAGTGAACCACTGGTGCCATAATCGTACTCCATACTCTCGTGCTTAAGTGGCGAGCTGTAGTAATGAAAATCGCTGTCGAGTACTGTTGACAGGTGCTCAAGTGTTTGCTCTCAGTGTCAGAGCGGGTTTCATGCAGCATGTTGAAACTTGTACATGCTCACTGACCTCCGGGGCAGAGTGCTTCAAAGTCAGAGTGAAGAGTGGAGAAAAAAGAGGCTAAACTTGACAACAACTATCTGAACGAGGGAGATAATGTATCCCAAGTTTTATTTCATCTTCTCATACCATTTATTGGTAAGATATGAAATGAAACATTTACAACATTCATAACCCTTGGTTAGTAAAAAAAAAAAAAAAAAAACAAACAAACCCAAAAAACTAAAATGATAATTTGAGGTATATGCTTGTGTGGGAAAGCTGCCAAGGTGGCAGGTGATGGCTTTTGTTCCAGAAACACTTCAAATCTCCAGTGGAAAGATGCAGTCCTGAGAGCTGACCCACTAAATAAGAGTTTTTATGTGCTAATACCCTGCTACCAGCTCAGTGAGCTCGCCAGCATAAATGAACTCTTGTAGCCTTGGATCTGTGCCAAATGTGTCCCTGAAGGTCACACGAACAGCAACTAATGCAAATACTGTTAATGTGATAAGGTGTGTTATGTCTATCTTTGAATCTGTTTCAGTGTGTCCTCTCCAAGACAGAGCCTTTTCAGAAATGTTAATTATGTGTAATATAAGATATGTTGGGTTTTGTCCACTTTAATTTAATCCTTTTCTCTTTCTCCCATATATTTACTGCCCATTGAAAATCAAAGAAAAGCTCATGCAACTTATGGTGGGGTGACATTATTTGGCTGAAGCACAAATCTAACGCACCCTCTGCGAAAAGGCGGGGTATTTAAACCGGCAGTGCCCCGCCCACCCGGCTGGCTAATGTAGCCTGTTGCTACATTTGCTAATTTTTGCAACACTTCAGAAACTCTGCTGCTACAACCACTACCGCAGCCTGCTAATGTAGCTTTTAATGAAGACATGAAGAAGCCAACAGCCCAAATGTGCTGACAGGAGAGTTTTATTGAGCAGCAAAGCTTCATAATCCTGCTCTGTCTGTCTGTCTGCTGCTGCTGATGATGTGGGACTCAAACCACCGAGAGCTGTCCTCCTGTCTTCAGAGGTTTCATCCTCCACTGACACTGCTTCACCCTGCCAAGGTAAGTGCTTTGCGGCCTGGGATGTGTTGGCTTTGTTTGGCTAATGTTTGTGTGCTTCCTGATGCTGCTGCTGATGCTCCTGGCAGACTGGTTTGTGGACAGTGTCCTGCTGCTAATTTCTGCTCTAGTGCTGATTTCATTAAACTGTGGGCCTACTTTTTGGCTGTTGTTTGAAACTGTGGCGGTTTCCTGTTGTCTCCTGTTGCCCAGGGCTTTATAAAAGAGTGCTGCTTATCGGTGTGTATGACATTTAATGAGAAGACATTCTCAGCTCCAGCCATTCATTTTTTTTGGTCAATTTAATATATATAGGTTCATAATTATCTTCTTTGTTTAATATAATAATAATAATAATAATAATAATAATATATTTGTTATTATTACTAGCTCGATTGTTGGTGGATTTCCTCATCTCAGATTCATTTCATGGCCTGTGGTGCCTTGCAGGGAAGTAGCCACACAGCAGCTGGTGCATCTAATGTAGCTTTCAGGGGGAAGTTTTTAATCATCTCTCCCCAATGTCTGCTGCGCCGATCACTGCTCTATGTCTGTGGAGAGCGATGAAGTCAGTACCTAGATGCCAAATATCTTTTTGTACAGTCTCTGAGCACAAAATAAATTGTTGCATGTGACAAGTATCCTTGAGGAAGACAGTGAATCCAAATATGCTCATTTATTCTAAGTCACTGGGGAAGTAAGTGTCAGCTAGATGCCTGCAATTTATTGTTCTCTGGTTCTACTATAATCAGATGATTTACACTGTATAATCTTCAGTTTGTGGGAGGCTTTTCCTTTGTCAGTGCTATAGAAACCTACTATATGTGAGATTTATGTGGATTTTACTTTGTTCCAGTTACAGATGGGTATGATGTCATTTGGCAAGGACGATAAATACAGTATAGCGCTATAGTCAAGTCCAATTTCATGTCCACACAAAGCTCTTAATTACTGCTGATAGGGTCAAAGGGGCCATCTTCTATTCCAAGAAAAACTGTGAAACCACTGGGAGACTTTGCCAGAGATTTTCAACACTTTTCTTAAGAAAAGTCTTGAGAGCAACAATTCCACAATGTATACATATCAACATACTTCCCATACTGTTGTACATCATCGATATTAATCATATGATTTGATGGAGCACAGTGTGTGGGACTGGAGGACCAGTCAGACAAGTTCAAGGAGAAAACCAAACATATTTAGTGTGAAATTGACCGACTGAATTGTTTTTGACTCATTACAATGTGTAAGCATGGATTACAACATTTCTCTCATCTGGTTTCCCTGAATGTGAAACATCCATGTGGACCACACCGAGAGTCTTCTCCCCCTGAGCCAATTTTAGCTCTGAAATGTTGTTAAATGGAGATGCCCATTTAATAACACTATGATAGCAGAGAATGCCTGCGATGTCGCTTGTTATTTTTACAGACTTCAACTGGATCACACGTTGTGGGGGACAAAACAGCATGGCTACTATGACAGATTTGCATATCAGCAAAGTATTATTAATGAACCCTGTGTGTACAGCACGTCATTCTGTTACCCAGTAATGTAAAAACTCCCACAGTAATTCAACTTTGTAGAAATTTTTGTGGCATATTCCTTGTTGCTATCTAAGCTTACCATCTGCCAGTGCAGTCACGTTTCTGGGAAATATACTATGGAACTGAACGACAGTAAATTGGCTGAACTTTAAAACACTAACCTGATTGGTTGTATTATCTTTATCCTCCTCATGCCATAACTGAATCAGGGCTAAAGCATAGGAGACCATATAAGCTGGAGGAGAACAGAAGACCTCTAATGAAAGTGACAGAGGGTGGATCAACAAGGTTTAATATAGAACCAGTAAGGTATTTTAGGACCTACATTTCCAAGGTGAAAATACCTCCCTAGACAGTAACACACACCAGGACACTGTTGTACCAAACGCTGACCAACCTATAGGAAGACTTGGACGTCAAAAAAAGGATGGTGTCCATAACGGATACAAATATTTTTTTGTTGGCTCAAATGTAACTAGAGTACATCTGAAAATTAAAATCTTTTAATCCCACGTCTGATTTCATGTAAATATGACCGTCACCCTCCACCAGTCCACATCCACAGCGCAGATCAGTGCAGGCCCAGTGGTTTTCAATGTGGTTTTAGCATTTAAGATTAAATTTCACACTGAAAGCGTCGGTGTTGTGCTTCATTACTCTCAGAGGAACTAGGGAAAAGAAATATGAATTTTTGAAGGCTGGAGCACCACAGGCCCAGGTCGGCCCCCATGGTGTGTGAACAGCTCTCACCTTCCTAATCTGTAAGAAAAACACAGCCAACATACTCTTCATTTACATTCAAAACAGGCTCTTTTGTTTGCAATTAACTTTTGACTTGTGAACGTTTGACATGGCGTGTTATTTGGCCTTGTTCAAAGCACTTTACTTTGGCTCTCCTCCTCATTACGTGGACTTGAAACAATTTGTTGACTCTCAGCATCCACAGCTTGTTGTCAGATTCATTTAGATCTATAAACCCCCTCTGCGGGTTGTGTCTCCAATGGCCTAACATGATGTCTGGCTGCATTACCAGATGCTGAAAAGTCAAATTCAGGGTCCGTAGCTACTTCACTGCTCTTTTTGCAACGTCTTGGCCCGGTTTCATGAAATACTTCACTTCTCACAAACCAGTCACAGCCAGTGAATATGTGCACAAAGGACTGAAAGCACAGTTGCATAAGATTGTATTGTAAAAGTGCTCTGTCACAATATGATGATAGAAGAAACCAAGACCAAGCTGCGCATACAACCTTAAGATACAAGAGTGTAATGACAGATTTGAAAATGGCCACAGGACCTCAAAGAGCTCTAATAATCAGAAACATTGTGTTTTAATATCTTCCTGTCCACAGTATTTAGAATCGTCAGCTTTCACGTCTTGCTGCCGACACCAGTTGTATGAAAATG
Organism: Trachinotus anak; assembly: GCF_046630095.1. Taxonomy (NCBI): domain Eukaryota; kingdom Metazoa; phylum Chordata; class Actinopteri; order Carangiformes; family Carangidae; genus Trachinotus; species Trachinotus anak. Next base: position 21,503,347 of record NW_027273864.1, on the reverse strand, counting down.
TGTCAGCCTACGAATGTTTTGTGACCCAATAATTAATGATGATAACTAACAGAGTGTTCAGATCAAAAACAGCCCTGCTATAAAAAAAAGTGGTTGCGTTGGTGGGGCGGTGTCATTTCGATATATAGGATTTGAGAAGGTTGTTTTGAGACCGTTTCAAGGCTTATCAGACGCCCAATCGGTTTGTACTACAGCGCAGGAATTTACAACTTCGCGGAGTTATTCACATCACAAAGTTATCTACATCGAATATGCTTTCATGTATTTGATTGGCCTGTGCTTGTCGGATGACATCGCAGCAAATGTTGAACTGGGTTTGACCTTTTTTTTTTTTTTTTTTGTCCCAAAGGCCTATCTGAAATGACTTATGGGGGCTGTGTTTTTTATGCAGTACTGTTGTCTGTCTGAACAGCTGCATGATGGTGTCAGTAGAAATGGACAAAAGACGAAGAACCAGAGGTAGAAATTACAAAGTTTTCCATAAGGCAACACAAACCAGAATGTGTTAAACCAGTCACAGACATTCAAATATACAGAACACTATGCGAACACAGTGACTCTTTTCAGACAAACAGTCCACAGTCTATATGAATATTCATTTTTCTTTTTAGCGTGTCCTTTTTCTCCCAAGAACCTTCCACAATCCAGCTCTGCAGCGAAGTACAGCACGCTGCCACTTGAACTCAAAGTACTTGCTTGTTCTCCAGCCTCCGGTTCCTTTGGTTTCACAGTGTGATTATCTGGCCTTAATCAAGAAAGACATTTTTGTTAGATTATGAAGAGTTGCATTAATTAGAAGCGAACAGTCTTTTGCATTTTAAATGATGTGTCGTAGTACCATACAATGGCCCCCTGTCATTTCAATGATACAATGTCAGTGCTTGTACAACATCTCAAAGATACCTCCATCTCCATCTTTCTTTCTCTCTCTCTGTCTTCAGGCTAAATATTTCTGTTATTATGATCTTCAATTTGAGCTGAGTCATCTGCTCACACAGTCTCAACATGCTGTAAAACAAGCAGACATTTCCGCATATCTCTGCCTCAACCAAGGGTGCATTTACAACAGGATAATATAATATTCAGCCATTTCATATCAAAGATTCCAAGTTTGTTTTTTTTTTAAAAAAAAGCTCAACAAATTGTTCTTATAAACACTTAGTAAAGCAACACACAGTCAGTAACTGGGCCTAATTTCCAGTTTAGCATCATCCAATAACAGTCTGTGAAGTCTCTGCTTCAGGAAGCGTCAAAGGATCGAAAGCCAGAGGTATTACAGTTAAGAGATCATATCTCATAATAAAATGCAGTCATTAGCGCAGAGTTTAACGAGTCAGTGGTGGATGTGATTGGTCAGGTCTGCTCATTAGGTTATGTCCAGCCAGTCAGGTCGCTTGTGGGGCTTGCAGGTGTGAACGTCCACCACGTCCTCACAGTCTTTGCACTCCACAGTGCAGCACCACTTGAATTTGCACTCGCACTTGGTGACACGTTTGACTCGCATGGTGTCGTAGCCCCGTCCACAGCACATGACCTCACAGCCATCTGTGCCTCTCGACGACTTGTTGCACACTCTGCCCGCTGTGCCCAGGGAGCCTGTAAAGAGACGAAAAGAGTAAATTGGATGATTTGAAATTGATGCTTATTTGTAGGAAAAACAATGTCTGTTATGTGGGTTCAGTTTTTTTTTTTCTTGTTAATAAATGTTTACAATGAATAAGATGAACTGTGACTCCAACCTTGTCCTTACCTTGACCAAAACAACTTACCCAAACTTTCACTAGATACATACAGGATGTGATATGGTAATTTTTATTAATTATGTTACAAGGAAACAACTTTTCATCTAGTGCCCACGTCAGAAATTAAATGTTACAGGCTCAAGTATCAACTGGCTGGATATAATAGTGACACTTACTGAGTTCTTCATCAAATTTCACGTGTCCAACATTCACCCTGCTTTTGAAGGGAATATGTGGAAAATATGTGGCTCTTCAGATACTAAGTCCTCCACTCTGTTCAGTTACTAATCTGGTTACTAACTTTGTCTGCTGTTTGGTGTTGGGCAGGTTGCATGTGGGAGGTTTATCAGAGCTTTCTTAAAGAAAACTGCTGCTTTCTGCTGCTGGACATGGGGCTTAGGAGAGCTGAGTTTTCAGGGTCATAAAACCAAAACAATGAGTCGAAAGACGCTACAACACTCTGAGTGGGGTTTGCAGAGTTTAGTGATAATTCTCTGGCTTTGACCCCTTTCACATTACACATGGATATCTGATGTATTTTTTAACATGAAAATATATTAGTGCAGCTTTAAAGGAATAAGTAGATCAGTGCAGGTGGCGACCAACTGGTTGTCCTAGTCACATATCGGCTCAACTTAATTACATTTTGGAAAGCCTCCAGTGATGACATAGCTGTCCTGAGCAGCAAATGTTGGCAGCCGACCACCACTGAACACCAGTGGAGAATTTGATGCTGAAAACTGAAACCGTTTCTCCAAAGTGAAAGATCAGTTTTCCCACACTCTCGGCAGGGTTTGGGCTTCCAGACACGCTGACAGAATAGTCTCAGACACCAAACACAAAGGTGTCCATGTACTCAGGTGTAAAAATCTAAGCCTAAGATCAGATGCCACGTCTAATAACAGAGCATCCCTGGAGTAAGGAGAAAAGGATAAGAGGAGATATTCCCCTCAGGCTCTAGGGAGTGGAGCTTAATACTGACCAAAGGAGGGATTTGAAAAATAAGCCTGCATGTATCCTTAGGCTGTGAATTTTTATACAATGGAGATTAGTAGTGAGGAGGGTCATAAGCTTCTTTTAAGATCACCTTTTAACAAGGAAGGACTGCATTTCCTTTCAGGGAACACAACCTTTATTACCCCTCAGCAGTCAACCTGCAACCAAGCTAACAGCAGGGAGGTGTGGGAGGATCTGTTTAAGGTAGTACCATCATGTCTCCCGCACTATGATATCTTACCTAACCTATTAACGGTGAGTTAGTGAGCGCCTTCACGCTCTATTGAAGAGACTGGATTGGAGGAGAGAGACAGAGCTTAACAAGGCAAAGGAAACACTAGGAATTAAAGGAGATGTTAAAGGTCAAATCATTGAACTTTAAGCTGTGAAGGAATGCAAGCCTTCACTGGACAAGTCTCTGATTCTCATAGATTTTGTTAAAACTGACATGAGGCCAACCGTCTGTTTGTCTTATCTCATAACAATAAACTTTTAAATCAAAATTAGAAAGTTGGTGTAGTGATTGTTATTTGAAAAAATCTGAAATGATCTAACACAAGCTCAAAAGTACTTAAGTGAATCTCAAAACGTAGACTGATGATGTTTTGCTGATGTAAAATTAGCATTAAATGCATATGTCTTAGAAAATATTCCACATACAATAAAAATATTTTTTAATATGCTCATAAAGTCTGTAACGTGATTTCAAGTTGGTTAGATTTCCATGCTCAAAGTGTCACAACCAAACACTGATTACCTATGGTAGTAACTCAAAAGTAGAGCAATAAATCATTGGTGACAAGAAACAAGAAATTGCGGAACAACAAAAAGTGATTCAGAGGAATGGAATCATTACACAGTTGGTCCACCAGGGAACAATGACAAGTCTATTTAGTTGTTTGTTCGGGTTATGTAGCCAAATGACAAAACATTTGCCAATATGTATAAAGCTCAAATATCTCAAGTATAGTATGGGTACATATTGAAAGGGTGCATAGGAAAACATTTTTTTTTTTTTAGTCGATGAGATTTGGGTGAGCTGACCCTTTGAGATAGTTTTGATTGAAAAGTGAAAAAAAAGAGGTCTAAATAGTTTACTTAAATCATCAGGCAGTTAAAGCCACTCATGTTTTTTCCTTTTTCTTTTTTTAATCTCATCTCTTTTTTTACGTGCTCCTACAGTGTCATTACACTTTTCAAGCAGCCTCTGAATTTTCTGCAAACCTAATTCCTCTTCCTTCATTCACTCACCTGCTGCACGGTCCATGAGACAGTAATCTGGTGAGTTCTCGACGTACACTAACTCATTCTTGGTGCTTCCCTTGAAGTCCCCGTCAGCCACCATGAAACCCGTCCCGTCCTGGTTCATGGTCACCTCGATGGCTGTGTTGTACTTCTTGCGGAGGTAGTCACCAGTTCGCCTGAAGTCAGACATAGCCAGCCAGCAGGTTCTCAGAGAACAGGAGCCACTAACCCCGTGACACTTGCACTCCAGCTTCATAAAGCGCTTCACTGCCTGGAGCAGAGGTCAAAGGTGACAGGGTGTTAAGCCTATGATGTTGCCCGTGGCATGATGTAGGTGTGATCAGCTCGGCTAACACAGTTGTCAGCTACAGTGCATTTGGAAAGCGTTCAAACCCCTTTAATTTTTTCACATTTTGTTAAGCTGCAGCTTTATGCAAACATTGAAAATAGTTCCCCTCATCAGTCTACACTCAATACCTCACAATGACACAGTAAAGACATTATTAAAAAGCAAAAACTGAAATGTAACACTGACTTAAGTATTGAGACGCTTTCCTATGTCACCTGAATTTTAGCTCAGGTACCTCCCATTCATCTTGATCATCTTTGAGATGTTTCTACATTTTGATTCGAGTCCACCTCTGCTAAAAACAGTCGATTGGACCTGATTTGGAAAGACACCTGTCTGTATAAGGTCTCACAGCTGAATTTGCATAATAGAGCAAAAACCAAGCCATGAGGTAAAAGGAGCTGCCTGCAAAGCTCAGAGACAGGATTGTATTGAGGCTCAGATTTGAAGACTACAAAAAAATCTTCTGCACTGAAGGTTCCCCGGAGTGCAGTGGCCTCCTTCACTCTGAAACAGAAGTTTGGAACAACCAGGAGTCTACGTAGAGCTGGCTGCCAGGCCTTGGTAAGAGAGGTGACCAAGAACCTGATGGTCACTCTGGCTGAGCTCCAGGTAGAGTGCTTTTCCAAATCAGGTCTAATCAAATTTTACCACAGGTGGAGTATCTTTGATTTTTGGACTGACAAAACATTTAACAAGACATTTAAATACATTTTTGAGAAATTCTGGTGAGCTCATTGTTTTCTGATGAACAAATGACTAATTCAGAAAATACTTGTCAGTGAGCAATTTTTTAGAAAATTGCAACACAGAGTGGTGCTTAAGTTCAGGTGTTAACATTAAAGCTCCTGCTCACCATCCGACCACAGCGGTTGTTGTGCAGGTTCATCAGTGCACGGGCATCTTTCACCATCCTCTCCCGAGCATCTACGAAGGCCTTGGCAAACTTAATGCCGTAGTTGATGTTGTCGCTGCATCCGCCCCAGTCAAAATTGCCCCTGTCGTCGCTTGCTTGCCCGCGCTTGTGGATGTCACAGTTGCAGATCTTAAGCTCCCCCTGACTGCAGGCCCTCGTGATGGCATACACCACTCCTGCTGAGGAGATGGCGTATACAAACGCTGCCTCTCGGCTGCCTGGGTGCACAGACATGAAGAAGTGTTGCAATTATATCAGATAACATGCTATAACAGGCGGAAAAAGAAGTTCATTTTACTTCAGCTTTTATTTGATGTACGACAGCAACGCAACTGGTATTGTTACTATTTTTGGTAAGATTCAAGCTGTTCTTTTCGTGCCCAAGTTCACTGTGTTACTGCTCAGTAAAGCAGCCATTCGCAAGCATATTCCAGACAGCAGGAGCACAGAAATCAGTCCATTTATGGTGGATGGTCCAGACAGAGGTAACAGCATATCAGCTATAACATCACAGTCCTGTCGACTCTCCTTTCACCTTTTAATTTGCACAGATGGCAGCTTTCTCAGTCACTGGGCTGTGTTTTCATTTCAGACAAGAGGAGATTTTGGGGGTTATTTGGTCTGGCTTTCCCACCCACCTCCTGTCCTCATTCCTGCTCACGCAATGAAGCAGAACACAGGCGATATGTCAGGGAGTAAAGCTTTGTCTGGCTGCCAGAAACATCTACCCAAATATTTACATCTCCTATTACTGTTTATACATCACCAGTGTGGATCTCTCGATCTGCTACTTGTTTTCGGAGAACATCCACTTTCCCAATCTTCCCTCATTCCTGAGAAGGTTTAAAAAAAAAACAAAAAAAAGAAAAAACGCAGCACTTTCTCTTTCTGTTTGTATTCTAGGAAAAAGTTAATTTAAAAAGACACCTATTCATTCTGTGCTTATCTGGTGTGAGCGGAGACATTTACGAGAACGATGAACTCAAGTGTAGCTGGCATAAACAACCACTGTCACGCACATACTAAGGAACCACACAGATGGAAACACCAGTCGCACATGTGCGGACTCACTTCGCAGCATCACCCTGCCAAACACAGTGTGGTCCCGGTCCAGCGTGCTGCAGTTCCAGCGGTGGTGTCTGAACTGGTGCTGGCACTCTTTGATCCACTCTTTGGCTCCCTCTCCGATGGACTGCATCAGGTCCGGGTGTCGCTGGCAGAGCTGCCGCTGCTTGTTCACCAGGCCGGGAATGTTGTCGCAGATCACCCGAGCACCCAGCGCTCCGATGTACCTGCAAACACAAACACAACAGACACAGTGTTGATAATGATGACTTGAAGAGGCACTTCACCAATTTCTTTACACCAAGTCAGTCAGGTCCTCAGGTCTGAGGAAATAACCCTTGATGGCGCTGTAATGATGTCATCAGGGTTATCTCAGCTTGGTCTTATGTGGCATTCACATAGAATAGAATAGAAACAATGGGTAAACCTTCCATAATATCAGCATGGGAGCGTTAACTCCACAATAGTTACCCCCTCTACTAACTATGTAGTCACACTGATGATTAGCCTAAAGCAGCCACTTTGTTATGTTTCTTATTCATAGTGGTTCAAATACAAGTCAAGCCACACGCAGCCAAATCGTCTCTTGTATTAGTGTTTACATTCAGTTTTACTAAGGCTTAACTCTCGGCATTACTGGCTCTGCTGACATCTTGCCACTGATTTGTTGACTCTTCTCTAGTTCTTTTCCCGTTATCCATCCATCCATTATCTACACAATTATCCAGAAACCTCTGACTCAAAATTACAAGTCTGAGGTTGATGTGAAGTGGTTTTCCAACTCAGCTGTTCGTAATTCTGGTCTGAATGATACGACGTCAACAGCATTCAAGAATTTATCACAGAAAGTCCATGGTTAAAACTGAGGACGTGGAGTCTTAAAGACGTGGGTGTTTTATGGATCATGTTAGGATTCAGCATGTTTGAGTTTGATGAATTCTATGGGCTGAAAGTCAGGATGCCATTTGATCAGCAACCAGTGTGTGGATTAAACAAACAACATGCTAATTAGTGAACTAAAGGTGCTGGTAGGTGAATTTTGCTGTTTTTGAACAGGGTCAGGCTGGTGTTTCCCTCAGTTTCCAGTCTTTGTGCTAAGCTAAATGAGCTGGCTGCTGGTGGTAGCTTAATATTTAGAGTACAGACATGAGAATGGTATTAATCTTCTTATCTAACACTCAAGATATGCATATGCTTATTCTTAAACAATAGATATATTATAAGGAAGTAAGCATTTCCCAAAGTGCTTGAATTTTCCTTTTAGTCTAGATTACTGGCTGTTGCTCATTTTTCCTCACATCCATATCCCTCTTCTACTTGAGACTTGGACATTCAGGATGTTGAAGAGATTATTAAATTCCTCACGTTCAGTGAAAAGCACCTCTTTCCCTGTGATAGGCCCTTTGCTTCCTGCTCTATTCAGACATAATCCCTGACTTTGTAGCAACTCTTAAAAGGACGGATCACATGCTGGTGGTATTGTGACACTGGGGGGCCTCTTATCAGCAGGACATGATGACAGTCATCTACAGTACAAGTGACCGCTCAAACCCAGGCGTTCAGGCTTCACAGCCTAACAGATCAACTATATGATGGCGCAGACCCCCCCCCCCCCCCCCCACCTCCTCCCTGTCTAAGCCTGCACGCTCCACTCTCCATCCGGATATCATTATGGTCCCTAATCGCAGCCACATTTGTGTCGCCTGGCCACTGAGACAGAAACAGACGTAGCAGGCAGTTTCCACTCCTGTTATGGCCGTCCCAGTCCCGTTCTAACTGCGACTATCTGCCTGAGCAGTAAAGCAGAAGCACTACTTGTGTTTATTGTGTGTTGTACATACCAGCTGTGCCAAAAGACCCCTGACTGTCTCCAAGAGGACACACACAGAGAGAGAGAGAGAGAGAGAGACAGGGAGAGAGAGAGAGAAGGGGGTCCTGTGCAGCAAGACACATGGCGCTCATCTAAATTATTGCAATGTTTAAAAATAGGCCCTAACAATGCAAACCAGGGTTAAATAAGTATTAATCATCTGGACACAAAGCTTCCAAGCCTCTCCTGCTCTGTGGCTTATTCTCCTTCTCTGGAATTTCTCAGTGATTTAATCACATTTTATTCATAATGTTTTTCCATGAGGGAGCAAAGGGATTACACAATGGCGATTAGGATAAGACAATGCTTTTGGCTCTCTTGGGAAATTAATATTCATAACATTATTTACAAAGGACGTGTTTTTGATCTAAACCCATCTGTAAAACAGAGGCTAATTGAATTTTTGCCGTGAATCTCATGCAGAACTAGAAGTGCTTCACTACGGTTAAATATAAAGTGCACATCAAATACATTGTTAAGTGGGACCTGACACAGGTGAGCAATTATTTCACGGGGGTAGGTGAGGAGGGGTGCTAACTGTCCCTCCTGAAAGTTTTTTTTTTTTTTTTTAAACCCTCTGGGCATTTTAAACCTCAAGAGAAATCATCAAGGGGCATTTATTCATGCACCAGCGCCTGCACCTGCCACTTACTCTGGGTAGGATGGATGGATAGGGGAGACCCCCCCCCCCAACACCATTAATCTTCATAAGCACATGACACACTGCTGTGCTGAATATCTCACTTTGAATTGATGTGTAAAAAAAACAAAAACATAATGTCAGCACACATTTAGAAAATTCCAGTGCAGAGGCACAGTGAGATGAAGATGGAGATGAAAAGACATTTCATAAGCATAGACATGAACTGTGGCAAAGTGGGTATTTTAGATTGCTGAAGAAGTGCAACACAATGGCTTTAAGTAAATTGTGCCTTTTTGGTCAGATATTTTTCCATCTTTATATCTGGAAATGATTCCAATTAAATTTATTGTGTTAAAGTATAGCACAAAAAAAAGGTGAGAAATTGCTTTAAATAATAGAGACGTTTAAGTACATGACACAGAAGTAAATTATTACATTATTACTTCTCAGTAAAATTCAGGTTTTGTGTCATGTGTGCATCAAAAGTTTTGCATCTAAAGCCTGACATGTTAGTTTTACTTTACATATGTTTATGGTTGAAATTAAAACAGACTGAAACATGAAGATCTCACTCACCACCACGATGAATCCACTCTTGGTGTGAAAATGAGCAGCAGCAGAATAAAAATGAAGTATATCTTAGAGATGGGTTTGGAGTGATGATGTATTTTTGTCCCATTTCTGATCCCCATAGCCCTGCTGCTGTCTGATCCGCCTCCAGATCTCATCAGACAAAACATGTTTCTGCCTTTCATGTATTGGCGAAGGCGGCACAATCAGGTGTGAAAGTCCTTGATGACAGTCTTGCGTCCATCACTGGGGAACGAAAAAAGCTTCCCATGGAGGAGACGCGGTCTTAAACTCCATCAGTTATCTGTTAGTCTGATACCGCCGTGCAGAGTTTCTCTCCGTAGATCCATTATCTTCACTTTCGTCGGAGATTGTATTTGAAGAGTGAGCTGGATGAATCCTCCGCCTCAGATGTTTTTAAAGCCTTGTGAGAGCATTACATTCACCTTTTCTCCTCAGCTGTTGCGCACCGGGTTTAAAGTCACCGACGCTGCGGGAAGTTGAAATCTACAAAAAAAAAAAATAAGACAGAAGCGAAAGTGGCAAAAGTCGCTAAAGTGAGATAAGTCGAGCGGACGAAGTATATCAGAGGATGGGTCAGACACTGTGCGCACCTTTCCTCCTGAAGCCGGAATAAAGATGCGCCCCGAAGCACGCAGCGCTGCGCTCCTGTGCGTCAGCTGTCCGTGACCCTACCCCCACGTCCCCCTTTGTCAGAAAATTATAAACAGCGGTATGTGGAGCCACAGACAGCAGGACAGGAGCTGTGTATATTTAGTTTGATGGAAAGTAATCCCTGCCCGTTTCAAATCAACGCTTTCACCGTTTTACCACTTCAGAGCAACACAACCCAATAATACTCCTTTCATAATCAGAGTAATTGCCTATAATATATGGAGATAATAAGAAGAGTTTGTGCCAGCGCTCAGTTATTGTACGGCTTGATTGGTCTATTAACAGAGAATTAATCAGCAACTATTTTGATAATCACTCACTTGTTTTGTCATGTTTTCGTCATTACATTGTGAAGGAATGTTAAACACTAAAATATGGGGATTTGACGCTCTTCTGTGTCACAGGCGATGGTCATCTTTGGATTTTGGACTATTGGTCAGAAAAAAACAAGACGTTTGAAGATGTCACCTTTGCCTCTGAGGAACCAGAACAGCATTTTCCACCACTTTCTGGTGTTTTATTGACAAGTTAGTTAATGTAGTTATCAAAAAAGTAATCAGCAGATTAATCAAGAATGAAAATAGTTGTCAGTTGCAGTAATATATTGTCTGTAGTATTTCTAATAGCAATAATGTTTCCTATGGACTTGTTGCCTTTGTTGTAACTTGGCATTTGTACAGTTCAGCTTATTATTATTTATGAGTATGTAGTTATAAAATTTCCAAACTACATTTGGGTAATTTCTGTGCTAAAATCTATTTTTCATAACATAAACTTTAAAACCACAGAGTTCAAAACAATGTAGGGCTGTGTTACGCAACTGAACCGAAAAGCCTCCTGTGGCCACCATCTTCATTTACTCATTTATTTTAATATGAATGAAAACACTTTGCACGATGATGTTCTTCATTTATCAACATTATTAGACCAAACACTGGTGGCAGACAGGTCATCGCTGTTGTCTGTTTGTGTTTTCGGTGCAGAGGAGAAAGTTTTGCTCGGGAACCTCCAGCTATGAGTGGTCAAGCTTGCATCATTAAACAGGAACTTAGTGTCTCCATAGAGATGGGTAATCCTTGCCAGGGGGCATTTTAGACATTGTTTCATACGTCTGCTGCTCCATTGTGATTGGTCTCAGTCCAGTACCCTTGCAGAACTAAACAAATAAAAAATCTTGGCTCTTTATCTCACATTCTCGCATTAAACTTTCATAACACTTGATTTTTAACTGATATAATTTCAGGCTTGAGGAGCCCATTCAGCAGTAGTTTAACCATTGTAAAAATGCACTGATTTCAGTTAAAAAATAACTCAACTTAAAGTGAAACGTGTTTCCTGAAGAGCAGTTTCATCAAGTCATCTAAACAGTCAGGTTTATTTATGTTGCCCAAAATCCCAAATCACAAATTTGCCTGAAGGCTTCACAAGCTATGCTTAGACCTCCACCTTAGACAAGAAAAACCTGCCAAGAAAACCTTTACACTGCGGGAAAAAAAAAAAAATAAAATAAAACCTCAGGAAGAGCAACAAAGGGGAGAGCCCTCCTCCAGGACGGTCAGTCAAACAGTAAATGTCATTTCTGCAAAGAAGCTGGAAATAACATTGGAGAAGCAAAACAGCAATATTAGGGAAATATATTTCTAATATTAAAAAAATAAATAAAATAAAATGAATCTGGAAAGATTTCAAGCGACTCCCAGGTTCCACCAAAACAGGTGGGGCCACTATTCTCACAGAGGTAGAAGAGAGGAGGGGTGAGGGAGAGTGTCCTGGAGAAGGAAAATCAGCGTTCAAGACGTCTGGGATGAGGCATGAGAAGGTGGCAGAGTCTGTTTCAAGCTTAGCAGTTAAGATGCAGTCAAAGCAAATAGTTTGATACAAAGGCCAAACAACTTAACATTCCCTCTAGTAAGTGTGGAGAAAACACCTTTGTCTGTCACTCAGGTGAGCTGTATAGACGTAGTCTCTTATACTTGCTCAGTGTTTAACTTTTGACATTGCTCTGTTGCGGTTTAGTTTGGAGCCCAATGCAGACGTTTTCTTATTGGAAAATGATTAATATGTTTTTTGAAAAGTTGCCTTTATGCCCAGTGACTCACGGTGGGAGAGTTAACATCTTGCTCCCAGCTCCAAGAACTTGAACCTCCCCTGTAATGCTGCAGGAGTGCATGTTTGTAGTTCAGCTCATATCAACAGTCCCGATCCAGAAACAGGTTTGTCTCATCGAGCCCGTGTGGAAACATCTGACCCACCTCAAGGGCATTTCTGGCTCGTATCCCTGCGACTTGAGTGAGTCACTTGGCGCTGGGTTTGTCTAGCAGGTAGACATGTGCATAAGAGAGTGTGAGGTCATTTTAATCAGTGCAAATCCAGGGGTGTTAGTTAGGGACCTAAGTAAAGGTCAATAACAATGCAGCTGCCAAGAAATGCCACAGCACAGGCAGCCAAGTGTGTGTGTGTGTGTGTCTGTGTGTGTGCTTGTCATCTATGAGTTCAGCAGGATTTTCCAAATTATATCACCATCAGGAAACTTTTACTTTTGTATCTTTATTTTATATATATATATATATATATATATATATATATATATATATATATATATATATATAATTTTTTTTTTTTTTAACCTTTTATACTTAACAATATAGATAAAATGCTTATGCCTCAAATCTGTGTCCTTTCCCCTCTTATTCTCTATCACACACATAGCCCAGCTGTTTGTCCTTCAGTTATGTCATATCTGCATTTGGAGCGACGCTCGGATCCTCATTACATGTGACCCTGTCTTTCTTTACCCTAGGACAAGCTATGGATTTTACAGTGACAACTCTATAACAAATTGCTTTACAGGGAGCAGGTGATGGTGGCGATAACACTCGTCATCCGGCCCTCCCTCTCCCTCTGTCTCGCTTTGAGCCAGCTCCAGCTGTGGTCTTTAAGAGGCTCAGTGTGGGGGCCTGAGCTCCTATTCTAGGCCCATCTCATGGTCGGGGCTAAATTTGGATAGAGAAAACAGGACAAGAGGGAGGAAAAGAAGAGGAGAGCAAGAGAATAAGAAAGAGATCGGGCCACTACAGGCTGCAGCACAGATGAGTGCTCAGATGTCAGTGAGTGTTGATTGGTGTGGAGCCAGTGCAGTGATAGCAGTCATCACTGATGGAGACAGAGTATGGAAGACTAGACAAACATAGATTGTTTTCTTACAGCAGGTCGTAAATTTGTGGTTTAAGTCACGACAGGTTACGTGCTCCTTCCTTGACCTCAGCTTTGTCTCCTCATTCGCACAACATGACACTGCAGCCATGAGGCCATGTGTCTTATTGTGCTTCTGCCATTGTGCACCACAAAGTCATAAAGCACAGCACTTTACCAGGTCAGCACAGGAGGGAGGGACATGTGGCCTCAGCAATCCCTTTCAAGTTCAAGTTCATGTATTTGTATGGTGCTTTATCACGAGCACGTCTCTCACACAACCGAGAGGGGAGCCAACGAATTTGCATCAGTCTTAGAACAAGTTGCAACAACATGAGATTCATAAGTTCACTCCAGGGAAAAGAAGGAGAATTCGCCAACTTTCTGAGGTAGGGTACTTAAAAAGAAATGTAACCTACTGCCCTGAGATTTATTCTTATGCAAAAAAAAGTTAATTATTACCCCTCTTGTCATGTGGAATCCTAACAGACGGTGAGCCAAGATCCATTTTGTGGTCACGACTGGAATAGAAGCTGGAATAAAATTTTTAAAAAGGCATAATTTTTTATCCAAGTCATGGAGCCTAAAGCCTGAAGTCAGAGTTTGAATATTCAGTCTGTGTTTGAATATTAATGCATTGCCAAGACATTTCAGGTAAATGCAGATGTGTCAGACAAGCTTTGAAAGAAACACGAAAGTACTATTCAGAAAAATCCAGAAAAACAATTTGTGCACTATACAAACTATCACTGACATTTATTTAACTAAATGCAAATGGATTTAGGGTTAATACAAATTAAGATGTAGATCTTTACATCTTCTGCTGACTGTCGGGGAGTGTGGTCCTGTAGAGCACGGTGCAGTAGAGTGAGCAGCCATGCTGGCAGTGGCAGCAGTGAGGACGTGGCCCCTCACAGCTCATCAACCTGAGCCTGTGTTTATGGAGGCTGAGAAAGATGGGGCTTTGCTGGAGGAGCAGGCGTGCCTGTGCTGGATTTGGGATGCGGCCGTGCTGTCCTACGCAGGAATGTTAATTAGGTGAGCTGAGCAGAGGAGAGGTGACCCGTCCCGTTAACCAGCCAACCCTTACCCAACAACCAGGTGGGGGATTTAGTGTGACGGAAAGCCAAGTCAGTGTATGCTCTGCGTGTATCTGCTGATGGGGACATCGTGACTGATTGAGACTGTGTGTGAGGACTGTGTACAGTATACTGTGGCCCTTTAGTACACACAAGAGATATCTGTCAAATAATCAGCTGTATTTTCTGTCCACTTTCGCAATTGCAGTCTCATCACCACCACCACCCACTTTCTCTCTCTGAAGTTGCATCACTTGAGACAACATACCACAAGGACAGTGTTTATAGTTGAGGCAACACAGGGCGCAAAATAAACAGTTCAGCCCCACTTAAAGGTTTCTTAACTTTGCAGCTAAGGAGCAGGAGGTATGACTCCAACACAGTCAGACGCCACAGAAACAAACACAGATAAATGAAACATTCACCCGTGAAGTACACAGTGCATATGCATCCACCGGACAGTAGAAGAAAGCCCTGAGTAATGTACTAACTTAACCACTTATGTTTATCTGTGTCTCTGGAAGTCTTTGTAATCTTATAGTAGTAAAAACTATTTAAACTATTTAAAAACTCTGCATGAAACTAACATACCTGTCCTTTTACAAACAGGAACTGTTCTCAGAACGCTAGGACTCATACATTTCCACACACATCCACAGAGCTAAAGTTGTTGCATTTTATGGTGAGTCAACATTGATGAAATCAACCAAATCCTGTTTACTTTAGATATAAACTCTAGAGAATCAGTTGCATATGTCAAATATCTGAGGAGTCAGTTCATTGATCTTTGTATTTCCCAGTATGCAGGAGCCTACTTATCGTAGTTACTTATTAAATACTGACCTCTAGAGGACACCATGTGCCCTTACAGTACAAAAAATACTTTGTGGAAATTTGATCGTTAAATAATAATTATCTCAGTAATAATAAGCATATATGGTGATTTAACATGCCATCAGATTTTATTGGGTGGTATCATCATAAGTATAATGTTACAAATTCTTTCCCTCATTAGATCATTCACACTGTTAGGATTAATACCTCCATCATTGTGTAATGGCAATATGTTCCAGCAAGAGTATGAATACATAAATGATCAATACGTGACAATCTTTGGGATTAATTTATTAAATCTTCATCAATCATACACAATACCGTAAGGGATCTGATAAAAGAAGAGATAACAAACATGGCAGTTGTGTTGCCATATAAATCAAAGCCATGGTGGACTATAAGACATTCGCAGTGTTTTATTATGTTTTCTCATAAACGACAAAGGCAGGACATTGATCAGAATCACTAATCTCAAACAAACAATATATTGTACAGTGGTGACTGCATGTAATCTGAGCCTGTATGATCATAATAATGCAACATTAAAATCATAAGAACAATGTGCAGTACAACACTGATTAGACTATCTGTTGTATAAAACTATTATACATTAATAACTAAGAAACATTAATAAAATAAACTATACATTTTTATAAAAACGACAGCTACATATGACTGTACAACAAAATGAGAATATCTAGCATATATTGGTCCAAGAATGACTTATTACATTTGGTCTGAGGAGTATTTATTTTATATTAGCATACATACTTGAGACAAAGTATAGGGGGAAAAATACCTCGTCAGTTAATAAGTTGGTTTGTGTTCTTTGGAAATATGACACAAAAAAAAGAGGACTTGATATACTGCAACAGTATGCTGTGCCCAACATACAGTATTGGCACATTTTGAAACTAAAACTATCAGCTGTAACTGCTCATTAGTACCAGCCCCTTAACCACTACCTATAATAGTGCCTCAACATGTATTTAAAAAAAAATCTAATAAATACAAAAAGCATAACAGTGTTTGAGGGGACCTCTGTTCAAATAAGCATAGCCATGTACAAGACGATATCTCAATCTCAATTTCCAAGATGTGGATTGAACTATGTTGTCACAAGCAGAGCAGCAGCTGACGAATTGATTTGTGATCACTTAATTGGATGAAACCACCATGTCCAGTTCTTTGACTCCCTCCTGGCTGGAGGTGAGGCCGCAGCTGCCTGAGAGGGGGCTGTCAGAGAAATGGCTGGCAGACCTGGGCACCGCAGCTGGGGAGGGAGGGGCCTGGGCCAGACCGGGCTTCTTGGGGGGGATGGGTGGAGGATTGCCCCTGTCTGCCCTGGGGATGGTGGGTGATCTGATGCCCTGTGGAAGTGCCCCCGCAGCCCTTCCAATGACGGGAGACAAGGGCGTCGCCAGGCTGCGGTAGTCTGTACCAAAGGGTGAATTGTTTGGTGCCGCAAGCTTCGGTGCGGCACTCTGCTGGACGGTGGTGAAGCGAGACAGGACTTGAGTGACTGTGCTCCGGGCCATCTGTTTGACTGGGCTGGCTTCTTGGGAGGAGGTGCTGGTCACAGGGGAGACCTCCTTTGGTGAGAGAGGGAGAGCAGGCTGCGTGGTCTGGAGCTGAGGTTCTGGGTCAGCGGTTCCCTGGAACTTGTGACGAGCAGCGTGGAAGCGCTGGTTGATCCCGGCTTGGTAGGGGGACTGGTAGCTACCAGGACTTGGGCTGCCTGGTGGACGTTTGGCAAGAACAGGCGAGGCACAGGGGGAGGAGGGAGGGAGAGCGGAGGGGGCGGCATTGCAGGAGGAGAATGACATCTGGGTCTGATGAACTGGAGGATTTTCATTCCCGTTCTGTAGGCAAATCTTCTCTGAGAGGGCATTGTTTGGACCATGGTGCCCATTGGTCTCCAGTGGACAATGGTGACCGTTGACTTTTGGTTGTGCAGGTGGCTGGTTTCTGTCCTCCTCAATGTCCTCCACCTTCATAGTGTCTACTGTGCTCTTTGCTAGAGGAACTCTTGTGGCCCACTCCTTCCCTCCTGCCTCTGCCGGAGCTGCAGCTCTCATCATATTCACCTCCTCCAGGTTCCTCTTCAGCTCTTCTACCTGATCATAAAATAGAAAATAAAATTAATTTCAAGCAGAAATTTGTGCAGTGCAAGCTAATTTTGTTCTCTTGCACTAAACATTAGATGAAATAACTTCAGGTACTCATAGTGTGCCAATTGCTTCCAGCACAGCGATGAAGAAAATCACACACCTGCAGCTGTAGCTGACAACAGTGAGCTTCCTCCTTCTTCAAACGTGAGCGGAGTTGCTCTCGCTCCGTGTCAAACTCAGCTAGCTGCTCCTCCACCCTTGCCTCCATCCTAAGGGCTCGCCTCCTCTCATCCTCCAGCTCCTTCTTCAGGGCATGACAAGCCTCCTTTTCCTAAATGAGAAAAGTTTTTTTTTTTTTTTTGGGAACAAAGGATGCAAAATCTGACTGACTAAGCCTAAAATTCGCACCACAGAAGGAAAGTATGCTGAGGGGAAAGAAAATGAAATAAATTGCCTAACTTGGCTTCAAAATGTGAATAACCTTGTCAAGTTTGCGGCTCAGCTCAGTCAGCCGGTGACCCTCCTCCAGAGCTCTGGCACTCGCCCACTTGCACTCTTTGGCTAAAGCGCAGGAGAGCTGTTTGTGCTGGGCCCGTTCTTCTTCTAGCTGGTCAGTAATCCGCCGCTGCTCCTTCTCCAGCCGCCGGACCTGGCTACGCTCAAATTCCAGCTGAAAGGACAGAGACGAGACACACAGTGAACAAATTGGTCAGAGGCTGGTTACAGTTTATTTCAAAACTATGCCAATCTCTCATCGACTCCTATTAGATTTACGCAGCACATTTAAGAAAAATAACTTGCAGTGCAATCCATGTCACTATGAATTAGAGGGCACCTGTTGTTGTAAGCGCTCTTTCTCCTTCTCCAGGATGTACGTGACATCATCTCCCTCTGCTGTGTCCTCAGCATGCTTCCTCTTTTCCTCCTCCAGATCTGCAATGACCTGGTACAAACACAGTGGGGAGACAGAGAGTCAGAGATGAAATGATCTCTCTCAAGTTTGGTCTGTTTGGAATTTGGGCCATTTACAGTTACTTTGAAGCAATGCAATGATTACGCTATAACCAAAGATACTGGTAGCAATTCAGCTATATGACTACATAGTTCTTCTTTCTGTGGTTTTACAAAGTATACAATGATGGAGTGCTCTGTCTTTGCTCAATTCTAAAAGAGGCAATGGAAATTATTAGTTAAACAACGATTTAAATATTAATCTTATTTCAGACCTAAGTTTTTAATATATTTGAAAAAGTCAGGTTTGCATTCTATTCTTATCAGTATGACATGTTTTTGTGTAATCTGATGTGATTTATAATAAAATCAGGAAAGTATGCCATGGTGCATTTCATTATTATCTATAAATAATGGTGTGTTCTCACGCTCACATGAAACAAAAGAAACACTCAAAATCTGACATCAATGTGCAGGTTCATGTTTGTTAGCCAGCACCTGTGAAGTACTGCTGGATATGTGTGTGTAACCCTTAGTGATAGTTCATGCTGATAACAATGCTGCTCTCAATTTTGTTTCTGATGTCCCTGAAAAACATTTTGGAAACAGCAGGTTTTGATCAAGAGGGTCGATTTAACTAGTGTTGCAAGATTTTGTTGCTATCAGTGTGGATTTTAAATTTTCATATATTCTGTGTCTTTAGACTAAATGTCCATAAAGTGGTAGTAGCATTGCGCTTTACTCGCTGCCTCCCCAACAAGTGTGTTTTTGTTCTTATCTACCACTGAGGTCAACTTTTATTTTGCATATTACCCATGTTTTTTATTAATCTGCGTACGGAAGCGGCTAATTTCTGCCTGTCCTAATTAAGAAACTCACATCCAGACTCACCCTCCTGTGCCTGCTCTCTGCTGCAGCCAGCTGGGCCAGCATCTTCTCTTGCATCCTCCTGCAGTGGCTCACCACCAGTTTGAGAACCACCAGAGGGTTGGAGACAGAGGAGGAACAGCCCGGCTCCTTGTTCTGGCCTCCCATAGCCTCACTGTCTCTCTGCAAGGCCAGGAAGGGGTCGCTGAGGTTGTACCTGCCATAGCGCTCCTGGATAAACAGCTCTTTACGCTGGGCCTACAGAGATAAGAAGAGAGGAGTGAGATTGTACACTGAAACAGGCAGTGATCAGGTAGCTATGTGGTAGGAAATGAGTTTGAGTGGAACGGTCTGGCTTTCCATGCTTTTGCATAAATTTAATAGCGGCTACTGAATGGATGGCCATGAAATTCAGTGCAGATATTCATGTTCCCCAGAGGATGAACTGTAATAACTCAGGGGATCCCCTGACGTGTGGTTATGAGTGAAATGTCTTGGTAACCACTGGATAAATGATCATAAAACTGGGCATGTTAGCATGATGACGTGAGAATTTTGCAAAGCACCTCTGTGCCTGAGTACAGCCCCGGAGATGTTAGCAGACCTTTATAGTCTTAGTCCTGTTCTCTACTTCTTCTACCCTCTGCCTCGAATTGTAAACTAAGAACAGCACCAGTTTAGATGGTCCTCAAGGATTCAGTATACAATGAGCTGGTCAAATGTAACTCTAGCTGTGATTAAAGCAAGCACTAGCATTCAATCAGACACTGAACTTTTAAAATTGTTATGACATTATCTGATGATTATAATCAGTTATGATTCTAGTTAACACATGCTTCTGTCATTTCTCCCCCATTTAAACAGGAAAGCGAATAGTGCGTTCAACATACCATGATCAATATCTCACATGCTAGAGTGCTAAATAAGCAGTAGATAAAGGAAGGAGAAAAGAGAGGAAATGCTTAAAAAAAAAACACAAGAGAAAGAGTGCTAGCAGGAGGAAGGAGCAACAGATGGTGTGTGTCTGTCTATCTTTAGCAGGACAGCTGCTCTGGACTGGGCCTTGGCCAAGGCAGGACCTGTTCTCTGTTTAACTCATGACAAAGCAGGGACAATAGCAGCAAGACATTTCAGGTTCAGCAGATACCTTTGGGCTTGCCATTAACAGGGGATGAAGTAAGGATGAGAGAGAGGGAGGTGGGGGGGGGCAGAGAGAGAGAGAGAGAGAGAGAGCGCGAGTGAGCGAGGAGGGCTGAAGCAGAGCTGGCAATGTGTCTTCGTGAGGTTTCAACAAAAGAGGATCAAGAGATTAGAGAGAACGGTATCCTCTCTGGCAGGGTGAGGACAGAACTCTTGACGACTGATACTGAGATTACTTGAGAAGTTTAAAGTGTAGTCAAGCGCGTGGGTGGGCCTGCAGAGCAATATTTAGCCATTTCACTGCTCTTGTGGAGCCCTGAACTGCTCATTGTGTAAGGTGGGTATTATAGATCAGCACACAAGTAAACCATGACCCCTCATGAACAGGACTACACTGGAGCAGAGCTATGACTGTTTTAAGTAGGGATGCAGTGATTCAACATTTTCTGTACCGATCTATACTTTCTTTTCTTAAATTTACAATCTGTATACTTCACTGTGTGGACAATAAAACATTTGTATGTCAGGTAACATGAGGCCTGGGGTTACTGTGGCACCCTGCTGCAACTGGTACAGGTAAATGATACAAACACAGAATTTTATAATGACACTGACAAAGAAACTTGATTTAATGGATCTGAAGGTATAAACCTGATCAGTGCATCCCCAATTTTATGAGGACAAATAATTTAAACTGGAAGCAGCCCTGACCAAGAAACTTAACACAAAACACTTCAAACTTCTACAATCATATTGATTACAAATCTATAGAAGTGATCAGGCCTTATCAAAACAAATTAAAATAGTTTCCATGAATTCTATGAAACTGATTCAACCGAGTTATTTAGTGAAAAGATGATGGACTGACTTCAGATAGAGAACCAAAGTTCAAACAATATTCCACCAGAGTTCACAGGCTTTGTGATTTGTCATTTCTCTACATCTTCATTATTGGCTCATCTGACCAATAAGAGAGGACGGCAGGGCCGCGGGGCTTTGCTGCTGCTATTTGATCCAGTCCGCTGAGGACAGTGTGAAGGCGGATCAAACAGCATGAAGGGGCGAAACAGGAAAACACAGGGTGCCCTGGAGAATTAAAAAATGCCTCTCAAATGTAGGCACATATCTAAAGCCCAGTCGCCACTCAACACCTCAACAACAGTTTTGTGTGTGATTCAGAGTGTGTTGTCCTATGTGTATACAACACAGGCTTCACATCCGATTGACTCAGAGAAACATCCCAATTGTCTGCATTTTTATGCAGAAGATTTATGCAAATACTAAAGCCAAAAATACAATATCTTGAGCGAGATTATTCACTGTCCGTCACTTTGTTAGGATTAGTCTCTTTTTTTTTTTGGTCTAAAATGTAGCTATCTAATTTTAAGACGAGTCTTCAAAGAGAAGTCTGTCTACTGACTTGGCCTACAGCCCATCCCTGTTCCCATCAGTGACTGTCTGCTCTGATGTGTCACTTTACAGTCACAGATTAAATAAGCTTAGATCAGGGTTTCCATTCTTGACACTTGAGTTGCTCAAGGATATACACTCAGCCTGACTCTCATTGCAACGGTTGTATGCCACAGCAGCAGGAAAAAACCCAACTTAATTTGTATGCCATTGTTCATACAGGGGAATGTATACATAAAACGTTATAAAATGTTTGGTTTTTTTTACTTTAAGATGTTTCTAGAAGGACATTATTCTTGTTATTTTCTACTTCTTCAGTCTGCGCACATTTTTGCAACTGGATAATTGCTCTCTTTTTTTTTTTTCCTTTTTTCTAATTCACACGACCCCTATTACACAAGTTCACTCATAAACACAGACGCTGTCTCTCTCTCCCTCCCCAGCTCCTCAATTCACAGACAGACGTGCACGTTCACAACACAAAGAGAGGCTGTTTTCCTCTGCATCAATCCTCCACTGCTGCACAGAGGGTGGAGGAAGTGAAAAGAGGGATTACAGAAAACCCATTTTTAACGTCAGTTAATACTTAACACCCAAATCTACCAGAGCTTATTCATTACATCATACTGTACATGTGCAATACCCGTAAACATTCAGGACATGGCTGTTATGCATCACAGTCTACCTCCATTATTCCTGCTTTTGTCTGCTGGCTACAGTTCTTGGCAACCTGTGTGCTTTTGCTACGGAAGCCGTCTTTGTGCCATGGCTGCCCCGGTTCCAGTGTGGCTTATCTTTTGCTGACACATGCCTGGACCATTTCAGTCGTGCAATGTTGGCGACAAGATCTGTACAATACTGAGGGAAGGTGATATGTGAACTTCTTACCCTACAGTCCTATGTATCTCGGAGCTGCTTACACAGATTGCTAAATAGTATAAACTATATTCATGTCATGAAAATGTTGTACAAAAGACATGGATATCTGGAAAATACTTTCCATCATTATAACAGGTCTGTGGCTGAAACGCAATGTTTCTGACAACAAGCATAATCCGTTAATGCATCTTGAAGCCAGAAACAAAGTTATTTTCTGTATATCAGTGCTGCTCCATTACCACAGAACACACAAGGTAAACCTGTTTGATGTTCATCCATTTGGAACCACACTATGTGAACTCCACAGTTAATTAAAGGCTCATTTCCATATTTGAGTCGCCTTTGAACTTAAAGTAAAGACTCATATTCTTTACCCAAAGCAAAGGGACTACTGGATCACTGCAAGTCTTTGTGTGCCAAATACAAGCATTGCCAGAGACTTACTTCCTTTTGAAAGCCACAGCGTGAGCAGCTGCAGAAGTGAGTCACAAGGGGGAAAAAATGCAGCGGATACTTAGAATGCCATTGATAGTTCTGCATAATTAAATATAGTGGACCATAGAAAAACCACATCATTAACCCCACATCCTGTGCTTACACTTTTTTTCCTGTAGAAAATTGCTGATAAGAAAGTTTTAGATTTTTTAAAACGCTGACAAAGGACACAACACATGAAAACTTGCCAGGTTTTCTACTCAACCAGATGAGGCATGCGAGGCAGAGAAGTGAGCAGTTGATCATGTGAGGTACAGTTTATTAAAAGAAGTGTTATGCATGGCATTATTACCATGGTGATTTGAGGTTAAGCTTAACACTTCTTGCATGACGCTCAGTTTAGTAATGACACGTCAGTTAAGATCAGCATGACTGGACCTACTTATTGTTGGAACAAGAGTCTGCAGCCACGCTCACAGCTCTGTTAGGTGCTTTGAGCAAAATGCTAAAATCAGCATGCTAACTTATTCAGACTGACAATACTAACAAACTGATGTTTAACAGGTATGGTCATCCTCTTACTCTAGGATGTTGGCACGCTAGCTTTTGGTAATTTGAACTGAACACAGTACACATGAGGCAGGTGTAAATTATATTAATTTAGCAGATACTGGGTCATAAACCAAAGTACTGGGCAAATAAAATTTTGACCAGATGACAGTGCTAACTGAAAACTGAAAGGATCACCAGGGTTATTACAACTCATCCTCATGGGAAGCATGAACGCCTGAATCAAATTTTGTGGAAATCCATCAAGCCGTTGCAGACACATTTCTCTTAAAATCACAGATGTGATTCACACGGTGGCGCTAAAGGAAAAGTCAGAGAACCTCCAAAGTCAGTAGGAGTCATCCTCTGGGGATTCTGAATGTCTGCACTGTTCGTCCAGTAGCTGTTGAGATACCTCACTTGATGAGAGCTCTGATGAAAATTCAGGAGATCACCAAAGTCGATAAGCTTCATCCTCTGGGGACTATGAATGTCTCTGTGAATCACAGATATGCTGGATGTTTTGCCATATTTGCCATATTGTTGACATATTTCAGTCAGGACCAAACTAGTTGGCCAACTGACAGACATTACTGCCATCCATTATAGACTCTCACATGGATAAAAACAAAGGTATTACAGGGTGATGTTTTACTGATAGCAATCTCCTTTCATATGAGGGCGAGCCTGCAAATTCCTCATCACTAATTCCATAAGGTATGAGTCGTGCAGAGAAGATATCACTTTTCACTCAACTCTCTGCAGTTCATTTCCTACAGGTCAGTGATTACACCCTTCATTAAAGCACTGCAGGAGTTAACACTGCAGCACTGATCTGAACTGAGTCCTGAATGGGTTAAGAGTTTGACCCGGTGGAGCCATGAAAGAAGCGAAGCCATGTTCCCCTCAAGCTCCAGTTAAGGCCAATGTTTATTTGTTCACTCCTACTCTCGCTCACATTGAGTCATCAGGCACCCAGCGTGCTGCAATTCTTCTTGCCTTAGATGGCCAGATCCCAGGAGAGATGTAGGAATGTGGTCTAGACACAACACATGAACATTCAGCAGCAGGCTCTCTTCGACTGCTGCTCTCTAGTTTTTTCTTCCAATGGTGAATTTTACACCAGGAAAGCGAATAGCGTCCAAATAGCGTAACGGTGCAACAGAAATGCTGCATGATTCGTTTGCTTATTCTTTACTTACCTTAAATTTGTGGTTAATTAACAGTGTTACTAAAGTAAGTTTACAACTCTTTTATTAAATGAAACATCCTTAAGGCTATGCAAACAGTCACTGAAAGCTCACGTATGTGTGCCTGCAGTAACATCACAGCGAAGGACACAGTGTGGGAAAACAGCCCGGGCAATCCTTTAATTGAAATGCAGCATTAATCCTGCCAAAGTAATACATCCTGAGGCTGAAACTAGCTGCCATGTATCGGAGCTGTGAGCGTGTGGCTTTTACTAATTGGGTTTATGTTCAGGTTCACTGGGCCGTGTCTACTCATTTCAGCTCATGAAAAGAAAGACTTATGTTATTATGAGACAATGCCACAAAAGATTCACCGTTCTCCGGAGGCACAGAACACTAGTTTGGAGTGAACCAGAGGAATATGAGCTGTACAGTCACAGACAGATAGATTTGTTGTTTCCAGACAGAGAATGGGTACGAACAAGAAGACAGGGTTACTTGGATTAAACTTGATTATTTTTCCCAAATTTTTTTTCCTTGTTTTGTTGCCAGTTCCTTCTGTGCTTTAGGTCGATTAACACCAAAACTGGCAGCGACCCCCAGAGCTCCATACATCCATCACAAACAGATCATGACCAACTCCTGTAGGCCTGGTAGTCTGTCGCGAGTTTCACAGCACCACACAAACAGCTCACACCACTGCTGCAGCATAATCTGTTTCTCTGTTGTCCACCAAAACGTCACTTCTGACACTTCTGTGTATCACATATAGTATGACTGTATATGTTTGTGTTCGCCATGAGTGACAAGCATAAAAGGCTCTCCATGCAAACTGCAAATGGGGGGGGGGTTCGGGGTGTTTTATATTAACAAGACAGGTTTGCAGTCATTTGAACATTGTGTATGTCACCAGCTCCATTGATAGCTACCTTTAGGGCATCAATGACCAGGTCCCGGGCCTCCAGCTCTCCCTCCAGGATGCTGAAAAGCATCAGCAGCTCTGGCTTGGTCAAACTCTCCATGTTCATCTTGGACTGTGAGGAGAGAAGATGAAAGAAAAGAAGTTGGCGAATCAATTTTAGATTTTTTTTCTTAAAATTGATGCAAACAGGCATGTGTGGCAGTTTATGTTATCCTTGTTCATTCTACCACATTATTGTGCAACTCCAAAAGAAGGAACCCTGAGAAACTACAAATCACTGCCTCTTTTGTTTTCCCACAATTTCTCAGTTACTTCATTTCATCGTGAAACAAAGCCGTATTTTCAAATCTCCCCAAATCACCCGGACAGACATCTGATCTATCCGATTTAGCTCAGTGATTTATGAGCTTTATGTGGATATGTAGTTATTATCTTGGGAAAAAGTAATTTTGCAGAGCAGAACCACCACACAAAATACATAGATTTTTTTCCCCCTCTGGTATTAAAAGAAACCAGACAGGTTACTTTGGATGTATTTCAGAGGTGTATTTAATGCCTCACATTAAGCGCTCCATTTGTTTAGTGTAGCTCAAGCAAAATGTGAGGATAAAGTGTCAAACAAATACAACTGCTGTTAAAAAAGCTAAATATTATGCACAACAGCACCATTTACAACTGCAACAGTGCAACTGAGCTGCGAGGGCTATATTTTACATTGAAGTTGCTGGTTTCATTTCCCTTGTGGGTTTTGGGTATTTCTGGGAGGTGACACAAACATGGCAACAATGGAAGATGACATGTTCATCTGGCACAGAGGGCTCACATGTCAAACAAGAGACAGTCAGCTTCCACCATAAATACCTCAAGCTGACTAACCGGACTTTTTAAATGTTAAATATAATATCACTGTTTTGTTTTCCCTCAGTATGTTCCACTCATAATGGGTGCCGTGACAGTTACTTTATGCTGGAAATGCAGTGTGGTCTCTTTGTAGTGTCCCTACACTCTAATCTCACAGCTGTGTTGGTTCTGCTGACAAGCCCTGCGGTGTCCACACCTCAAACATCCAACCACACTCCAAGCCGAGCGAACGTATGCGGGCCCCCCTTTGAAATCCGATCAAAGCTGTTGATGCTTTTACACTGAGCATCCTTTTCATCATGTGGGACCTGTAGGATAGATGGATGCTGCAATGGCCAACTATTTAATGACAGAAACTTACTCTAGCTTGACTCACTGAAATAGTTTTTTTTTTTTTTTTTTTTATATGTGGCTGAAAGCATCTGAAAAATCTCCCTCTCTGCTGTTTACTGGACTGTGATCTGCACCTGAACTAGCATTCATTCAACAGGCTCTGCTCTCAGCAGCCTGTGGTCAGCACAACTTTCCACATCATGAAGTCATCAGGAGGGGGTGGGCTGCTCTCTCGGAGCACTGGTTGCATAATGAGAGGCAGGAGCCACCGGCCTTTTTGCATTTCAGCTTGTAGCTACAATTTCCCAGGCATCTTCGATAACATCAGTGGGAAAAGAAACCTGAAAATTACCAGTGGCGTGCAACGTTCAAATACACTGTGAAACCAATATAGCGCAGCATGCAGAAGTGAGAAGAGGAATGAGCCACGATTCTGGCGAACTGCATCCACAGCCTTAAATCCCCGCAGCAGCGTGCTCTCACAAAGAAGGCACACAGCGTTTTAGTTCTGCCCTCACCAGCACTCATGGTCTGTGGCTTAACCACAGGGGTAAAATGCTAATTAAACTACAGCATACACACCTCCCTTGGTTTTAGTTTACAGGCTTGCTTGCTAATTTCACAGACCGCCGTAATCACTGTGAGAAGAGTGTGCGCTTGTGTTATGAGACATGTCTGGCCCAGCGGGAGCCTACATGTGTCACCAGCCTTGTTTAGATCCTCATCATTTTAATATTATTTCACCTAATCCCCTGAGTTATAGCTGGTAATCATGAGGGTATACAAACACGGAGCAACAGCATGGGAAACACAAATATTCCCACACTTTCTCATAGCTCCACCTCCGATCAGAAAGCCCCGTGTCCGTAGTCACTTTTATCCATGTTTGTTTTAAGCCTGGTCAGCCATGTGCCTCCTCTGCAACGTTGTAAACTTATTACAAACACACAGCAGCTTTTCCTGCAGAAACATACGCTTTGCTCCAGTGCAATCAGGCAGCAAGTTTGTGAGTAGCTGCTTGATAATACAGTTTATAGGTCAAATTGCTCATGTTGAATCACAGCAAAACATATGCTTCCTATATCTATAGGGTTTAAAATTTGATCTAACTCATTTATTACTAAATTATAATCACATTAAGTGTGACCTAGACTTAAGACAATCCTTTTGCACAGTGGTCCAGTGCAGAGAATTGCATTGTCTTTGAAACCGTGGCAAACTTTTTTCAGTGCATGAAACTTTTTCCAAAACTGTCATTCCATCACATCTTCCAGCTGGAAAAAAAAAAAAAAAAGCACAGGTTGTGCATAGATCCATGTCACAGACTGTGAAACCTCCTCACACCACAAACTTTACCTGCGATGAGGGTCAGCTGAGGGGAAGTGCAGCCTGAGAGGTCTGCTGAATTTCCTTGCTCTGTTAATCAGGGTGGCTGACCAGATGCAGCATGTCTGGATACTAAATTGGATTTGGTGGCCAACCCAGTTTTTGTCTAAGCCACTTGCTTCCTCACTCAGCTTGCTACCTATTGAGTTTGATACAGCCCGGTCTTAAAAGATGAAAATTAAAAACATGTAAAGTAAAAATACTAAAAAAAAACGTTGACCCTGCTGAGTAATAAAAAAAAAAAAAAAAAAAAAAAACCTGGAGCCGCTGTAAATTGATCCAGTCAACATTATCATGAAGATCACACGGTCACCGGTGACTGACTGGGGGAGATGACATGGATCTGTCGCTTTTCTTCTTAGCTGCAAAGGATAAAGCTTCAGTTTCGCTGTATTTTTGCACGATGAAAACACATCTTCGTGTCATCTGATCTTAAATGCAGTCCGAGCGGCTCGGCCTGTAGCCTTGACTACTTCAGCTAACTACATCTTTTTTTTTTTTTCTTTTTTTTTCTTGTATCATCGGGGAAACGCTGCAAACGATCGTTTCTAGCTTCACACGCACCGACACGGAACCGTCTCCTGTAGGTCTCCTTACCTTCATGGGGCCCTCTGGGGTCTTTGAAAACTCCAGCATGAACTTTTCTCCTGTCAGAAGATTTGTTTGACTTGGTTTGCGTCCTCTGATCCCGACGCAGCGGAGCACTGAACGGCCAAGCGCTGCTCTCACTGACGGCTAAACCAACCAATAGGCGAGGGAGAGCTCAGAGCGCTGACCAATGAGAGACGAGCTTGTGGGAAAGGGGGCAGGGACAGTGGAGTCCCACCTCTTGGATTCTGGTTGGATTTCTTTGTTTAGTATTTCTCGAGTGCCTGCCTCTTAAAGAATCTCTCACAGGCACGTAAAGACTTTGAGCAAACGGCCGTAAGAACTATACAAGTGTTTGTAAAGCAAAAATATAAAGCATGACATTCTCTGGTGTGTTTGTGGTCCTTCATGGTGTCCTCATAGTGACTGAAAGACAAAGAGATCAACCTTGTAAGAAACCTTGTTGTAAGGAAAAAGTGCAGATTTACTAAAGCAATGCAAAATGTCTGATATGGATAAACAGAAAACACAGTTATTAACAATTGTGAAGATAAGAACAATGCAAAATGTGTGTGTGTGTGTGTGTGTGTGTGTGTATATATATATTTATATATTTATAGGAGGTGTGATTACAGAAAGTAGTGGGTTTATTTATATACTTGTGTAGTATTCTTCAGAATGTAGCCTATATTATGTAATGGTGGAAGAAGTACTCACCTACATTACCTACTTAAACTAATATACTACAGCGTAAAAATACTCTGTTATATGAGTAAATCAACATTCCTGACTATACTTAAGCAAATGCACGTAAGTATTAGTAGTAAATCGTTATATTATTGGAATATTTTTGATGCACTAAAGTGTAAGCAGGAGTTTAATGTTGTTCACTGGTCGAGACGGAGATCATTTTAACTGCCTTCTATACATATGAATTCATGAGTCTATAACAATACATCAGATTTTAGAATGTGGTCACGGTTTGGGTGTCTTTAATCTGAAAAAATAACTTACTGCTACAGTTGTTAGATAAATGTAGATTCAAAAAATATATAAATATATTTGCTTTTAAAATGTAGTGAAGATAGTAGTAGAAGAAAGTAGCACAACCTGAAAATCCTCAAAGTACCTCAAAATTGTATGCAAGGACTTTACCTGGGTAAAGATACATAGTTACTTTCTACCACTGAAGGGATAAACATTTGGTTTGATTTTATTCTGTCATAAAATAGCATAAACATAACATACTGAACATACCTCTACACTCGTATAATATAAATAAATAAATACAATATAGGACCTATGGCCATGCACAGACAAAAAATTTAAAATGAATGAATGTATATCATAAAATAACTATGTGTGTTGTGTATATAACCCAAACAAGATGTGATGCATGAAAGTTGGACATTACACAGGCCAAAAATATTAATATTCCATAGGTCCATAGTCATTTTATCTCACAGTTGCAACGATGCAATGAAAGATGTAGTGTATGTCTCCACGTAAACCACCTGTTGACTGTTTACATGAAATATTCCAGCATTATTAGTTATTCCAGCAAAAGCATCTCTTGCATTGATTCCTGGATTTGTGGGATTACAGTATTATTGACTGCCATCTGGTGGCACTGTCACTGTAAGAGCCTGCAGAGCTGCAATAAGGCTGAGGTTTATTTTTGAAGGAGGTGGTAGAAATGTCAGCAGGTTTCTGAGTTAACCTGGAAAATGAGAAAAAAAGAAAAAAAAAAAGGTTACAGAATGTAGATGAGCTAATATGATATCCAGTTGAAACTAACTAAAAGCCATGAATGCTCTCAGAACAGGAACAGTTGGAGCTATTATACTAACATACCCAGTGTTTTTCTGTGATTTTTAGAGACAGACTCCCTGTAATCCCTGCATTTTATTAGCATGCAAATTTGAGTGTGGAGGTCTAACTCTATAGGGGGGGTACAGCTGTGTTGTTGTTTTTGTTGTTGTTGCCGGCTGCGAGGCATGGCGCTCCAGATGCTGTGTGACAAAAATCAGACAAGGTATTCACTGTGCTGTAGACCTGAAAATTCAAGGCTGCCTTAGATGCAAGCTGAAGCCGTTCCTGTAATACACAATAGCTGCCAGTAGAGCGCAATACTCACACGACTCAAGGCAAAGTTAACAGTGGTTTTATCACACAGGGGAGTATAATGGATAAACCAGCCCTTTTACTATTAACTGCTTGCATCCAATGTTGGGAATTAAGGTTTTTTGACTGATACACTGATGATAAGTGTCAGCCTGTTACTCAATGTGAGACTGTAATCTTGCTGCTGGAATGGAGTAAAAACTCCTTGTGCACTTTGGAGTGTTAGACAATAATTTGGTTTAGAGGTAGAAAACATACAACCTTGTGTCAGTGCTAAATCGGCACAACACGAACATATGTAGCATCTTTGTGCTATTTGATAATTAGCACCCCCCCCCCCTCTGCTATCTTCAGGGTATACAGAGAGCAAAGTCAGAGAATTTTCTCTCCTGATAGGCTGCTGGTGCAGGGAGCCTCTTCAGCCCTAATAGAGAGTCTCTATTTCAGGCTCTTCAATTAAGCCGCTCTGTTCAGCCTGCTGACTGGCTGCTGTGGAGAATCTGTGTCCTCAGAGTCTTTGTCCTGTGTCCTCGTCTCCCTTTTCCAAACAATTTACAGGGCAAGGTTTTCCTTTTACTTTGGTTTAGTGCTAAAATTAATAGAATTATACAGTCCAAATGGATTCTGTCAGCTTTGGCCTGTAAATCCAGAAAGTTTGCAGGACTACAGATTTGTGTTTGAGTATTTCCACTTCTACTCCAGTTCAGCAGGAAGTGTTTTTTGACAGCTATATTTACTGGTTATTGTACAATTATCTAGATTATACATGCAAAAAAAAAATGATCAGGTCATAAAATGTGATGCACCTTAGATGAAATTATCCAACAAGTGTTTAAAACATTGAAAATTAGCTGCACCTCAACAAACACAATGACAACAGGTACAACAGGAAAATGCTAATTGGACATTATAATAGTATAAGACTCGCAGAGATCATTTTTCTTCATTATGAGCACTTGTGTTTTATATACATTAAGTACTTTTTGGGTATAATTTTCACATACTTCTATTCAAGCCAGATTTTCAAAGCAGTAATGGAGAAGCTTTATGTTGCAGTATTGCTCTTTTTACTTAAGTAAAGGATCTAGATACTTCCTCCACCACTGGAAATCATCGTAATCCTTTGTAGTTCCTTTTCCTTTTTTTGTGTATTTCTCGCATTGTTAATATTGATAACAAAGCAACTAAATGCTGAAACCCTACAGTCCAACAAATCACCTTCAAAATAAAGACCCACAAGTCAAAATCTCTGCTGTTACACTATAATCTCCCCCAACATCCTCTTTCTTATCTCTACAGACAGAATTGTTGTCTGGGGTGTCTTTGGCAAGTCCATTGCTCATTTTTCCAAAGGTGTCCAAATCTAAACAGAACACTGACATTAAGTTCAGCACTGGGGTGAAATTGTGGGGGAAAAAAAGTATACTGTGACTTTCTGAATTGCTACTTGGATGATGAAGAATATTTCTGCTAAAGGTTATGGTGTGCTCAGATGGGGTCTCTTCACCTGAGTGAAAGCTGTTCCAGGTTCCATTAGAAGAAAATGTTTCGAAAGTTCCCTCCAAACTGCAAAAACCATATTTAACCTCCAACATCTGGGGCCCCAATCAAGTGTGAATGAATATATACTACAAAACTTCAATCTCTCCTACTCCTACTCTAGCATCATTCCCCGCTTAAGTGAAAGTTCTGGCATTCAAAATGAATATTTCATCTCCATTTCACACCTGGCGCTCCATCATAGATGCCAGACATAATGTGGAGATGACACACCACGATGGCACAGACATGATCAGAGGAGAGGTGGGGGGGGGGGGGGGGTAAATATAGCATCAGAGTCTTGGCGGGAGCTGACGACAATCTAGGACCTAATCTGAAGCAGTTATCAGCATCTGTTGCCTGGCACCCAGTTCTGTGGGGGTTTTAGTTATTCATCTATTGCTCCATATCTGTCACTTTTTTTGCATTGATTCCCCGTACAGAGGATGCGTTCAAGAGTGTGGGAGGATGTAGCCTCTCGATACCCCCCCCCAGTGAGTCAGTCTGCCAGTAATGCACATGTTTTTTTTGTTTTGTTTTTTTTTGCTCAGCTCACCTGATTGCATGTGGAGCTGTGAGAGAGGTTAAGGTTGGGAAATTGATTTGTTTTGCCAATGGCCATGTTAAATGTAAATTGCCTGAGTGCCTGACCTTGCAGGAGCCCTGATTAATCATTTGCATATCTCCAGAGTGGTAATGTGTCTTCAAGCAGTAGACTGTGTCACTGTTACCGGTATATTTGTTTTCTAATCATCTGGAAGCAGCTGGATGTAAAATTTAATATGTTGCGACTGCTCTGTTATGCAAGTATTCACTACGTATGCGGGGAAGTTGCATACTTGCAATACGCTGATGGAGGGCATTGGTTGAACCCTTAAAAAGTGTGCAAAACTAGACAAATATTCCCTGTTATCTCAGTTTTTCAAGTGTATGTTGAATTGAGTCTCTAGAAGATGAGTATGATCTCTGGAAGGATTAACTGAAAAAGACATGGCCAATCTAATTTATGGCTGAGACAAGAAGTAGACTCTGAGCTCAGACAAACTGTAGCCCACTTGGTTATGAAGCTGACAAAAATGGAGACGACCGCAAATCACAGGCTTACAAGAGAACAGAGAGAAATGGAGGTCTGGCATTTAGATGTGATTTATCAGCACCTTGGGTGACATCTGAACCAACTTTTTGACAAAGATGTGAACTGTAAACCAAGAGTATGTTGATCAGCTTGGAAAGTTTTATGACCCTGTCTGAGCTGTGTACTCCTCTGCTGTGCAGGGAGAAATACATCGACTGAGTTTGATGTCTTCTGGGCGCTGTAGGTCCAACAAAGTTTGATTTAATGTGTCATTACAACAAGAAATGATTGCCATCTTAAACTCAAATACTCTTCAACCTAAGCAGCTCTGAAACCTTTAAATGTGACTTATTAAGTCCTTTATGTTTTATACAGGATTTAAAAGCGGTATTGCTTTCCCTGAGATAAACCAACTTCAATACTTCACTTCAGTTCAATACTTGACCCAGTCTCCCTCACTCAAAGAAAGCGGCAGAACTGGTATTAAAAGAAGAATAATGAAATATAACATGATCAATAACACATATGCAGAAAACTAATTAAACATTTTCGGTCATCCCTAAGCAATAAACACAAAAGGGCAAAGTGACAGTCTGAAGATATAATTTATCTTTCCTGCTCCCACATGATACTCAAAGTACTGTCTAAAAACCACTATTTCAATAAATAATGGCAGAATACAGAATGCACATAACTCTGTTGAAGAGGCGGCCTGTTTATCCAGGCTCCCATCCAGCCTAAAAGCACCAGATAGCAAAATTATGAATGGTAATTTAATCACATAATGGCTCCTCGACTCTCCAAAAGTCTAATTCCTTGTGTCTGCTCCTCTGTAACAGTATGCAGTGTGAATTTTAATGATGGGTATTGAGGACAATTGTTTTATTCCATTTTAGACGACTCTGTTCGTGACTGATGGAAAATGATCTTCAACAGATTCAATAAAACTCGGAGGAGCATGCGTGGATATGCATGCCTGATATGGACACTGTTCTAAAATGGAGTTTAGATTATCCACTTCATAAGAAATATCTAAGCTATAAGAACTCAAGAGCGGCTCTTTATCATTTCTTCCCCCACTTTCCAGTGCACATTTAAGTATTTATCTGCATTGATGGAGTATTTCAGGAGACAGTTGATAAGATTTTGTGATATTTATTTATTTTGTGTGAAGTGTTATTAGGCCTTTTAAAATGAATGACGAGTTCCACCAGAAGTGACTTTTTAAAAGTGTTACTGGTGGTGTTTCATGAGGCCATGCTGTATTTGTTGTTGATTTAGAGTTTAATAAGAATTCAGTCCATCTGCGGGACTGATAACTCAGCAGCTGTCTGCACAGAAACGCAAAATGAGCCTTCATATTCACCCCCATCAACAGGCGGGAAAATATGGAACAATGCTGAAAAAACTGAGATAACTGTCTTACACATCAAGTGCCAACATTTAAAAATTGCGAATGGCGACTACAGTATGTGTAAGAGCAATAGTTAGTGGTCTGTAATGAGAGATGGGCTTCAGTCTCCCTAATGAAAGTTGAACATGTTACACGCCCATCCATCAGCCTTACGTCCACACCCCTACTCTTAGTCCCTTTGTATATAGTGTACATTAACTGACTGTTTGCTAAGCCCTGCCCCATGTAGCTATAGTTACCTGTGAAACATTATTCTCACAGCACATAACATTCCCATTTCCTGTTAGTGTAATTTCAGAAATTCTTGCTAATTTTTGAAATACCTGTCCTAGATTTCAGACAGTGGTAGACAAAAGCAGGCCTCTCATTTCCAACCAGTACCCATTGATTTGTCGGCTGAAATGACGACTGCCCCTGACAGATTTCATTAGCTCTCTTCGGCTGACATTTGGGTGTTTACAGCTCACTCATTTTAAAATGAGAAGCCTGTAAAGATTTGATGACACAGTGTTGTGCCAGAAGGCTGAGACGAAAGCTGCATTTCCCTGACAAAAGTCGGCAGCCTCACCAGCTGATGATCCGTGTGGTAGAGACATGATGAGGAACAACATTGTTCTTGTACTGTGTGTACAGCTAATCAGTACTAATAGCACTGGATATATCCCGAGGACAAATGTAAGAACAGACTGTTCTAACATAACACTGTTTGACTTGTTATGTTGACTCTTGTTCATATGATGTTTTTATTTTTACCAACAGAAAAGGCATTTCGAATTATGACAAACTAATGTATTTGGCAAATATTTCGCTATCTCAGGTAACATTTCCTGGGATTGTTGGAGTGTAAACTTCCCCAAATGCAATGTGGAACAGAGCCACTAATGTTTGCCTCAACTTTGACAGCTTCAGAATCGGCTTCCACACGGTGGGAAAAAACTTTTTAAAGGAAACTGTAACTCTACTAAGTATTGTAGTTCATGAATGATGTGCATATTATCAATATGGCCATAATTCCTGGGCCGTCCATCGCTGTATACTCTATAGTATAGTATATAATATAGTTACAATAGCACCTGTATCATAGATATTGATTTTGTCAAGTGATTTCATTCAAGTTCTTTATGACATATACATGAAGAGCTGGAGTTAACTGTAGTTATCAGTTAACTTTGACTGAAAAACTCAGTTCTTTATGGTTAACCAGTCACTTTCTGAATAGGATCCTCTATTGAAGGTGTATGTTTATTGCCCCGGTGAACATAAATACATTCAGTAGTCCTATTTACTTTCCCTCTCACCAGTTTTTGGCTGTAACTAATCAATAGTCAAAGGATGGATTGCTTTTTGAGCAGGTGGAAGTATCCCACAGCACAAAGCGTAGCAGGGTGTTATTCAGCTGTTGCGGCTCTGAAAGCCAGGCACTTTTTACTTTTATGTTGAAATGGTGGCACTATCGATTCAGAGACACAAATGGTGAGGGCTTTCAAAGCCTCTCTCTGCCCCCCTCTGTATCAAAGATCTGTTTGAGGGGATTTGTGAGTGTATTCCTGTAAGAAAAGCAAAATCCGAGCAAATGATGAACATTGTTTTTGTCAGTAACCGTTTAGAGGAAGACGAGCAGCAGGTAGCACACCGTGTCTGAATAAAAGACAGTGATTTTTATGAGGCGGAACAATGCCAGCATGTCCAGCTGAAGTCGATTCATTTCTTTTACATCAGCTTTGTGACAAGATGTTTTGAACTCATCAAAGTCTGTGCACTAAACACAATCAAGAAGATCTGTAGCTGGACTCGGGTAAACACCATTTGACTTTGCAGGTGATGTGAAATGGCAGGCTGTGACTGCTCATATAGCCCCGTGTTTACCTCCAGCTTTGTCATTATCACTCAGCAGACAGATTGATTTAAAGGCCCAATCAGGCAAGCTGAAGTAGATTGTTTGTTTACATGCCTCTCCCACTTTGTGCAGCGTCCTCTTTCAGTCTCCAAAATAGGCCACATTTTCTAACTATGGCAAAGATCTTTAGAATCACCACTATATTCTGCCATTTTCATCAGTGAAAAAGCACATTGGAAACTCTGAGATGACAGACAAATTGTAGAGCGCGGCATTTGGAACAGCTACTAAAAAGTTTATTTTTATTTTTTTACCCATATTTGAACTGGGGAAAAAAATGAATTCAAGCATCATAGCAGAGAAGGGCTTAGACCAGGCTTTAAGAAAAAGAACAGAAATGCTGGACGGGTGTATTTAGATAAGGTATTTCCCTCATATAACACACATACCGTGCCGGGGAGGAAATTAGGCACGGCCAAAAATGTCCGAATTTCACTGCCCAAAAAATTCAAGTACTCGGTCATACTTCACTCTAATCTAATTGAGTTGGAAATTAAAGCCCCAGAATAAGGTTAGTGACAGATCTTTTATAAATGAGGTATAATAATAGCCAAAGAAAATTGGATGTAATGATATCATCAAGTCGGTTTTAGGATAACCAAGCCGTGTGTACGGTAGAATACCCCTAGAGAGAGTAAGGTAAAGTGTGTGAGAAATGACAGATGATATATATGCAAGTTGCACAATATAATGATACAGTGTGCACTGGAGCCATATGTGCATACACTTAAATGTATTAAATGTATGTAGAGTTTGCTGCTTTTAAAGAATAAATGCCAGAATGTCAGAAGAGCAATCTTCTTTTTCACTAATGCTGCAAGTCTTAGACAGAATAAAGTCTTTGGAAGATAGGCCGTCAAATAAATAACTCCATTAACTTGAGGAATGGAACAACTCGCGCTACAGGTTAAATAGAAAAATATGTCCGAAACCCAGCTGCGCTCATCAAAGTGGCGCATTTAAATTGTTCATGTGTTTGACTTAAAAGCCCATCAGCTTTAGAGCATGCATGTGGCTTTCAAGCTAAAATTAACTTTGTTCATGAAAATACCATCTAAATGTCATCACAACATCATACCTTACATCTCTTTGTGTGTGAACAATCGCTGACCCGTGGCTGATTGGCCACTGTGTTCACACACTGGTACCTACTGTACCAGATAAAAAAAGTCCCTTCAGTTTTGTGTCTCTCCATATCCTTCCCACACACACTTTGTATTCTGAAATTAAAAATCGGAAAGTCCGCTTCTTGAGAATGTGGATGTCTGTTATAGTGCACAGTACTTCCTGTATTGCATCTAATTAATATGTTTTTTGTTTTTGTTTTTTTTTTTCCACATGAACTTTTTTGGACCCCGGAATATAATATTAGGGCTACCACTAACAGTAATTTTCAGTTTTAATTAAACTGCTGATTAATTTGAAGATTAATCAATTGAGAATTTAGTATAATTTGTCCAGAAATACTGAAAGTGGTCAATTAAAAATTAACAGTACTCAAGATAATGTCCTTAAATTTCTAGTTTTGTCCTACCAACTGCAAACTCAGATGTATTGAATTTCAAATGATGTAAAACTGCAAAGATTCAATCAATGATTCATCAAAATAATCTTAACAATTATTGCATGTTTACCAAATATTCATGGTGCCTAGAGGATGAATTGTAATTAGTTTGACTTTTATGTATGGCACCACCAGCAGGTGAAAATCACTCATCCAATCAAATATCTGAGCATTTTATTGATGGACTGGCACCAGATTTTGTACAGAGATTCATGTTTCCAACAATGTATCCTGATGACTGTGTTGATCTCCTCCTCCTCTATTAATCTGTTGCCACCATGAGGTTGACTTTTGCGGTTTTGAAGGCCAGGGCCAGAGGACTCAAGGATGAGTATGGGATTTTGGTGGTCAAAGGTCAAGGTCACTGTGACCTCACATAACACGTTTTTGGCCATAACTCATGAATTGATAAGCTATTTATGACCGAATTTAAGTCAAACATCTACGAGGATAAAATGCTAAAGTGATGACATGTTATAATGAAATAATTAGCAAGTACTTAAATCCTAAATGAAGAATGTGAAAATGGCAAACATACTGAATAAACATTAGCATTATCACTGTGAGCATGCTGATGTTGGCATGTACATGAAAGCACCACTGTGCATACATTAACATCAGCCACACAGCTGCTAGCATTGCTGCAGAGTCTTGGCCTTGTTGCTTAATAGATGATTTGAATGGTTAATTGATTATCAAAACTGTCTGCCAATTAATTTTCTGTTGATAAGTTTATCAATTTCATGACTTTTTCAGCTCTAGATAATTCATTAGAATATTGTTGTGAATTTCCTCAAAGTTGTTGTTTAGCCTGCCTCCCTCCTCTAGGACAGTCTAGTGGCTGTGTTTGCTGTATGCTTTGATGTCTCTGAATAACTGTGTTGCCCATAATGATGTGAACCATTATACAGCAAATAGGCCAAAACAGGAGAGACCCAGTTGGGCTTTTTCATCCTCCTCTTGTCACATGTACAGCTTTTATTTCAATTTAAACAGTTACAGTCCTGTTAATAACCTTAAATGGTTCAAAGGTAAGTGGTAAACTGCCCAAGGTTGGAAAGAATATTTAGGTCACAGAAAACTGAAAAATCATGTAAATTTCACTCCTGCAGCAATGGAAGTAAATGAAGCCTTGAAAGTTAATTAAATTAATTCCTACAGGTGCCCAACTTTTGTTGATGACTTCTCTGTCTGTACAAAGGCAGTGCTGGGACAAACTCAACAAACTGTGTTACCACAGCCTCAGAGGGTATCTCCAAACATTGTTGAATTTCCATTGTAAGAAAGAAGTTACGATTGTGCTCAACTGCTGAATGAGTCAAAAACTCAATTAATTTAGGATTTCAGATTCCATTTGCTTTTTTTTGCATGTTCATTATTTATTTGTTTTATGCTTTAATTTTAGAAACACTTCGACATTATACACTATGTAAATTTCAGTAACAACTGGAAAAATTAAGGCGTTTGATCAGTTTTGTAACAACACAGCATTGTTTGCATGTGTAGGTGTTGCTTTCATCACAAGGGCATACATGCAACTGTGAATAATGTAAGGATTAAAAAAAAAAAAAGAAAGAAAATACCAGCTAATGAGATATGTGAAAGGATGAAGTTTGTCTCTTTTGAACCCACTAAGGCTGATGATTTTGTCAGCCTGGACTTCTATAATTGAAAATGATCATTACTGTATGTAATTTATTACTTTGCATAAATCAGGCTTGGACTCCTTGGATCATTAACTGCACTCATTAGAGTTTGAATTAAAATACTGAACTATGATAACGTTGCTATTTTGCTGAAGGGTAATGAAATATAATAGCAAAAGTTATGTAATATATCCTGTTGTACAATACAAGGCATCGCCACATTTGACCACAAAGTACAACAACACTTAAGGGCCATTTCACTATGTTGACACATTGTTGTGTGTATCTTCACACATTTAATCACACCTTTAATTTTACAGACTGCAAATCTGACTTTGTCCTTCAAGTGATGTGATCGAGTCCATCAGATTCCCATGTGAGATTACACCTCAAATAAATACCTCATATGTTTAACATACCTGCATTTTCTAGGTCCATGTGCTGATGACAGATGACTTTCGAACCTCTACCGTAGAGCTTTCTATTCATCATTTCAGTCGGACTTATGACTGTATGTGGGTGTGTGTATATATATGCTAATTTCTCGTACTCCCCTCCTGACTTGAATGAATTTTGTGTGCTGTTGGCTGTTATGAATTTCACATTGGATTTCTTGTGCTGTTGACTTGCTCTGCTGCTTAAAGCTTAAGAGGCTCCCAGAGTCAAAACCATTACTCTCTAAGTGCTGGGCTTTATTTTACACAACAACCAGTGTGATGATGCCGGTCAACTCCACAGTCAATCCATCATTTGTCTCTGTTTTTGTGCATTTTTTCTGTGCAACAGGATTTGCATGTGTGTTACTCTGTAGCGTGGTTTGTCATTAGGAATAATGAAAGCTGGGCCTGGATCTTTTGTAAGTGAGTCATAAGATGACTACTCACAAATAATCAGTGCTACGGGCTTTCATCTGAACTCATTTATCCACACCCACACTGAATCTCTGGGTCTATAGTCTGTCAGACTGATGGGCTGGCTTGCTTTTCCCTTTGTAAGATACACACTTGTGATTTTTCATAGTCACAATAATTCAGACTCCACTGTCTTTCTATGAGCTCTTTCCTTTGTTGTTTATTTGCAGCCTCTCAGGCCCACCGCTTCTCCAGCCGCTCATGTTCCATAATTGTTCAAAGGACATCTGTGGCCCGTGTCCACCTCATTACCTTTATTTCCTTTTCTTGACGGCCATATCACTGTCTCTCTGTCTCTATCAGGCTTTGATCTAACTTTTTATTAATGTAGCTGCCTGACTATAAGATTGTTAAAACGGGACACATTACATTCTCTTATTTAACAATGAAGTGACATCTGCTTGCATTTCCCATTGAATTTCTACTGTATCTACCTTGAATTTCAGTATTACAGCACATGTAACTGATGAATGAGTGATAGCTAATGGCTGCAGACTGATTCTTACCAGATAAAGAACAACATCAAACCCTCTAAATTTACAGAATTCCTGCTTGTGATAAATATTCAATAGACTGGGGCTTAGCAGAAAGATTACAGAATACTAAATCATTTGCAATCATCGTGGGTCACATAGTGACGGCTTATTTAATACATAAGTGATGCAACGAGGGATGATGCAGAGTGAATTATGGAACTTTAGGAGGTTTTTGGCTTTCATCTTGGTGTGAAAAAGAGATTTTGAATAATGTGAGATAGGTTAGTCTAGTGGGGAAAAAAACATAGTGGTTCGCTATAATGTTAAAAGCAGCTCTGCAGTTGTCGTTTTAGAGAGGCTCGAGGGTTATTATTTATTTCAGTGACTGACTGAAACAACAAACACTGTTACTCTAACGTAGATGGATCTCAGTTATTGGCAAGAATGTATCTAGTTATTGAAGAAACTAACCAGCATTTAAGTAGAGATATGAAACTTGAAACTTACATTATTTGTTTATTTCTTTGCCACATGGGGACCCCAGAACAAGCTGTAAACACAACATGGGCATATTATGAGCTCATAATGTTGATATATCAAACAGTTGCCCATTTATACCTCTGGTACACATGGAACAACATCAGCATTCATTTAGAGTCGTGCTCTTGACATATGTGAGTTTACTCTTCACTCACGCAATCCGGCCAAAACATCATATGACAGTCTTTCTGGGTAGTCTCGCAATCCACGATCTGATTCTCCACAGACTTGGTGGAACTCATGTGATCACATGATTAGCTGTGCATATTGTTGCCTGGACACAAAGCTTGTCACTTCAACTCAAGGCTGGAGGACCAGCTCACAATTCTCTCTGTTGCTGCTTGGATTTTATTCTGGAGGTTGTGATTCGTATCTTTCCACCACTTTGACGCTTCTTCCAGATGTTTGTCTTCTTGCCCTATTCTTCACCCACAATTCTGTCTTCTGGTCATGAATTGTGTTTTTGCTTGGTTCTTATGGAGTATTCATTGGGAAAGCGCTGTTATTATTTATGAGGTGCTATATGTAGGTACTTTAAATCATAAGTTCAGTTGCTGCATCTGCCTGTTGGCTCGTCCCGCTTCATGTTTCTCGTGCCAAGGATCTTGCCATCTTGGACTGCAGTTGGTGAAGGTAGTTCTTGTTCTGCTCTGGGGGAGAACTGGTGCATGTGGTGCTACGCCGAGTTCAACAAGGCTACAGAGCAGGACAAGAACTGCTGCCACCAGCTGCAGTTAGCAGGCTAGCTGTTTAACAGTCAACAATGGGCTGGTTAGCAGTGATTGAACTTAAAAAATCTAAATATAGCGTCTTTTGATGTGATCTGTACAATTCATCTGAAAAGTAGATCATATGTCAAAGTAAGATCATCCGTGATATAAGATCATCAGATCACCCA
The DNA here is from genome assembly GCF_046630095.1 of Trachinotus anak. Taxonomy (NCBI): domain Eukaryota; kingdom Metazoa; phylum Chordata; class Actinopteri; order Carangiformes; family Carangidae; genus Trachinotus; species Trachinotus anak. The sequence continues at coordinate 21,460,465 of NW_027273864.1, read as the reverse complement.
CCCCTAATTCACTCTGTTGTTTTCCACCATCTTCTGAGTTTAGCATGCTAATCACTGGCTTTAACTTTCAAAATCTACTATATCCACTTGCTAACTCACTAACTTTGTCTGTTTGCCATATAAAGCTGGATAGGAACCCTACACTGGGTTTTTCCTTCACAAACGGCTGCCTGCAGCTGCTGGAAACAAGGTTGGACAGAGCGATGAAAGTGAACCAAAAAAACAACATAATGAGCTGAAAGATGCTAAAACTGCAGAGCTGGCTGATAATTCTCTGTGGGTTCATCATTACAAGTGACACCTTTCACAGCACATGAGGTCATTTTATCCATTGTTAATGCATAAATATTGATTAGTGCAGCTTTAAACTGAGTTACTTGTCATTCAAACGCATTACTCTGCTATATAGTATCATGATTTTCATTCAGAAGATTGTGCAACACTGCAGTGTAAACTTCAGTATGAATAATGTTACTAACTACCAATCATAAAAAGTCAGCTGCTCTTGAAAGATGGCTATTCAGAGCTACAACAAAGGTAGCATTGTAGCATGCAGTGCAAAGGCGATTGTGAATTCAAGGTATTTCCTCATTCATTCATTCTTTTGCACATAAATCACCTATATATTTTCCTTTTTTGTTCATAGGGCCGTAAAAACAGTGATGCTTAGAAGAATGAATAGAGAAATGACCTTGAATAACAGTTTCTGGCATAATGATGACCAAACATCTAAATATAAGATCGTATCGTAGCGATCTAATATAAATCAAATGCCTTAATCAAAATGAGAAAGGGCTCAGATAAATGGTAGCAGATGAAGGCTGCATCAGGTTTTTCACTTTCCTGGAGTTAGTTTGTGTGGTGGGGGCTATAATTCAAAAAGTTTGGCATTCATCCAATCACCAAGCAGTGTCCCCAGGTGCAGGACAGCCAGATGAAAAACACCTTAAACTCTCAGCTGTTGCTTTAGCTGGGGCCACAGAAATTGGGTGATTATATATTACAGAAATGATATAAATTACTATCTAAGATTTAAATACACGATAAACGGTGACTGATTATGCCATGCCAAAGCACTGAAAGATTAAATTCAGCCTTATCAGTGCATATTTGGATGATGTATGCTAGAACACACAGGACAGTGTTATTTATTTTATTTGCTTGCTTTTTTATCAGCAGAAATTGGTGTGCAGTAAGTGTCAACAATTACATTTACTCAAAAGCTACCCACGCAAGAATTTATTGTAAATGAATGTCCTGTATTTCCTCAGACTTGAGGAAATATGGTTTGAGATAAAGTTAGAAAGTTACTGTGGATAAAAACCCTGATGGAAAAGGAAGGAATTAGGAAACACTTCAATAAATAAAAATGTATTACCTCAAAGGACAGTTTATTCTGTTTCTGTACTTTTCTCATTTATTCTCTCAAGATATACAGTGTGGTTCAAAAGTCTTATGGACCCGACTGTACTTCTTTTTGAATATCGGAAAGCCTTTACAGTCACCATCTCATGCAAAGTATTGTGAAAAATTGCATGTAAGTGATCTACTCTAAAGTTCAGCCCCCACCCCAGAGGTTTGAACATGTCACGGAAAGAAGAATGAGTGGAAAAAAGGATCCACAGCACAGACAGGGCTATGCTGGCATTTGGTAAATTGAGGTGATTTTATGAGCTGTATTTGCCAATGTTTCTTTCAAATGTGTATATATGCAGGGAAGTAGTGATGTAACTAAAAGGTATGTATAGTATGAATTTGTGCACACTGGCTTCTTCTTTAATGGTAGGATGTCGGAGGGAGCCTATGCATCAAGTGTATCCAGTGCTCACTGAAAAAGAAGAGGTTCCACTACAAAGAAATGACACTTTTAAAAGAAAAAAAAAGAAGAAGAAAAAAACCTTAAATACATTTTCATTCTTCGACTCGGCTCTACAGGACCACAGATACAACAAAAGCAAGCCTCTTTTGTGAGAGAAACCCTGCATCTTAAAAAATGTTCAAAGACTCAATTCATGAATATTTTACACAATGTGCCAGAACTTCATCTGAACATCTGAATGTACTGGAGTCCATCAATAGCCTATCTGTCTTAACACCCAGGCCACACAGCATCTCCCTCTCTCTCCCCCTGTCTCTCTCTTCCTCTGCCTCCCCTCTCTCCTCTAACAGCCACACACAAGGCCATCCATTCAAAGACCTTCCCCATCCAGCCTCAGCATTCCCCTGAGGTGCCTATGTACAGACCATGGTGCCTGGGATTGAAGTGTGAGATGGTGAGGGGGAGCCAGTGGGGCTCGTTGCTTCTTTCTCTCTGATGACGGGGCTGGAGGGGTTCCTTTGACACCCACTCTCAGAGTTAGATGATGAAGGCTTGTTTGAGAAAAATTATGGCAGATGGAGTTTTTAGTACTAAGACTTAACACTTATATAAAAGCCACTTGTTCATACATAGTACTGTATATAGTGTATTCTTCAAACTCTGGAAAAGAGTGGTGTAATACTTATTCAATTCATTATTTGGCATGAAAATACAGTAAAACAAGAAAAAAACCTGAAGCCCATTTGTGTTTTTAATTCATTGCTTCCTATAGGAAGTTTGATCCATGCAATTTTCAAAAATATAGCATAGCTCTACATAACATAGCTATTACTCAACATGCATTACATGGAAGGGTGAAAACCCAGGAAGGGATTATCAACCAGTCAACGAAGGAAACTGCCCCAGGCCTCCAGAGCTCCTGGGGCCCTGAAAGCTGCACTGCATGTAAAATGGTTTGTGTTGATTTGATTGAAACTTTGTCTAGGAATATGCACCACTAGAACACAATACAAGACATGAGGGGGGTCCTGTTTTATTACCCAGTCTTGACAGGGTCTCACTGTAACTGAAAAATACTTTGAACACCTTTATGATTTAATTTTAGTGCTTGTCACATGTGTCTGAATGTTTGTGTTTTCCAAACTAGTTTTGGGACAGATGGCACCATCATGGCCTGAGTATAAGACAGTTTTTCTTTTGTGTATATTACATTTGAAAAAAATGAGGATCTTCTCGTATTCAAGGACATTTCTGTTTTCCAACCTGTCCACTGCATATTACAGAGTCAGGCTGTTACATTCAGAGTGTTGCATTATGAATTGTTCACGTAGTCATACGCGTATTGCATCCATGTTGCACAACTCTGCAGATCATGATTTACATCCAGTGCAAACATATGTGAGGAGTTTTGTCTCCTATGTGCGGAGAGGTGGAAAATAACGGCATGGGGGTCAGCATGTGGCACAGAGTCCAACCTTCATGCAGGAAACCACAGTTTGCATCCCACCCACCACTGACCTGCAATCAGTATCTCTAAAAAACATTGCAGGATTATCCCACACTGACATTCTTGTTTAGCGATAGCGTTGGTTTACAGTGTATTTCAGAGTTAGCCATTGCTGAAGGTGCTGACAAAATCCAGTTGCTGATAGCTTATGTAACGGGTTTGGCTACACTGGAGGAAACAAATCCCTGATGAGCAAAACTGAGTCAAAAACATCTAATGAAAGTGTTTCGTGTTTCTGGAGAAAAGGCAGAGTTTCTCGGATGACAGGTCTTATCCTTAGGACTAGTATTTATTTCTGGGAAACTTTCCCAACAGGATTAGTCTGATAAAATGTTTATTATTAGTGTGTGTGTGTGTGTGTGTGTGTGTGTGTCAGGTGTTTGGAGGGGGGGGGGGGGGTATAATCATCTAATATATACACATATACACACACACACACACATTGCACAGATATAAGGAGGAATGGGTGGGACAGCAACCCCATATGAAACACAAGTTTTATATATCGTGTGTGGGAAAATGCAAAATCCGTCATAAATTTTCTTTAGTTGAACCAAAATTAAGACGGTCCTTTCCTCTAAAGCCTATTTTACCTCTACAGCGAGTTTACCACACTGCAGTGACTTGGTATTTTTAAAACCCCCTGTATGACTCTGATATCCCCACCATTACCATACCCTGGTGTTTTCTGCTTAAGTAAGCAGTGCTGCAGTACATTATTGGATTGAGCCGAAGTGACAGGGTGAGTGTGTTACATATGATGGTAAAGTGAGGCCGAGGGAAGGAGGGCTGATGACACAGAGCTGGCACAGTGAGAGAGACGCACATTGTACTCTGTGCTGGGGAGAAGGAAGCGCGCCGCTCCTCTCCTCCACATCTCACTTTCCAAACACTGAGAGGGAAAACAAAGAAGCCAGGATGTAGAGGATGTCCACAAATCCTGCTGCTACAGACAATTTCTTCTAAGTCTCCTGGACCCAGAGACTGGTTAAAATCTACCCTATCACCCGCGGCTTATGTTTTTTTTTTTGTTTTGTTTTTTTTTTCTTCTCCAAATTTTTAATTTCCTAATTTTTTGGCGCTCTGCTCCGTGTGAGGAGTCTGTCGGCCGACCGAGGGGGAGAGGTGCCGCTCGCCGCTTCATCCCGCCGGATGGATCCGAGCTGCTCTTCGCTCACTTGTAACAGGGGACTCGCTCTTCATAGAAACTCCTCTGTTTCTCCTCGGGGGAGCTGGGATTTTGTTCCCTCCTCCACTTTTATCGGTGAGTTGTTTCTTATCAATTTCAATTGTCTTTCCAAATGTTAAGACGTGTCTCGTGTGAACAAGTGTGTTTCTCCTGGAAGTTGAGCTCCTGCGCGCCTGGGGAAAGGTTTTGTCAGTGCGCTGCGTAACCAACCTTTTGCTCACGTTTTTTTTTTTTTTTAATATTCTCAGGACATGTTGAAAAGCAGGCTTTTCACTGCTGACGGCAAATAAAGTGACCAAGTGATGCAGAGGCAAATTCTGGTCATTAATTCGTTTACTTTTGAATGAAACCACCAAAGAATTGTGTAGTAATAATATTTCATCATATATATATATCCTCAGCGGGTTACCCCCTGAACATATTCAACAGGTCTGTTCAGTCCCTGAATGTCAGTTGGACTAACCTGCTGCTCAGAACAGATAGGTTTGTGGTTGTAGTTGTGTATTTAATGATGCTGCTTAGGTTGTTAAAGTTGAAATGATTCACTGCATTGTATTCACTGTACTTCGAACTGTAGCCTAGTTATTACTATTATTCATATTTGTAAAGAATGTGGGCTTCAATCCAGAACAGAAATGATTTGGTTCACAAAAACAGCTCAACAAGCTGGTATCAATCACAGTGTGAGGCAAGTGTTGCAGGCTTTAGATAATCTTGGAGGAATACATTTCATATAAACTTCATGTTAAAGTCAGGCTCATCTTTTCCAGTACACTGCCTGTCTGGTTGCACTTGTGCTTCAGCTGTTGCCATGCATCAGCTTTCTGTGAGAAACTGGATGACATTTTGGGCAGGTTCTGGTGGATTTGGACAGAAACCAGGTGAGAGTGACTGGAAATTTAATAGAGGTGGAAAGTCACTTGGAACTTGAAATGTCACAGGTTTCATTCTGCTCCCTTTACAGCATCGTGATTGGCAAACACTGATAACTTGGTTGATCATCTGATGTGCTGCTGTTTTCAGCTTTGTTCCTTTATTATTGCCATTTATCTCGTAGATGCCAGTTCATTTTGAGGCGAGTCGAGTCTGAAGGTGTGGAGGACTACTTTGAAGACTGTGCTTCACAATGACAACAGGAGTTGCAGCATGGCTCCCTTTTGCTAGGGCAGCAGCCATTGGCTGGATGCCTGTTGCCAACTGCCCCATGCCTGTTGCCCCGCTAGACAACACTAAGAGACAGGACGAGCTGATCATCCTTAATGTCAGCGGCCGTCGTTTTCAGACCTGGAGAACCACTCTGGACCGCTACCCTGACACCCTGCTGGGCAGCTCTGAAAAAGACTTCTTTTACAATGAGGAAACCAAGGAGTACTTCTTTGACCGGGACCCTGATGCCTTCAGAAGCATCCTCAACTTCTACCGGACAGGGAAGCTCCACTACCCCCGTCACGAGTGTATCTCAGCCTACGATGAGGAGCTCACCTTCTTCGGCATCATCCCCGAGATCATCGGTGACTGCTGCTACGAAGAATACAAAGACAGAAAGAGGGAGAATTTAGAGCGGCTGCAGGATGACCAGGAAGAGAACAAGGACATGAAGCTGCCCAACATGAACTTCAGGGAGACCATGTGGCGAGCCTTTGAGAACCCCCACACCTCCACCATGGCCCTAGTCTTCTACTATGTCACTGGTTTCTTCATTGCCATCTCAGTCATCACCAACGTGGTGGAGACGGTGCCGTGTGGTTCCACTGCCAACCAGAAAGACATGCCATGCGGTGAGCGCTACACTGTGGCGTTCTTTTGCATGGACACCGCCTGCGTCATGATATTCACAGTGGAGTACCTGTTGCGCTTGTTCGCCGCACCTAGCCGTTACCGTTTCATGCGCTCAGTGATGAGCATCATCGACGTGGTGGCCATCTTGCCGTACTACATCGGCCTGGTGATGACCAACAATGAGGACGTGAGCGGCGCCTTCGTGACGCTGCGTGTGTTTCGAGTGTTTCGCATCTTCAAGTTCTCCCGTCACTCTCAGGGCCTTCGGATCCTGGGTTATACACTGAAGAGCTGCGCGTCAGAGCTGGGCTTCCTCCTCTTCTCCCTCACCATGGCCATCATCATCTTCGCCACGGTCATGTTCTACGCAGAGAAGGGCTCCAGCTCCAGCAAGTTCACCAGTATCCCAGCTTCTTTCTGGTACACCATTGTCACCATGACGACGCTGGGGTGAGTAATAGACATATGCACACCCACGTGTACAGACATACACACAGAGACACACACATGCACACAGACTCACACACATGCACACACACTCACACACATGCACACACACTCACAGGTAAATCCATTTGTCTAAGAATCCTTGAGTTCCTGTGTTTCCTGTGCTCTACCTGTATATGTGTTTGTAACTGAATGAAAACAACCATTTATGATGTCAATAAATGCACTAGATGCATTGTCTTGTGTATTTTTGTATAAATTGAATAATTTATGAAAACCACTTTGAATTTCAAATGAGAATTAAGACAGCCCACCCACATAACTCAGTACACTACAGCTTATTTGAGGCTGCCAAAGTGAGTAATGGTGGGCAGCGTAGCGTTTATCTACCAACACAAACACTCGTGGCATTTTGTTTACCTCGCTTTGAGCTCGCCAAAAAAGGACACAGTGGTTGAATGCATACAATACATGGAGGTACTGATTAGATGCTACACAGGTTTGAGTGTGCATTAAGGACCCGATTAATGTAGAGGTACGGTATCTGTAGTGTTTGGTTTTTTCCCCCTTTTATCTGTATTTTCATTCATGGCTTTAAAATATCTGTGTCCATTTTATATCCAGCCTCTTGAGAAGATGATGCACAACATGTAGCCTGGCCTCAGACATGAGAGAGCACGAATGAATGGAAAAAACCAACTAAAATAACTGGTCAGCTAATGCATGATTATCCAATAAACTTTGCACCCTTGTGACATTTAAATGACTTTAAACCTCTTATTACCTTTTGATTAGGTAATAAGGAGTGGGTTCAGTTTGATTATTTTACAGAGGGAAAAAAAATTTTTTTGCGCTATATTTCTGACAGATATCTTTTCTCCTAATTGGTGCCAGACCAGAAGCTCCATTTTTATGGTTTAGGTGTTTGGTGTAAAAATGCCTTGTTAGGAGTTAATTGAACTGCATTAGAAAGTCAGATCGCTCTGCTGTGTGCCTGGAGGCAAGGTGTCCCGTGAGAGATTCTCTGTCACCTTTATTATGATTCCACCGTGCTCTTCATCTTTCACATAAGCTTGCTGAGATTCAGTGCCATGAACAACAGGGTGAACCTGAAAGTGTTCCCGAAGTTATGCTGTTAGAGTGAATTACTCTACTATGAAGGCACAGTGGAAGAATAATTATGAGTTCCTGAAAATCACTTTTTCCACTCTGGGTCTCTTTGTAGGTAATGCTGTATATATAAATGTAAAACTATCTTTTGGGATAAAATGGCATGGCACAAAAATTTATTTGGTGGTTACGCTAATGCAAATGAGTATTAGACATGTATTTATCAAGACAAAGGACAATATGATCAGACAGGAAAAGCATTAACATTGTCTTTAAACAATACCCACATGCCCACATGTACTATTAATGTAATTCCTCCTTTTGTCCATACCAGCTGTGAGGCGATTCCTTCCTAACATTGTCCCAGTATAAGTGATGGGGAACAATATCCACAGCTCTCGTTTTGTGTAGAAATACATTTAAAGTTTATCTGAAGTCAGAACAAAGCTTAGGCGGTCTGAGTTAAACAGTGTATACCTCCCAAAATATACAATCTAGGGCTGTAACGTCATTTCACTCAAGACAGAAAAGTGGTCGGCAAATCTTCACATTTGGGAAGCTGTGAGTATTTGGTGTTTTAAGTTTCACATTAGCTCCAGCGCAACCACAACAGTAACATGCTGCTTACACACTGATGCATAAATATTAATAATCTAATTATGTCACATATAATAATATACCAGTCAGTGGGACCAAACCAGTACTTTTACTTCAATACTTTAGTACATTTTGTGGCTAATACTTATGTACTTTTCAGGACTTTTACTTGGTACTATGGTCATAAAAATATTCTTTTAAAGCCCTGTTTTTAAAACTGATGGGGGATAATGGTTGTCAGTTTCTCCTGCAGTAGCCATTCAGTCGTGCAGTTTATAATTACCTCTCTGTGGTACTTTTCATTATCAGTGGCAGAGTCCGCCGTTCCTGCACTACTTACCCAACTATTCATGAGGACCTACATGCTAAAAGATTGTTAAATAAAGTATCATCTGAGGCACTTTCACAGATGTACTTCTCTGAACAGGACCATGGACTGAGAGCTTTAAAACCTGTAAACACAGTGTCAGAGGTGCTGAGATATCTGCAGTGTTAATCACTGAGAGTGAACTGCTCAGTAAATATGAACACTGGACAGGAGAATGTGGGGGCCGTCATGCACCACATCGTACGACTCTTATTAAGGTTCACGATCTGACCTTGGGGCCTTTTCCTTGCTGTTTTTCTCACAAAGTGTGTCAGGTTTCCTGCTGAAGAGTGACATGTTTAACTGGCAACTTTCTGTCATTTAAGGTGACATTACTGTTGTTATTTCAGAACACTGAAGTGTTATTTATTCTTCATTTTGAGGTCAGTGTGCCAGAGATTTTGTCTTTTCACAAACAGACATGTGGAAACCAAGTGCAAAATCAAGGATGGATCTCCATACCAGAATAGCTCTACTGATTGAGAGCTGACGAGGCTGCGTGACCTTACTTCTGCTACAGTATTTGTATTTGTGAATGTGTGTGTGTGTGTGTGTGTGTGTGTGTGTGTGCTATGAGAGAGTCTTTTGTATCACACATACTAAAGGATAGAAATGCCAAGGTGAAAGCGTTATGTAAATTTTTAACCCCGAACAATGAGTTTGAGTGGGGAGCCATCCTTGTCCAACACACAATAGGCAGCAGCACTGAGAGTCTATCTACAGCTCCAACAATGGTGATCCTCATCACCCACCAAGGACAGTCATTTGCAATCAGTGAAAAGTATCAATTGATGCATGTTCAAGGCTCACACAATTATTTTGTGAGTGGTAATATACAGAATGCTTTCTCCGTAAAACTAGTATCCAATATGTAAAATTCAAAATGTTTCAGTGCCTTTCTGGAACAAAAAATTGTTCATTTTCTTTTTTTTCCAAATAGTTCCATTTTTGGGGGGATTTTAAACACAACAAATTAAGTAGAGATTTTTAAATTGGCATTGTTTAAAAGATCATGTAATGATGGGATCGTGTTTTATTATGTGATGCTAGGCTTTGTCTCTGTACTGTGCATCATAAAACCCTCCCTTCGCCCCATGAACTTAGAATGTGTATGAGGAAATAACAAACACACTCAGGTATAGCACAATATTGCTTTTGACATACTCCAGCCCACACTTACAAAACAAAATTAAGTCAGTGAAAATGAAATTGTTCAAATCGAGGTGCATGTACAGTATGTGCCCCTCCAGTTTCTTTAATGTGCAGCAAGTGAGGGTGATCTCTGCATAATTATAGCTGCTAGTGAAGCTTTGTGTGCCCTCCTACCAGTCACCTGTCGATCTGCTCACCTGCTGAAAGGACATATGCTCAGGTGATGAGGTCACCAATAATCAATAATATGTCAAAGCACATAAAAAGTCTCAGGGTGAAAAAATCTTAATCTCTGTTGAAACTACAGAAAAAAACACTTGTACTAGTTCTAGTGTCTTGAGCGCTGATTGAGCTTCACTAGTCAGTTTTGTCACAGTGATCTCTCTTCATCAAGATCACAAGTCTCCACAGTTTTTATTTGAAGCTTTCTAACTGACACACAAAACAAATAGCACTTTTCACTTCCGAATTAGTTTCAGGTTTTATTTCCATTTCACAAAAAGCTGCAAACTTTCATCATCAAATGGTAAACAAGATGCTGAAATACATTTTTGGCTCAGCACATACTGTAGTCTTTCAATTTTATTTTCAACAAACTAAACACATACTGCACACCAGTTTGCACATTACACATTCATCCGTCTAACCTCGGCCCGAGCTGAGACATTTAGCAATAATGTGAAAAGTTCTGACGTTGACAGCTGAAAGTCAAGGCTGTCAACATTTTGATCATATTTATACAGATTCCCAAAGAGCACATACACACATTGATATGCTGATTCATTCAGACACACACACACACACACACACACACTTACTGCCTTTGATCTTGTCTCACCGTTATGACCTGCCCCTCTGCGTCCTCTCCATGTCTGCGTGAGCCCAGACAGCGCAGCACAGCAGTTCTGGGTAATGGGCTGTAGCTGAGGGAGATGAGAGGGGGGAAGGGGACTGGCTGGCTGTATAATCAGCCACTTTCACTGTCCAGGAACAGGGGTGTTAAATCAACCTCAGGTGGCTGATAAAAGGATCTGGATTGAATCTCAGCAAGGTCCGCTCCCTGCGGCTGCCTGCTGCCTGCCGGCGCTGTCGGAGCCAGCCGGATTCGCAGCCATCGGCATCAGTGGGACAGGATCCAAAAGATTGATGAGGAAGGAGAAAGCCCTCTCTCTCTCTCCCCAACTACCCCTCTCTCCCCTCATCCCCCATGAGTCTCCCAGGGGAACAGCTATTTTGAGAACACAGGCTCTGTGTATGAAAGGGAATTATCTGTTTCAACTGTAATCTGATACACGATCCAGGCACAATGGATGGGAGCAATCATTTTTACCTGCGTGACAGGTGCACTGGAAGCGAAGGTTCACTGGCACGCCACCGGCTCTCCCAAGTCTCCCACGCCTCTAAAAACATTATTAACCCAATAATGAGAGAAATATTAATGAGGTGTGCATTGAAATCTGACTCTGGTTTTATAATTAGAGTGATTCTCCCAGTTGTAGAGTCCTGGTCCTGGACGGAGGCTCGTTCTGTAGCAGAAAGTGAGAAAATGTTGTTATGCATGTAGGTCATGTTCCCATCTCTGCCTTAATCAGTGGCTATATATAATCTGCTTTTTTCTTCAGAGAGACTTTTAGCTCGCTCCCCTCTGTGTTCTCCGCTCAACATCTCTATTAGACAAAGTGGACTGGGCCTAGGGGCCAAAGGCAGGAAGAGAGAGGTCAGACGAATCGTGCCTCAGCTTCATAAAAACTCTGGGGGGCAAGTTTGGTCGAAATCAGAAGTGGCTGAGAAAGGCCAAGCTAAACTTAATTTGATTCACTGTAGGTTTGTTGTTGTGTCCACTTTCATAAACTACATTCTCTGTCGGTGTTGTCATGAGACTCCATGTAGTGTATATACAGTCTGTATGGGCCAACATATTCAACAAGTCTGTGCATGCATACACCCAGTGTAGGGTCGTGTGACGTTGCTATAGAGTGACAAAGTCTGCGGACAGAGATGGTCTTGGTTGGGTCTACAAAATATTTGACGCAGGAAACGGCAATCTTGGTTTCTGTGAACCTTAACTACAGTCATCCCCTAACCTTGACCTAGTTATTTTTTAACTCAAACTATGATGTTTCCCAAACTCTAACTTTATAACAAAACCTTAACCATAGCAGTGTCGTATATTTAAAAAAAAAAAGAAGAAAACAGTTTCATATTTGCACAAGTGATTTGTAACAGTTTTGAAAGAGACACTTGATGTTGTCAAGCTGACAGAGGCGAAAATGTTTGCTTTGGGGAGCAATTACAAGGAAGTATCATGTCATTCTTAGAACTTATTTAACAGAACTCTGCCAGTTTTGGAATAATGTGGCCCTTTAATCATTTAATTAATGTTCATCAAAATGTTCAAAGACAGTGAAAAAAATACCCATCACAAATTCCCAGTGCCTAAAGTTGTTTCATCAAAATGCTCCAAACAACACTCCAAAGCCCAAAGCTATTCAGTTCACTGCAGACAGAGAAAGCCAGAACATTTGAGAAGCTGGAGCCAGCAAATGTTTGGCATTTGGCCTCATATATGACTAATCACATATCAAACCTATTATTGGTTATTTTTATGTCAATTGACAAATGAATTAGCTCATCATTTCAGCACTACACATACACTCACAAGCGTACAGATGTATTCCGCATTAACAAACAGTTGAACCATCCTTTTTCCGACTTCCGTCTTGTGCGTCAGCATTGCTAACCTGACGCACCAGAAGGTTTGTTACAAGGAACCATCTGTGAAAGCTTTGTTGAACCTGTTTGGAAAAGGGTAGGCGCTTAAAAAAAAGATACTTGGCAGGTGGTTGGATGAACCATCTGTCCATCATATGACGCAGTAGGAGAGTGCCACACAGTAAACTTGACAACAAACTGCAGTCTGAGGAGCTTTGAATGTTAGGTTACTATGTTGGTAGATGATTATTGCCTTCTTTGTAAGGAAAATGTATGCTTAAAGGGCTCTCTTACAAACACCAAAATAGCAAAACAGCAAAGCAGCTTGTAGTTCCTCCCTCATTGGATGCTGATTGGTCCGAACCACTGTGGTTTGGCCACAAGCCAATAGCTTGGAGCCTGGTTGCAAGGTTACAACATTACTGTTGTTTCGTTTGATCTTTTGGAAACCGGCATCTTTTCAACAAATGATAAGCTGCATTTGTCTGTGCTCTGTCTTTAAGTGTGTGTTCCTCATGAATACTGTAGAACATGTCAGTGAGGTTAATTGTCTAACTCTGGACTACAATAAATAAAGTCTAGAGAAGTGAGCTTGGTCCCAAGAAAGACAGTAATAATCTCGGTCCTGGTTTTGATGAAAGGTATTCTTAACTGCATTCTGAGTTTGGCACCCAGTTCTTTGTGAAGGGATTAATTAACACTGGGTAGAACAAAGACTCTCATGTTGGGGGTGAATTAATAGTCTGTTTGAGTGTGTTAGTTTTCGCAGCATACAGTATCCTTTGCCTTTTGTTTTTATCAGAATGTGGGATCTCTATGTGAGAAAAATTGGATGGGTGTATGGTATTTTGCCTTTTTGATTTGCTTGCTATGTAAACAAATCTCTCTATCTATATTTTCTTAGTATTTGCCTGCTGGAATCATTATATTTCCAGTTAATACAATGGATAATTGGTAACAGAAGGGAGGGGTTAGGATGGCATTCAAGAGAGAAATAAATACCAATTAATTCTGGAATGACATACATTGTTTTGTTAATAATTCAGGATGTCTGTGCCGAGATGAAACAGAGCTGTAGTGCTGCACAGTTTCTAAGTGGGAATATTCTTTCACACAAATCATCAGAGGTTTCATATCGTGGTGATTTTCTATGGCAGCCTGCTTTCAGATAGAAATAATGGGCTATTTTGCTGCCTTGCTGAACCCATGGGGTCAAAAAGAGCACAGCTTGTAGGAAATTAGAAATATTCCTGCCTTTATCAGACCAAGTTCCACTTGGAGCCAATTTCCCAACACAAGGCTGTTTAATAGAAACCTTTCTAACGATAGCTGTGGAATTTAATTTAGCTCCAACATGGGTTAATTTAACACCTAAACTCATTTAGGAAGAATTAAACCCGCAAAGGATATTGGTGTCCGGGAAGCTTAATGACCTCCTGCTCTTTCTCACTATTTCTCTCTCTTACTGGTGAAATTACAGGAGCCTTATCTTAGTGCACCATGTGCTCGACACACGCACACATCCTGCGTTGAACCTGCATCAGTGCCATCAGTTCTCCTTTCAGGGTGGAGCAGCATCACAACACAAAAATCACCGGTCCCATCATCAAATCACGTTGCCTCTGCATTTAACGTGTCGAAGGCACAGGAGCGGCGTCAAACTGACGAGCCCCAGGAGAAGCCCAGGGTTGCCTCTCTGGCCCTTTTTTTTCCCCACTCGGTGCTCAAACTATTTTCTGTCATTTTTCATGTGAACAACCGAGTGCAACACTAAATGTCAGCAGGGACCGTCTGAAAATGTGCACCATTATCCCCATATCTAAGCAATTAACAAGTCTCCCCTTGCTCTGTTTCGGCCAGCTTTTCAGCCCACCTTCTACTGCGGCCGACTGGATCAAGTATCAGTGCTTTTGCCTTCTGACATGGTCGGACAACATGGCATGCAAACTACTTCTTTTCAAGCATAAGCCCAACAGTAGTTTCGCACCATTTTCCCAGATAGATAGATATCATTAAACCTCCTTACAGCAGTATTAGTTTATTTATTTATTTACTTATCTCCATCACTTGGGGACTGCGGAACAAGCTGTAAACACAAAGGCAAACATATTAGCAAACAGTTGCCTTTTTACACATCCAGCAGACATAGAGCAACAACGTCGAAATGAAGTTGTGTTTCTTGCCTTGCAAATGCTGGTCCAATATTTATTCTTCTTTTACATCTTTTAGGAGCCTGAAGTGAATATCTGGTTCTTTGGCTGTCAAATGATCCACAATATGTTCACCAGCTAGTTGTTAACTTTGTCTTGCTGCTGTTTGGTGCTGGATTTGTACTGCAGACTGGGTTTATCAGAGCTTTTCCTTCTGGAAACAGCTGCCTGCTGTGGCTGAAAACTACACCGATGAGAGCAGAGAAACTGATCCAAAACAGTAACACTATGGGATGTAAAACCAAAACAATGTCCCGAAAGACACTAAAAAGGAGTTTTCTAGAATTGAAACAGCAGACATTTCATTCTAATGGGTTTGCCATTACTTACCTTAACTATTTACTATTACTATTACCTTAAATATCATCTATATATAATCAATTCTTAATATGAAAATATTATCAGTCCAATATTAAAACTACTGTAGCACTTTATATAAATATTTTAAATGAATTAAGGAAATAATAACTTCACTGATTTTCCTCACCCTCTAAAACAACAACAACAACTAAGTTATTACACATCAGTTTAATAACTTTTACACATCAGTTTAATAACTTCTTCATTTAATAAATTCTTTTACGTTCCAGTTTATCTGAAATCAAGCAATTTTGGCATCACTGAACAATCCTTTATCCATCCATCAGAGCAATCCAGCTTGAAAAGGCTGAACTGTTCACTGTCAGTTTCTCCAGTCACTGGACTCCAATTTTTTTCACTTTCATCTTTTTGTCTTTCATCTCTGTTTCTCTTTCTAGCCCTAATTGTTTAGCACTCTCCTTTTGCCAGTTAGGTATAATGATTGTTTTTCATACTGGATCTGAGCACTGAACACACTCCAGACTGTGCAGTGAACACCAGCACCTCCAGCATACTGTACAGTATGCACAAATATTCTCTTCACTTAGTCTGAACATAGCAGTAAACAGCCTTCAATCAGCAGGACCTGTGCTTTGTTGTATAACAAAGCCTTTTATAAACCTGTTGAAGCATCTTTTTCCCTAACAAATCACTTAGTGGTCCTTTTTAAATGAGATTAACAAAACTTGTGGTGAGAAGACTGTCAGCCGCGACATTTTTTTTGCAACTGGGTTGAATTTTGTTTTATGACAGCTTACTTCAGAAAGTGTTTCCCACTTAATCAAGTGCTGTTCGTGAGTAATCTTTCTTCTTGCTCTCCACATGAAACACAGAAAGACAGGGTTGCCTGTGTGTGTGTGTGTGTGTGTGTGTGTGTGTGTGTGTGTGTGTGCGTGTGTTTCGAGGGTGATGCCCACTTTTTTAAAACAAGAAGCAACAGGACACTATGTTTTAGAGAAACACAAACTGACAAATTTAGCTAACGTACGTTTTTTAAGTTGTCTTCGTCAATAAGATGAGGTGATGCTTTACAAATATGTTAAATGCCTACGACAAGTTTCCTAAGGCTTCACTATGATCCCCCCCCCTTAGTGAGAGCGGTACCTGGCTGTTGCACACAGTTAGCAGGGTGGAGGTGAAGCGCTGGCACAAAGACACTGTCATTGCATTTGGCACGCTAAGGTCAACAAAGTGAGGGTAAGTGCTCAGAGATGAACTGAAAGTCAAGAGTCAGGAGGAGTACAAAAACCCATAGAAGAAGAAGAATTGAAAATGTTAAAATTGACTTTGTATCAGCATCTTAACAATGTGACACCAGGAGGAAATGGGAAAACAGATAGATAAGACAATGTAAGACCAAGGAGAGGCAAACGAGTAGTAGGAGGAAAGCTGTAAGGACAAGGGTGAGTGGACGTCAAATAAAAAAAAAAAATGGAAGGAAGGCAGGAAGTTGTGATTCTATCTTGTACAGTGTCTAACATGCTATCTCAAGATGTTTGTATCAGGGCACAAAGGAGAACCTTGAGTGACACGGCACGCTCTGTACTGTGAATAAGTGGGTTATTTTTAGATTTTCGGCCCTTATCTCACAATACAGCTGGCAAGGGATCAGCTCGGAGAAAAGGTAAAGAAAATGTACTAATAACCTTCAGCGTGCTGTGAAGGAGGATATACACAGTGAAACTGTAGTGGTACAAATATAGATGCCATTCCTGAGAGGAGCATCAGGGCTCATTGATCATACAGTAGAAATAAAATGAATTGGTTAAATCATAATGGGGGGAAAAAGAAGCTTTTATTGTCTATTACTTTTGAAAAAAAATAAAAAAAAGAGAGAGAAAGAAAAAAATCTAACTTATATCAAATAACATGTAAGTGTATGTTTTACTGTCTGCGTGTGTGAGCTGTCTACCCTAGCCTGGCGTGTCATTGCCTTTCTGACATTATAAATAATATTCTGACATTATAAATAATGCATATTTTTTTTGTTTGTTTGTTTTCCATTACTGTCTGATGCCTCCCTCTTCACCTCACCTTTAAATATCAATTTATATGCAGTCAGAGATCAGCTAATGTCTAAGAAATGTAAGTTGTCTTACATTAATTTAAATCAAGCATTCATTTCGTTTTCTTCAGTATCAGAATTGAAAGCGATGGTGTAGCTGCGTTTCATTTATGAAGCAAGATATGAGATACATTAACCACAATGAGCTTTCTGATTGGATGGCAAAAACAATCAACATTGGTGGGTTTGTTGTAATACAGATGCACAAATGTACTTGTTTTTTCAGTCTGTTTGTGGTTTGGTAAGTGTGGAAAAAATGCCCAGCTGTGTTGTGCGTTCATGTTCGTCTTCATGCAGCGCAACTTATTTTTTAATTCACGCGTTGGAACACGCTTCACAACTGGACCAAAATAAATACATATCATTTATGTTGGCTTGACTTGTGAAGAGAGCAATCTAGATATAAAATAGACATTTGAATCAAAAGCAGCTGCATGTAGGCTACATCAAAAAAGCAATTTTTATGTTTGCAAAGGAAGTGGTATGTTTTGTTTTTTCAGCTGTTGCAGGGTCAAAACTCCAGCAACAATTCCAGTATGAAGTTATGAAGTACATTATTTTGAGGACAACATGTTCTGGCTTGTGGCCATTGTCTTTAAGATCATTTTCCTTTTCCATGCACTATGGAAGTAGGTGATGCTATGCCACAAATCCTTACTGAACACCAATTTTTTTTAAGTAAACAGATGTGGAACTGAGTTACTTGCAAAAGCCATAAAAGTCAAAATGGCTGAATAAACTCAAATTTCATTAGCAGAGCAAGGAGTCACTTACAGAGAGGTTTGATAGCTACTTTTGCATGTCTCAAAACTGTTGGCTGATAACAATGTGATGCTGCAGATGTGTGCAGCATGTTTGCGGTTAGTGACGGAGATACTCAGGACCTGCCCAGTAATGAGTTTCCCACATCCAGATTTATAGAAAATGAACGATGAATGTTTTACAGTATGTAAAAATACTTTGCTATGATTAATGTTTGGTTGAACATGGTTTTCCCACATAAGAGGCTGGCAGCACATCTACACTTACTTCTTCACTGAGAAATTCTGGATCAGGCCTCATGTCCCGCCCACCACTGCTGCTTGTCCTGGGGTGACTGGGAGAAAGAGCAATACATGTCAAGGCCGCTCATGATATGTCTGGTATTAGTAAATAATAAGCACCAAGTGGACATGGTGACAAGGTTAAAAACAATACAGTGAGTACTTGTTTAGTTGCCTGGAAAACATCCCATCATTATAATGTGGGGGTGTATATATAATAAGTGGAGTATATGTGTAAAAGATGTGAATGTTGACATGTGGTAGCACAGTGGTATAATGATTGCATTTTGAGAAAGCATTTAAACTCTTGAAAATGTCCAATAATGACAGTGACAGTGTTGAAGCTACAGCTGCACTGTCCGTGGTGCTTTGCTGATAAACCATATATCATTTTTTTTTTAAATCATAAAAAACACACAAACAGTGCTCATTTACAGTTGCCATAAAAGGTATGGAGGATGACAGTCAGACTGGCTGATCTGAATTTGCTGCTTGATGCCCCCAGCTGTGCTGGGTTTTAAAAAAAAAAAGAAGAAAGGAGCCAAAAGTGGAGTGAACAGTGACGCGGCTATTTCAACATGAGAGGCACTGAAAAGTGAACAAACGACACAGATGTGTCTCTTGGGTCACTGCTGGACGTGATGATCGCAGACACAGTCTAATATAAGTTAGTTGGACCAGTGAATAAACTGAATTACAGCTTATTGATGGAATTAAAACAGATAGCTGTTGTTGGTGTAGTGAAAGAGCAGCAATAAGCAGTTGCTTTGTTAATTGTTGGATTCAGTCGAGAATTTGTTCACATGTGTGGACTGTAGTAACCTCAGAGGAACACAGTTATTTACTCCCATGTAGCCTTCAATCTCATAAGAAGAGTTTGGAATGTTTTTTTTTAAATAGGTTTTTAGTTTTTCTTCCTCCAACCATTACTTTCACTTGAGTGGCAGGTGTCACAGCCTTGACAAGAGTGGGAGATGCACCATTTTCAGCAACTAAACAAAATAATTTATTAAACAAACTGAGGTTAGGTAAATGCATAACAAAAAGTGAGGGAGGTGTGTGGGTGTTATAATATGCATGGTAACAAAACAGAAGGAAAGTGGAAAGGAACTAAATAACATAACAAGTTGCTGTCTGCAGGAAAGCAGAGAGAGAGAGAGAGAGGGAGAGAAAGAGAGAGAGAGAGAGCGCCAGCAGCAGCCAGAGCTTTGTAGACTGGGAACATTGGGTCCAGGTGGTCCCAGTTGGCACAGACAATCCCTGCCCCACCCTCAAGGCATCTGAAACACAGGCAGACAAAAATACAGATTGGCAGGAAAGGACAGGAGTTGTCACACAAGGAACCTTCACTTTTTTTGTTCTCTATTGCTTTTAGAAATCCACAAGACCAGAGCACTATGGAGCTCTCAAAATACAGGTAAAAACAAACAAAAAAAAAAATTCTCAAATTTTCAATTTATCTGTATTTTTTCAATATTAAACTTGACAAACATTGAAATTAAAAAAAAAGAAGACTTAAAAGTTGATTTGGTTTGAAAAAACACCTTCTGAACCGTCTTCATTCAGTTTTAACAATTAGTCGATGAATCAATTAGTCAATAGAAAACAGAAAAGTAATTCTTGAATTTCACAGACTAAATTAATTGATTAATCTTATAAAATAACCAGCAGATTTATTGATAATGAAAATAGTTGTTAGTTGCAATCCTAACTGGGAGCATCTTATATGGTTTACACAAGACAACTTAATGTACCATAATATAATTTAATGTAAACATCATTGAACAGTAAAACTGCAAAAACCGAAAAACCACAAGCTCTGAGTTCAGTAGACGTGGTAAATCACCTACTACATGTACTGTTACATGTACACTTACTTTGTACTTGCACTTTATTACCATTGTTTTAATAGTCTGCCATAGAAATACAATTTATTTGCCTGGTGTAGACAGTGGTATTTGTAGAAATATCATCAGTAAGAAAAACAGCCCATTATCATATATTCACTAACAAAGTTGTGGTAACACTGTTACCATGTGTTTGTTTTTGGAGCAAAAACAGAACAGCAATGACAAAACTGACAGCAAAAATAAACAACTACAAGCATTTCACTGATTACTTTTCTAACAGTCCCAAGACCTTCATGAAAGGCTCCATTTAGAATCCTTATCCTCCATCAAACAGGAGCGCAGCTCCATTCTTGGTCACGTCAACATGACACATGTCCCTTTAAGTGAATCAGCAGCTCTGGATGCCAATTACGTTGACATCTCAAGGCTATGATGACCTTTCTGTGTCCTCGCAGAATAAGAAACCTTTCAAAGTATTGTTATTCTCACACGAGCGTGGCTACCTTCTTCACGACTGCTGCTCTGTTTTGAGTTCAGGTGACAGTGAAACGAAATGCACAACCATCGTAGCTGAATAGATGAAGAGTGAGAGCAGAACTTTCTCTCTTAATTAATGTCTCCGTTCAGTTCTTACTTTGTATTCCTCTCTGCATTTCATTTACCATAAAGATTTAGACTTAATACTTGACTTGCATATGCACTGACACTAAAGATGTTCCATTTCCATTTTTTTCTTCCCAATACCAATTCCAATACTTGTACTGATCCAATACCATTGCACTAAAAAAAAAATTGCCACTTGTACACCACTAACCCTGTATGTGATATGCTTATCTTGTTGTATGCCATGTCTCAGATTAAACCCTTTGTAAAACATGAACAGGTACATGAATGCCATAGAATATTTCTGTTATTATCTAATTTGACTGTCGATTATTAAGAAATAAAAATAAATTCCTACACTAGTTGTCCTCCTACACTAGTTCCACCCCTCCAAATTAAAGTCTTTTACGTTTTGCTAATAGCTAATGTTACACTATATACAGGAAGTCAGTTCTTCTTTGCCGCTCTAAAACAGTAGTCGCCAGTGGCTGCACAGTGCAACTTCCTGTGTAGGCTTCTGTTTTAGAGCAGCAAAGAAGAATCAATGTCCAGGAGAACTGTAGTTTTATCTGAGTATGAAACTATAAAATAGACTAAATTAAGTGTAGTTAAGTTATGTGTTACTGGATCAGTGAATAGACTTTCATAATCACGATACCCGATACCATATTTTACAAAATATTTCTGATACCAATATCGGTATCGAAATCAACACTGACGCTCAACACCTGGAAGTCCTTTCACTGGGCTTTCATGTAATTCTTTCATGTGTATTCAAAATATTTATGGATTCATGCTGCTGTTTGTTGAGTTTCTGAAGCCGGAGATGTTTGAATTCTCTGCTGGACGTCCTGATCAGCGCAGTCACATGGTTAACGCTTTTTTTCATAATCCATGGTTTTGTTCAACTTGCTGTATTATAAAATATAATGCCTTGTTAAAGGACCCGTTTGAAGCAGTTTGGCCTACATTTTTACCACTTGTTTAACCACAGTCCTCTTCAAAAGGCGGGCACAGGCACCCAAGGTTGTGTTAGAGTGAGCGTCCCTGTCAACACTGTCACAGCAGGGTTTTCACTACCATTGTAAGACTTAGTGCAGCACTTAGGCTGAATGAATGGAAAAAATTACGCAGAGTTCTCTACTGCTCTTTAGAAAAAGATACCGTTCTGGCCTGTATATAACAAATTGGAAATCAGGTTTGAAAAAGTGGGTGTCATCTTATATTTGAGCATGAAACATTTACGTGTTCATTACATCAGGTATTCTTTTTGTGACAAGAGAGTACCTGTAATAACAATGTTGCATTTTGGGCTTTTGTGGCCTAAATATTGCATTTTCAAGGACTCAAGGAGTCTTTAAGAGTTCGAGTTTGGCGTCTCCTGGCATCTTCGTGCAGAAATAAACCAGGGAGAAAATCTGTCAAACAGCCAAGAATTTACAGCCGCCACAGATGACAAGTTAAACATATTCTGAAAAGTCATTTTGAAAACAGTCAGAGAAAATGATTCAGAGAGAGGAATGGATTTACTAAAGTAGCTCAGTAAACAAGATGGTGGCTATACCCAGTCAGAAAGTGACATGTCTACTGATGCCGGACTGGACAGAAATTTTCGTAAGTTGCCAAGTGCTATCAAATGGCTATGGGAGGACAAGAAAATTGGAGTTCACATCCATTCAGTATAAGACTTGTTTTACCAAAGTGCACCTAAGCCCTCCAGAATCCAAGGGGACTGGCACTTGTAGGTCTCGTGCGCTCATCTAATTTGGTTAGTCAATAAATGACTTGAGTTTGTTGTCAGCTCTTACAATGTCTAGAGATTTTACAAAAACCAGTAGAGTTTCTCAGGATGGGATGGATAGTGGTGCCGACATGCTTTCAATTCCTCTGATGATCAAACTTTTGACAAGTGTTATATTGCGTCTCTTGAATTTAGCCTTTAAAAGTCACTTAGGAAGTTTAGCAGAATAGCTGAAAAAAAATGTAGGAAAAGGGATATAAAATCTTCCACCTTCAGTCAGATGAAACCGAATGCCACATCTTCACAGCAAGTTTTCAGCAGTGCACATTAGGAAACTGTTTTTTCCTGCTCGGTGAGCCGGCGTCATTCCTCGTCTGTGCTGAATTCCCACACTGGGTTGAACTTGTCTATGAAAGCCAAATCCTAGCTGGAGAAAAGATGTCGCGGAACTCCCGAGAACTGAAATGGAGAACAAATAGCATGTGTTTTGGGCAATTTCTGTGTATTTGAGCGGCGTTGTAGCACAGTATCACTGAACCGTCAACCCTGTCAATAAGATCCAGCTGCAGATGCAGTGGATTTCTAAAAATACTATTCTATGACAGCTGTTCACTTCCACCTTTTCACGCTTTTCGGCCTTTCTGCCGTCTCTTCTGTTGTCATAATATCTTTTATATTTTGTCGTGAATATTTTTAATCCCACCAAAACTCAGCTTTGATTCAGGCTGTTGTTTGTCAAAGAAATATTTTTTGTGTCTCTGCTGGAGCTATGTTTTCCATAACGAATTACTTAGCATGTGAAAATACATTTGGAGAAAAGATAGACAATAAGAAAGTAAAACAATCCTTTCAAAGCTGTTAAAACATAACTGAGCAGTCGAAAGGAGATAATGACAACTCAGCTGGAGCATTAAATTGACCAAGTGAATTACATATCAACTTTGAATTTCAAAGCCCTCCCTCCATTTCTGAGCAGTCAGTGATAAATAGCAGCTTGGGCCGGCAGATTGGCTCACCTATGAGCAACAGAATAATCATACCATGACTGATAATTTACATATCAGAAGCCTAAAATAAAATACAACAGGTTTTCACACCTCACATGATAGACCACTGTTTGGTAGCATAGAGCTGGACCATGATGAACATCTAACAGAATCTCTGAAACGTTGTATATACCGAATCAAAGAATCTAATGTTGAGTTCTGACATACGTTAAAATGTTATCAGCCACTTGAAAATGACTCCTTTTGGCCTTAAATGCATAATATAGGAGTTGTGCTATAATTTCAAACTACTTAACTCACAAGGAAAATAACTCGGTGTCCCATTTTAAAGCAATGTCAAGACACTGCACAAAAACCATGGCAGTAGGTATCACGGTAAACGGTATCATGATATTCATCAAAATGTGGTTCATATAGAAAACTGCTACACACCATGATCACCTTGGATTTAATTAAACCTAACTGAACAGAGACGTGTATAATGCAGCTTTGTTGGACTCAACAACATACACAAAAACAGGTTAGTTGTTTTAAGTTTAGGATGGTTGAATGCAAATGACTTCAAATGCACTCACTCAAATGTGTCTCTCAGATTTGACTTTGGCTGTTAATAGTGAAAACGTAGAACGTTAGAACATGATGGCAATCGTGTTTAAGTAAATGTTTATCAGTATAGGGATGAGTGTAAAACATGAAGCGATGCCACAAACCACAGCTTTTATAGCCTTAGCTAGTTTACCTTTTAAAATACATGAAACTCAATAAAATACATCCAGAGCAACAAAAAAACACAGTTTCTAAACAATGATGCAATAAAATACCATAAAACAGCCACACAACATGCACCAGATCGTACATGACTACATGACTGTTGCAATCTAATGATGATCCTGTTTGAGCTCTGTGAGTTTCACATGTTGATCCCTGAAACTGAAAAAGCCGTCTGACCATGTGAGGACTGACTAAAGGGCACCTTACAATTCCCAGTGCACAAACCTCATGTTGCTGAGCCAGAAATCCCCAGAGGAACCATAAGGTCACCTTAGGAACCTGATTATTGAGGCATTTATAGATGAATTTGAGATGAGCAAATTTAATGACGTGACATTGGGCTCTCATAAGCCAATAGCACCACTCAGCCAGTCACATTACATGCAGCGCGGCCTCTCTCCCTCCGTCTTACTAAAGGTTACAACTCAGTGCCCATAAACTAGGTGCTCTGTCTCTGTTAGACCGAGACATGGCTAATCAAAATAAAACTGCTAATGAAGACAAGAAAGCTGTGCTGTGCTCACAGTGTCTTCTGAAAGTGGCAGTAATCAAGGTAAATTAGAATGAAAGAGAAGAATAGAAATTGTTAATGGTGTCATTACCATCAGAATGTTTCACCACAATATTAAACTGATAAAAGGACAAGATGAAGTTAAATTAAGTTGAAAACACAGACCATAAAGTGCCATTTTTACCACCCACAACAGTGAGTGTGTGTGTGTGTGTGTGTGTGTGTGTGTGTGTGTGTGTGTGTGTGAGTGTGTGGTTGTCATTGTGGCAAACTTTGTTCTCAGAGACAGTTACTGTAGCAGGAACTACTACAGAGGTGGTTCTGAGGACTTTGATGAGTCCGTCTGTCAGTGGATAGATGTTGCCACCACAATAGCGTCACAACTGGACAGTCCTGAAACTTCGCAGGTGTGTAGATGACATCAAAATGAAAGCCCAGTTGAAAGATGGGTGGGCGGCCGTCGAGGCTGATGTGATCCTATCGCAAAATGATCTTTAGTTCCATTCTACTTTAGCTTATTTATAAAAAAATGTGCCAGAATTTTATTTAATAGAAAGTAAAAAGCATTTCACATTTATATTTCCTCATTTGGCAGACACTTTTATCCAAAGCGACCTACAAGTGAGGGACGACACTAAAGCTTCAGTGCAGCAGGAGACCTTGGTTTAAGTAGTTAGTACTAATTTAACAAGTGCAAAGATATCAAGTTAAGAAGTATCACACCCAATTATTAGGTTAATGTTCCACTAATTAGCAATTGTAATTACGTTACACCATCTCATTAGTATTTACATCATAATATGTAGTACTGTATATGAATGAGGTTGTTTGTTCTCATAAAGCAGACAAAAATTTTAAGATTTTTATTTCATTCATAACATGAGCAAATGTTAACTTGATCAGAAATTCCACTTTTGCTTCAACGTGGTGAGATTTTTTTGACAGAGAGAATATGTTATGCTGTTCTACTTGTGCTTGACTGAATTGTTTTAGACACTAAAGATGATGATCCCGGGTCAGTTGTTCATCTTCAGAGGTTGAAATGACAAAGCATTCTCTTCCTTTTATCATATCCCTCAAAGAACTTGTTGTTGTCTTGAGTAGTTCTGTGTCTTTCCTATCAAATTGCGGCTGTGAAATAACTTTCAGCTTCATCTTTGACTCTCTCTTTTCCACTCTTTGCGGTCACACAACGGTTCAAAAAGGATTTATTTCTCTGCTGTGCAAATGATTTAAAGCTCTTTTCACCTCTAAAATCCACCAGTAAATATAGACTTGACACCACTGAGGATGAAAAACACTAGTTTTATTCGTGGAAGGAAGCTCTCTCAGATTTTGCAGTAAACCAACCTATCTGCTTCTTCCCTCAAATGAAACTTGCACTGTATCACTATATTCTGTCCACATCTGCACACTTGTATCTCATCAAAATGGAGAGGTTCACCCCTGAACTGGAATTGAGAAAGACAATATGATTCCCATATTAGTCTCAGACTCTTACTCTCAGAGCCATTAAATTTATTATTGGTCTCATTGTATTATAGTGAATTCTTGATTTCCTTGTTTGGACACTGCTGTGGTTTCTGAATTTTTCCAAGTGGCCTATAACGAGATACCACTGTCACATGCAGTTTTGGTTTTATGGCACTTCCTAGTGGGACAGGGTCAAATATTAAAAAGAGTTCACGCAATGCCCCATTGCTGCTCATGATGTTGTTTGTGTGCCAAACAAACCCATTTTGCTTCCACTTATTCTGCTCATTCAAAATACTGTTTGTCAGTTCTTTGTAAAACCCTGTGAGGAGATTTTATAGATTAGTTTTCCACACAGTTGTCATC
Source organism: Trachinotus anak (assembly GCF_046630095.1). NCBI lineage: Eukaryota > Metazoa > Chordata > Actinopteri > Carangiformes > Carangidae > Trachinotus > Trachinotus anak. The sequence goes on along the minus strand of NW_027273864.1, from coordinate 21,433,786 downwards.
TCACATCTAACAGTGATTGCCGCTATTGATTTCCTGTGGTTTCGGCCTCAGGAGGGCTCATCTCTTGCTGTATCTGGACCTTTTTTAAAATAATTTAAAACAGGAGTTAGAAGATGCACCTGAAGTTTACTGACAAGTAATAATTGTGGTCTGGCTCAGTCATATGAAACATTCTTTGATTTAAAAGTTTGATTGTCTTTGTTGTCTGTAACAATTAACTTTTGGTTTATGAGTTGTACTCTTATTAATAAGGAAGAAGGAAGGAAGAAATTTGCATTAAGAGAAAGTTAACAAGGCCTGATTCAGCTGCAGAAAAGTAATCAAAAAAACAGGGCTGCATGCATTGTTTCCTATGAATCCTTATGCAAGTGTAGGTTGTTTGTAGGTTGGTTGGTTGGTTTGTCAGCAGAATCAATTTACACCAAACTTGATGGAGGGGTCGGGTATGGGCCAGGGAAGAACTAATTCAATTTTGGTGCTGATCAGGTTTAACGGGCAGATCCAGGAATCGTTTCCTTAACATTGTGAAAGTAACATTATGGTTATTATTTGATTAAGTACTGATAAGCCTCAAAGATTTCAGATTGCCCATCGATTCGTTGTAGGTCGTAACAGAATCAAAAATGTAGCTTACTATGTGACTGCATGTTCTTCTATATGCCTTTAAGGTTTGACAGACTGTGTTCCCTCATTATTTTTTCCAAAAAATCTCAGAGAAAATGAAGACACCTGTAGAGTACTGCTAACTCTCACAGACACCAGTTCAGTCAAAATTGTGCCTATAATCAATGCAAGTTGTAATGTGGCTTGGAATAAGATGGGCAGAATAAAGATTAAATATGTCTCATTTACAGGCTTTGCTTGCTTTTCAGTGGTGGAGAATGCTGAATTTAACATGTGAACATTAGTAAATCTAGTGGACCCTGTAATTAACTGCACTTTAGCTCTCCTCTGCTGTTATTTGTACAACTTTCACAGATCTCCTTCATGCATACGCATAGAGCTCTGTGCACTTCACTGGTACCTCACAAAGGTTGCCTCAGATGTCACGCCAACTGCACTTTCAGGCTGATGTGCCTGTTTGATAAATAACACACACAGGAGGAGCAGAATGCATCTGAAACAAGGCGCACAATACTTAGTTAATCTGACCTGAGTATGGGATGCTGCAGCCTGTTGAGAGAGAATAATAATTTTGTGTTGCAGTGAGACGAGCTAAACAACCAATAACCGTTCCTCAGATAAGTCAGTGTTGATGCAATAGGGAGAAGCATGTTAGTCATCAAACACTCGCTGATTTGTAATTTGGGATAAAGACTCAGGATTTTCTTAAACGTGGAAAAGGCCACTTTATGTCATGTAGAAGGTAGAAGGTCTGAGTGATATGCATCATTAAACAATCCCACCTGTTGAAACCGTGACCAGTGATGATTTCTTTTTCTCGTTTCTGGAAATATCTCTCTCCTCCTCACCCTCTTCTCCTCAGCGGCTTGGCTTCTTCATCCTGGAAATCCTTGACATCCTTTTTATGAGGTTACATGAGAGCTTCACTCACCTCTATATTTAGCTGATGCTATAATGACGAATCTATTCGGCTGACAGAATTCAATTACACAAACAGAGCATTTTCAGAATCTCCAGAGTGATTTCTCCAGCTGTGGGGACATAAAGCTCTTACTACTGACAAAGAGAGACTCTCGGTATGAAGAGTTTGCTTTGCCAACACTCTATAGAGTCTATTTAAAGGATTAAATGACCGTTATTGACGAATAACCCCCTTTCTTGAAGCAGCCCCAACTTAAGTGCTATTCACTGTCCATTCGGAAATGACGTACCTTGTATTTGTTGCTACATGTGGGGAACTGAGGCTCACAAATCAGTTAATGCAAGTCCTAGTAAGATCTCGAGCGGTTGAGGGGCTGTACTGTCTAATCACTTCTCAAACAGGGCCAACAATAGACAATAGAGACAAAATCGCCAAACATCTTTAAAAACTTGTAGCTGCCTAAGCTGTGCCTTTGTCAAAACAGCACAAATGAGTAACACCTGAATGTTCATACTGGCTGGACAGCCACTGAGCGAAATGTTAATGCTAGTATGGCAACATGCTAGAAGGATATAATCAGAGTTGTTATAAGACAGACTAAATGAATCCTGCATAGAAAGGTCGATGACACTAAAGATAGCAGTTGTATGACCCTTTCCCCCCCAATTAACTAATCATATGCTTTGTAACAGGCGCATCGGAAACATATCAAGCCAATTGTGTTGTTGCACTGATGCTGGTTACAATACAATTTTATTGTTGTATTTTATTTATATTTGTTTATATTCTTGTATTTTATGTCTCTTTTTTTGTTTGTTTTTTTAAAAGACATGTTCAGGTGTAAGCGATGCTGGCACTAAAAAGTAGTTGAAAGTTTTTTTTGTCACATGCCATGTACAGTAGGCAAAGTAGTGAAAAAACTGCCCAAAAAAACAAAAAGATATTTTGAAATGGGTGGTAGCCACTTCCTCAGTCAAACAGTCCTTGTAAACTGCAGCTGGCTTTCTCTAGCTTTCATATAATGTCACTGAACCATTTCTTTCACTGGGCAATGACTCTCCTAGGACACAGTGACAAGGTAACCAAATGTGTTATTTCCCTCTAAGGTCATTTCATTCAAGGTGTGGTATATGTGGCAAAAAGACCTGCTGCACAAAGACATTATTTTCATCTTGAGAGAAGTCAGAGTACATTGCTTTTTAAAGATAGGAATACTCACGTCTAGTGTTCTGATAATGTATTCCTCCTATTCCCACATGTCTGCATACACAAACCTACTATGAGCCACGTCTCATCATGCCCTGCTGTTGAATCATGAAAATAGCACAATGAAAGTTCTGCATTTTTTACAGGCTTTGTTCTCTTCAGTTGCTATGACAAAATGTGTGGTAGCTGATGGTGTTGTGTTTGTCAGAACTGCCATAATCATCAAGGAAAGAATGTCACTGTAAACTTCATGCTTCTGTAAAAGCATTCTTTTACAGTCATCTCTCATGTGTCTATGCCTGAGCCAAGGTCAAGTCTGAATCACTATGCAACTTGAAGTGCACATACCTGCTGTGTGCATTATTGTTATTCCTCCTCTCATAACACTTTTGCAAAACTGTAAGAAAAGACAGCAGTTCCGTGGCTTCATGGCTGAAAGAGTAAAGGCTTGCAAATGAACTACGAGTTCATGGTCTTAACTGCATTAAGGCAAAAAAATATGCTGCTTTAATCAATAACACAGACTTTCCAACATTCTCTGCCCTTTAAAGATAAACCCCTGATAATTAGCAGTAGTTTATCTCAATGGACCATTATTGCCACTGAAGAAGGGAAGAGACTCTCCAGCCCCCGCATTCTCACTCAAAGAGTTTTCCGTTGTTCTCGTTATTACCACTGCTTATGATGCATTCACAAGATAACAGCTTGATGAAGAGATGGAAAAGATTCCCATTATCAAGCTCTCACATCACTAGACAGCTTGGGATGCTTGTAGGATTGCAGAATTGGTTTGGCTAGGGTTAAAAATACTAAAAAGTGACAATACAGTACGGCACTATTTTCATTAAATTGTTGTAGTTGTTGTTATCTACTGTAGTAATTTAGGATTACTTCTGAGGCTAACACTTAGCAACACACAGTAATATAACAAAGTATATTTTGAAATATTAACAATGAAGTGTAAATTTGACCTTTTTCTTTTTTGTTCAAGTGACATATGTATTTCTATATACATCTGTACAGTCTTATGTTATAAAAAAAAAATAACACTCTGAAATTACAGTAATTACAGCTAGCTACAATAATTACAGCTAATAAAACCTGTCAGCAGCTGCTGTCATTTGAGCTGACAAAATGAATGGTTGATGACTAGAAATGAGAAGCCTCTTTTGTCTGCTTTAGTATGAAATCAACACAACCTATTGTTTCAAAAATGACTGTTCATTTCGAGTGGTCAATCTGCCACCGTATTACTGCAAACTGTGGATGTGCAGTGCTAGACTGAAAAGCTTAATAGGCCAAGCAACAGTAGTGGCAAGACTTTGTGACATGAGGATACCAAACAGAAGACAAATAGGTTCCCCCACTTGAACAAGTAAAAAAAAAAAAAAGAAAACCTAGAACCTAAAAAAAAAGCAGAGGTGTTATGGAGATATTAATTTGTGGACGCCCGCATAGACCTGAGAGTAAGTCTGTGGGGGTATGCCTTGGGTGTGCATGGCCATTACGTGTAATTACTTGAGATTAACAGTTTTAAAATTCCAATATCTCATCGTGATCCCAAAAAGACCTCATTATTGTGAGTTGTTTTCTATGTTGGACTTAGTTGCAAATATCTTGTTAGCACTGAGTCACACTGGAGGAGCCAGGGCAGCTCCTCAAAGTGAGGAGTCACCATGGAGACGAACCAACTCTAAATTGTCTCCGGTGGCCTTTTCTCTTCTGTCATTGTCTCTTCAGATGAAGCTGCAGCACAATGCTTCATTCCCTTGAGCTGTCAACAGTGTGTTCCTCTAGTGCCCTCAACACAATAGACAGGCTGTCTTGTTTGGTTCCTGTCCTGGAAAACCTTGTTGCTTTGGAAGCTTTGCCTCAGATGGAGTATCATCCATTTTTAACCAAAAAATTGGCAGTTACCTGGTAAATCTGACGGCAAGTGATTCATCCAAATTTGTAAAGTCTACATTTTACCATATGAATATGGTCAGCTTTAGAGGTAACAATTTAGGAGACTACATGTGGTTTCTGATTTCTTGATCCTGTCCATGCATCAAGCCAATAATTGTGACAGTGCATCACTAAAAGTGAGGTCCAAAAAAGAGGTTTCTTTTTTCTGCACACTATTCCACCGTTAATGAAGAGGGTACCTCTTTGTGCAGAGTTGATAGCCATTCATTAGACCGGGGAATATTTAGCAACCCTGATACAAATTACTGTCACAGGTGCAAAGTTTTGTCAATGCAATTTTTCAATTTAGCTGGGTTTCTCCTGAGACTGCAAATGTGAATGAGCCCAACTGCAGCTCCACTGAAACATAAAGTAATGTTTTGTGCTACTGGACTGGAGCATTTCTTGTAAAGACACTTTGTGGAACTGCAAGCTTGTATTCATCATGTAAGGAGAGGGCTATACATAGGAAATAGTTGAATAACCTGACATCAGCTCAGGAAAAAAAAGGAGAGATTTATTGATTTGTGAAAATGTTGGAGATTTTTAGTGAAACTTTTAAACTAATTTGATTCAATTATTGCTGAAAACAGACTCCATAACTTGTATTAACTAGCTGGTTCAATTATATTACACTGGACTGCTATGAGCCATTAAATTCAGGGACAACACAAACAGCACATATTGTGGTGGTAAATGAATAGCTATCATAGAGTAACTTAATAATGCATCATTTTTAATTTGCTGAATTATCCTTGTCTGCTCTCAGGAAAATGTTTTCACTGTCTGAAATTGTTTCCCCATTTCCCTCGCTTCGTCTCACTCACTCACTGTTTCCATTGGCTGTGTTTAATTTGCTCTGCTGCACTGGTCAGTGGTCAGCATTGACAAATGCCATATTTTGTACCAGGAACAGGAACACTTTAAAGTACATAAATCATGGAGCCGTCCCTTGTTGCTGTCCACTAAAGGTGAAAAAGACAAAAAATATATATATATTTGAGAAAAAAAATTGCATAAGCTAAAACATATTACCCTGCAGAAATCTCATTGCAGTCCTTAACTAAATGAGGACAGTCACATTTTAACTGTTTAGCGACTAAAGAAGGGCAAATCTTTAGTAAACATAAAGTAGCAGTGCCACATTGTAGAAATACTGTTACAAGTAAAAGTCATGCGTTCAAAATATAAAAGTACCGAATTACTAGTATCAAAATATACTTTAAGTACCAAAACTAAAAGCACTCATGATGTAAAATAGCCCATTTCAGAATATGGATAATAATTATTGATGCATTAATATGTACTTTGTTACTTTAATGTTGCAGCTCTTAATGGTGCTTCTATACTGCTGGATAGCTAGTGAGTTCCCTGGGAATTAATAAAGTAATATCTTAATTTAAGTTGCAATAGTGCAGCAGAATTTTTTGGCTGTATATTTATTAATATTCAAAATAACTAGTAACTTAAGTTTTCAAATAAATACAGTGAAGTAAAAAGTACAATAGCATTGTAGTGGTAGAAGTATAAAGTAGTAGAAAATGAAAATACTAGCACAAATACCTCAAAATTGCACTTGAGTACACCTCTTGAGTAAATGCACTTAGTTGCCTTCTACCACTATATTCAGAGCACTTGATTTTGAGGGCTTGCAGCATGCAGGTCACTTGACTTTGGGCCAAATAGTTTGTTAACAGTGCAGCACTTTAAACCTTTCAGACTCTTTCTCTTGTGTTCTCCTTTAGTACAATAGATCACAACTGCAGTATCTTGTGACGAAGTGGTCAAAACAAACCTCCTAGTGTTGATCAGCTCATATTTTCTCTGTTTCTAAACATCCCTAATTCACACTCTGCAAAGTGTCAGCAACCACAGATGAGAGACAGGGGGACTATATTGTGTTAATGGTTGAGTGGTTGATGATGATGGCTGACTATGGCTGGGCCCTTTTTATAAGTGAGCCACAAGATGACCACTTGAGCACAATCAGTGTTCCAGCCTTTCAAATGAACTTGCTGAGCCCACCAACTCCAACTGTCCACACATCTTAGTCTTTGTCTCTCTAACTCCCACTGCCTCCACTCCAAATTCTACAAGCCAACCAATTTACTCCCTCAAATAATGTATCATCTCTGGGAAAAATACATGCAACATGATGAGTCAGTTGTGCAACAGACTCCTGTGGCAAACAGGTGGAGAGATAAAGGACCTGTTCAAACAACAAATAAACAGCAGTGATACTAACTGACTCCCGTGGCCTCTATCGTCACAGCTCTAGATAAAAATGATCGTTGCAGTAGTTGTTTCCCCCAAAAGACCGTTTAGTATGTGGTGCAGGGATCAGGCAGAGAGCCAGCTCTCCCTTGAGCTGAGTTTTGACTGCATGTCATGAAATGTAAATGTGAAAGTAGAAACAGCTACACTCATCAGTGCCTCATGTCATTACATTAAAACAGTTTTCCAGAGGAGGGAGACAAGGACGTTAATGATAATGATTCTGTACATCAGCAGCAGTGATGGATGTCCACCCACATCCAAACAGGTGGCATCCTGCAGGCAGTCACAAACACATCAGTAAAATGGTTTGCTCACTAATATTCTGTTTGCATTTCAGGATTGGTATGTTTTGAAAATGCCTTTCTACGGTGGCCCTGAGAGCTCAACACACTGCAACTTAACTTAACTAAACAGACAAAACACAAATTCAGGAAACATCTTCGTCAGTTTGACACACCCAATACACACAACACAACCGAATACACAAATGCGCTGCTTAAACACACAACACAACCAAATACATGAATTCTCATAACACAATTAAAATGATGGCAGGGGAATTTGCATTTGTGCATTTGTTTGTGTTGTGAGTATTTGCAGCACATGTGTTGTCAAATTGATGAAGATGTTTTCTGAATTTGGTTGTGTTTTGTCTATTTGCATGTGTTTTGCAGTGCGTTGAGCTCTCAGGGCCACTGTACCTTTCCTAGAAAATGAGATGGATGGATGGGTTGATGGACAAACCTCATTGTAAATCCTTGAGGTCGAGACAACCACACAACTTAATATGAACTCAAACTAACACCGCACTCAGGCATCACTACTTTTGAGATGCTCATGCCACAACGGCTGAGATCCTTAAGTATTAAAGGTTATTAACTCCAACAGAAGAAATTAATTCTGTGGCCTTTAGGCCATTGTGTTGCAGTCAAAGACCTACCGCATCACGGTCATTTGATTTCAGGGTGAATGTACTTTGATTAATATAAGGTTTTACTTCGGAATTGATTTTTTTTTTTTAATATAGCGTATACAGCAGTGTTTATAGCCTGAGGGTTACATCTCTCCGCAGTTTAAAACCCATACAATTTTAAATGAAAAAAAAAGAAAAAACTGTGCAATTGGGACTTAAAACCTAATGAAATAAAACAAGAAATAAAGTGCATTCACAGCCTAAAACTAATGACAGTAAAAACACTGTAACAGCAATTTGAAGCAATTCAGTCTTAGTCAGGCTTTTTTTTTTTAACAGCGAGTTAATAGACCTGATAATAACAATAACAGGACAAATAAAACAGTTGCTCTGCTGAAAAGAATAAAGACCACGGAAAGTTGTTTCTTAGGCAGGCTTGACTGTGATTTTTCACTATTAATAATACATGTAAATAAATGCATGAAATCATCAGCTCATACTTGCATTTGGCAGCAGTGGAGCCTCTTCTTCATCTCTGCTAACAGGTGACAGCTGCTAGTACAGCCAGACTGTACAATGGGGGTGGGGGGTTCTCACTATTTTATAGTACGCTAAGAGGGGTGAGGAGGATAGGCGGTGTTGCTGTGAAGCCCTCTGACCTCGCCATACGACCATCACACCATGACTGTTCACCAGTATGGAACATCTTTATACAGTAGTGGTAACAAATAATGGAATTATTTTAGGGGGGATGTGAACAGTCCATAGCTTCTGATGTTTTTTGATATATATTTTTTTCCCCCGCATGTGGTGGTGATTTCACTGCAAAAGCTGAAAATGAAGTGGGCACCTGGGAGTATTTATGTGATAGCTGGAGGTGGATGAACCATGTGTGCTTTTACAGGTTTTTCCCTCTGCACAGAAAGAAAGTCAGATATATTTCAACCCCATCACCACATGAGAGACTTTGTTATCAGTTTGATTACTTGGTATGCAGTTTAAAGATATCTCCAGCAATGTTGAACGCTTTGAACAGAAAATTGAAACTGTGAGTGGCTGAAGATTTTAGATAGGACTATTGACAGGTAAAATACATTATCTAGTTTATGGATGATATTTTAAATAGCAAAAAAAAAGATTGTAATCTATCAAGATTTTTATAAAAGTGTGTTGGAATTGCACATGGAGTAATCAGCTCTTGTAATGTGCTATTTTTATGTCTGTTTATTGCAGATGATTTTAAGGATTTGAAGCTATATAACATAGTCGAAGATGTGAATACTGCACTGATAGTGTTCTCTTTTTAGGAATGTAACTGTACCATATGCTGAGAGATATAATGGAAAATGCCATATGTGGCCTAAATTTTATTATAACATAGTTGTTACAATCGACAGTCTCTGGGGACATATTAAGCCGATGCAAAAACAAACTTCCATATGACAACAAAACGCAAAAATTCATGGAGTGATAATAGAACATAAAACTCTATGGAAACTGAAAACCTCGTTGGTATTAATTAAAGTGCTGCAGCCAAACAGGCCATCTGTTAATATGAGTTTAACTCTGCGGTGGTGGAGTGTACATACACGAAAATGGCGTTAACACAAGGCTTCGGTCCCCTGGGCTACAGGCAGAGGCTGAGCCAGGTGAGTTCCTGATCACGCTGCTCAGTGGTCCTCCAGGGACCTCCATGAACAGTGAGTTCAGTGTGGTCCGAGTTTCAATGTGCAGTCGTACTTGATTGCTTAGACTTAGCGCCTCGACGCCTCACAAGTTCCACTTGATTTCCTTAATGGTCACACCAGACGTGAAATTAGGTTTATAACCATATTTTCTTACACTGAAGAGAGTAAAGACAAACCAATCCTGTGAAATATGTGCACACACTAGACCCAATAGATAAGGCTTCTGACTGAAAATGAAATAGATACTGTGAAAGTCTCAAATCTGCTGTGCAATCTAATACAGAATTTACAGCATGCTGCCGGCTAGTGGAAGTAATGCCCAGCTTTTGAATAATAAATATGCCTGGCTGAACTCCCAAACTCTGAAAATCAGTGCTTTTGCCCCGTGTGTGAGCAGACAGCAAGCTGTACTGTAGATCACCCAGATGCTTAAAACAGCGTGCAGTTGAAAAGAGCTCAAATGAAAACTGGGTAATGACTACTGAGGCCCAGCCAACTTGGTAAATTGCATTATAGTTCACAATTTTCTGCATTTTATGTATTTATTTATGACGAACAAATGTCTGGATAAAATGCCGTAACTGCACATTAGGTATTATATGAGATTTATTATATGGGAAATGACCAGTGAGTGTGTGTCATTCTGATTTTTGAGAATGTCTGAATAGATACCACAGAATATCTGACCTGAAGATGCTTGCAATAGTATGGTATCAATCAATACTTGAAGTGCAATTTGTGAGGAACTGACAGAAAGTCATGGTCAGTGGAGAAAAGAGTAACTCTTGTTGACTCTTACTTAGAGTAATGTGCCTCTTCTCTTTCAGTCAGTGAAAAAAGTATAGTTTACTTTAGCAGACTAAACGAAGGTCTCAAGTAAGGATATTTTAACTGATCCATTTCTGAACATGAGCATGCAGTATGGTCTATGGTCGTTAAAGGTCTTTTTTAAAACCTTGATTTAAGGGGCTGGATTGGTGGGTGCGTGATGCCTTAGGTGCTGGTGAAGCATTAAATACCAGGAAATGCAGTTTGAATAACAAGAGACTGAAGGCTTATCAGGCACAGTTTAAGGGTTTTACAACTCTGGAAAGTTATCATGGCATATACTTTTATCTCCTCTCTTTGACTATTGTGAGTTGAGCAGCAAAAATACAGCGTTCAGTAACCTGAGAAGAATATGCACATGTATGAGTATTTCTGTTTTCTTCTACTCTATACTTCCACATAATACATTACATTCATTAGGGAAATGTTACAGTTATTAATTTTAAAGCTACACTTAAAAGTTACTTTTCAGATAAAAATAAAAAAATGTGATGAAGTTTTAACTTAAACCAATGACTCCCAGTCAGTTTGGCTCTCGACCTCTTAGAAGAAATCAGAATGCAGCTGGGGCCCCTGTCACATTTCAGATGTCTATGAGTTGAGACATTTCCTGTCTAAACATCCTAGATAATTTCATTGAAATGTCTACATGTAAGAAGTAAAATTACAGTCAAAGGTTAGGAAAAGGTCCACAGGAAATGATCACATATTGTCATGCATCAGAACTTTTTCCTTCTTTCTTACCCCATTCATCATCTCATGAGCCCTCAGATTTATCTTGTGGCCCTTGGGAGGGGCCCAACCCTTTGGAAACCACTGGACTGAACTACTTAACATTTCATTAAGTAGGTATAACTAGCTCCATCTACTACAACAGTAAAATTCTGTTTATGCACTGATGCGTCTTGATCAATCAACATAATAATGTAATATATGTTAATACATCAGTCACAGGGGGCAGTAGCTATACTTGTAATACTTAAAATACATTTTGCTGATAATATTTTGCTATTCTCACAAGTAGGATTTTAAATGCAGGACTTTTACTTTTCATACACTCACCCACCTGTCATTCAAAGCTGCATGCCCTCAGTTATGCATAACTTTAAGCTTTAAAATTTAAACAGGTGAGGTATATAGAACCCCCCCCCCCGCAGTTATTGGCACTTCCCTGTTCCTTCGATCTCCAGCCCCGAAGGTTGCCACATTTGTTACATGTCCTGTTTACACATTGTGCAGCAAAGCACTTCACTATACACTTGAGTGCAAGGCAACATCACCAATTACAATTGCAACCCACTGACATGAACATTTAAAAACGTATGTGCTGCAATTCATTTCCTTCATACAGGATTTATTATGCAGCTGCTTCATAAAATGAGAAATAAACAGGGCTTCATTTTTTTGTATGTAGAAAGTAGGGGCATCTGGACCTTTTGCACACATAGTGTACACACTGTAAACACAGGAAAATTGAGATCTTGGAGAGAGAACAGTTTCCATTAGAAAGTTAATCATTTAGACCACCAAATTCCACAGGGGCATGTCTTGTATTGAAAAAAAAAATTGAATTGAATTCTAAATGGAGACAGGCAGGTACAAAAAAGGAATTGAAAGATTATTTCCCCTTTGACTTCTCACTCCTTTGTACACTGTGCCTTGAGCTTAATTTCTGTTTCCCTGGTTCATAGCGTAAATAAATTATTTTTGCTTCTCTGCTGGAGCCTTGATCTCAGTGTGCCACTTTTTTGGGTTTTTTCACCTGCCCAATGGAGAGACACAGAGAGAGAGAGTTAAGTGGCTGGATGTAATTTGTGGAATCTGCAGTACTTCTGCTTGCTCTGTTTGATTGTGGTAAACAAACTTCTCTTTCACTCACCGACAGCTGGACCCCAAAGACACCCCCCAGACAGCAAAACAAAGGTGATTTTGCGAATTACAGGGCCTTGTGCTAGGTGAATTGCACCCAGTACCCATGTGGTGGCAAATTTTGACTGAGTTATTTAATGTTAGTGGTAACCGCCTGCCCCTCAAAAGTGCATGAGAGAACAAACTTAAAGTTAAAATGTTTTTATTGGATGTCAGTGCCTGTGTTACAGGCCCTTTGTGTTGTGTCTCTACTACTGGCTGAGATGGCATTTCTGTTTCTTGTGCATTTGCTGAAAAACAGTTTTCCAATTAAGAAAGCTTTTATTTTGCAGGAAAATTTACCATTTGCTCAACCTCAACTAACAATTGGGTCACAGGTGATAGTTTCACCACTTTGGTCCAGATGGAGATATCTCTACAACTATTGGATGCATTGCCATAACATTTTGTGCAGACATTCATGGTCCCCAGAGGATAAATCCTGCAAACTTTGGTGACCTCATGACTTCTCATCTAGCACCACCAAGTTGTCCCCTAATTTGAAGTTTTTCAGCCTCTACTTGATGGATTGGCACTAAATTTGGTACAGACTTTCATGGTTCTCAGATATTGTATCCTTGTGATCTCTTGACCATAACTCTGTAGTTTCGTAAGATTTCTGGCACAACTTCACCTACTTCCAATGTGCATGGAGAAAGGAAAAAAGTCTTCAGAGGTCAAAACTCCAGCAACATTTAAAATAAACAGGGTCATGACACTGATGAAGGTCACAAGCCAAAACACATCAGTCTAATAAAGTTCTTCTGACTTCTTCGTCTGACTTTTTTGGACCTTTTTCTATGTCACTGCCATTAGGGTTCATTTTTTTGGCAAAATGTCACAAAAATCATTGGATGGATGGCCATGTCATCCTCAGGATGGTTTGTAAGAACTTTGGTGATCCCTTCACATTTCATATAGTCTCACAATTTCAAATTGTGCAACACTTTGGTTTATGACCAAGTACTTAGAAAGCTAATGACATTCCTATTAGCCTCAGCTGTACTTTGTTAAGTGCCAACCAGCTATATTTAGAAAGGTAAACTAAGATTTTAATCATGATAAACATTATACTGGCTAATTTCCAGTTTGTTTACCTGTTACTGAGAGCGTTTTATATTAACTTGTAGCACAAAGCCTCACTGTGTCGAAGTACAGTCTCACTCAGGCTCTACATTTAGGCTCTTAGCTTTGTTTAACTTGCCACTGCAGTCAAAATACACAATGCATTCTGACTACTACCAACCCCTTGCTTTCATTGATTGGACTGAAAAATGTTTTAGTGATAGAGGCTTTGGTAAAAATACAGAGAATTTGGGAGCTGGTATACCCATGCTTTTCTGCTGACTGCTAAAGGTTGAGGTCAGTTTGAAAGGGCATGATGTGAGGCCTCAAAGTCTGAGCAGACAGGGGGGTTAGTCGGTCTGTGGACCCCCCTGCTGAGGATCACAGTGGAAGGAGAGCTCGGAATAGCACGAACGTGTTCTGTTCTCTCTCACCAGCATCAGCCTCTGCGAGATGAAAGCAGGGAGATGATGGAAGAGGGAGGAGTAGGGAGCTTCAGAAGAATCGATACCAGTATATTTCTGTTTTCTTTTGTTTGATTTTTGACAGTCAGGCAAGGGCATGCATACATATGTGCAAACTTTTCCCCTTCTCTTTTAAACACTGAAATGCGTGGATGCCATCTTTTTTACCACAGTCATACCATATTGCTTGTCGTTTCCATCGCCTGATCTCCCCGTGCCACGTGGAACTGATTTTATCAAACCCAGTCTTACACTCACTTTTATTTCAGCCCTTCATTAAGGTTCACCTGCCTTCCAGTTCCCACCTTGTCAGAGAGCTGGCACTGCCCTCGAGGGACAAGGATGAAGACTTTGTTCCCTGTCACATTTCAAAATAGGAGCCTGGCAGGATGCCAACTGAAAAAAGTTTTTCTATTTCTCCTCAGAAGTGCCTCAGAACTGTAGAGCTAGCCTTTAGGCTGCTTTCAAGAGGTTCATCCTACCCATAATTGAATTACTTGGTGCAAATAATTGAGCTTGTGGGTCTTCACTCTCTAATCTCAACCCAGGGATCATCCTCATCTGACTGTTGCTGTGTGAGTACAGATGAGACTAACTAGTGAGTGGCCAGCCCTGCTGCACTGCTGTTACTGTTAGTGTCAATATTTTCAGAGCCAAGAAAAAGGAATCTCTACACACCGTCATACCTGCTGGAGAGAATATTTGAATTTGACATCCCTGAAAACCAATTTTGTGTTTTTATGCCTCTGGGCCGGCAACAGCCAAGATATCTCAGTAAAGCCTTGATGGAACCTCTTCATATTTGGCACGAACATTCACTTGGAATCAAGGATGAATTGATTAGATTTTGGTGGTCAAAGGTCAAAGGTCATGGTCATGATGATCTCACAAAATGCAGTTTTGGTCTTATGAAAGCAATATCTCCATAATGCCTTGAGGGAATTTCTTCAAATTTGATAGAAAAAAACGTTCACCTGGACTCACGGATTAACTCATTAGGTCAGTGTGACCTCACAAAACGGTTTTTAGCTGTTACTCAAGACTTCACACAGCAATTATGATAAAATTTCAGACAAATTATTTTATATGACTCTGGATAAACAGGGATGTAATCTGAAACTAGTCTGAGTCGCAGAGGCATACAACCGCAATGTGGTAATTCTAGTTTGCTATGTTGCCATGGGGATGCCACTCTCAGTCAACAGTTTTATTAAAGCAGATTGACTGTTTTTCTGAGTCATTAATCTAAACTGAGGACTTACTCTCTCTCTCTCTCTTTATTTTTAAATGGTAGTGGTGGTTCTTTAGTTAGTAATTGTTATTATAGAGAAACATGTAACATTTATTTTACAGGGTTTTTCAAAATGTCTCAATTTATGGCTCAGAAAAGCATGTATTATTCACCATTATTCACCTGGATGACTAATGTTTGTTCATCGTCGGTTTTCAGTTATAAAATCAAAACAAGACAAGACTTGTTGAAGTTTAATGCCTGCCAGGCAGTTATCCAGGATTGCCCTGTGTACAGTAACACACTTGAAAATGTAAACAATGCAATAATTACACTGACAATAGAGACCAAACTCAGGTGCTTGATTCATGATTTGAATTGTCAGTAGTGGAGGGCAGCCTTATTAATCATGCATTAGACCAAAGATCTTTTCCTTCACCCATCAATATAAAATTCACCTTAAAATGTCCTCTTTTTATTTTATTGGGTAATTAATTAGAGTACACCAGCACAGTGGAAGTCTGATTAACATGTATCTCAGTTCTTAACAGCCCCACTGGAATCATCAGGCAGGCCTTGCCCATCCTCACGCCCTTCATTGTTTATGGCCCTCATACAGATTTTTTACCCTTCATCCTATCCACCTCTCCATGCTTG
Organism: Trachinotus anak; assembly: GCF_046630095.1. Classification (NCBI taxonomy): domain Eukaryota; kingdom Metazoa; phylum Chordata; class Actinopteri; order Carangiformes; family Carangidae; genus Trachinotus; species Trachinotus anak. The sequence goes on along the minus strand of NW_027273864.1, from coordinate 21,418,056 downwards.
CGTTCCTCCAGGTGTCCAGACCTTAACAGCAGCCTACAAACACAGCATGATGTGTGACCTCTACATGATGACATTATTGGATATAATCAGTGTGAGGCTCTGTGAGCATGACTCACTCTGGCACAGAGACATGCACACAATCACAAGCATACACACACACACACACACACACACACACACACACACACACACACACACACACACACACACACACACACACACACACACACACACAATCACAAGCGCACACACACACAAACATGCACACACCCAAACACACAGCATATCTTCTGCAGCATTTTAAAGTTACTAAATATAGTGATAGATGCAATTAAATTCACAGCCATAACTGTGTGTTGTGTTGTACGATAGACCTCATTTATTATATTTACAGGAATCTCCTGACATGTGTCATGATGCTGATCTGAACCACTGTTGATTACCAGTCGTCCAGTGCAATGATGAATTAGACTTAATAACTGTAAGGATGATTCCTTGAGGAGATGAGAAGAACTTACTGGAGGCCAGAGAATTGCCAGATCTGGAATAATATGGTAGATACTGGAAGGTCAAAGCACAGTTGAACGTTTTATTATTAATGATCAACGGGTCAATAATCAGCGAACATGCATTCAGAAGATATTGACAAAGAGCAACTCTTGAACACAGATCTTATATAGGTTGTAACGTGTTCTAACAATATATCATACCATACATAGTAACTCCTGACTACTGTAAATCAGTATCTTCTTGCATATCTGCTGGGCTGCCTGGTGCCATGTAAGAAAGCATACATCATCACATTGTCAAGTGCCAGTTATATAAGTACTACACATGTTAGACATAGGTCCAAAACATAATTCCACTATCAACAACAAAGTTCAAATTAGCTTTCTTTTTAATCAAGAGGCAGATGAACATCTGACAACATTATTCAGGGTCTGATAATGAAAGTTCACTTACATGTGATTCAACAATGGCTAGATGTATTGCATAGGGTGACCCATACATATATATGCTTCATTACCACTTGGGCCAAAAACTGCAAGGTTAGATAACACATTTCAGACTCACTTTCTCAATCTCCGCTTTGCACTGTCAGAACTGCTCACCTTTCATCTGTCTATATTTCACTGTACTATGTCAGCCTCTGCTGTACTCAGTACACATCTCAGTATGAAACAAAATAACAGTTAATGCAAATGACAAAATGTGATCTATTGGTATCTTCTTTTCAAAATAACACTTCTTCTTTTTGCTCTTATATTTGCACTTTTCATAAGGATTGGCTTCATCATCTTCATCAGACTCAGCTATGTTTTTATCTGGGCTAACATTAGTGTCGTAGCAGGCCTCAAATTAACAAGTTAATTCTATTTCTGATTTTGACAATGCACACAACAAGGTGTAGACCAGAGACAAGTCTATCAAATAAGTCACAGTTTAATATACCTATAATATCCTTTAACCTACCAACCTGTTTTAATATTATAAACATTTCAGCTATCTTGCCTTAATAGTTTGCTTGTTTTGTGCTAACCTTACAAAGGCATTAACAGAATAACTTAAGCATTTAACATGCTAATATTAAGCACATAGCATTTTGTTAGCATCAATAGGGTTGACATGGTAAAGCTTATGTTAGCATGTTGATACAAATGTACCAAGAAAAGCACGTTAGCAGTAAAGGCCTATTATCTTAAATAATCTTTAAGCTATCCATGTACATAAATAGAAAGTTAGATATATGAAGTAGAACCAGAGAGGCTGGAAGCCATCTTTATTCTACACATGTATCAGATTTACATCTTCTTTCCCTGCTGGGTAGCTCAAATTTCCATGCTATTACATACTGCTCACACTCCTGCTTGCAGTTGCACGGACTCTCAGGGAGAGAGAGTGATTTGGAGATGAGGAGTCTGAAATAAAATACAAGGTGAGAGACAATGTCAATAGATACAGTGAAAATCACTGGGACACCAACAGGAAACCCTCAACCCACTATATTTATATTTGTTTTCATTCATTCACAACTGAGTTATATGAAACATAGGTCATGTATGGCAGAGCAAAAAAAAAAAGAAAATCAACCAGTATGTAAATAACACAAGAAAGTAAATAGTGTTTTCCAGTGGCACAGAATCCCTCCATTATCACCCTCATGGAAAATGTCAGATATAATTTATTCTGTGACTGCCAGGTAGCTCGGGGAAGCTTTGCTGCCTAATATTTAAAACCTATCGCAGCTGAGCAGATGTTTGCCCACGGAAATGGCGGAGTAAATACTGTTTGTTTAAAGGCCTAGTACATGGCGAGACAAGCACAAACAGATTGTAATAGTCTTGGAATTACCTAAATACACATAACAAAATACTCATCTGGGGCGTAGTTGTTCTGCCTCACATTTATCTGGAAAATGCCTTTGTTACTGATATGAAATGTCTGCATATCACTGCCAACTAAACTCATCTGACAGCAGGGTTCAGCTGAGTTCGTTCACCTGTGCTATTCAAGTATAACATTCATTGTGTAATCCAGACCTATAATACCATAATGTTTTTTAGCCTTGACAAGACTACACTCTTTAACTATCTCTTTGAATTTCTTATAGGGAGTTAAGGGTGTTACAGACCTTGAATTTAAGCTAATTTAATTCAATATATTTAACAGTTTTACTATAGTTAAAGCCTTCTAAGGCTGTTCTGATTTATTTCTTAAATCCTGATCCTTCCAACCCTCTGTCCAGACTGTTATTATCAAGTTATCAGATCAGATATTAAGGCAGGGATACCTGATTACACTATTTGCACTGAGTACTGTCATAATGATGTGGGTGTTTGCACATACAAAATGTACACTGGTCATTAGTTTTATTACCACTCAATAAAAACAGTTTCAAACTAGAAGAGGAATGGAGATGTATCCTCACTATCTGTTTGTTTTGAATCATTAAATCTGGGTTTTAACAAAAATGTAAAATGGTAACATAATATGTCTGCTTTCACCTCTTAGCATAATGCAACACAATTTAATAGCACCACAAACTACAGCCTCGAAAATGACCATAAAATTGAATCAACACCTCTGTAAAATAATGTCAACAAAAACCCTGGCTGGCATTTATAGTTTTCTGCCTGACTGCAAAATGCCCCTACTGCCAGACTTTTACCAGACCACCTGTCATAATATTCACCTCGTCTGAGTGCTGGCCTGTACCCCACCTTGAAGCTAAAGGGCTGAACAACCAAACACTTGTTCAAAGCGACAAAATCCTGTGGAGGTCAGAAAAACCTTCCACACATTGACAAGAGCAGATGGTCCCAAAATTTACTGTGTATCATTCTCTGCTAACCTCACATATAATCAGTTAACACTGTAGCCCTGATGATGATCCGTCTGGGTGACTAGTGTGTTGTAGTGTTGGCTACATGTCCAGATAATACACTTTCCATTTGTTATATTTGAAGCACTGGCAAGATCAGTGGTTTCTAAACTTTTCTGTCATGACTCCCTTTGGAAGCCACAAAATTACACACTGCATTGAAATACTAAAAGGCATATGAGATCTAGGACAAGCAATGTTTTTTCATCCAGTTTTTAATCCAGCAATTCTGTTCAATTAATTTCCTTTAGTTGTTAGTTTGGCCCAATATTGGCTTTTAGTCCATAGTTGAGGATGTGCTTCAAAGATAAGGTTGCATTTAATTGATACCTAAATAAGACTAATACAACACGTACACGTACACGTACACGTACACGTACACGTACACGTAAGTAAAGAAAAATCAATAAAATACAACTATGTAAGATTCAAATGGGAAGAGTTGATGAATTTAGAGTTGAAATAATTGAAGGAGCTATTTGTAAGTTTGTAAGCAGCATAAAAATGAACAGCGTTTACAGTGTTGCCAATAGCTTCAGCCATTGTTGCATTTAAATGCCCTCTGAGCAACTCCACTTCTTCAGGGCAGCCTGGATGCTACTTTGACTCAGTATCGGAAAGTGACGAGATGGACTAACTGGGCCTTAGCTAACTGGTTAGCGTGCTCACTTCAGTAGAAGAAGGGTAGTGATAGAAATAGAAATAAAACAAGAGGGTTGCTTTCCACCACCGGAGACAGCTCCTGGTGAGAGAAGGAGTTGAATTTTAGGCTGAACTTGTAAAGATTTTTCTAGTCTGGTAAGTAAACAGCTGTTAATGCTCATGTTAGGTATATGGCGATAGCAAAACTTTCAAATAGCCCCTTTAAATGATAAAAGCAAGAGGTGCAATAGTAAAGCAACAGAAAGTGTTATGTAAACGTATGTCAACGGCTTATTGAACACTACAGTATAAAGTAAGCCCAGATTTAAATGTGTAATTTTTTGTTTGCCTCTGACACCGAAACAACTCGTGAATACAACATTGATATATCACCTTTTAAAGTTGATATGATGAACTTGTTAGCAATCAGTTATTTACACATCAGAGCAACATTATCGTTTATTTGGAGTCCTCCTGAATGTAAGTCGGATTTGGTCTCTTTTTGGTTTCTACCAGCTCCTGGGGGAAATATCTGGCTCTTTACCGTTAAATGCTCCACTACATTCACTATCAGAGCTGTGAGAGTGAACCAAAACAGTAAAATTGCAGCTGGACAGCTAAACAGTGAACTGAAACTCACTTTAATGCTCCGTAAAGCTGAGGAGAGCTGCAGACTTGGTTGAAAATTCTCTGCAGGTTCATCACTATGACTGACCCCTCTCACATTTTCCCATTGTTTTCACGTTTTCATTTGATACTGTTACTTAGAAATACCTTTTAACTGATATATTTTTAAAAAAAAAAGAAAAAACATCCAGTGCCATATAGTGACTCAGAAAGGTAATATACTGGATCTGCTACCACTTCCTTCATGTTCAAAAAATTATGAAAGGAGGGGAGGCCCTGTGTTATGGTTTTTTCATCCTTTGAATTTAATTAGCCTGTGGGCATGGTTTACTGAACCAACAAGCGAAAACAAAGTGCCTGTAGCTCAGACCCCTTAAATAGGAACATCAGAGGAAAGAAAGTCATTGCTGCTGTGATTGAGCTGTATGGTTGCCCGTGGGTGGAGTATGCGTCTTCATTAAGACATGAGATGAAAAAAAAAGAATTTGCTCCATACTAAGACAAGATTGTGTTCATGTTCTGGCTAATCACATACACACACTGCTAAATAGCTCATTCCCATTAAGCAGTGAAAGATACCAATATCTGGAAATCCTTGAATCATATTATGTTTTTGACATTACATTCATCACAGTATTTGTGACTTATTATGGCAACAGATATTTGGCAGTCTTTTTTTGCAGTGTTTAAAATTCATTCAGTTTTCAGATATTCAATGAAAAAGCACGGGAATACTAAATATCTTTGAAAGTTTGTTCAAGGTTGATTTCATGATGAAATTTCCAGCAACATTTTTTTGTATTTCTGACCCTCAGTGACGTTTCGCATTTACGCTTGCTGAAATTACACTTCTTTTTTCTGTCTTTGCTTTTCTCACTGTAACAGTGAAGCCAAATACCAGATTTTTTTTAACACATCTTTTAAGTTTGTTGCCTTCCAGTTTTATTAAATTCCTGTGAAACAGTGTATGAATTAGATTTTCCAAAGGTCTGAATTTTTTTTTTATTTCATGTATATTAAAAAAAAGCCGCCATTGTTTGTGTAGTTCAAGTGTATAGCTCTCACTTCCTTGTGTTCATGTAGTTCTTCTCTCTCATTAGTTTGCTTGTATGGTTGTTATTTAATTAGATTCTATCTCTGTCTCCAGACTTTAATTAAGATATCTTATTAAAGGACCTCTTCCTGTTTTGCTGAATTTTGTTGTGATATATTTTGGAGTGAAACAGAGGACAATCCCATTGAAAAGTCTAGGCTGTCCCCATTTATTTCTTATCCGGATTGATGTGTCTATAATCCTTTCTCTTTAATGTTATCTTGTTCATTTGTTCTGTTTCTGTCTAGTTACATTTTTACCAATGGTTAATTTATGCTTGGTCACTGTACACTCTTGGCAGCTGTCTCTCAACAAAAGATGATTTGTTATACCTTGTCCTACATTTATATCGTAAAGACAGATAGCACAGACTCAGAGCTGTGATGAAACACACTGATCACATGGTTAATATTTCCTGCTGTGCAGCTTCCAACAATACGCCTGTAGTTTCAGTCATGAATGAACAGAGATAAATAAAAATGAAAGACAAATTATTATTTATTTGAGTGAACCAGCCTTTTTCTACTTTTACACCAGCATTTTTTTAGGAGGTTATAAGTGTTACCATGACAATGGCATGTCCATTTATGATAGAGGATTTATTGATGTCACCTATGAAGTTCCAACAATCCATCATGTAAACAACAACAACACTCCTGTGACACTTTTTTCTTTTAAATATACTCATTTTTTCGACTGTTTCAAACAAACCTGATTTACATAATTTACATAACATCTCCTAGTTCTACTCAGTCTAGATCATGAAATCGTGAGACAGATTTTCTTTCACGTAATTCAGTAGTAACACATACTGTAAATATAAACTTCAATGCTATTTCTCAATAAAAACTGTTAATAAGTAACTGTATATAACAAGGCTGAATTACTGTTTATTCTTCTCATATTTATATTTCGAAAGTGATTTTTAACAGCTTATCAGTGGCATCTCTGCTACTGTTGTAGCGGCACTAATTTGGGAAATGTTCCTGTAGATCGTATCAGGGAGTAGGGACAAACAACTTATATGGTCATTTAGGCTGGAGGACTTCTTACACAATTCATTAACTTTTAAATGTGAAACTGCTTCAGGAAGCAGTGAAAGGTTGAAAAACACTGTAAACTGTTTAACAAACTGTTTTCAATCACTGGTCACATACTGGCAGTATTTTTTTAACCATTTTAATTTTCTGGAGAAGGTCAAACCTGACTATCTGATACAGACAAGAGAGATAAGAGATCAGAGATAAGAATTACAAAAGCAAGTGAGCGTCACTGTTAATTAACATTTTCTTCATTCAAATTACGTTTCTGGAAAATCCCCATCTTTACATCTTGGGTGGATGCTAATCGTGGGTTATACTAATATGAGTTACAAATGGTGAGAGAAATTACATTTTTCATGCAAGCCTGGTACATAGTAGCATGCATCTGCTTCCCCGACGCAGAAATATAATTATCTATTACAAATATCATGCTTAATCATAATTTAATTTGTGAGGATTATTTCACATTATAATGAGGAAAGAAAATGGGTTAAATTAGCTACAGTAGAACAGAGACATTTCTTTGTATCTAAAATACCCAAAAAGAAGGAAGCAAGAGATTTATACGCCATATTTTCTCCCTTTTGTGCTGGGACAAAGTTAGTGCCACCATCCATTTCTTTTAAGGGTAAATGTCCTAAAAAGTTAAGAGGGAATAATATTCTTATCTGGAGCAAGTTACATGCTATGCGTGACATATTCAACTCCAGACAGGAAAAATTTGTTGGAGGTTTAGAAGTGTATAAATGCCATCAGCCCACTGAAGGCGCCCTGTGCTCCAGTATACATTTGAGGCCACTCTTGCTCTACCTGCTGCATCACAAATACCTCACCTCTCTTTTTCCCATCCTCCATCTCATTATGTGGACTCCTGAAGTGGGATGCCACTCCTCTCAAGTGATACAACAGTAGATCCTTGGGTCTCCTGAGCCTTTCTGGCAGCCTACTTTCTCCTGTAACCTACTTAGGAGGCTTTTTAAAAAGATCCCAAAGAAAGCTTTTTCATTTCTGTTCTCATCTCACGCTCTCTAAAGGAGCCAGATGGAGACACAGCTGATTGGACGTTGGACGTGAAGAGGGATACACCGCAAGTCAAGGTAGACACGTGGGAAAGCGGTTAGTTGAGGAATGTGACTGGACATTAGAAGCGTAAATGCAAACAGCAGTGTCTGTTTACTAGGACTCTTGTCAGCCAACTAGAAGTCAAATGAGGTGTGAAATAAACAGTGTTTTGTGAGAAATAGTGGGCAGTTGCTGCTTCAGTTTGCTCTCAGTAATCAATGACAGTAACACTAATTTACAACTCTGCCACAAGCCTTCATCATGTAGAACAATCGCAATACTCACTAAACCCGATGTCTCATCTTCTGTAAAACCTCTTTCCATGCCTAAATCTTGGCATTTCAACACATTTCCTTTTGTAGCATTGTGGGTTGTAATTAGCAAAAACTCACATCTAACTCACATCTTTCTCTTGCTACTTTATTGCCTGGCATCTAAAACTGTATACTTTTCAGGCTAGTAAATGAGAAATGTTATAGCTTTTAATCCTCTTTTTTAAGTTTGCTGACGCAGTCCCTAAACAGTCTTGTTTATATTCATCACTGTATCTTGTATTTTGAATGTGAAATGTACTTGAGCAGCTGCTTTGAGAGTCTTGTCCAGAGGGGTGTCTATAATCCAGTAAACTACTCAGCACACTAACTAGTGATCTACTGCATCTGGTTGACCATCTGTGGTGGATATAGGTCCCTTCTCTCCGACTCGCATCAGCTCTTTCTTTTTTTTTTTTTCCATCTTCCCTGCCAATACATTCCCTTCTCTTTGGGTTGTCTGTGTTGTGTCTGCCTTGTAGTAATGCAGATACAGTGGCTGCCTGGCAGGAGTCTGGTAGAGGTACCAAAATAGTTCTTTGAAAGAGAGGCTTGATAATGAAATTAGGTAAGTACTATAACAAAGTATTGTGTTAAAATCCAAGGACAATAGATGATAGAATGTTTTCCTGAAAGTATAAGAGGATAGTTGATAGTGATTGGTTTGAATCTCAAAAATGGCTCAGAAAAGAGTGAAGTAAATGAATAACCCACTTTCCTCTCTTGAGAGGTTCTCCTGAATAGGCCTTCAGCAAGACAGTACTATCTATACTATGTCCAAAACAGGTAACATGTATAAAGACTTAGGCATGTTTTTAGCCATATTATCAGCATGGCTATTGGGATCGAAATGTTGGTCTGTTGAGTGGGCTACCACATTGGTCTCTAAAACTATTGGGTGGATTTCTGTTAAGTTTAGTACAGATATCAGTGGTACTCACAGGATGAAACCTAATGACTTTGGTGACCACCCTCACCTTTCCTTCAGCACCACCAGGAGATTGACATTTTTGTCTGATGCCATTTGGTGCACTGATACATGTCACCCTTAACAATGAATAACAGTAACTTCACTGAAACCTGTACCTTTTCAGATGTTGTCATCATCGGGTCAAAAAGTTAAATTTGTCCAATATTATGGCAAAATATCAGCAAAACTAATGGCATTCCCATCAGCCACAGCTGTACTTTGTGTTCAGTATTAATTAGCCAATTATATCGTGCTAAAACAAGTAGAACATGGTAAACATTATAGCTACTAAACATTAGCACCCCAGCCTCATACTGGCTGTAGACCCCTAAGGTCAATTCATCATTTCGTCATCAAATCCGTAAGAATATACGCGCGGCCCAGAATTTGTGGACTGTTTGTACATGTGCTAGAAAAGTAAAATGGATCATCAGTTTGTGCACTGTATGTACTGTATTCCACATGTTTGGAACAATTCTTTTTAAGTGGTCACATAGTTTTTTTCTTTTTTGACTTTTTCATGTTGTTCAGTCAGATATAACAAACAGAGACAGAGGTTGCCATGTCATTTTCTGGTGGGCATTTGTGGAATGTCATGTTTATGGAAACATAGGATGGATGCGATTAAAGTCATCGTGTGTATTGTATTGATCCTATTAGTAGCATATCTGTTCTGTCAGATGCAAATGACGGCCAATTGAAAAAAGCAGTTGAAACACCTCCTGTGTATGTGGGCCATTCAGCTTTTTGAATGAGCTAGCTGAGGTAGTGGAGACTAACAATTCAGCATGACTGGAGCCACACTTGTTGTTTTAGATTACTTCCTGTACCAGTGCTGAAGATTATCATAGCTCATGAACACTGTTTTGAGAATTTGATCAGTATATATGTTTGTGGCTGGCATTAGGTTTCCCTCAAAAATCAGTTGCTAAATGCAAAATGCCTACATATCAAAATAATGTGTAGGACCGTGGGTAGGCATGTTATATCCAGCTGTCCTTTGATATTATGGCAATTTGTCAGTTTGGCTTTTTAACAGTCAGTGCCAGATTTGTTATTGCTCCAGTGGAGCAATAAGGAACTCAGTCACAGAATTACTAGAATGGTACGTTAGGGAGAGAATGACAGGACAGCACTTCCTGCTTATTTATTGCCACATTTTAATTTCCTTGCCGTGATATGACACTGGAGGCAAGTACCCCAGATCCACTGCTAATTGTGTACCATCCCAGCACATCATGGTGGAGAAACTTCGAGTGGAGATTAAGAAGAGGAAGAGAAGCAGAACTCGAGCAGAGATGATAAGCTAATTAGTTGTGGGTTCAATCATTGTCTCCAATTATGACTCCTCTTGTCCAACATTAATACACCAGATGTCATATGCTCACGTATTGGAAAATTCACAGGGAACGACAATCGGGGGGTAGAGAGTCCATAATAACTCAGGTCTGGGAATATTTCAAAGTTGTGTGTTGTGTGTGAAGTGAAATGACATTACACTCCAAACAATACTATGGCAAAATATTCTACCAAGTCCCCAGCCATTCAGCCAAATAAGATGGTAATTCTTATGCGATGGAGACTACAGCTTGTCTTTGAACAAAGTGACATAGTGCAAAGGAGACTGCAAACAATGGCTCTGATTCATCAAGTGCTACGAAGAAGTTTTGTACAGAAAGGATTTGAAGTATTTGCACTCAAATACATCAGTTCTTGATTAAAACACTTACTGAGTCTTTGCAAACATTTGGCCAGATTTTGCTCAGTATTTCATCATTTTTGAAGCATTCCAAACACACAGAGATGTTAATTATTCAGCCCTGATAACTCTCTCTGCCATTCACTACAGTCAACACTGTAAATCCTCTGATCAGCATGAGGAAGAATGTGATTTAGAACAAAGCTTTTAGAATGATGCTGTATTTTATAGCAGGGTTTATAATAGATTCTGGCAATAATCTGTCATTGTCCGCATCCACTGAAATGCCAGGTTTAGCAGGCTTAATGTTGTTCATTGTAGTGTTTTTATCACAATAAAAAAAAAAGCCAATACCAATCCCGTTGCCTTGCTCAGCACTGATAGGTAATTGTTGCTGAATGTTCTGCTGCCCCAGCAATTCTCTGAGCTGCAAACGCTGGTACATCTCTGCAGCAGAGTGAAACACAAAAGACAAACATAAATTTCATCCTGTCACATCCTCAGGAACCACACTATGTGTCATTACTTCTGATGATTGTGTAGCAGAAATTTTCAATGAAACCAGTTTGACAGCATAGAGAAGACCTCCATAAAGAAGCCTGGGCAGCCTTGATAAACAAAGAAAGAGAGCAGTGATTCAGAGTTGGAATCCATGAAGGTGGAGAGAGGGGAAATTGAAAACACATGCGGCATTATTCTGATATAAAGTTGTAGGTCTAACAATCTTTTTGTACTCTAACTCGAAATCTCTTACTTTTGTCTGTGAGACTTGCTTGGACGAGTTTCAGATTGAAACCCACTGACAGTAACTGCACAAATTATCAAGAATTGCTTGAGGAATATGAACTGTTCATGAGCAGATGCACGTACATGAAGTTTGATATATCTTCTGAATGTCTACACAGGTTTCAGCTGCATTTCCCAAGGTAACCAACACCCTTCTCTTCTAATCAGAAAAGCTGTCTACATGAGCCTCGTAACTGCTTCAACTGAGAAAGTATTTGTACATCAAGTCTATTTTCTTCTGTTTTACACTTTTACCTCCAGTGATTCTGTACTGGGCTGCAAAAAACACTGCTGACCTATAACTCAGTACTGTGCCTGAGTGCATCTTGTGTAGACACACACACAGAGCACCTGAGCCACTGCTCTGCAAACATGCTTCTCTCACTACGCCGCCTGTTTAGATATGCTGTTATTCTGCCTGCTCTGCTCTGTTTGTCAGCAACTTTCATTCACAAAAATGTCAACAAAGAGTAAAAAAAAAAGAACTGCGCAACTAAAAGTCCCACTGCTGGTAATCAGCAGATTAAATCATGACAAATTTAGCTACTGTCAGTAGTCGCATTAAAGGACAACACAAAGATGAGAAAATATTATTAGAGTTGTAGACAATGGGTCATCACAGGACTGTGCAGTGGCGGAAATAAAGAAGGAATAAAATGTAACAGTATGACCTCAGAAGCCAAAATGTCTTTGCAAAGCAGCAAATAACAAATTGGTAAATGGGAGGCAGACAAGGTAATGCCACAGTCACAGGGATGAATGAGAGAATTTATTCCATGTTGTTATAATGCTGGTTGGGTTTGGATGATCCACAAGACTGCAACCTGCAGAAAGACCCCAAGGCAGTTGTCGGTGTGTGTCGGTTTTTGTAATGATGAAAAATAACCTTGCTGGACCTATTAGCCAATGTTTTCAAAAAGGTAGGCTATTTAAATGCCAAATCATATCAGATTTTAGGCATTAATAAACCTCAAATCAATCAGTGTTTTCCCCCTGACAGACTTAATATACACGACTTATATAATGACCAACATTAAACCATGAGAGACAAGACACAACAGGACAGACAAAAAGAAACAAAAACAAACATGAAAAGAATTACATACAGTTGCCAGACTAAAATTAAAAAATAAACATAATGGATACAAATCAGGTCAGTTATTATGTATGTTTTTCATTTATCTTTTTTTTTAAGAAATTAAAAAACAGACTCATGGTCTTTGAAGTACAACATGGGAGGTCCTGTTCCTGTACACGTGGTTCTTGCATCAAGTCCAGTCATCATCATAATAAGCATCATGTACAATATCTAAAAGACTTTGTCAGGCTCCTTTGCTGATATATAGTCTCCTTTAAGCAATGTTTAGCTCAAATACCGGTAACAAATGCGTAACTGTAACTGCAAATCAGGTGATGGTAGAGAAGGACAGTTTGTTAGATACCGACAGACCAAAAAACGAAATGAATAACGCAGGAGAGGACAGTGGCTTTACTGGGCAGCGTGAGTATGCTGTAGCTGTGAGAATATTAAGCAGGGAGTTGAAAAGGACAATGCATGATTAGGAAACTTTCCCTGGAGAAATAAAGGTTAAGAAAAATGGCCTAATTCACTGTTTTTATTTTTTGCTATTGTGCAGGTGTTGGTCAGTCATACATCATCCTGTGGCCAACAGTGAACCTCAGTTGAACCTTCTTTATTCATGCTAATAATAATAAACTTGCTATTGTTTAGGTCATCTTCTTCAGCCCTCTGTGGCAGGATGCTTTGCCCTTCTCCCTGTTGAGACAGACCAGCCTCTAATTCAAAACATGAGCTCGCATAGGACATGATGGATGGTGCTCTCTTTCCAGTGGCAGCAGGTCACACCAACTAATATCCTGCATCGTTCACATGCCTGTGTGTGTTATAACAGACATCAGGCTGTTTCTTATCCTTCTGTTTAATCCCATCCCACCCCGTCTCCCTCCTGTTTCCGTTGTTATCGCCCCCTTTCCTGCTTTGTTCAGAAGAAAACAGAAAGGTGAGATTGTGTGTGTATGTCAGTACAGCAGGTTGTGTGCACTCGCAGTTCCCCTGGGTAGCTGGTCAGGTCGGCCATTCTTCATGTTCACTTTCTTGGGGTTTGGTGGAGCAGATTGGTTTCTTTGTTGGGTCTGCACTGGTGAGAGGAAAAGAGAGGGTTGTAAATGTGTTGGTGTAAGAGTGATGCTGCAAGGAGGCGTTTGACCTGTGCACGCTGCTTTACCTGCAGGGAAGGGCAAGTGTATAGAGTGATGTTAAAATCTACCCATATTTAAGATGCATCATCTAACTTTGCACTTTGAAAAGATTTAATTGTTGCTGTTAAACATTGAAACACTATTGAAAAAGTGTACAAGAAATTTGAATCCAAAATGTGCAGTTCTCATACCATCTTAATAATGTAATTTTATGTTGTTATTGGCCTGTTACTTTTAAACGTTATAATAAACAACTTTGGTTGTGGTTCAACTTTGATCTACTATACTTTGTGCAGCTAGATGTCACTGTTGATGTGTTCCCAGGTCTCAGCCAATACATACAAAAATATTTTGTAATTAACTGAAATTATACACTAAAAATTAAAGGATCCCTTAGGCCCCCTTAGGGTTCCTCACTTTCCCACACTGGCCGAACCCTCGATGAACCCTTTGAAACACATCAGTTCTCTGAGGAACTTGTGGTAGTTTTTCAGGATGCTTGAGGAATTCTTTTTTCTGGTCTTGAACCACTTTCGGGGCTTTAGAGCACCTTTCCCTGACCATCTGAGGTTCCTTAAGGGACGTCATCTTATTACATAGTACCTTGAGGCCTTTTATTGATGAAGCTGTATCTGCTTCCTCATTTGGCCATTTGAGGCAGGCTCCAGAAGCAAGTCAGTTATCATAGCCCCCCATGTTAAAATTTCCAGCTTTACAGCAGAATGTTTACAGCCTGGTAGAAAAACCTATGGATGACATCACGGACACTAAGGATGACATGTGTAGTTACTGCGGTAACAGCAAGAGTGGTCTAATGATTCAGGTCCCAGAATTAGGCTTTCTTAAGCAGCCGCTTAGTCAGAGATACAACAGAGGAGCAACTAGTGTTATCCATTTACAGTGAAGCCAAATCAACTCATGATGTTCTAATGAAGAAGTCAGTCAATAACTGGACTTTATGCCACATGCAACTGTGATCTGGTTTTATGCTCTAATATTTTAAACCGATCCACTGTTTAAAAAAATGCTTCACAATGTTTTGCCTATCAACGTGAAGCGGCAGCAGCAGGAAATGCTCAGTTTTCATTACAAACAGCAGTGCTGCATTTCTTGGATCCATTGTTTCCTGTGAATTGCTTGTGCGTGTGAAGACAATTTGAATCCACCACGGGAATGTTTGACTCTGCCATAAAGAGCTAATTTAGTGTGAAGACATTAAATGGCAATTGTTGAAAAAATGCTGACCATAAACAGTTTCAGAAAATGGTTTCTGATTTCATGAAAATCTTGAAGATTATAACTTTAAGACCACGGGAAGTGTTTTTTTGTTTTGTTTTTGTTTTTTGCCAATTCCTCTCACTCACTGTGTTTTGAAAGAAAGACACAAAGTAAGATGAGAAAAGTCAAGCTAAAAGAAACCCTCTTTCCTAGACACAATCAGTATTAAAATAAATAGAAAAATTACAGTGTAGAATTATTTTTCACTGATTTAAGTATCGAATGCAAGCTGATACCTTAATTTGACCCAAGTTTTCATTATTTCCATGTATTTAAAATGGTTACAAATTGCCTATTGTTTGCCTCTTTGTTTGCATGATTGTTTGGAGAAGGTCAGTCTACTTAACCAGGTACTTAATCTGTGCACTTGTATCTACAATAGAATTATCTAACGCTAATTCTAGTTTCTATTATTTTTGTTAATGAAAACTGTTATATATATATATATTAGTTGTCAACCTATTTTTCATGACAAAAACAAGTCTAATAATAAAAAAATCAGAGCTATGATAAATGTTTTGCAGTTTTCATCAGCTTATAAAATCTAAACAATAAAGATGGACAAATGGACATGTTTCAAGGCAGTGTCTTTTTCAACAACTTGCATGCATCTGTGGAAGAACTCTGTATCTCATGATTAGTAAAACATTTTCCTCCACTGTTTAGAAGATGATTGAGCCGCCTGACCTGTTGCATTGCTATTAATAACAAACAACTTGTTAAGTTATGCGTTTGTCAGTGATCTTATCTGACGTCTTTGATAAAGGTACAATGTGTCACAAGGTACTGTTATAAATGAAGCATTGTGGTACTACAGAGATGCCCCGGCATACAAATCATATTCTCCAGATGTAAGGAAAGATGCTTGTTTGGTACAGACCCAGGCATAAATCACATCATCGTCATTGTTATTTCAGTGACCAAGATATTCACAGAGTCCCACTAAAATCATGACTCATTACAATCACTATCTCTGTAAAAAAAAAATAATAATAATAATAATAATAATCACAATACATTGTTTGTTTTAGTTTTCATTCAGCCCTAATTATGGACTAAAATAATCTACAATCTTCAAAACAGCTGAGAGAAACTATGAGAACAAACAGGCAACACAACATCATCTATGAAAAAAGATAAGCTAATGTAACGCTCAAGTTCTGTAGATGTGGAGGTAACAATAACGTTACTTTTTTGGCTATCTTCAGTGTTGCTATAGCAACTAAACCCAGAAAATGAACAGCACTGAACAGTTGAGCGAATCCATAGGTGTAGTAATGCTAGATTAGTAGAAACAACTGAGAGAGAAAATGGTTCTTTTCAGCATTTGACTGAGGTGAGTCAGTCTGTGTACTACTGCAGAGCAGAGTGACACGGACACCTTGCGAAAGACACATGTAACCTTGGTAACGGCACACAAACATGGCGACAGCTGCAGCCTTGAAATGCAATGAAGACATAAACATGAAAAAACTGAATGACTTAAGTTTGACTAAAACAAATACACCTTTGTGTCAAAGGGCTAAAACGAAAGAACAGTTGCCCAAATGAACACTGATTCCAGCAGCGTACTGTCAGAGTCAAGGCAGATTATGTAAACATCATGCAAAGCAATCTCCTGTTAACCTGCACTGTCACACAGCAAATATGTGTCCGACAAAAAGCAATCAGGATTCAACAGCTTAGCAAACATTTAGGAGATTTATATAAATGTGTTGCAGTTAATCCTTTAAAAACATTAAAGGATAAAACCTGCACTTTGCAAATGGTCATTTTCAAAACTTTACATGTGCGTGTGTGTTAAAAACAAATGAAATTATTCACCTGTCATTATTACTTTGTGTTTGGTGTTTGTTACTTTGGTGAATAAATAACCAATTAAATTAGCTTTTTGGGATCAATTTAACCACATTACAGCAAATATATCTCTGGCCGAATGTCCTTTGTACTGGGGTTGCAAGAACAAAGGTGCCCCACAGAAAACAATTCATACACTGGTAGAGTCCTTGGTGAATTAAAGCAATAAATCCACTATTTTGTTTGTTAGCTTCAAATGAATTGCACTGGATCTGGACACCAGAGGCATTTGTCTATTTACTAAATGTAATGAAGTTAGAAGAAGCACTGAACTCAAAGTTGGTGCAAAGTAAACATGATCTTTACGATTTTGCCCTTCACGTCCTTCCTTTAAAGACTCGCCTTGTACTGCAGCCAGTGGCAAAGTCAGACTCAAGAGAGGTCGAGTTAGAATTTATGTGGAATCTTACTTTACTTTCCCTGTTTTCTTGCCTTCTCCTATAAGTTCCCTTAAGAACCATTTTAAAATGCTCATCTTTCACACTAGTATCAATGTATCCTTTGTTTATTTGTTATGATCTCTAAAGGCATCTAAAGCATGGCTACAGTGGGCTGTTATATCAGTTCTGGGACCTGCTTCAGCTGTAGCATCTGTCAGCAACAGCTTGCAGGTAGCATTAGCAGCTAGGAGAGACTGTCTTCATTCAAGCTGCCTGGTGTGTTGCTTTTGATGCAGATGCAGTTGTGTTTTTTTTTAAGTAGAAAAAAAGTCTCTAATTTATTTGTTTGCTTTCATGATCAATCCATAATTAATCTTTGGAGCTATTAGCAAATGCTGTTTTCCACCAAAAGCCAGTGGGAATCCCATAATGACCCCACTTACCCCTGCTGTCATTCACAACAGCAACACCTTATTCGCATCTTAAGTGCCGTCTGCTATGGTAAATCAAAACATGTTTTTACAAAGTAATGTGCTTAAAAAGACAGCTGCATGAACTGTGAAAAACAACACTAATGTGGTTTGACTGTTTAAAAGGGGTTTTTTTGCAGTAAATTAATGCACACAAATAGGATGTGAAATATTTCGGAGTGGGTTTAAATCCAAAACAAATCCATCCTCCTGGTCATGCTTTTGACTGCTGCCAGGGGTCTTTATTAGATAAGACGCATCACTATCAGTCATTTCTGAATAATAAGCGTAGTATAAATAGGAAACTACTGTACGGGATGTAGATGTTTTAACTTTGGATCAATTTCTTGGTATTCTGCAAATGTTCATATCCACAAGAGCAGGAAGTAAAAACTACCTGCCCTTGAAATATTTTGTACATTTACTTGGTGTCAGAGTGTGTATGTACGTGCGAGTTGATTAATGACTTACATGTCCAGTGATTGTGGTCATTTTATGGGTTTTCAGAGTATTTTTCAGGCACTCTCATACAAGTGATCAGTCATGATGAAATAAATTGACAAAGTACAGTCTAAGCTGTTAACACCTGCCAAAGCAAGAATAACACAGGGCCCCGTATAAATAAAAAAAAAAACTAGTTTTGTCCCTACAGCTGCACTTGTGATAACCCTTTTCAATGTTCCCCATCACAGCTGTAACAAAGTCTGCCTTAATTTGTTCCGCTGCTTTCAATTCTTCCTCTCATAAGCAGGAATCATTCAGCCAGACTGACTGCTCTGGTGTCGTGATGCCTTTTTGATGCATCCAATTCTATTTTGATGCCCATCATAGGTCTATTATGAGCTTCCATGTGCTGTGGAAGCAACAGCAGAGCTTCTTTTAATGAAGAGCAGAACAAGCAAGAGATTGGAAAGGATAAAACACACAACCGAATAAATTCCCTCACAATTGATTTTTCCACCTGCTTAGGTCTCTGTTTTAAACTGTGGCAGATGGAAAAAGCTAAATAATGAATGACTGAAGAAGATCATTTGCCAGAGACAAAGCTGTGCTGCTGTGTTTTGTACCTTTTTGCATTAAGTACTCTTTCAGCCTTTCCCTGAACAATTCATTGTTCACCTCATAAACTGCATACTGACCTGTAACTCATGGCAGCATTCATATGTCAGTATATTGATTTGAAAAGGTTAACAGCTGAGTCCTGCATCAAGGAAAATCCATATATTCATCATATTTGCTTATTTGGGAGACAAGCACCTCTCTAACCTGCAGTGTTTTGCATTATTTATACACAAATATTTATATTTCTGATTGCGACTGTCAGTGACTCCCTAATTAATCATAATTGTTTGAACGAGAAGAGGTGTCTACCAGTTGACATTTCACACCGCAGCTGTCATTTTTTTCCAGTCTCTCCACTGCTGAGTGAAACAGATGCAATTCATATATCCATTTCATGCAAAAAAATACACCCATGGGATTAGTCGAAATGCCTCACAAAATAATATAGACTGTTGCTAATAAATAGATACATAATGCTGTTGGGAGTGTCCGGGCAATTACATAGACCACATACTGTTGTAGAGGCGTGACACACCAGACATTAAAGAAAAAAGGATATTAACATGCATAAAGGGAAAGTTGAGGAAATCCATGAGAGTCATTTTATGTTTTTGGCAGAGTCCATGTGGATGCCATCAGTCATTGGTTGTTACTGCTTTTATATAACCCTAAATAACCCAGCTCCTTTTGAGAATATTTCAACTAAAGTACATCACGGATGAATTTTTTGTTTTTTTTTCATCCTTGCAGTGAATTTAAAGTTCTACTTTGTTTTACTATACTGTCCCACTGCTTCGTTTTTATTGAGACTCCATAATTTTAAGATTTGCAAAAGGCTTTTCTTTATTTAAAAATGAGCACAATTAATTGAAAGATGTCAGAGTCAGAGTCTGATCAGTCAATACAATGTAACATTGATAACACAAGGAATTCCATGCAAGATCATCAAGTTCTTATATAAATGCATTGCACTTAGTTTCACTAATCTGTGTCTGATTCAGATTCTTAATTTTATTCTGATGTACTTCATATCTTCAATCTTTGAACCAATATAGAATTGTACATTAACATTTCAAGGCTATATCAATATTGTCTCTCTAATACAGTTTTTTTTATGTATTCTTTATTATATATTTATTATTTTATATTATTATATCTGTATTTGTATTCAATTATTTCAAGTTTTACTGGTTGAAAAAAAATCCTTATACTTATTATTATTATTATTAGTAGTAGTAGTAGTAGTAGTAGTAGTAGTAGTAGTAGTAGTAGTAGTAGTAGTAGTAGTAGTTGCAACACATGAGAAAATGTTACCATATGCTGCTGTTTTTGTTTGTTTGTGGGGTTTTTTCAGGGAGTGGTAGATTATTTTTTACTGTCAGTGTGATTCAATTAAAAAAGGGACAATAATATTTAAAGCTCTTTTACAGAGCTATAAAATAAAGACCATCCAGTCTCTGTTGGATGATCTTTTGATTACAAGGTGCATTTCAATTTTAGAATGACAGGAAGTGGTTGGTCATAGCAGGAGATTACCTCTATGAATAAAGGGATGGCTTCAATAGTGAAAGCGAGGTAGACCTCCCTTTGTGCCCACATAAAGGTAACTACTCATCATTCAAGTGTTTTGCTGTTTATTTCCTTTAAATACGGCACCCTGTAGTGAACCTACATACTGCAAAGAGCAAAGTTTAGAATTTTTCCACTGTATTGCAGTTGTAATGATGTTTGATGCATCATAGTGGGTATGCAGTCAAACGTTATTACAACAAAGCAGTCACAGCCAGGAGAATGTCATCTCTCATCAGCTGACAGACAGAGAGTGGAGCAAACTGTGAAATCATTTGTCTGATTGTCTGTCAACTAGGAGCAGGACTCAGCAACAATAACAACAATCCCTGTGGTTAAATCTCCGTCATTTGTTAATAATCCTTTATATTTCTGACTCTCTGCCTTCAGTGCCTGCAGTGCACACCAGCCTACCTGCCATGACTTCTACAACAACACGAGAAAAGTTTTACTCTGAAGAAGAGGAAGTTTCATATTGAGTAACTATTACTGTAAACATGGTCAATAACTGAGACTCTATGCAGTTCACAATCATAATGGCGGGAGATTTACTAGCTGAAATTCTTAATCATTTTTTAAAACACTGGATTCTTGATTTCACACAGAGGTAGACAAAAGCAAGTTTCTAAATTCCAGTATGTTACTGGCATATTTTGTCCAAACTTAAATGAGAACCCTGTACTAGGATCACAGAAACACACTTAATGGCCACATACAGTATATACTGTTATGCTAAAAGACAGAGGCTAAAGCTGCATGCCTCAGGTAAAAATTCACCACCATGGCTGTTGATATGTTACTGAGAAGGCATGGAAATTATGACCACATTTCAAGGTAGAGGTAGTTAGCCCCAGATTATCATAAAGTGCAGAAATCATTAGGAAATGTAACCCTAACTTGATGTTTAGCTTCCAGAAAAGCAAGCAACATGGAGGTTATAATGGCTAAGAGAGAAAAGCCTTTGATGATGAGGACTAGCTGATGTGTTTGGCAAATTTAACGCTATCTCAGATATAACGGGGCTGGGTTTGCTAGAAGAGAGTCAACTTTCCCAAATGAGGACTGAGCTTCTGATGTTACATTACACTCTAATACTGTAGCATCCAGAACCAGCTCCCATGAAATCAGTAAATAAAAGAGAGGTCCTGGCCCTGAAGGGAGCTCTTTCTAACATTCCCTGTAACTGCCCCAAATAACGCAGGTAGTTGATGATATGCTGCTTGGCTTTGTAAGTTGTTTTTCGTTTTGGAGAGGCAAAAAGAAAAAAAACACTACCCCCACCAAACTCTTTGAAGGTAAATATCTCTCTAATCTTCTCTTCAACCTTGTCAAGCTTTTGGAAATCCAAGCCTGCCAGACCAAAATAAGGTTGCAAAGTAATGACAGGACAATCATTGTCCAATCTCAACTGAGCTGAGAGCCGATTTTCTCTGAACTTGGTTGAGGGTTGGGGTATGGCCTAGGGAAGAACCCAATACATTTTAAGGCAGATCCAGATCATTTACTGTGAGCCTTTTCACTGAAGTCCGGTGTATGTTGTTTGACACTGGCCTTGGCAGAGGTCTATGCTCCCTGAGTGACCGTCTAGTTATTTCAATGTGATCAGTCAATCTTTGCAAGTCAACCCTTTGTGTTGGTATGGGCTAGATCATATATGCTCATCTCTACTTTGAGAAATACTTCTCCATTTTTTTCTTTCAGAGGGGATCTGAGCAATATCATGGTCCCTTTTGCATGTATTTATTCAGGCAGAGCAGAAGGCTGGTTTCTGATAATACCCCAGCTCTTCAGTTTGTGGGTAGTAAACAGGAGGTAGGTAAGTCTGACGATTATTGTGTTTTCAGCAATCGAGAGTGGGAGCTTTGGGCCAAAAAAACATAACAACAGTCAGAAAGTGGAATACCAGCACCCACCCACGTCTGGGCAGAGTGGCCCTCAAGAGGCACAGTGGTCAACAGTGCATGGTGCTTACCTGTCAAGAGTCTCATTGTGTCTAGAACGCAGTGGAGAGGAAACTCAGAGGAGCCAAAGAGGCCAAACAGCCAGAGAAGAGAAAAAAGGGTGTTTTGACAAGTGCAAGTGTTTAAGTTTAACTTTGAAGATCAAAAGCAAACCCCTGTGCTTGATCTGTTTTTATTCCTCTGCGGAAGCAACAGCTGTGGCCAAAGGCACTATGTATTCAGGCTGTCCGTCCTATCCTAGTCCATCCTATGTCCATCTTATTCTCCTGATCACAGTGTGTCAGGGGCGCCTTTAGGGAATTGCTTCAGATTGGGCACAAACAATCACTTGGACTCAAGGATGAACTGATAAGATTTTGGTGGTCAAAAGGTCAAAGGTCACTGTGACCTCACAAAACATTTTTTCTGGTCAAGAATTTGTACACTAATTATAACAAAATTTAACATAAATGTCTAATAGGACAAAAAGATTCCATTTTATATCCAAAAGGTCAAAGGTCGACTTCACTATGATATCATAATATTCTTCAAAAACCCTTTAATGGCTGTAACTCAGGAACAGAAGGGGAGATTGTGACCATATATCACATTTGGTCAGATATTGAACTGGTAACAATAATCTTGGGTACCCACCTTGACACTGTGCTGATTGTGTAGATCTTCTGTGCTGCTGGGTGGAAGATGTGTGTGAAGTATCCATGTTTCGCAATTTGTAGCTCCTCAACAGCAACATCCATATTTGAATAATTGTCCGACTTGCTATTCTTATGGATGTGGGTAAAACTTTGCGTTGTAGCATAATCAGTTTTTTTAGTCAAGGATGTGAACACATTCAATCAAATAATACACTTCATAGCTTTTATTAAACTCCTTCTAAGTCTACACTACATATACGAGCCTGGACAGACATGAATGTAAACTGCAACTTACCTGGCAGAGGCGTGCAACCGCGAAGCAGTAATTCTAGTTTTAGAGTTGCCTTGAGGAAATTGGTTGTATGCATAATATGCACTCATCTCTCCTGCTTGTTGGCTCCCCCTCTTTTCTAATTTCTCTGTTTTTCTCTCAAAACAGTACCTATTGTGCACCAGTAAACATTGTTTCCCATCGCTTCACATCACACTACTTAAACTTCATGTCTGCAGCCTCTCCGGGAGACAATTCCAGCGTCTTTTCCAAACCTACTTACAAGCTTGTCCCATCAGTCTGTGTTTTTATATCAATTTGTTCCACTACACACCGGCATGGCTCACAGCTTTGGCCAGCAAGTCGAACCTTGTTTTCTTCCTGGCCCTGACTCCCACTGGCATGGCTTTGTTATGCCCAGACTGAGCTGAATAGATAGCAGTGGTCCTGTTTCTTCGCCTCTGTCCACCTGTTACAGCAGCCATTCATCTGTGTAATCGAATTATCAGAAGCCCAGAGGAGTCGGAGAACAACAGGCATTTAAATGAGATTGTCCTCCTGTTAAAAAACAAGGCCATAGGTCAGGGGTATGCAATTAAAGTTCAAAGAGGTCCAGTTAGAGAAAATTTCCTCAACAAAATAATAATGACTAAATGTTCTTTTCTCATTTCAAGCAAAAATAAGGGCTATAAAAAAACATAGTGTTTTGAAAAGTGTGCAACTTTAGATAAAGTGCTTAGTGTTATAAATGTGTAGATTGATTTTCCCCTTTTCTTTTTTGTTAACTCTTACACATCTTTTCCAGTAAACAACCTCAACACATCTAAACAATTGAACAGCTTTAACACCTAATTTTCTCTTTCTTTCCCTCTTAAATCCCACTCCCCACCTCTCCCCACTTATTTCTCTAACTATTTCTCTCATCTCATCTCTCCCCTGTGAGTCTATCTCAGTGAGTGACTTAAGTAGCAGTGATTGGCTGAGCAGCATACCTTGAGATGATTTACAGTGCATGCAATCGGTCTGTGAGTTGCCAAGGCAGCTAAACCAGTGCTGTAAAAGCTAGAAAATCTGCGTCTGTTAAAATAGAAACACTCAAAATTTTGTAATGCACAATAATTTATAGGTCTGGGACCTATATAATATCTGTCCCATCTGGACCTGCCAAGCACAAAGCAGACAGACAGTTAGCAACATCAGTAGCTTGTGAAGAACGAAACAGCACTATAAAGAAAGTGAATACTGGTTGGTGTCTGGTGGTCAGACATGACTACAAATGAAACATTATGTTTTTCCTCTATCTGCTGGATGTAAATAAGCAGCTGTTGCCAATATAATTACCCAATCAACCCAAAAGTCAGTGTCAGTGCTGTGTTTACAGCTCATTTCTGCCAAAAAAAACAAAAAAACTAAACGTCAGTTAAAGCAGGTTTACTTCTATCGTAAGCAGTTATTTGAAAGGGACTATTTTGTGTCCTCAAAACTGTAATTTTCTGATGTATCAAATTCAATACACAATATTGTGGAATAGTTAGTAAACTTTTTAGGTAGACTTTTAAATAAAATGGCACAATATGGAGCGCTTTCAGACAGAGTCAAAGAAAGATCAGGGAAATATTTCTGAGGCCTGAAGGAATAATTCTACCTCGGTGGTTGTGTAGAGCCAGTAATTATGTTTCCATTAAAACTGCCAACAATATTCAAAAACGCTATCCTGTCTTTTTTGATATGCCAGTTTCTTTGTTATTTACCTCATCCACAGTGCACAGACTCTTCTGCAATATTTTTTATTTATTTATAGCATTTACACTTTTTTCATGCACAATGATGCATGAAAACAAGTGAAGGAAAACATACCTATGGTGTATCCTAAGTAATATCTATAGGTCAACACTTTTTCTGACTCCTCTCATATGTCTCATGTCTAGGTACGGAGACATGGTGCCAAAGACAATCGCTGGAAAGATCTTCGGCTCCATCTGCTCCCTGAGCGGTGTGCTGGTGATCGCCCTGCCCGTCCCTGTCATTGTCTCCAACTTCAGCCGCATCTACCACCAGAACCAGAGAGCAGACAAACGCCGCGCTCAGAAGGTAAAAGATGCTCCTGTAGGGATAGTCAAAGATTATGTGTGGTTTAAATTAGATAAACGTGTGTGTGTTTGTGTCACAGTGTGTGCACATTCACATTACCTGGCCATTAGTAGTGTGCACGCTCTTGATGTTCAATAGACAAAAAGGGGCACAGGATTATTAGATATTGTTAAGTTAATTGAAGTGAATGGGAGGTTGAAAACGCAAGGTGGGTGGACAGTAATGGTTATGCCTGAAAGACCTTTCAATGTTTTTTTTTTATATTCAGATCATTAAAATAATGGCAGTGGGTTAAAAGATCTTGATGACAGATGAGTTTCTTTTTTTACAACATGTACAGGAGACACATTTATAAACTTAAAAAAAAATAAAAGATAAAGGGGAGAGGATTGACCCCAATTAGTGCACCGAAAATCACTGTCTTTCAATCTACGCACCACACACACACACACACACAATGGAAATTTGTTGCCCTTCAGACCCACATTAGTCATTGTCCTTCTTCACATGCACACACACTCGTTGCCTCTCTCTTTCTCACACACACATTGACACACACTTCAGATCCAAGTAGCAAATGGTAGCTATCCACTCACTACACTCACCCGGTGGGCTTGACCTTTCTACAGGGCTAGATAAGAGTGTTATTAAGTTAGAGAGCAGCTGTTGATAGCTAATTGAGGAGAGAAAAAGTCTGGTTTGAATCAGAATTTTTTTTCTTTCATCCAATTCAAACACAAAGGAGCGAGGCTCTCCTGACACCTTCATGTGGTCCAGTTTGGCTCTTGTCAGGTGAAATCCTAAATGTGAAATCCATTTGACCAATAAGCACTGAAGTCGTTGGGGGGAGAACAGGGGGGTTGAATAAAGGATTTATCCTGCTGGTCTGGGGATCAAACAAGTAACAGATTACAGTCAGCTTCAAGTCAGCTTCTCTGATATTTAATGAAACTATTGTAGTTTGTGATGCTACAGTGACTTCCCATTGACATGGTTCATTGCTCCTGATCCAACATTGCTACAGATGTTTCCTAGCATCCAATTTACACGTGACTAAAGACTTGAAGAGCGAAGATAATTCTTAAGTTTTATTGATACAGCCCCATTTAGTTACATTTACACTTAGAAATGGATTTATGAAGAGCTGGTGCGACCCAGTCCTGCTCACTGACTAGTGAATATTGTTTTGATATCAGTATGTTTATTTGGGGATGAATAAACTGTTGGCTTGCAACTGTTACTGACAGCAGGAGAGACTGAAAGTGCTGGGGGGACAGACAGTGGAAGTTTTTTATTATTATTGTAGAATGGTGGCTGTTGTGACTGGATAGCTTTTTATTGTATGATTATATTTTAATGTTGTGTTTTATTTTTGTGTGAGAGTTATTAGTTTACTTTAGAAAAAAATAATCACTGTAGATTCTGTCCAAGACAACAATCAGTCTATGTAGTTTAAAAAAAAAAAAAAAAAAAAACTTGCTTATTTTGTGTTGACATATTTGTATGGGTATAGGAGAGTATTACAGTTACGCTACTGATAAAGTAGGTTAAACACCACAAATTTAAAGTAAAATGTTCATCTGACAGCATCAATTGTAATTTAGATAACTGCCCCAAATGCAGTTGAAGCTGTCGTGTGAGATCTCAGGAAACTGTTTTTTGTGTCTCATCCTGAATAAAATATTACAATATACCAAGGATATTATTTACTTGTTGACTGGCTTCAGCAGTCACATAGGTGTTATAACATTTAGGTTGACCTGCTTTATAGCACAAAAAACAACAACCTTGTCCAAGGTTAACTGTGTATACTAGTACAAACTATTGTTTTTATTGATTCGGAGGCTTTTCCCTTGAAGGAAGTTTGTAATTTTCCTCATTCATCAGCAGTGGTTGTAAAACATGTTTCAGACCACGATGGGCCAGTAAAACTCCTCTGTAACACACATACTAATGAAGTTATTTTAACATTAGCAGTTCCTAGGGCTTACACATCCCATTAAATCAGTGAGAGGAAAAACTGTGGGATACATAACCCACTATAAATGAAAAATTAATTATGTGAAAATTAAAAAGAAATAACATTTTGTTGCAGCTATTATGCTGTGGTCATGGAGGAAGCTCTCTCACTGGAAATGCATTACGTCACCGGACCAGAATCAAATACCTCAAATAATCAAACATTTTTTGCAAAATTATATTATGAATATAACAGACATTACATTAATCTAACACTAGACTGTATTGTTCCTTGAGTGCCTGGCAGTGAGTGGGTCAAACTGAAGCATTTAATCAAACCAGACTGGTAGTATTGGATTTGTTAGCGAGGTGCATTTCATAGCTATCAACTTGTCATTGTATTGGAGATGATATAATTTCCTCTTATTCAAATTAATTATTTTTTTAAGCATTTGAGGAACTGTTTTGACTGCCTCATTGGCTTAAAAACTGACAGTCAATGTTCAAACAGCTTTAAACTAACATGAAAAAGAAGCCTGCAAAGCCGAAATTTTTTAATCTATAATCTTACAATTGATTAAAGATAAAGGTCCAAAACAGTTACTAAACGGACTTCTATACTACAGCTGTTTTAATTTTAAATGTTAACATAGCTGAGAAGGATAAGACAGAACTTTATTCTTACCAAAGGAAGTTTCTGTGTCAAAGATACTCAGTATACGTTGTAAAATAGATAGAGAGAGAACGAAAACAAAGGGAGGTGCAAACTGGACATGAGAGTGGGACACATAAATTAAAGTGTTACATTGGTATACAGGTGCATAGGGAACCTGGCACTTAGCATTCAGGAGCTGTTCTGCTGCACTGGTCTGTGCAATTTTCTGTTCTTACCGTGTATTTATCCGGTAAATACCCACAACTACAAGAGGGTCACAGAGACGCACCTGTGACCTGATTTTTTATTCACCAATGCACAGAATTCTCCTACTATAGCCTGTTTTCCCCTATAGTAAGACTGTGAGAAGGAGAAGAAAAAGAGACAAACAAGGAGATCTGTTGTATAACCCCATTTACAAAAAAGTTGGGACGCTGTGTAAAATGTAAATAAAAACAGAATACGATGATTTGCAAATATTGTAAACCATTATATAATTGGAAATAGAACAAAGAAAACATATCAAATGCTGAATTTCTGAAATTTGATAGTTTTATGAAAAATATTTGCTCAATTTAAATTTGATGCCAGCAACATGTTTCATAAAAAGTTTGGACAGGGGCAACAAAAGACTGGAAAAGTTGTGTAATGCTAAAACTGTGTAATGTTCAATAGCCGGCATCCATGATGGTGTGGGGGTGTATTAGAGCCCATGGCTTGGGGAGCTTGCACATCTGGGAAGGCACCATTAATGCTACATGATATATATAGGTTTTAGGGTTTTAGAGCAACATGCTGCCATCCAGACAACGGCTTTTTCAGAGAAGGCCTTGCATATTTCAGCAAGACAATGCCAAACAACATTCGGCGCATATTACAACAGCCTGGCTCTGTAGTAGAGGTGTCCAGACGCTAAACTGGCCTTCCTGCAGTCCAGACCTGTCACCCACTGAAAACATTTGGTGCATCATGAAACGAAAATTACAACAAAGGAGACCCTGAAGTGCTGAGCAGTTGAAATCCTATATTAGGCCAGAATGCGACATTTCACTTTCAAAACTCCAGCAACTCCTCAGTACCCAAACATTTACAGAGTGTTGTTAAAAGAAGAGGTGATGCAACACAATGGTAAACATGATGTTTTGAAACGTGTTGAAATGTGTTGCTGGCATCAAATTCAAAGTGAACATATATTTTTCATAAAACAATAACATTTCAGAATTTCAACATTTGATATGTTGTTTTTGTTCTATTTTCAATTAAATATGGGTTTACATGATTTGCAAATCATCAAATTCTGTTTTTATTTACATTTTACACAGCGTCCCAATTTTTTTGCAAACGGGGTTGTATATTAACCCTGTTCATCCGATCCCCCTCTTTCTATTACTGCATTTCTCCTCGCCTTCCCTTCCTCTCCAGGTCTCATTCATCTTCATCCTTCTCTAACAGCAGGCAGCTCCAGGCTCCCATTACAATTATGTCATCATCTGGGGATTTGACTTTACAAAATGGTCCTCATGTACCCATCCTAGCTTCATAGTCAGAAAATAGAAAGTAGAGAATCTCAATTAGGTTTAATGATAGTCATTCCCCACCTCAGTATAGAGTTTCTCCTCCTCATGTTCAGTCACCCACAGAGGGTTAACTAGCCAGAGGAACAACCCCTGATACTAATGCGCCTAATTCCCTGACAAGGCAAAAAGAAAACTTCCCCAGAAGACGATGACAGGTTTCTTTTCTTCTTTTTTTTTTTTTTGTTCCTGCAAAAATCAGCAGCACTGCGTATTCACCATCAGCGTGTCGGTGAGTGTCGAGGCAGTAAATGGACTGAGGTCACGCTGGTAATGGGACAGCTAAGTCCAGTGGAGCCAGGAGGTGATAGCAGGTTGTTGAGAATGAAAAACAAACAAAAAAAAAAACGACCAGAGATGTGAGAGCAAAACAAGATGACAGGAGAGAAGGACAGAGAGAAGGAGGTCAGACAAAAGAGGAAAAAAGAGAAAGAGAAGAAAAAGGAGACGGTCACAGCGAGAAGAGGAAGAGAGGCTGATTGGGGTAGAGGAAAGAAAATAGAAAGAGGAAAAGGTCTCTATGTGAAGTAGTTTCAAGGCTCACTTGTCTTTGAGGTGAAAATTTCAGCCCTTTTTCCCTGGACTGCTGCACACTGGCTGTCTGACTGTCTGTCGGTGGTAATGTTGGAACATATAAGCTTGATTTGCTCGGTCAACCAAGATCACAGATGAGAAAGTAAAATAATGAGAATCGATCACCCTGGGCTTTACATGGAGCGTTGAGGAGGCTGATTAGGACTGTCTTTGAACAGAGTGTAACTTTAGTGACTGTGAAATATTTCATCATCACCCTTTAGGAGTAATTTATCTTTAGAGATGAGTTTGTGAATTGCATGAATACTAATTTATGTTTACATGTTTATGTATAATGTAATGTTTATACTAAAAAGTTGACCTTTTCCTGCTGCTATTTAGTATCAATTTGAAAGCTTTTTATGGCAAAAGTACTGAGCAGTATTTTACTGTTTCCATCAGAATTTCATACCTTGTCTAAGGCAGAATTAGTTATTTAGACCATACAGGGCATCAAATTTGCAACCAACACCCAGCAAAGCTGATTATAATAATAAAAAAACATATTAATATTCAGTATATTTGTATCAATTCCAGAGGTGAGGACTGGAGTCATAATTTTCTTTAATAGAGAATTGACATAATTGTATCAAGAGAATGACCTGGTGCTTGACTTGAACTTATTGATTTATACTTAAAGTGATACTTTGGGTTATTTGATGCAGGGTTGTGAGGGGTAGTCATAGTAAAGCATAGCATAGTCTTCCTGCAGTAGAGTCATATCAGCGCGCTGCCAGTGAGGAGAGGCAGCAAAGAGCACCGGCACACTAGCAGAGCAATGTGCTGCTGTGGACGGGGTCAGCAGAAAAATGTTTGATTTTTTTGGATGTTCAACAATCCAATATCCATTGTAATGTAGACTTAATTTAGAATATATTCAGCACTTTATCCTCCCGTCAAAACAAAGTGAAGTTTAGCTCTTTCTGATTCACTCAGCTGACATGCAGCCACAGTCGAAGACATGAATATGGTAGTTCAGCGGTTGAAAAAAAAAAAATGCAGTACCTAAGGAAAGTGCTGTTTGTCTTAAAATCAAACACACTTCTAGTGAAGACTGATTGATTCTCCTAACTTTAACCAGGTGTTGTGAGTGTCCAAACATAACCATAAAAGTGCTCTAGCAATTACAAACTGATATTGTATTTTAAGATCAGATATTTTTGCAGAAAATAAATACTTCATTAATTAACAATGTTTTCTCATGATGTAAACAGAAAGCTTAATCTATAATCTGAAGGAGTTTCCTACAAAACATATTTGCTGTTGAATTTTAGTTGTATCAAAACGTCATTTTTCAGGTTGCCATTGGAAGCGCACCACGGTGATTCACCTAGAACATATAAATAGTCCACAAGAATAAGACCGTTATCCCAACAGCTACTCTAAATGTTGACAGCTAGTATAGTGGCTATCTTAGTTAGCAGTAAGATGGTCCTAACATTAAAAATTCAACTAAATCACACATTCACAATGACAAAACAGCTGTAATAAAAGAGTACCTACAGATCATGTTACAAGGCCATGTGAGGAGTAAAGAGGCCTAATTAGCTCTGACAAAATGGTGGCTGTAACAATGTCAGTTAATCAGCATCTGTTGTAGCAAGAGATTCAACTGAAACCAGCTGCTGGTGACAGATTAGATGATAATCTACTTTTTTTTTTTTTAACAAATCCCACAAAAAGACCAAAAGCTTCAATGACTTCATCTTTCTGAAAAGTATGGCCTATAGCCAAAGCCTGATATATCTTATTCCTCTGTGGCTCCATTGTTATCCACAAACTTTGAAGTGCGCATCAGAGAGCCACACAGAGAACTGGGGGACACATTCCTTATTCTCATCCAACTAATTTGGTTCTCTGAACGCAGCCTGAGGATTGATTTGTTCATCCTAGATGAAGTTATCTTATGTTTGAATAAAGGAAAAGTGTTGAAACCATGATTAGTGTTACCACTGTTTCCTCCACACTTTTAAACTTTAGATATGACAAGTGAATGTGGTCGGACCACGGCATGATGGGTGAACTTTTACTATACAAGATTTTTTTAATGTGATAATCTCTAAGGTTTTGAACTAATTGACTTTATGTCTTCAAAGCAATTTACTGATCATAAAATGAATACAATTTGAAATAAAAAGAAACTGTGTATAACTTACTTACTTTTTATTCAATTTAATCGAATTAGTGCCAGACTGTAGAGTTAACAGATCAGGTTCATGGTCCCCTAATTACTCTGCCAGCTGAAGTAATAGATAATAATAAGCCTGCTGTGAAAATGAAAAATGAGTAAAATATTGTAAAAAGAAGCTTTAATTGCATGAACAGTTAAAACAAGTTAGTCATTTTCTGAGTTTTAGTGTTCAATTGAAGTTGAATGTTTGAATGTTTTTCAGATTGTGTTTTTTAGCTTTCAGTAAAGCATATTTTATCATGTATAAGTGCAGGTAATTCAATTGTCATCAATAGATCGTGACATCAATAGATCATACTGATTTCTCAACAATCTGCGTGTTCTTATCTAAAATCATAATAGTAATCTATTTTTTCACGATATAATTAAACAAGCATCCCGGTCACGAGCCTGCTCAGTGTGAATTAGCTGCACTTAGGGGCTTGATGTTGTGACAACAGCTCCAGATGAATTTTTAACCAATGTTGAAGATGCAGAAAATCCAGACTCATATTGTCAAACTGTCAACAGTTTGACTTGGATGACTTGGTTATGTAAACTCAAAGTATGGGGCGCTATTTAAATACTGAAGCACCAAATGCATATTGATCTATGGTTGGAGATAGTTCCCAATAAATTCAGTATTTACTCCTGTAATGATTTCTGACAATTGCACCACTCAGCTGTATTAGAAAACAATTAAACTTAGTTTTTTTCTGTTACCAAGGAGAAACAAGCTCTGTTCTAGTGTTATTGTACAATTAGAATTTTTATGTTTTGACCAACGCAAAAAGCATGGTTTGCAGTATGGTATCACCGTATAAAAATGGACACTGCAATGCACAGTTGCAAATTAAATATTTTTTCCTGCAGGACTAATATTTATCCTCCTGTTACACCTTTATCAGCCAGAGTCTTGATTTTAAACTACTGTGACTTAAAACCTGGCTCAGTACTTCAGACCGGCTCTGAACTTAATCAAATTTGACATGGTCACACCTCAAAACTTCAGAAACAGCCAAAATTTCATTAGTTCAGAATCGCATCAGAGTAGAGGCTTCCTAGACAAGAACTGAGCTCAATGGACCATCACAGAAGACAGGATGCTCATCAGAAGCTCTTGCACTTACAGAGGGATCAGAGTTAGTTATTCCTTCATATTTTTTTCCTCCTTATGTCGAGAAGAGCCTTTGATCAATAAGAAAAGCAGGCAGCACATGACGGCACTTTCACTTTCAAATTCATTCACTCTTTAACTAGAGCTTGAAAGAAAGAAGCAGATACACCCCCCCCCACCCCCCCCACCCCCCCCACCCACCCCCACCCCCCTCCTCTGTCTCTCCATTTTACACACTGCACACGTCCATACACAATCATTATTATTACATCTCAGTCTGCAGTATTCCTCACACATTCACAGGTATCTGCAGTCTGACGGACAATTTCTGAGGCATCCAAACTAATTCCATTACTTTTGATTCACGCCTGGGAAGCAGAGATTGCTCCGTCTGTCTACTGTTTCTCAAATGCATTTACGGGGTAGAGAAAGCTGCGGGACAAGGTTAAAGAAGTCTCTCACCTTACGCATCCAGGCGCACTCAAGGCAGCAGTGTTTGTTATGGACACATCCCGATATCCAGTTCATTTAAAGAAATTCCCAATACGATTTCGCTCTCATCTCCTGTTTGTCACTCTCTGTCTCTGTTCTGTTTTCATATTCATTGTTTAAAGGATTTTATCATTTGTCTGTTTGCTACACAGAGAGGAGGACGTGAGTGTAAAAAGTTGAACACCAGGTTCATTTTTTCACCAGTGCTTTTAAGAGTGGAATAAACAGATAGATGTTGGTAAACAGGCTTTGAAATGGGAATCATTTTACATCCAGCAGACAGGTGCATTGTCAGAAACTCCTCGGCCTCTCAGTGGCAGAAATGGCACCAATGCAATGAAGAACAATCCATTAGCCATTAGCTGTGTGTCTCATTCACTGACAGACTACATCAGCAGGTGGCCTTGGCTTCATATTGCATTTGTAATTTTTCCAGGTTTCAGCATAGTTCTTGTTCTTTTTTTAATTTTTTTTTTGGATGATTAATAGTGAATGTTTATGGTTGAGTTTGAATCTTCAGCAGTATCCCTGATCCCAAGGATCAGTTTGAAGTGTTTTAGACTGAGGGGTCCTGCAACTCGTTTCAAAAATTGCAGTTTCAAAGAGATATTCGTCATTATTTATTTGGATCCTCATTAGTTTGAGTTTGCTAGTCTTCCTGGGGTCCACATAAAATTCTGATTAAAAACCAGCAGCAGTTTAAAATAACACCGTATCAATGGAACATGGAAGATGGTCAAAAAGAGAAATTACTGACGAAAAGTCGAAAAGTATTTTCATCATCAATTAGTCTGACACCGTTTTCTTGATCCATTAGTTGTTTTGTTTGTG
Organism: Trachinotus anak; assembly: GCF_046630095.1. Lineage (NCBI taxonomy): Eukaryota > Metazoa > Chordata > Actinopteri > Carangiformes > Carangidae > Trachinotus > Trachinotus anak. Next base: position 21,383,276 of record NW_027273864.1, on the reverse strand, counting down.
TGTTTGTGTGTGTGTGTGTATACACTCCAAGATGTACAGTTAAAGAAAAATCCAAACACAAGAAAAATTATTGTATTTTTGCTTACATGCAGATCAAACAGATAAATTTTCTGCCAAATGACTAATGGATTAATCGACTAATCAGCTTTATCCTCATACTCGTGTACGTTGGATCTCAGCCTGTTCCTCATAGATTGAGCTAGGCTCCTTACTTCCAGTTACGCAATATCTATGACATACACCCTATGATATTTTAGATATTTTAGTCAATGACATGTATCTGATTTGTGGCAACTGTTTGGGGAAGGTCCTTTCTTGTTTCAGCACGACAGTACCTGTGAGCCAGATCCATGAAGAAATTATTTACAGGCCCTATCGCACAACATTACCACTGCTCTTATGAATGAATAGAAGCGAATGCAGCCTGCAGCCAGGTTACAAAATCTTGTGGAGAGACTTCCCAGAAGAGTGGAGGCGGTTATAGCAGCACATTAATGCCCATGGTCTTGGAATTAAATATTCAAAAATGACATATGGATGTACTGTATGGTGTCCAGGTATTTTTTTTAGTGTAGAAATCTTAGATTGTCAGGGTAAAAGCAGTACAGTAGTAGCTGTGAGGATTACTACAGAGTTTGGGTGATGAGTTGGCAGATTCTCACCACTGAATAAAGCATTAGTCATCTTCCGTGACCTCCCGCCCACCCTGTCTGATGCTGTGACCTCTTCTTCTTCCCACGCCCAGAAAGCCAGACTGGCCAGGATAAGAATAGCCAAGTCCGGCAGCGCCAACGCTTTCCTCCAGAGCAAACGTAATGGACTGCTCAACGAACTGCTGGAGCTGAAGGTGAGAAAGACCTCTGACCCTCTGAACACACAGAACCACCAACAGCAGAGTGACGAGCTCATTACTGGGAAGTAACTTCAAATTTGGTCATTAAAAATGACATGAAATATCAGCAGATTGTAATTCAGATTAATCAGATTGTTCCTTGTTCAAACACCCATCTACTAATTATTTCAGTTCAGTGCAACCCAATAGCTTGGAAGCAGCAACTCCACATCTGCAGTACACACACACACACACACAATTACCTACACACACACAAGATGACAAACAATTACTGTCATAATTAACCAAAGGACAATTTAAAAGTCATTTAGAGGCTATAAAAGAGCAGCAGAAGTTGGAGTCATTACATTCTTGTTATACAGAGCAGGGGTGATAGCAGAGGAGTCACGCCAATAATCCTCTATACGAGTGTTATCAGCGTAATCACACAAAGTACTTTACCTAGCTCTCTTCAGTCCTAGACGTGATTTAATCCATGTCTGTAAAAGTGGCAAGCTCAGACAACAGAGGCTGTTTTTATTTTACTTGCTTGCTCAGTAGTTTGTGGCGATAATTAGGCTGTTAGTGCATTAAAAGAGGCTGCAGCAAACTTCAAAACTGCACCAGTGAACCATGAGGCAGTGGAGGACACTATATTCTCACAGACTCCTGTTCCTACACAACAACACATTTCTATCTTACCTCTTCTTTATAATTGTAAACAACCTTGTTATTCTGTTGTGTTCACAGCTTATACCCACAATAATTTAATACATTTTTCGGCTGATTGTGGGCAACAGAAACAAGCTGTAAACACAACAAAGACATTATAAAGCTGGTATGGTGAACTTGTTAGCAAACATTTGCCTACTTTCATGTCCAGTATAGACACAGAGCAACATTACCATTTAGTGAAGGTCATGTTTCTGACCACTATTCACTCTTCTTTACCTACTGTGCATCAGCTAGTCACTAACAGCTATTGTACACATATTAGAGTAACTTCAAAGAAAGTGTTCATTTCATTTTGAGGAATACACTTATTGGCTTTCTTGCCAAGAATTAGACGAGATTGAGTAGTATAGCACCAAAGCCAGGCAGTTAGCTTAGCTTAGCATAAAGACTGTAAACAGTGGGGAAACAGCAGGGCTCTGTCCAGACTTCAAAGATATAGCTACCTGCACCTCTAAAGCTTACTAATGAACATGCTGTATCTCATTTGTTTAATTCATATACAAACACAAATGTAAATAAAAAGCAACACGTAGTGATTTTTCAGGGAGTTTCTCCCAAAAAAAATGCAGTACATACCTTCCTGTAAAACTACAACTTGTGTTTTGTTTTGTTTTTTTTTTAGATTTCTGTTACACATTAAATAAATGAGATACTACATGTTACTTTGTAAACTTTAGAGACTACTTTTCGTGCAGTTTAACCTTCCCCCCTGCTTTCAGTTTGTATACCAGGATAAGTTAATTAGCTCCTGGCTCTCGCTCCATACTTAGCGCACAGACATCTGAGGAGTATCAATCTTCTCATCTAACTCGGCAAGAGGGCCCATTTAAGTTAAGTCCATTTCAAAAATGCCCAGCTATTCCTTTAAATGACAGTAGTGGACATCAACCATCCACCACTATGTTCTACTTCAATTTTTACTCATTCCCTTTTTATTTTTTTAACTTGTCACCACCATGGAAAAATGTGTTTGGTAATGCATGAGCAAATTGCCTATATCCTTCCCATCCAGTCCATCACTCTTGCTTTCAGTCACACACTCCCCTCCTTGCAGATGGTTACTAAAATCCATTTGGATCTAATCGAGTCCAGTCTGAAAGCTCATGGGTGTCTGGAAGTGGTTAGAATTATCATATAAATGCCATCTGTGAGTGCTGAGCGACCCCCATCCCTCTGCGTGTCTGTGATGAGGCTGCCAGCGTCCTGGCGCATCAAATTATGATGGTGTCATTGCTGTCTGTCAGTCAGCAGCGCTGCGTGGGTCTGGTGTGGGAGTGAGTGGGGATATATATGACAAAATGACTGGTTCTCTCATAACCTATAGTTAGATTAGAAGTTCATTGCTGGTCTTTTCCAGTTTTCCCTGAAGCCTTTTTTTTTTTTTTCCTGATGGCTATTTATTTGTTATCCAGGTAGCAGGCTCATTATCATAGAAGGTGATTTGTGGATAATCCTGTTAAGTTTTATGATAACATTGTATAAAAACTCAGCACAGATTTATCCCTTTGGATGCTCTTTACTTAATTTTCACTTTTCACTTAAGAGTGACAGGAATCCTTCATTTTCCCTGACATCACAGATTTTCCTCCAGTGATTCAAACAGGTCTGGTGGTGTGCTGACTGACAACAGATAACTGAACCAATCAGATCTTTGTAGTGAATGAGCAAGGGGGGGGTCCCCAATTACATCGCGTTCCTGTGCCAATAGCACAAAAGTGTCACCAGATGTAGATGAGATCGATGCAGCTATAGGAATGATCAATGGGCAATATCTGTTATGTAGTGGTACATTTCCTGGAAAATCCATTGAGAAACTGTTATATAGTCAGATGGATTAAGTATTTTTGAATTATACTCCAAATTAAATGATTGACAAAAAAAGTTCTTTATCACATTTAACCAATTTAACCATAAGGTGCCCAGAGATACAGGGATTCCTACTGTACAACAAACTTTCTGACAGTTGATGAATTTGTATCATCTCATTGCATATATCGTCATATCACAGATTCCTAATGGGATGTTATATGTCAACTTAGAGAAATAATAACTTAATTTGTACGAATGAAGTGAGTGAATGAAATGACAATTCGGTCTGATTATCAAGCTAACGTTTTTCGTAACAGCAGCATGTTTTCAGAACATCACAAATAGGGTTGGACAATATGATGATCAAAGTTGGGCACATTACTAGAAAACTGTAATTAATTACTCATTACATATTACTTGATTAAAAAGTAAAAAAGTTACTTATTAATAAGCAGCAAATGTACATTACCTTCCTTACTCAACTCAAGTGCCTTTAAACAGCTCCAAAGCAACACGTCGCATGTTTTGTGTTTAACATGTAGACAAAGAAAAGGAGACATTGTGGTTTAACAGGCAGCGTTACCATTTGGAGGGATTTAGTGACCATCCAGCAGCGAGCTTATCCGCCTCAATGACTGCACACAGCTCTCCAGAAATCCCATCCTCACAGAAAAGTGAGCCAAGCTAGCACGTCCTGGACCAATCTGTCCATTAAATGCAGACTAAACTGATATTAACCCTTTCATCAAACTCCAGGTAAAACAAGCAGACTCCCAAATGTCTAACTAATGGAGTGCTACTGGGGTTAGTAAGTGTGTATTCCCTTACACTACTCATTATTGGAAAATGCTATCCCGTTACTGTAATGCGGCACTGCCCAGCACTGATGATCATGATGATGTCATGAGACAACAGAAATTTGTCAATCCCCAGAGTTGTTTTTTTTTTTTTTTTCCATATTGAATATACTAAGGCACCTATCTCACTGTGGGTAATTCTGCAAATGAATGAGCAGGACTGATTTTTATGTCAGTATGGGATTTTAAAGTGCACATTCACAATTACAACATCTATCTTATAAACAGCACTGATCCAAGACTGAATACTACAAATCACTGTGTCCTGGAAGTCACATTTCATTCAAGTCTGCCCATAGAATTTGTTTTTAAAGCTGTGCAGAAGCAAATGTGTCAGGGCACTAGAAAGTACCAAGAAACATGATTTATGACAATTTTCTAAAAAATCTTTAAAAAAAAATATGGTGGTGTGGCTTGGCATGGACAAGGTCATGCAGGAACATGATACAGTCCTGGATACAGGCTGTTTGATGAAGTCCTTTATTTTTCAGGTGTTTAATTCCCTGAGTGAGTCAAAAAGAGAATAACCCTTTCGTTTATTTTGTCTATACTGTAAACCTTTTAAATTTTTTGATCACAACTTATATCTAGTTATAATGGTGGTATAAAATTACATAAAGATTTGATCCATACTGCCTATAATGAAGCACAACATCAGAACAGAGTTATCCCCCATCAGTGATTGAGTAACCTGACTCATTTCTTATCGAGATATTAAGGTAAGGGAAACTTCCTCAGTGGCCTCATCTTTAAAATTCGGGTTAACACAATCAGTGTCACATCACAGATAGGCTGCATCAAATCGTCCTCCGTCTTATACGATAAGAACTTTAAGCCTTGGCATATGCCTCAGTCTCTATATCTCTGTGGCTCAATGGCTATACAATATCTTTGACAGTGCCTCTGCCAGAGTGTAAATCCACACATTGAGACATCATCAGAGGACGTTCTGTTCTCGTGCTCACATCGCTGTATTGTTCATGTGTCTGGAATCTGAATGAGGAGTCCTTGGGCTGGATCGCCTCCTACCCAAATCCTTTGTGTAACAGTGTGCACTGCGGGGAGAGAATTAATTTGTTTTCAGTTTTCATGTTATTTGGCAATTGTGATTACTTTGAGACGAAGCTACATTGGAGCCTGAGCTTTGAAACTAAGTCCCGTTTGGAGAAGTACCAAAAAATGGTTCTATTAAGTTTCTGTTTTTCTCAACTCTGCTGTTTTTCCTCTTTCTGAAGCTTCATACATCAACAACTGTTCAGCTGCCTGAAGGATCAAATAACACTCAGTGGTACTTACTTAAATAATCAAGGAAGAGCTGGCAACAGCACAGTTTTAGGATTTATAAGTCATTAGTTAAAATAAACTGTAAGAGGAAGTTGTTTTGCAGCATGCTTACCAAACCATAGGCAATAACAGTACTAATGACAAAAAAAGAAGCACCATAGAGAAAATAAATGACAAACAAACCACTTGCCAAGCCAGACCCACAGCTGAAGATCAATTCACACCAAGCAGAAATGTGGTCTGTTATGTAACTAATTGGCCAGTAAATTATTTGACAGCCTACAGCAGGAGTTGTTGGATACCTGGTCATAATGGAAATGAGAGTGAAATCAACAAGCACCAAGCACCAAGCAAGATAATTCAGGAGAAAATGAGGTACATGAAGCGAAACGAAAGCATCACATCACTGACTTTTGATTAGTGATGACAAAGTTCGTTCGCAGATGCTTCAGTCAACACAAGACAATTTGTCAACACAATTACTGTTCGTGTGTGTGTGTGTGTGTGTGTGTGTGTGTGTGTGTTTACTCAGGGTACTGAGGAGGATGAGCAGAAGCTGACTAAGTCCACTTCTCTGTTAGAGAGCCAACACCACCACCTACTGCACTGTCTGGAGAAAACCACTGTGAGAGCACTTTTCTCCCTTTCAAACACTTTTATCTAATATTCCCACTACCTAGTGTATATCTGAGTGTATATGTAAATTAACACATAAATTTATCATATAAGCCAGTGAGTTAGGTTTAAAAGATGTATTCACTGTCATTAAAAGGGATTGTACCAGGATAATAACATTTTATTCCCTCCAAACTTTCAAAGTTGCCTTGTCACAAGCTTCCACTTGACTGTTTTAGCCTTTAGCTCCCAAAACCTCCAACGCACATCTAAAAACAGTCCCCAGGGAGTTTTAAGACACCCAAAGGTGTCGATCACTGTGACAGGATATTTTCCCTCCTGTCGAATCTGCGCTTCAAAATCAGTTGGCAAATTGATTCACAATGTTTACATGACAGTTTGACACTTCTTACTAGATAATGGATGTAAACAGAGGTTAATCCCTCGCCTGCACAGGGATTTGGGTTTCTCAGTAAAGTCAGTATACTAAATTGGCTACGTGTATGAGTTTGTAAATGATAGTTTTACACATAGTTTTTTTAATATATAATCACTATTAATTGCTTGACTTTGGTGCAGTCTATTTATTTGTAACATCTAACACACCCTCCCTGTTTTTCCTTCATCCATCAACCTGTTCCTTCTCTCCAGGCTCATGAGTTTGTGGACGAGCAGCTGTATGAGCAGAACTGTTTAGAAACAGCGCTGCAGACCTACCCCTCACGCAGCCCCTCCATATCCAGCCATGACAGCCCTGTGGGTACCTGCTGTGGCCACAGGGTAAAGAGGAACACTCCTCTGCCCAATGCCAGCACACCCACTGCCCATCCCCTCCCAACGCACCAGGGACCCCTGCAGGAGCTCAGCGCCATCCACATACAGTGTGGTGACCCTCCATCACACACCACCAGGTGAATCTCGACAGCGGAAACACACATTGGCATGCCAGCAGCATCGAACCGGAGACAGAGGCTGAATAATGCCAACTTTGCCTCGGGAAAAACTGAGCTGCCCACAATATTTCCACTTAAAGGATCAGTTCACCCATATTACAGACATACTTTCTCACTTGCTCTGAGTGGTGTAAGGCCATACCAAAAGTTTTTGGGATTTTCTTCACCAAGGTTGTTAGATACTCTATCCTGCGCTGTTACATTTGAAAACTTACTAGTAGTCGTGCATCTTTTTCAGAAACAACACACCAACTCCAACAAACCTCTGGAAGTGGCAACTATGTTGAGTTTATTCAGTGAACAGGCCACATCTATTGATCTACCCTGCACTGCACAAGGAAAGGATGAATGAAATTCAAACAAAATACCTAGATCCCTGCATGAGACACATGTCAGCAGACCCCCTCTTGTGAACTGCATGGAAATTCTCCTACAAATGACAGTGTAACCGGGATATGGTTTCTTTGAAGTTAATTCGCTGTTTCTCACAGCTTTGAGCATCACAAGCAAAATCCCATTCAGTTCCTTTATCAGCAAATAAAAATGAAAGTGTTCAGTGGTAGATACAAGTTCAGATGGAGTAAGAAAAATGTCTCTAGTTATTTGGATGAACTGACACAGGTTTAAAAAAACTGTGTAATATACAGTGTACACACTAGAGGGGACTATGGGAACATTGTACAATATGATCTGTTTATATTTTGACATAATCTCTCTCAATTTCCAAATTAAATTAGATTAAGAAGCTCGATGACATTTTGCATGAACTTGCACAAATACAGAAAAGTTAATAGTTATCTAATAAAAATATAGTAAATATGGTGATTAACAATATTCGTTAATGAGAAGTTAATTGTGGACTATAGCAAACAGTAATAGTCACTCTCACTCTCTCTCTTTCCCTCCCCTTCTCTAGTCGGTCAAACCTCAACCTGAAAACCGATGACAGCGGCAGGATCAACTGCAAAGGTGGCAAAATCACCACAGCAATCATCAGCCTCCCAACGCCCCCCGCTCTGACCCCTGACGGCGACGGCCTCCACGGGCCACCGCAGAGGAGGCCGCCCCCACCACCGGGTCTCCCTGCTCCTCCGAGCATCCAGACCACAACAAGCTCACCTTGCACCAACATCGTCAAAGTCTCAGCTCTGTGACTCTCTGGGTGATGGTTGTAACTCAGCACAGCAGGAGGAGAGTAGAGAGGAAGAAAAGGAGGAGGAGGAAGAGGAAGAAGCAGATTTCACAACAACGATGGGCCGACACGTCCAGTCTCACAGGGTCAACAGGAAGAGCGCTGTACTCCAGAGGAGTCACCAGTCGAGGTTTGAGAGAAGACAGATGACGTGGAGACATTATGAGGTAGAGGATTGTAGATATGTGAACGGAGAATCACGCACTCGTCTTGTCGTGTATGTACAGTAGATACGGACAGAATCGCTGCATTTCTATTAGTTTCTAACAGCAGTACAGATGTTTCACAGAAAGTACTGTGAAAAGATTGAAAGACATTGTGCAATTAGCATATTCATACATCAGCAGACGCTGTCAACATACCACAAATTCACAGTAAATTTAAAGTGAATTCATGGGGAAATAGTGAAAGGGGTATTTTGTTGACTTTAAATGTGCTTGAAGAAAGACGAAGACGAGTGTTGACTGTGTTTACTTGAATTTGATTGGTCTTGTTTGTGTCATGTGTTGTTTGTCTTAAGTATTTTGAGGAAAAAACAGGAATCGAAAACAGTTTTAGTTTTCTTCACAGCATCATTTGAAAAGTCACAGCATCGGATGCTAATATCACGTCGCTGAAATGTGAGTTTGATGTGTCAGACTGAAAAGAGTTGGGTTTTTTTCTTTGTTTTTGTATAAAAATTGTCTCTGTTCATCACGTCAAAGACTCAAAACCAAACTGTGCTGTTTAGTTCCTTCATGTTTAAACTTCTGATTGTAGATTGGCGGCAGGGAGTGAGGCTGGTCTGACATTGTCTTTATTACTTTATAGGTTTTAATAATGAGGTGAAACAAGACAGTGGTTCTCAACCTGATGGTCAAAACCTAACCAGAAATGACCAAAAAATAACTTTTAAGTCAAGGTTTGATATTTTCATTAAAGGACAAGGCTAGGATTATTCTCCATTTTTCCTGCTGTCAGCAAATCACATGAAAAGACCGGCAGTCTCACACAAGCACATTCATTCCTACTCCAATAAATCATAAAACTTTGTGATTGCTTCACAAATTCATAGTTTACTTTTTTCCTTCCATAATTTCCAGAAACAAGCTGGGTACTGTAGTTTTTAACAAACATCTCAAACAAGAGTAAGTAGTGTAATTTATTAAGGACCATTTTCAGCTGTGGATTAATAGAAAAACAGTGCTAATGTTTATCAAAGTGAAGGAACATGTCACAGTGCAATGGTGTAGCTCGATTATGCAGTAATTCCATTACTGTAACATTGTCAGACTCACAAAAGCACAGTCTAATAAAGTGTCAAAATGGATTCAGCAGAAACAGAGATGCCATATTTAATGGATCTCTATGGCACAGAGGAATCAGCGATATCAGGCTGTGGCTACACAGACTTGTTACTGAGCAGGATCATTAGTGGGATCATTGGTTCGTAGGATTTGTTGACAATAGGGAAAAATACCAATCGCCTTATCCTTTAAAGAAATGCAATACTTACAGTATTTTTACTATATGAGTTTATAATCACATTTAGACGAGTGCAATTGGTGCTTTCTGTTCTGTTGTAAAATAAAAAACTGCAACTCTTAATGCTTCCTCCACTTGCCAAGTATTGGAGGCTGAGAAAGACAATGAAATATAAAAGCGACAATGTGTGTATTCCTCTTGAACGTGAGTAGGCATTTGAGACACTGAATGCCAGAAAGGTTGAGCACCACTGTGATATCAAACAACCACCTGGAGTGTCACAGGAACAGGCCAATTCATGTCCACTTCACCTTTTTCAGACTAAAACTGAAACTAAAGACCTAAATCGAAACCTGGTCATTTGCAGAGGTTTAAAGTGGAGGGAAAATGGTTAAATGTGCACTGTCCTGGCTGGAAAATCTTTTCTCTTTCCTGCCTTTTTACCCTTTTACAAGACAACACAGTGCTGTCTGAGCTGTTTCTGCTATTTCCTTTGGTGCACTAGACTCTGTACCATATTGTGTCTCAGTTATCAGTTAAACTGATTATCACTGAGAAGACTGGAACGATTATATCACCACTGACTACAGTGGGTGTATGAGGTGTGTTGGGCAGAAATTAACAAAATACTAATATTAAATAATTAATTAAAGTTGTCCTCTGGGCTACACCCTATTCATCCAATTCATTCTCAAAATATACTATCAATTTGGAACTTTAGTTAATTAATATCTACAACTTAAATTTCTCTGTCATTAGTTAGCAAAGGTGAAGGATTAGGAGTTCTGGAGTTGAGGTCTGCAACGTTCCCTCTTGTACAACATTAAGTGAAGCGACAGGGATACTGAATGGCATTTATTTAAGATCACAAAGGTAAAACACAATATCAAATCTAATGAATTTTTACTGTGTGTGTGGGGGACAGGGGGTGAACAGAGAGAAACCAAATGGCTGATCTAAAATGGTCACTGAGACCACATGGTCCAAACAAGGGAGATGACAAACAAGATGGCCGTAAACAAAGGAAACTACGACACTAGGTTAGGCCTGGTCCATGGAGAAAGAGAGCCTTCCCGCTGTGTTGCTTTGTAAAGTCCAGTGAGCTGCAGGCCTGTCAGGCTTCTGTGTCTCTGAGGAAGTCACTGGTTTCCCCTTTGCTCTCCTTGCTGAAGTAGCCAGATGTTAACTCTACTTTGTGGCTCCTGTTGCTTGTAAAATCAGCTTGCAGACTTAGTGCCGTAGTTGCTGGCACTAAATTGAACTTGATCACTCCCGATTAATCTCAGGCAGGCACCCGGGTCATGCCGTCGAGAAAAAGTGCGGAACAGCAGTCTGCTGCGAGCAGGCCGGCAGAGAGGAGGTTCTAACCTGGTGCTGAGAGCTTGTGCTCCCACAGCTGGGTCAAAGAACCAGAGAGAGGGAACAAAGCACAGCCGGGTTTTGTTGGCGCCTTAGGTTAGGTGTGAAAGGTGAAGGGTCCTGGGGGACTGAGTCAAAACCCTGAATGTGTACACAAGCGCAAGTGTGCTAAAAATAAGATTGTCAAATAATTTTGACAAAACAATCCCCACTCAAGGTCCACTTACTTTTCCAGATCTTTCAACCACGTTAACATCACTTTTGCTTCACATTTGCAAGTTGTAAGTCAGTGCTGATAAAATGTGCTATAGATTTAACAACAGCAGCAACTGAGCTTCAGCAGATGCATCTCCATGATAACTGAGCAATTTCCAGATGTGATGAAAACCTTCTGATACAGCTGAAGAGAAAGCTAGTGGGTGACCCACGAGTTGGAATCATTTTGTCAAAATTTCCTAGGTCAATGAGAAATTGATGCTCAAGAGCAAGAAACTCTATAATAAAAATCTCCTTCGGTTAGTGTCAGCGATGTCCACGCGATGGCAGCAAAGATTAACCGAACTGAACCCTGGTCTGGTTTAAGGCCTCACTCCTGTGTGCAGATATTATTTATATACCTACCTGCTACTCATTTGATGTTGATAGAAGCCTGGTGTTTGGGCTAGACTGTGACTACTTTGCCAAGTGTGCTATGGTTATCTGTATCAAATAAACAATGTGTTTATTTGTCCTTTGGTTTTTGTTTGTTTTGCTAAAGTGAAAGCTACCTTCATGTGTTCTTCGACCATGACAGTGAAGTTGTTTTTGGCTGTATTGGTATACTTTGTGTTGCATTTCTGTATTTTGTCATGTTTTAAAACCGAGGTGAAAGCTTTGTGCCGAATCGGTCACTTCTCCATCCTCTGAGTACTTTCTATGCTGCTATATAAAAAATTACAAACCTTTTAGATAATTTTTCTTCTCACTGTTATTGCTAAAAATAGTGAGCGTCTGCTCAGTCGTGGTGTTCATAACTTGGATCTTGGTTACCACTGAAACAGTATCTACACAGTAGGGCTTTGTGCAGTATCATAGATCACCATCAAGCTTCAACAGTTTTTTAGAGAAAGCACTTCTCTCACACCAGTATGATTACTGTACCATGATTACTGGTCATTATATGATGGACTTGAATTCAAAAGGCATTGTGGGGGTCACTTTTTTAAAAGTCTTGGCATTGCTGTTTGTGTTGTTTCTTATCTTTTTATCGTTTTGAACTGAGCTTTTCTGTCTGTTTGCTGTGTATACAGTATTCTGTCGGTTTGTTTGTTACGACTATGAAATGTCAGATGAAAATTAAAACCTGCCACAGAAAATCAAGCGTCGTTTTTCTTCTCGCTCCTGACACCAACATCAAAATAGTTGATGGTAAATTTATATTTCTAGCCTCAGAAAGTGGTTTTAAAATATACACAGATTTAAAATTAAAGGTATTTTAAGAGAACACTGTCAGATACAAATACACACAGAGCAAATGAAATTATTTCATAAGGGTACCCCAGTGGTTTTGTACTGCTCTTCCATAGCGTTGAAGGATTGCATGAGACACATTGAAAAAGAATAGTCAAAATCAAAGCTGCAGAGAAAGAGATGTCACCAGGTAATATGTTTATTGTACTGCAGTATATATCTATCACTACCTGGTCTGGCTCAAGCTCCACAAACACAATGCAACTTAATAGCATTGTTTGTTAGATTTCCCACAGCCATAAACATACAGTCATTTTCCCTAGAAATTTATTTTTTAAGGCTTTTTGTGGCAGCGCATTTGGAATTACAGTAACCACATAATGTGCGAGCCTGTCTGCACGTGTGTACATGTCTCACTAGATGGCAGTGTAGTTGCCTGTTTTGACTACAGTATAAGGCACAACACGTTTTTTAATACCTGCTGTTTTATTATCTATTATTTACTTTTATTATTTACTTTACTTTAGATCATGACAGTATATGAGTTCTTATTAATATACAATAGTGTATATTAGTTTCAGGATATGCTGTTTTGTTAGGACCTTTTTCCATTTTAACTTCCACTCTCTCTCCTGCTCTAAGAAAACAAAATAGGATTTATGTCACTTTACAACCCCCTGATCCCTCTTACTAACACACATTTGTCGTTTGTTATGCAGGAAATGCAATTTTGATCAGCAACTGCTCAATGCACAGAATATTTTAGTGCAATTTATTATCAATAACTGATGACAAATTTATAGTTCATTTATAATACATAACCCTACGTTCACAATCCTAACATTTTTTATGATCGTCAATACAAAACAAAATCCAGACTGTAGCCACAAAATGAGGCAATATGAGCCAAACAAAACCATCACCTGAATGCTGTGATATGATATAATGCACAAAGCTCCTGGCAGCTTGTGTTTCTGACACACCTATTACACACCTCCTTTCATGTACAAACCAGGTGTTTCACGTCAGCTCACTCTCATTCACAGCATATTACCTGTCATTAGTGGTCGTCTGGCTCATGCCATCACACAGAGGAGCTGGATGACTCAAACACACTCTGACTAACTCGGTGTGGAGATATAAAAAAAGGAGAAAAAAAAAAAAACACACCCAACTGCTTCATAAATCAGCCTCACAGTGACTCAAGCAGACCATTAAATAAAATGAGACTTTGCTCAGATGTACCTGCTACTTTTGTGTTGTGCAAAAATTTATTTCAAACGAGTTTAACCTGTACTATTACAGAATAAAATTCACCAAATTAGATTATATTCAGATTAAATTCACCAAATACAGTGAATAAAATCTGTTGTTGGTTCACAAGAGCAACATTTACTTGTCTTAATCATAAATCTATTGATTGACTCCAGACTGTAGGGAACTCAGCTGCCAGGCTTTTAACCAGAACCATGAGACATGACCACATCACTCTACTTTTAGCTTTTTTTTACACTGGCTCTCAGTATGATTTAGAATTGATTTCTAATGTCTTATTGATTACTTTTAAGCCACCACCCGTTACATTTATGACTTATTCGCAGTCAGGGTCCTGATTGTACGTTATTTGTCTTTTACTCAGTTTTTAATTCCCTTTTTAAATTTCTTTTATACACTACTGGAGTTTGCTTCATCTTTTTTTCTTATGATTTTGTAACTTTTGTTTTGAAAGCTGCTTTAGAATAAAGACAATTATCATTATTGTTATTATTATAGAGGCAATAATTTGACTGATTACTTCAGACTTATGGATTCAAAACCTGACATCTCTCTGCTTTGTGAGTATGAAAATCTACCAAACTACTGCTTTTTTATGCCTTGATTTGAGAATTGACACTAAAGATGTGACAGGAAATGAGGGAACAGACAGGGAAGGACATGCAACCATGCAACTAAGGACCATAGCTGGATCTGAAATGGGGACGGTGTAGCTCAGCACCTTAAACCTATGAGGTCATCGGGACAACTCAGAAAATTTACTTTTAATACTGATATCTGCAGGTCCTGTGTTGACACATCCTGGACTTTAGATGGCAGTGTTACATCTCTGGTAGCAAAAAACTATTAAGTCTGTTTAAATGGGACACACATAGACTGGGGACACGGTGTAAAAAAGAAATGTTTGTACGGATGATCAATAATACAGATACACACTAATGCCACGTCCTTCACACCGTGTCACCATGTTTTTACACTTATAGGTTAAACCGGGGGATCTCTAATTATTGTGAGAAGATAATTGTAATGACACAAGAACAGGAGAGTAATTTTGATCATTTTGATTAAATAGTCTATAAAATGTCACGTAATCAATATAATTTCCCATCACACCTTCTCAGAACTGAACACGACATTTTCAACGGTTGATTGATCACCAAAATTGACTCTAGTAATAAATACATGTATAAAACTGAATCAACAAAGTTACTGCGTTCCTCTTATTCTTCCCATCAGCCTCTCTGTGAAGTCACAGGTGCTGCTTTACAATATTACCTGTAAGTTCAAAGCACTGATGTGGTTTTATTACATATTTAACAGTTTAGAGATGACACTAAGTGGCAGACACTCTTAAACATGAAAGCATTACATCCAATCTAATTATTCTCACTGCTACAGTGAAGAGAAGAAAGGAGATAAGGACTCTCACATGTACAGTGAGACCATTAATAGACCTGATGCATCATTTCCATGAACTTTAAACAGGGCTGATTAGTCCTGAATTAGCAGCTTCCTCCCACTTCACACTGACTGATGTAGGCTGGTGTAATCACATATTACTTTGTGGTAATTTCGGACTTTGACAGGGCAGCTTTTCCTTAGTTTTTGCATTTTAGAAAGATCAGCTGCTGACAAAGTGATTGGACTGATATCTTTTTTATCATTGTACTCAAAAATCAGGAGATTCATTATTCCCCAAACCTCTGGTTCATAAATGTGAAGTGATACGCACAGTGGTTGGAGGGGAAAACATCAAAATAAAACCTGCAACAAATTGTAGCTTCATACTTTAGGTTTAATCCTCAGACAGGAGGGATCTGTAGCACTGCCCATGTATGTGTGTGTAATAACATCTATGAAAGAAAGTCATAACACCACAGGGAGTGGTTTTTCATTGCAGGGACAATTATGTTTTGTCTTTGCTTGGTGCTTTGATTCATTTCTGGCTTGAACACAAAAAAACTTCAGGATAACCAAACAAGTCATAACAGTCAGTGAGTCAGTGAGAGGATTAGAAGACTTTCTGTCTGCAATGATGAATAGTTAGACAGTTTCTGCTGCTGCTGCATGTGCTGCCTGCATTTCAGCGCTGAGTGATCTGAGGAGACATTTCATTATCCAGTGTGTGTTCTCACTGACAGCTGGGAGGAAGCAAGTGCATGCACAAGAAGCAGCTGCAGGTCGAGGTCACATTTAGGATGACATTGTTCCGAATCATGAAGCCGCCTGCTGAGAGCAGCGTGCCCTCTCTCTGCTGAGGAGCTGATTTAAAACTTGACTCATGTGAGATGCAATTTACTGTCTGTGTATATATTGTGTCGATTTAGTTTCTGCACACATTAATAACACCCAAAAAGAGTCATCAGATCAGACTTGATTGACAGCATCAGGTAACAACTCCACAACCGCTGTCAGATTCAAATGTTGCTAAAACCTTGATTGGTGCATGCACGTATGACGCCACCTTCCTCCAACAGAAACTCGCCCACTTCAAACTGGTGAGAGAAGCAGACAACAGCACTTAAAGAAAGGTCTTACATCAAATAACCCAAGCTGCTGTATCTTTAAAAGGAAACTGCATGTTCATGTAGTAACTCATCGCTCTTAGTAATAAGCTGAAGATCGGTTTTCAGAGCCATTTAACCACTAGTCAAGTGAACTGCCTATCAACAGTGATTTTTATCCTTGATATATACTATAACTCATTTATCAAGCAAAAATGGTTCCAGTTTCTGAAATATGAGTATTAAATATATTTTGGTTTTGGAGTGTTGGTCAGACAAAACAAGCCATCTGAAGACGTCAGGAAACTACAATGGCCATTTTTTCCTCTACTTTTTGACATTTTATTGAAATAATCCAACAAACAGATAAACTGATGACAATAAATATGTGTTGGTAGCTGCCCTATTTTAAGTATCATTGCCTGATCAAGAGCAAAGAAATATCCAAAGCAACCAAGTATGAACTGTGCATGAAATAAAATGTTAAGATTATGAAACTGTCATCTGTGTTCCTGCAGAAGTTAGTTAATTAGTTCAGTGTCATTACTGCATTTGGCAAGAAGGACTAGCTCTTCACATTTTTCGGTCTATTTATTAGTCTATGGTCTCCCTGAGGATAAACGCTCAAAGTACCATAAGGGCAGGAAGGATCACATACTGAATTTGGAAAACTGTGTTCTTCATTATTATTTATACAATAGTCATAGTCATGAAAAAAACTGCAGTGAAAATGACACCGAACATAAACAGTTATATCAATCTGCTGCACGAACACAGCAGAAAACAATTATCAGATCCAGACTCTGGATATTTAGAAAAGATAAAAAGAATAAAACACACAAGTCAGTTAAAGCCCTTCCTCTCTCTCTCTCCCTCAGAAGAGAAGTTATGCTCAGATGATTTATTCATTAGCCATGTTTCATTGCTTTTGGAATCGGAAATGGATCTACTTCCTCCTCTATTCATCCATCCATCTGGGAAAAATCACCAACATCAGGCCTGATATTAAAACTTTCAGATGGCAGAAGCAGGTCAGAGGGCATCAAGTTTTCCCTCACTGTCTGCTCCAGGTCTTCCCTGGACAGACAGCGAGGAACTGAATGGACTGACTGGATTTTGATTTTATCATGTATGGGGTGCACTATACAGTATGTAACCCTGCGGACTGTGCATATATATTGTAACGCCCCTGATTTATTTTCTGCACTATATATTTTCAATTTATTCTACAATAGCACTGATATGATCGTGAGTACTGAAGTTCAATAAACAGCCCAAGTTTGCGCCCTCGCAAAAACAAACACTGCAGAGAACAGACTAGAAAAGATCACATTTTCCTCGGTATAAACTCTGTATCAAACAAAATCATTTCAAAACCTCATTTAGTTTCCCTGACATCTTCAGATTGCAGAGGATGCATTGAATGTTTTATACACTGCGTGTGCAACCTTTCAGAAATGTCAAATCTATATTCTGAGGGGGGGAGTGACAAACAACTTCCAGATTGGCTGCCCTGTATATGCATGTCTTCCTTCCCTTGCAAACAAAGTATTATATCCAGGTCACACAACAAAAGCTTGGGGCTCAGGTGTTTCCTCTCTGACCTCAGTGGAGGTGGCCAGGAAACTGTCCCTATGGCACGTACCATGACACATGTGCTTTCTTTTAGACACATCCTCCTCAAACTTCCCCCTTCAGTCTAATGTGCTGCAACAGTTGCTGCAGGACCTAGTGTACTAGTCTGTCAATCATGGAATAGAGACGTTTAATTTCTTATGCTCTTTGATTAGACCGAACTATGTTATCTCTCAGCCTGGATTCAAATATTTCCAGATGTTGCAGAGTTTCTCCTCATGTCTCAGTGAAACCATTAGAAAACCTGCTGTGCTCAAATCCACTCCTCCATAATAAATGATGCATCCCCGTTTTACCCCGGTTTGAATGAGATTTAGTCTGAGAGGCTCCCTCATTGGAGGAAATTGGATGGGCAACGTAAGCGCGCGTCTTGAATGAGAAAATAGCAGAGAGGAAAAAACGGAGAGAGAGAGAGAGAGAGAGAGAGAGAGAGAGAGAGAGAGAGAGAGAGCAGGCTGACAGTAGCAAAGCAGCGGCCACTGAGAGAGAGAGAGAGAGAGAGAGAGTGAGAGAGACACACGCAGACTGTCTCCTGACGCAGCCACTAGAAGGACCTCATTATCATTTTTGGAGTAAACACATTTTCGTCATCAGGAGTTGTTGGTTTTTTTGGGGGTTTTTTTCCTTCTTCTTCTTCTTCTTCTTTTTTTTAAATACAGGATCATCAACGTCATTACGAGCTGCGCGCATTCCTCAGCAGGATTTGCGCATCTCCAAACGCAAATTGTTTCACCCAGCTCTCCGCCAGAGCGCAGTTTTAATGTCTCTGCCCGGGAGAAAGCTTTCATAGTCATGGTCGAGCAGCGAGCGGCGACGCGCTTCATCTGAGACTGTATTTAAAAAAAAAAAAAAAAAAAAAAAAAAAAAAAAGGAAAGAAAAATGGAACAACAGCTCTCCAAAGCAGAGAGCAAAAACATGGATGCGTGTCTGAGGCGACTGAAGCAAGAACTGGTATGTAGCTACTTCTGTTATTGCGATCAGCACTGGGCCACTTTATTCATTATGCATTATTTTATCTATTGTAAACATGCAGCGTTTTTTTTTTTCAATCTGCAAACTAGCACGCAAACAAAAATATACATTAAACCATACAATATTCATTTTTTTCCCATAAATAAGATCCAATATGTCCCCTTCTTTCATTTTCCTATGTTTCTATGAGAGACTTCTGAATTCCTGACCGTCACATAGTGCAGCTTTTAGTTTCAGTTGGGGGTGCATGTGTATTTTTTTTTAATCGTATTCATTTGTGTAGGCTTAAAGCTTTGAGCAGACCAGAGGTATGTGTACACATCCTCCTCCTCCTCCTCCTCTCTGTGTCCATGCATCTGGGACAGATGTTTTAAGCTTAATGAGCCCAAGAGAGTCTTGTTCTTTTCCTGAGCTGTACCGTTTTTAGTCTGATGGTTGTGGCTTTCTAAAAGAAATAGCAGATTCCCTGAATATTTTTGTTTGTTGTTGTAGGCTAAATGTAATCATGTGTTGCAATAGACTGCTGTGAGGTCTTGCTGTCACAGGGGAGTGAGAGAAACTGGCAGTCACAGAGTTTCATCACATTAGCATGCCCTAAATGAATTTGTCAGTCACCCTTATTTAATATGTTCACATATCCTCTCCTCTAGTAAACACATTTGATTGATGGTAGCAACTTTGGGCTGCCATTTCTCACCCCCGTTTTTGAAATGTAAAAAAACTAAATCTCTAAGCTGTACACTCACAATCATTTGGCGGGGACACAGTGCAGACCAATTTTCAAAGGAGCCTTAACTGGCACACATTTCAATTGGAATCATCTTCAAAGCAGACAGATTTTTTCTATTCTTTCTATCCAGCCACTGGCCCACAGAAAAGCATCGCATGGCTGAGTGTTTTGCAACATGATCTGCTCTGTGACTCCTTGATTCACTGCTCCAAATTAGCCACAGAAGTGAAGTGGCACTTGAGATTTTAGGGCAGTAGACGTTGATACCAGGAGGACATGTTGCCTTCTAGCTGCCATATCGCAGTTTGGTAACATAATAGAAAAAAGTGTCGTGCCATGCCGGGGATCAAACAGGAGAACAGAGAGCAGATGCCGGTTAAAAAGCCAAGGCAGTCTCCCCCTGCACAGGACCATGTGGGATGCAATCTGTTGTTCAGAAAAACGATGGGCGCCTATGCCAAGGCTGTCACTTTTCTTCCCACTGTGACAGATTCTCATCCAGTGCTCAGTGGAGAGTGGTAAACCAGCTCCATCTGCAACACGCAGATCACAAACATCTAACAACCGACTTGCAGCTGCGAGGCTGAGTCGAGGAGCTCTTCAGTATCACTTGTAACTGTGCTTCAAAGCCTGTGATGTCATTTTAAAAAGGGCCAAGTTCTTGTGCATATCTTGGACCGCTTTATACAAGTTTGCTACATAAACCTGAAAACACAAATAAACAGTTTGCAAACCATGCTGCTGCCTTTTAGAAATTTGACAGTATTTTTCTCCCCCATTCATCCATTGGTTTCCATTCATTCCTGTAGTGTATGAAAATCATTAGTAGACTCTTGAACATTCCTTGAGTTGTGTGATCCATCACATTCAATATCAAGTCTGCATAATTTTTTATCAAAGTTTCATTATTTTGCATTAGAATTAGTCATACAGTGTATTGTAACTCTGGACTGCAAGTCAGTTTCAAGTAGCCGGATAATCTGACTGAACTGTATATTACTTCGTTATATATCGTATCATATATATATTTTTAGTCTGACATATGTTTATGTTATCTGTTTTCTGATGGGAGGGGTTGTTATTTTGCCCTAACCAATCAGTAGTGTGTGACGAATCCATCCAGCCAATGTCATTTTTATTTGACAAAAAAAGTTAAGGCTGAGGCTAGTGTGTTGTAGCGTTTATAGCATTACAGAAATGTGAGTGTGGCATTCAAAGCCTGTGTAAAAGTCACGTAAATTACCACTACGAACTCAATGCCCCACGGCTGACACCATTAAAAACCCAATGCACCATCAGCTCCAAAAGAAAAAAGGAGTGCTATATGAAAGTGTGACCACGGTGTCAGGGGGTTTAGGGTGGGGGTCTGTCTGTGTGTGGTAGTGTCAGGTCACACTTGAACATTTGACCCTCGACCTGACAAAACCTGGGGGCTATTTCTCGTAACTGCTGACCACATCCAACACACCGGGGACTCTAAAACTCAAACCTGACGGTTAAGTTTTCAAGTCAGGAATGTATCATCGTCTTTCTACTTGTGTTACTCTAACTGAAAACAGTGTTTGTCAACAGTGTTAGCTTCCATTTGTTCCTTTCAAAAGCACTGCGGGGGCTCCACAGAAATCCAGAGGCTTGTGTATGATGGCAACAATGAAATATTTTTAATCTCATGCATGACTCATTCATACAACGGACAGACAAAGAGTCCTTCCTGCCTGCTTATAAGTCGGAGATACAAATGCTGACATGCCTTTGACTCATCTTCTCTAAATGTAGGGTTCACACCTGTTTAACAGAGTCAACCCAGACACAAAGCATAAATCAGACCTTTTGATATCGTCACCTCAGAAGCTGATTTTACATGCATCACACTCCTTTATCCCTTTCACACCCGAGGCAAAACATGTCTGTCACCTTGGAATTCAACACTATAAGCCGCAAAACATGAGGTCAGGAACTCTGAGAAAAATACCTATAATGTCTAAAGAGCTTGTGTGTCTCGATGCTGAATATTCTTTGTTACCGTTACGGGTGTGGGATCAGAAAACTGTGCACAACACAAAGCAGTGCAGTGTAGTGGTTTAACTTTAAGCTCGTTTGTTTTGTGCCTCCCTCATGGCTCCTGTTCTCCAACCTGCCCTTCCTTCCCCTCGGCTAAAATTGGCCCAACTCTTAGTGGCAGCTGTGGGGTTTTGCGTGGGTGATCATTGTGTTTGAGATAGCACCACAAACCTTATACAAAGCCTCTTTTATTAAGGCACCACGATCATAACCTGTTAAATCGTGGTTTACAGAATGGAAAATGAAATCACTGCCTAAGAAGGCAAAGTGCAGATTTATTTTGGGGATATTGTTTCTAGAAACAACAGAGTGGTTAATTCTGCTGCTGTAACTACACATGAGACCCCGCTGGTCTAAGAACAAGTCCTGTGCCTCCTGTCCTCTGTTTACTTTCACTGGAAGAAAAATATGTGAATTATTTCTCATGGGTATTGCTCTCACTGAGGTTTGGGTCAATATCGTGTTTTACACTGTCATCGTATCTTTGGGCCTTGAAATAACATTTCGTTTTAACATTTTTATTTTGTCTATGGCCAAAACAATCTGGATATGTTTTACATCCAACACAGAATAGAGAGAATATTACCAAATTATCAATGCATAAAGTTGTTGTGGTGAACATGTTATCATGAAGAAGCCTATTTACACATCCAGCCGACACATAGAAAACGTTAGCATTAATTTGGAGTCGTTTTCCTGGCCACCTGACAAATGTAAGTTCAATATTCACTCTCATTTTAGCTCCGTTTTGGCCTCCACTAACTCTAGTCATCAACTATGTCTGTTTTGAATGGTTGGGAAAGCTCACAGTAGGTTTATCTAAACTTTGTTAATGAAAACAGCTGCCTGCTGCAACTGGATACAATCGATGAGACTGGTGAGACTGAACCACAACAGTAAAGCCACAGGCCGTAAAAACCAAAACAATGAGCTGAAAGAGAATACAACACTAAGATTTGGGCGATAATTTCCTGTGGGTTCCTCACTACAAGCAACCTCTTTCACATTACACGTAGTCATTTGATCCACTGTTAGTATGAAATATTGATTAGTGCAGCTTTAAAGTCTATGGAGGCCCATTTACTCCCACTATATTTATATAGCATCACCTGCATACAGTACAAACTTCAAATTCCTAAATGCTCCGTGTTCCACTCTGCATAACTTTCACATAACATGAGTGTGTTAATATAATGTGTGAAAACTCATGCAGGTCCATTCACTACAAATATAACACTGAACTGATATGCTGCACAAAAAAATAAAAAATAAAAAAATCAAGCCTATTTCTCATGACACCGCACAGCAATCGCACACGTTTTCTTCAGGAAATGCTTCTGTGGTTTTACATTCTTTATGATGCAAAATTAACGACACACTTGATGTAACAACTGTGGGCTGGAGAATTGGCCGTGCACTTTCACTGCCCACACGCAAGGTGCTGACGTCAACTGCTGCGTTATCAGGCATCTATCTAACGATTATTGCTTCCAGTGAGGATTTACTGCCAGGAAGACAACAGATTGGGTCCCAGACTGTCTTCCAAACATCATCTGACCAAAGATGATGTTGTGGATCCTAATCATCTTGCGTGTCCCACAGCAGCATCATTTTCATGATGGCATAAATGAGCTCCAGCAGGAAATAAGCAATTTAACCACCTCCCATTTCTCGAAAGGCCATAAGGGAGTCTTTGCTGGGCAGCACGTCCATAGAAACAGTGATAGATATGGTTAAAATATTTTTGGTTTTCAAGGGACAGTTCACCCAAGGGTTCATTCTCCCTTTCTACTTTCTTCTTGCAGATAGGTTTGGTTTTATTTGCCAGGCTTTTCAGATATTTGTCTTGTCATGCAACAGCATCACCTCTTTCCAGAAACAGTGGCCTCTTTACTCTGTACAATACACAGAATTCACTGTCAGGAGCTTTTTATGGACTATTTGTATGGTAGAAAGTAGTTCCCACAAAAACTGCTCACTGTGAGGTCTGTGGATTATCCAGAGTGACCAGCAGACAGCATTTCTCGAAAGAGATGTTACTGTATGTTATGTAATTAAATTAATGTTCCATTTACCTCCAGGCTAAAGAGGTGGAGGCACACATCTGAAATGAAAATATCTCTAAACTCTGCTCAATATTACTAGGAATTAAATTCCATATTAGACATTTTTGCATCACAAGATTTATGTCCAGCACTAATGCGTAGTACAAGTGTCCCATTACATTTACATTTTAATGAACTGTAGCTTGATTTGTGCCTAACCCTAAGTATTCAATGCCAAAGGACACCGAATGTATAAAAAAGAAACATATTCTCAGTAAATGTGGAGTTTTGCAGGATTATTCTTGTCTGGCGATAGGGTGGTGGGAAAAAAAAAAAATCCAAACTGTGCATGGCTAGATTTCACTAGGTGTGGGTGAGAAAATGTTTTTAGAAATTTGGATGAACAGACCATTTAAATACTATCTTCTGTGAGGATCCATTATATAGTTAGAAATGCATGAGGGACATTTTCAAAACACAGTCTGTCAGAGCCAGTGAAAGCAGCATACTGAATAAGTGCAAAATTACAAAACACTTAATGACAACTTTGACATGACCAAGTACAAGAGCTATTTGTGTTCCATATTCTTTTGTTGAGCATTATTCACACTTCTTCTTCTACTGAATGTGACCCTGAGGACACTCGAACCAAACAGAGTCACCATATACATTTATTTCATCAAAGAGGCATTCACTGCTGTGTGCACAGCAATTCATTTCTTTCAGTGAACGCTGCGCAGCTTTATTGCCCTCTTTATCATGACCCCGGGGTTGTCCACAGTGGTCTGTGGCGTGTCCAGAAGTTAAGTCACAGAGACCCTCTTTGTATCCCCTCGGACAGAGACCCTATTCCTGTCCTTGACCCACACAGCCCACTATTCATTTTTAATTAAGGGTGGAGGGAGGGTGGAGTGCACCATAGCTGTTGCTGCTGCTGGCCGGCTCCTTCTAAACAGGAAGACCTTTTGGGTCTGATAACCTTGGTCTCACTGTTTCCTCCCCCCTTCAGCCAATAACAAATAAACAGCAACAGTGAATAGCCTGTATTTTATCGCCAGAACAGAGGAGTGGTTTGTTTTTAATTTTTGTTTGCCTTTTTATTTTCCACTTAATAATCCAGTTTATGTATATGAGTGAGCACAACATGCATGTACACACATCCATGCCTTAAAAAAAAAAAAAGAAAACTAAAAAAAAAAGCATGCACACTGACTTCATTGAAAAGAGGCAAGTCTGGACATGTGTGTGGATTTGTGAGCTCAGTGTGGTTGCACAGTGAATTTATTTTTCCCTACGTAAGTGAAGGAGGTAATATCAGGGCAGAGCTCGATCTCAACAGACAGCAGAGGAAAAATACTGATTTATTCATATTTTGTGGTATTTAATTCACTTGCATGCATATTGAATGGCCTCTGGATGCATCTTAACTGTAGATGGATCTTGA
This sequence comes from Trachinotus anak, assembly GCF_046630095.1. Lineage (NCBI taxonomy): Eukaryota > Metazoa > Chordata > Actinopteri > Carangiformes > Carangidae > Trachinotus > Trachinotus anak. Next base: position 21,358,060 of record NW_027273864.1, on the reverse strand, counting down.
CGTGAGGATATAAAATAAAGAATCACCAATCAACTGATTTTTTTTTTTTTTTTTTTTTTTTTAATTAAAATGGCCAGAACTCTTTAATAAGCCTCCACTCACTATTAATTCAAGACTGCCAACAATTGTTCTTTAACTTTGAAGCATTCAGCACTTAATTGGCAATTATGTCTGGTTGGCTGGCATCAATGCAGCCAGAAGAAAAAGAGGAGGGAGAAGTGGGGGGTGAAGGGGAAGAATCTGGACAGCCCCTGTTTGTCTTTCTTTCATGCCAGCAGATTTTTTAAAATCATCTTTTTATAGAAATACACGGTTGATGGATTAAATGGCTTGAATACTTGGAGGCTTTGGTTCAAAAAGAAGATTTAACTAAACTTCACAAGACTGGGTTAATGATGCCAGTGTTTCTGGGCAGTACAGCAATTCCCCGCAGCCCCAATTTCATCCCAGTTTTCTTATTAAATTAGATTAGACAGAGACTTTTGAATGGTTTTTTTTTTCCTCATCTCCTTTTTTTCCGGTTAAGACCTTGAGGTGCTTGTGTGGGTCCCATCAGGTCTGCAATCCTCTGTGTCTTTGTCCTAACAAGGCCCTCAGCTGATTCACACATTTTAAAAAGTGAGACATCTCAGGATGAACAACATCTGTGTCTCAACTAGGAACTGCCGCAGGACGTTATTTTAAAGTCACTTTCAGCATCCTGAGTAGAAGGCAGAATGAAGGCTGAAAAGGCTGACATATTTGGGCCACAAAGTTCAGCCTTGAAATGGCAGTGGTGGAGTGCCTGGAGTTAGTTGGCATGGTTAAGGTGGAATAATAGGGTTTAGTTTACTACTGTTCCTCTGTTTGTTCCCCAGGGCGCAATATGAATTATTAATGTTGCCTTCGAATAGAAATGCAGGTAAACAACTCAGTGTGTTTTAAATAACCAGGAGGAATGCCTGCGTTTTGGGAATAATGGAAAAGTTGCATGTGAGTGCTAAATTAGGGTGTTTTTGGTTAGCATGTGCAAACAGGTGCGGCCTTTCAGACTGCGTGAAAACGGTCTGCTTAGGGAGATAATATTTCAAAAACAAATTTAATATATATAAGTGGTCCCGATTTCAGCAGCTGCTCAGAGTGCGGTAATCCCACAGCTGATCCCTGCACAAACTTTACTGAAGATATCCAAACTCATCTTGTCTTCAGACTTGTTGACCTTTGATGTGCAGGAAAGTGAACCATAATTGTGTGCTCTTTTCCAGCCTCTCCCAAGACACAGCCAATTACAGCTAATGAAGTCAGCCATATGTGGAAGGCACAAAGACAAGAGACAACCTGATTGTGCTAATTACGTGTACCTTCACTGCCTAATTTAGCGAGCCAACGGGAAGCTTAGAGGCTTTTGTTCCCAGCATGTGCACTGATAGGATTATTATCTGATCATTGAGGCTACTGACGCCTCCGTGCACCTATTCAGCCATATGTTAGTAATGAGCAAAGTGTTTTAACCCAGAGGTTCACTGTTAATTGTGCAGAGTATTGGCAAAGTGTCAAGGTACTGTACAGACCATGTGAAGTGGCCTATGGGTATATAGCAGTTAGTTTAGAGAAAATTAATCATCAGCTATTTAGATGATCAGTTAAGTAATTCATCAAGGAAGAATGCCAAACATTCTCTGGTGCCAGCCTTTTCAAAATAAAAGTTTTTCTACTTTTCTTTGTTTCCTATCATTGTAATTTGAATATCTTCAGTTCAGATGAAACAAAAAGATATTTATAGATGTCACCTTAGGTTATGAGACATTTTATACATTGAATCATAATTGAGATAAATTGTGTCCCTAATATATAACAGGGTTGCTAATGGCTCTATTAGGCTGTACCTTAAGCTATATGTTAACACGCTAAAATGCTCTCAATGACAATGCTAACATGCTGATGTTTAGTGGGTATAATGTTTACCATGTGCACCATGTTAGTTTATTATGTTAGCATGTTAGTTACAGTAGTTAGCTTTGCTAGTTAGCACTAAACACAAACTACATCTGAGGCTGATGGGATTATCATTAGTTTTAGATATATTTTGTCATAAACCAAATAAAGGAGCAAATAACATTTTTGACCAGATGATGATTGCATGTGAAAATGTAAGCAAATCACCAAAGTGATTAAAATTCATCCTCTGGGGAACAGGAATGGTTGTTCAACATGATCATGTTTGTGAGAAATTTCTGTCAGACCAAAGTGTTGGACCAACCAACAGACCAGAATTGCTGCTGTCAGAGCCACATGGATTCTGCCTTAAACACATCAGGGGGTTAATAGTAACAAGGTAGATTCATACAGTATTGCATTGTTATCTATTACACCTGTCTGTTTTCCCAGAAAATGCTCATTCTGTAACAACACTTCCTTCTCTCACGGTGCTTTTAGGACTCTTTGTTTATGATGCTTTACTGTCAGTTGTTCCGCACAGATACTTTTCCCACCTGGGGGTCGACACAATCACTGCTCCCCCAAGATTAAGTATCACAGCCTGTTGTTACACCTACCCCCCTCCTATGTTCTTATGGTGTCATCCATAATTGAATCCATCAACAGTTTTCTCTTTGACATCTAAACATATGGTGAGGGATCCCTCCCCATCAACCCTCCACCCCTCCCCTCCCTCCATCCCTACTCATCCGGCTGACTCTCACCGCCCCTTCGCTCCCTCTCACTATCTCCCCTGTCATTGTTTAGTCCCTTTCCGCCTGAGTGACCCCCCCACACCCCCTACCACCACCATTTGGGGATTAGGTCTAGAAGGACAGCGCTGATTGGCTGTCACACCCAGCTGTGTCCCCCCATTGGAGAGAGATACATATAGGGGCAGTCAGACTGATCCGTTTGAAAGGTGAGAGACAGTGACAGGCTGGCAGAGGTGCAGACTAACAACAACAGGGAGACAGACAGGGATATCTACACCTCCTGCTTTGTGACTTTATAGAAGGTAAGGTGTGGGTTTATAACTGTTAAAATCTTATATTTGTTTAATAGAATGAGCTGTGAGTCAGCTTGGTGTTCCCGTCAGTTGAAAGAAGACTTTTTTTTTTTTTTCCATTTTTCAGGTTATTTAATGCTTTAAAACTCAAATCATACAGCAGTTTGCTGTCACAATAGCAGCCTATTTTAATTGCATTAAAATGCCGTCATATTTAGTTGACAGTTAGGTGCTGCAGTATAACCGATCCTGACTGACAGCTTGATGTGTATGGAAAAGACATTGTTGTCTGCTGTAGGTGTGCTTCACTTTTTCTCACCAACAACCGGTTCCTGACATGTTTTCTCCCATCTTCCCACAGATGTTTAAAAAAAAAAAAAATCATGAATCAGCTGCTACCTTTGCCAATGTGTGCATGTTCTTAAATGCTAGAAGATAAACTTGTTGTATCAAGAGAGCAGAGTCAAAGTCTGGGTCACGGCATACAGTGATTCAGGCCTGCAAGTTAAGACAGTTCAGGATGCTGCCTCTGGGCTTTCTGTCTGCCCTCAGGAGAAGACAGTCAGGTCACATGACACAGGCTCTTAAACAGATGAGAGCGGAAAGAGGAGAGGAGAAGGAGGAGGAGAAGGAGGAGGAAGATAAAAGCAGAATGTATGATTACTGCTAAACAGAGGGAAGTAAGAGTGAAGACAAAGAGCTCAGAGGAGAAAGCAAATATGAGATAATACAAAAAAGGACAGATACAAAAAGAAAAATTTAAACAGAAAGAGAAAGAGAAGAAGAGTGAGGGAAAAAAAACAGCAAGCTTGTCTGTTTTACAGCTGTCATGGGTTGGATCCTCTCTCATACGCAGACCATATGGGACCCAGGCCTGTCATCCAAAACTAGGTCACATGACCCATAATTAAACAAGGTCCGCATCCTGAAACGCACAAGAAGAGCACAGAGTCTCACCGACACACAGACAAAAAGCAAATCTACTACTGTGGTGTAATAGAAATATTTATGAAATATTTATATTTATGCTTCTGATACTGTCAGTTGATGGTGTGTAATTTGGATTTGTGCTGGTGCTGGAGATAAATGATGAACAAGAGAGGGGAAAGTGAGGAAATCGGTCTTTGATGGGTGAGATGGAGCTGCAGGAGTGAAATGACTGAATTTATGAGCTCTACAAGGTCTGTTGATGTTAAGCCGAACTGGACATTTGCTGATTTCTGTCTCTCATTTTCATCTCTTTATTGTTCTCTCCATCTCCCTGCAGCTGTCCATGAAAGAAGCCGGGGATGGCCTCCACGCTCAGATGAATTCAATGATGGGAGCCCTCCAGGAACTCAAGCTCCTTCAGGTTCAGACAGCGCTAGAAAACCTTGACATTTCAGGTCGGCCCATTAACCGAGGGATCCCTCATCCTGCTCCGCCAGCTCCTCCTGACACATCAGCTGCAGCAGCTTCAGCTTCAGAAAAGGATCACGGGTCCTGCTTTAGCCAAATCCTGCCAGAGGAGCCAAGCCCAAGTCCAATGCCAAGTCCACAGCCATCTTTGGAGAGCAGAAACACCTTCAGCCGAGATGACAACAGCCCATCTCGAAACAGAAGCAGCCTGAGAACCTCATCTTCCTCGGCGTCCAGTCTGGAGAGTGAAAGTGAAAGGACCTCAAGAACTGCAAGAAGTGAGAACGACCTTGAGTCAATACCCAGGAGGTGGTCAGGATACACTGCCCCTCAAGTGGACTTCTGTGGACCAGTGGTGGGAAACCCTCCACCAGAGCCCTACCCTCACGTACAGGCTCCCCATCCTGCTCAGGTGGTGGACCTGCCTGGCATCCTGTACAGCCTCTCCAGAGAGGGCCCTTCACTGGACAGCGACTACTCCCAGGACAGCACAGATGACGCCAGTGACTGGACCTCTTCACTCATGAGCCGCAGCCGCAACCGTCAGCCCTTAGTACTGGGCGACAACGTCTTTGCCGACCTGGTGGGTAACTGGCTTGACCTGCCTGAGGTTGAGAGGGAGGAGGTGGAAGAGGAGGAGAGGAGGAAGAGGAGAGAGGTGAGAACAGCAGACGGAGGAGCAGAAAGACCGGACACCCCAGCTCACCCTCTCCGTCTCAGCCGCTCGCAGGAGATCTGCAGGAAGTTCTCGCTGACCACAAACATCTTCAAGAAGTTCCTACGCAGCGTCCGGCCCGACAGGGACAAGCTGCTTAAGGAGAGGCCCGGCTGGATGGCTCCTGAGCTGCCAGAGGGTGACCTGTTCAAAAGGCCGAAGAAACTGGTTCCTAAAAGTTCAAAAGGCAGCTTCTACCTGCCGTTCTGGGCAAATGGACAGCAGGGCAAAGGCAGGCCGTGTCTAGCTGAAGCAGAAAGGAACCACCAGCACCATCAACACCACCAACAAGACTTCCCCCAGTTTCACCAGCAGCCATTTGCAGGGATTTATTTAGACAGGAGACAGCCAGAGACTGGTCTGGAGAAAATGCAGCCCTTGTTTGACTACAACACAGCTGTGTGGGTCTGACAGCCCGCCAGTGATGCCAGACTGAGTGAGTGACAGGTGCTGGTGGATTTTGGCTGATCTGGATGGGGGTGAATGAATGAACGAATAAATGACCGTGAGGCTTGGATACAGTTATCTTCCAAAAATTAACCCATACACCCACAAAGCGATTCTCCTGCGACTGAGAGATTATCAGGGCAACATTTTGTCTGACAATCCTAAAACCTAAACCTCGTTTGGTGTGAGTGCCCAGGCTTGTGAGTGTGTGCTAGAGAGTGTCTGAGACAGAGTTACAGAGAGACTTTCTTGAGGATTTATGCTGCAAGTTTTTGTATTTTTCAAATGTCTTTATGCGTGTATGCATGTATGACTGGGTTCTCTGGTTGTCTTAAAAGATGGTACTTAAAAAAAAGACACATTTCTCAGAATGTCACCATCATTGCAGTTCTTTATAAAAATATCCACAGGCTTTTCACTTCTATGCTACAGGACATACTCTCACATCTCACATCTTTGCATCTATGAATAGAAACACCAACTGTTGGATTGCATGGTTACCATTTTTATAAGTGATGCTACAAACAGCTGTTACTGAACGCACTGCCACTAAACACAGTCATAAGCTCCCTTTTGTTTCCAACGGGCCTTGATGCCTCGGAAACTCAGGTTTAACTGAACCCATTGGCCTCATTCACCTTGCTCAGGAAATGAATGCAACACAGGAGGAAACTCTGAGACACTGCCACATTTAAATGGGATTTATATACAGTTTAGAGAGGTCTTGCCTCAGTTCATTTAGCCTAGTAATAATTAACAGCAATACAGTGCATGACTTGTTCAAAAGAATGCACATTAAACTTTGAGATTTGTCCCTTCGTGATCAGCGATGTTGTGCTTGCTCTCATGTTAGAAACACTTGTTTTTCTCTCTGCTGTGTAGACACAGCACATGTAGAGTCAACTGTCAGACCTCCTGGGTTGTTACGTAGAGAGAGGAGGGGGTAAAGATGGCACAGCCAACCACGAGTACTGAATGACTGACTGCCATCTGGTACGCGGACGTTATGTAAAGCTTGTTCACTACAGGCTCGAAGAAGATGCAAAACGGCCCAGTTAATCCAAAGCTTTGTAGAAGAACTGAATTTTGATGACTGTGTTAGATACTGTATATACAAAGGTGAACACATTGCAGGGCTGTAAGACTGATGAGACAGTTGAGAGTGGAGGTAAAGACCCGTAATCTCTATCAGACAGGATCAAGTTGACAGAATAAATGTACAGAACATTGTACATATTTGCCATCAAACAAACTGCAGCAATAACAGACGTTTTCTCTAATATCCCATCGCATGATTTTCATTATTCTGCACAAATTAAATCTCACAGTAACATCACAGTTCATACCATTACATGTAAACAAAACCACCACACTTGTACTTAAACTGATGATAAATTGATGAGTCGATCTTTAAACTACAGTATCTATTCTCTTTTGTCTCAATAAACCGTTACAGTGTTTTTCATTTCAAGCAGCATAACAGCAGTCAAAAACAAAACCACAGCTTCCTTCACAAATTCATAGAAATATCAGGATTCCCTCAGGATTACAGAAGCCACTGCCCGCTTTGAGGCAAAACACTTGTTTGTTTTTATAGAGGACCACTGTTATGCAACGACAATCTGATACTCTAACTTATTGTTAAGAAAAAACTGTCAATTTCACTCAGTTTTAAATATAATACCAGACCAATCAACTTAGCCAGCAGGGATTAGGCCTTAGGTCTTTTGAGAGTCTTGGCCGCTCGATCCATATGGTGTCGTCTCAGTATTCAGGTCAATATATACAGTAGGCTACCACACATACAGAGGGTCCAACACACACACACACACACACACACACACAAACACAAACACACAGTCTACAGTCTGAGATGTCATATCACACAGTATATGTATGTAAATGTAACATTTATTTCTTCCTATTTACAGTTGTCTAAGTGTAATTTTCAGCACTGTTGATATTTTTCATCAGGGTTCTGCGAACCATCAGTAGTGAATCTGTGTCATGTGCACTGTAAAACTGTCACTGACTCTTTGTAAATTAAATCTGTTTTCAGAAAGAAATGTCACTCGGTGTCTTGACTTCAATTTTGTGCATGAAGTGGTTGATATGTTACTTTGTATTTAAAACAACTTGCTAGCCGTGCGGAGCTGAAACCTTCCAGCAAGCAAATGGTATCCGGCTTAATATGGTTGGAATCAATATTACACTATATACAAATCAAAATATGGCAAAATTACAACAGTGTTTTATGGTCCACGACATCTGGCAAACCTTGTAACAAGTGTAAAACAAAAAAATGACTCAATTACTGTTTGCTTGGAATCATTTATTTGGGAATTTGCAGAATTTAATAAAATATGATATGATCACAATACGTTTCCATTGAAAGTCTATAAACAGTTGTACTGAGTTGTCACCCAGCCCTATCGATAATCCACACAAGCACAGATTCTCCTGAATGTTGTACTATGAGTTACAATGAGTCACTCCTAGCTAGCAGGCAGCTAGCTTAGCATAAAGACGAAAAGACTTTATGTTCGCTGCCTTTAAATTGCTGATAACAAATATTTTTGAGACTGAAAGTGAATTCTTAACCTTGAAAACACGAATTAAAAAACCAATCTCACCACAAGGTCAATTGAGTCAGCTGTTGTGGAGCTTTTTCTCATATCACACATGCTTCTTTAGCAGATGGAGTTTGCCCAGAAATATTTTGTAATTACAAAAATGGTTTTTAAAAAAAAAAAAAAAAAGAAACAAACACACTGATGTTTCTTTAACACTTTATACTTTAATTGATTTGTAATCTAGAATACAAAAATAAATATTTTCCAGGAGAAAAAGCACCAAGCTTTTACTTTCAGCCTGTAGCTCTTAGTGTGATTCGTTCCTGACTATAGTAAAGTGCTGCTGCTTTAACAGGTTCAGTGAGGGCAAAGCCGGCGAGTCACTCACTGCCTGTGCACTAAATTGATTCTAAATCTGTACCACAACTCCATCAGTGTCTTCAATAAATAAACAAAAGCAATGTGAACTCTGCAGCCCTGCAGTTCATCACAGGCACTTCATGACACTCAACCCCTGAGACGCTTTTTATGAGACACACATCAGACCACATCAATCAGTTCATCTTACTGTCCCCGAGCACTATGTCCAAGTACAGCAAGTAATACCTACTGCAGAGGTCCAAGGCTTTTGAAAAATTGTAGTCATAGTCAAAGAACAGAAATGCTGACTTTATAAAAAATCATAATAAATCAGTTGTTTGTTATTTTTTATATTTTTTCTAGAAATAAATGCAGAATATACATCAGTTCTAGGTCCTGACTTGTGAAACTTTTCAGTATTTATCTGTTTTATGTCATTGTAAACTGAATGTCTCTGGGTCTTGACTCTTGGCTGGATAAAACATTTGTAGATATCATATTTATCATTAATTGAAGCTCTGGACTCTTTTCTGCTTTTGTGTTGCATGCTGCAGGACATCATTTTATAATGCAAGGGTTAGACATGAATTTTTTCAAGTCCTTTGAGACAAAAAGATACATAAACAAATTAACCTGCAGCCTTCTGCAAGGCTTTTCAAACAAAGCCTTGCAGAAACAGGTGTTACTGCAACATCACAATATTCATTAGTAGTCATTATTAATCAAACTGTCAATCAATAGAAAATACCTAATTTATCAAGACATGATGGTAAAATATTTGCAACTGCTCAAATGTTATGAATTGAATGTCTTTGGATTTTAGACTGCTGATTGAAAAAAAAAAAAAAAAAAAAACAAGCAATGAAGAAGATGGTGTCAAGGCTCAGGGGAATTATGATTGCACAACAGGTTCATATCAGTGTGTGTGTGTGTGTGTGTGTGTGTGAGCAACAACAGCTGCAACTGTAGTCCCTTCTCTTCTGGCTCAGTTTCCCCTGGGATCCCAACAGTGGACGCTGACTGAGACCCCCCCCCCCCCCTCCCTCTCTCCCTCCCTCCTCCTCTCTGGCCCTAGCTAGTCAGCTGTCGCTCTCTCACAGCCTCACAACACCACTCCCACCCCAAATCTGGGGCACGCAACGCCTGAGCGCAGCACAGTTTAATAACTTTACAAGTCAGAGTCTGCAGAGCTTAGACTCATAGCAGGACTCAACACAAACGCCGGGTCCTGATAGGATTCACCAGTCAACTGTGACTTATTGCCTGGACACAATGATGGGACTAATGTGATGATAAAAACGGGATCACTTTATCAGTGGGGGAAGTGCATAGGAAAAAGGGATGGGCGTGCATCTATGTGTGTACATGTCTGCCTCTGTGACCCCTCTAGATCCTACTGTAGGCTAATTTCCTGCTAAGCGCTCGTCTTTCAATGAGCCCTCAGCTGTGTAGCCACACAGCTCTACCTTGGCCCGCAGGAATGCGCTCACGTTTCACTTTTTATAATCGTCAGCAACTAAAAGTCCAGAATCGTCACTCAGTGTGGCTTTCTGCGAGGAGTTCCCACAAGAAACACGAGACGTCTTCACATACACACTCACACATGCTAAAGCTTGCAAAACCATAGGTCATTTGTCCTAGCACATAAACACCCCCACTTTTGGAAATGAAAGACTACATCTTGAAGCCACAAAGCAGAGCCAGATTTGGCAGAGAGATAAATACAAGAGTTAAAATCTGGGGCGAATTATTTGGGATTTAACATCTGGCCGCTTTGCTTATCGCACAAGATAAGTCTCACACTCTCTTGTTCTGCTAATGCATGCAAAGTGGAACTTCAGAGGCATGCAACGATGCTGCATTAAACACTATTAACTCAGGCTTGTAATGAGGTGAAAGGGGCAAAGCATTACGCACAGAAGTGCTTCAAAAGGTTCAGTGCTCGCTATGTTCCATGTCTTTATGAACATATGCTCATTTTTATCTGTCTCTCTTTTTTTTTTTTTTTTGCATATGTAAAGATAAACATGTTCAGTGTGTCCACGTATAGTATATGAAGTAAACAGTGATCTTATACAAATGCATGAGGTAAACAGATGTGAATGTGTTTTTTAGATGAATAAAGATTTAAAGTACAGAAAATAGCAAGCTGTTGGTACAGATCTTCACTCTAAACGTCCTCTTGCTAAGTAGGTTATATAAACTTGTTGAGGTGCTAATGGCACATTACTGTAAACAGTTCAACATAACTATGCTTGAAATAAGAGCCGTGTGATACCGACTAGGGTGAATACTGACTTCCAGGAGAACAGTGTGTGCACATTTACAGTATAATGCATAATAAGTGTATTTTATTGTAGTGAAACACAGGCTTAGGACATATAACTGAAATCGGTGGTAATAGTGAGCCCATTTGTCCAAGATTAATATACAGCATTTATTTATGCAACATAAAATGTGGCCCACTGTTATTTGGTCGAATCATTTTCTGTCAATTGATTAATTAATTAATCATTTCAGTCATTTCTCAAGCACACAGGCCAAACATCTGTTAGTTCCTACTTCTCAAATTTGAAAATTTGATGCATTTCTTTGTCATATATGAGAATAAACTCAATATCTTTGGCTTTTTTAACCGTCAGCCAAATAAAACAAGTATTTTGAATACATCTCCCTGAGTTGTGCGAAATTATTAAAAGGCTATTAAAAGGCAATACTGAATTATTGCACAGCCCATGTTAACTAACATATTCAACAGGCAGTAATGTAGGTACAGTAGAGCTAAAATATGTCTTGCTGCCATTTGTGAACAAAACGCACTTGCTGACCCTCATATGCGGAGCAACACTGTTCTCTGATGTTCTCCACCAGTGGGAACATGGAACTTGTGTTAAAAGACTGATCCCAGCAGTGTTGAATATTTCGACACAACGCAGCACCTATTTCTTTTGGCCAGACTGCAACATGAAGCTCCCCGCAGACCACCCTCCTCTGAAGCCGTGATTGATGTCTTTGGGTGCTCTGACAGTTGAACCTAATACACAGGAATGTTTCCACACTTTGATCTCCCTCCTGCCTGCCAGTCTTTTGTGCATCTGAGGAATTCAACGTGTATTTGGACAAATGTAGTCTGATGTTGCTCTTAGAGTCTAACTCTACCACCGACTGGCAGAAGTGCTGTTGGTGCTGTTGTTTCAGGCTGTCTGGCTCCTGCTGACGTCTTCCTGGGGGGTGAAATCAGAAACAGTTTGATCCTGGTGCTGAATATTCAGTTGGGATTTATTCTAGTGTGGAAACAATTGGTGGAATCATTGTTTAGTTGATAAACAGTCAATGAACTGACAACAATTTTGATCATTTAAGTGATTTGCTGATTCAGCTTCTCAAATGTGAGAATTTCGCAGTTTTCTCAGTCCCATGTAATTGTAAACTGAGTGTTTCACAAAATAAGTAATATAAACACACCACCTCAGGCTAAAGAAAACTATGATTATCATTTTACCATTTTCTGAGATTTTACAGACAAAGTGAACCAAGAAAAATCGAGAAAATGAATATAAACATTAGTTACCATTCTTACAAATTATGTCACTTATCACAGTGGTAACAGTAACATTAGAGGAAGTTGATATATTTCAACTACACTGATTTAATAAAGCAGAATAAAGCACAAAGTGTGCACAATACAGACCAGTCAAGAGGAATCTTCAAGAATCTCTCCTGAGAGCGCCTCCTCTCCTATCACTTCTAACAAGCTAACATGCCAAACTCGCACTTACTGTGCTCTTCTTTACCTGACCTCCTTGCACTTTGTCTTCATGAACACATTAAGCACTTAGTGCTTACTCCAGGGTCTCCTACTGCACTGTAGAAGTATTGTTCCTCACCTCTAAGTGGCTTTGGATAAAAGCATCTGCCAAATGAGTAAATGTAAATGAGTGTAAATTTTATATCATGTAGGCATTTTTCCTACTTTTAATCTTTTAAAAATACTATCAAAACCTAGTTCTAGATGAAGATTCATCCTGATAGTTCAGCTTTAATGCATTATGATTCCTGGTTGATTCTTTTGGCCAATAAATAACTGTATTAAACAGCTCTTCAGTGATGAAATAATGTAATAGAGCTGGAAGGACAGAAAATTGGTCTTTAACAATTTTGTTTTGTTTTAACTTAAACGTGACAGTTTGTTGGTTTTCTTCATCCATTATGAAAATATCTTATAAGAAATATCTTTGGGTTTTGGACAAAACAAGAAGTAATCTGAAGAAATCACATTCGACTTAAAGTCAAAGGGAAATGGCAGCGGGCACTGTTTTCAACTACACAAGTAATCAAGAAAATAATCAGCCGCTGATCTTTAGTTGCAGCCCTTTATTTCTACCATCTAATTTCACATTAGTCACAGTAACAATGTGGGAAAAGATGGTGACTAATTTGTTTCTGTTTACTCTATTTCAGTCAGCACAAGCAGCGTGAAGCCTGCTGCCTCCCACACTGACAACATCACAACATATCATTAAATGCTGTTTCCAATCACCGATCCTCAGCAATAATTTAGGAGATCATCTCATGGCAGCAGCTTCAGATCCGAGTGCCTTCAGAGCCGCAGCGTGAAACCTTTCTCCTTCAAGAGCGTCAAACAGTTTGTCATCATTAAAAAGGAGCCGGTTTCATCCTGCCAGTCACAGGGAGAGACTCTTCCACCACCAACATGACTGACATACACTCAGATTAGAGGTGACCCCTGCTAATGGCTCAGCGGTCGTCGTTTTAAACTTCACCACCCCCTCAACAACAAAAGCATCAGTTTTCATGAAGCCCCTCCAATCCCCGCAATTCTCTTAAACGCTTCAAACAGTGAATAATTGAGCCTTGTACTCAGCCGGTCTTATCTCTGCAGGGTGTTGCTCTCATGAAATAGCTGTTTGCACTCACATGCTTTAAAACACCAACCCACACGCACACACACACACACACACACACACACACACACACACACGTGCAGATCCACTACCTCCACCTTTTGCTCTTTTAATTTCTCCCTTTCCCTCTATTCTCGTCATTCCTGCGCGCACACACACACACACACACACACACACACACACACACACACACACACACACACACACACACACACACACACACACACACACACACACACACACACACACACACACACACACACACCCCACCCTGGGGGGTCAGCCTCTTTCCTACTTTCATTAAATCATACACTATGGGCCAATCGCGGCTCTTCGTCATCATTAATCCAGATTAAACACAAATCTCTGGTTTTGAATCACACCCACAGACAGTTATTTAATGCTGCACCCTGTTACTCAACATAAGTAATCATCTACAGCAATTTTTTGTGTTACTGGGGGATCTTAATAAAGAAAAATATATAAAACCCAACGTTCTCAAAGTGTGTCCTTTTCAACCATTTGCTCTTAAGTTGATCTCTGCTGTCCAACACTTAAAACAGTCGCTCCAAAAACTGACTAACCAGACTGTCTGTGCTGTCTCAGCACATTTTCCTCCACGTCTGTCTCAATGCCAGAGGAGATTTTTCAGGACAGGAATATAAAGTGTAAGAGAAAGAGGTGTTTCTAGTTGAACATCACCTCCCCTGTTAATGTATTTCCAGGATGAAGCTGAGTGCAGCACGAAGAAGAGGAAGCGCTGTCTCCTCAGGTGTATCAATAACAACATCTGCTGTATGGATTTTCTTTATTGGGTTGTAAGGATAGAGTTTACTTTTTGCAAGAAACTTGATAAGTATGGACGGACAGATAGATGGCCATTCTTCCACCAAACACTTCCAAACATTACAAGAAATATACCAAGTTGTGAACTGAAAGGGATAAATAGACCCAGGAGTGTAGCTGATATCCAGCACCTGGGCATGAGCCTTTGGCTTTACAGCAGAAAGTGTTTTAACTTTCAGGTCTATATAGAATTTCTTGTTATTTCTTCCATGGACAAAGCTACCAAACTGTGTCTTAAGTAGACAGACTCGTATAAACTCAACAAGCTACAACAGAAAAAACTTCTTACACATTGTGGCAGCTGTTTAAAACCATATTTTAATATTTCAGTCACAGAGACAGTTTTTACAGCAGAACCAGTACCTCTACATTTCATACTTAAAGCACAGCTTCTTGAGAAGACTTCTGTTCTTTAACTCAAGTAGGAGTTTGAATGCTGGGCTTCCCTGTAATGGCATATTTCCCCAGTGTGTTTATTTAATATGAATAATTTTCCCCCTTCTATAGTTGGTGAGTGAGTCCCATGCCATCTCTGATATTACATTGTTTGCAGTGACTTTAAAAAGCCTGTCTCTATCAGAATACATACAGTTTTTGTTACTGTTACAACCACCTGACCTTGTTTTTAAAGCTTTTTGCTCCCTAAGATGAGTTCCTATTATCCTGGGAGTTTGTGTTTTCAACATTCTTCCTGCAACAATTTTTATGATCACATATGTGACATGAAATGAAATTCCACATGAGTTTTGGGAGATATCCATGCAGGATCAGAGCTTTATGGATAATAAGCTTAAGGATGAAGATGCGTTTCACACCAGCATAAACTGCAGTTCAGCTCCCATATACTTATCAAAACAGTAAAGCAAGCTGCCACTACCCATGACTTAAATACATCTCTCTCATGCTTGGTTGAATGTTAAGTGTGTAAATAAAATAGAAAGTGTGACAAAACTATGTTGAGTATCTCATGACAGTAGAAAAAAAAACTCAGCAACTCAACATCAGCCAACAATTCAGCCCATTAACACTCATGAAACACAAACATGAGCATTCATGTTTCAACAATCAGCCGCATGAAACCATCATGACTTATTGTGAACAACAACCAAAGATCCAGGAGCTCAGCTACTACAGAGAAGTAATCCACAAATAATACAGAAGCAAACACTTGAAGTCATCATGCAGGCAACGTAAGAGCAGACATGAGCAGCCGAGAGAAACCAAGACATCAGCTTCAGCGGCCTCACACAGTAGCTGTGACTAACCGAGCTCACAACGCCAGCTGAACACATGCATGTCAGCACAAGGTGCCAGTTCTTACCTTGGTGATGTGAAGCAGTGATCCACTGTGGTCCAGAGCTGACAGCAGGACAGGAGAACCCCCCTTCCAGCTTCAAGAGGCAACAATTGATGCTGCCACCAAGCAGCCGAGCAGCAGCAGCAGTGATCAAAGCAAACAATTAGTGTTGCATAAAATAATCCTGAGGTCACATTGTGAAAATGTTAGCAGGTTAGCTTCCTTTTAGCAGCAGGTGTCACAGAGGTTAGCAGACTAGCAGTGCAGCAGGCTAACAGGGCCAAACAGTGGGCGGGGCACTGACAGTTTAAGTACCTGCTTTGAGACCAAGGGGGTGCGTTGGATTTATGTAGCAGCAGGTAGGAGCCAGTCAACACTGACATGATAAACTAAAGCCAGTTAGCTGAAGTTACTGTGATCAGTGCAACTTACTGTGAGTGTGCGAGACAGGAAGTGAACATGGTCCTCTGGTGTTGAAAGGAAGAGGCATCATCCTGAACTGAGAGGATTCGCTGATAATTCAGTTTATTGATTGACAGTGAATTAATCAACAACAGTTTTGCTAACTAATAGTTTAAGTCATTTAAGGAGCAAAAATGATGTTTTGCAGCTTTTCTGTTTTTATGTCATTGAAGATGTAATAGATTGATTGTTTATCAGACAAAAAAAAAGAAATATTGATGTTTTTCTGGTATTTTAAAATTAATGAATTGATCAAGGAAAAAATGAGAGATTAAGCTAAGACATAAATAGCTGCAGCTTGTAGCTACGTCCGTCCACCTGCATCACCTCCACCTTCTAATTTATGCCTGAATGTCACACTACCAGTAACTTCAATTTTAACTTACTAATGCAGATTAGTCGCATATGAACATAAACTGTATCCACCTGAGTTGAACTAGCAAAACATTGTTCTTCTTACTGCTTTGCTTTTTGCTTCCGTCCTCTCCTCCTTACCCAGCACGTGGCCTCGAGGGATGGACTCACTAATCATGGCCCCAATTCTGTCTGGTATCACAACCTCAGCCTATTACCCACAATGTGTGGCCCACAAAATCCAAAAGTCCTCCTCATCATGCATGCTGGGAACATTGGTTCTGCATCACTGAATCTCCTCAGAGAGAGGGCTGAGGAATGGAGAGGGAGGAGCACAGAGAGACGCTCCTGTTGGTTTCCTCTGTGATCCTGGGTATCCAAATGGTGTCTGAGTGAGGAAGATGCATGGCTGCTTCATGTGGCAACACAACAGATGATGAATGTCAATGTGTGTTATAGACAGCAAACAAGATATATATATATATATATATATATATATATATATATTATATAATATATATGTTTCAATATCTAGTCTCTCTAAAGTGTATTTCTTACCATCAGGGTGACTAAGCAGTTGGATTCCCAGTGACCCAGATCCTAACCTCTTGAATCAGCTTTTTTCTGCCTCTGTGCCCTCTCATCCTCAGCCAAATGTAGTGTTAATAATTCATAGAGGTGGAAGAATGAACTAGAGTCGTACTTGGCTAAATAATGAACAGATGGAACAATTTCAAAGTACCCTGAGACAAGATATCCTACTTTTCCTTTGCTCTTTTACTCACCTTTCCCGGCTTTTAAGCCCCGCATCTGACCCAATCCCACACCTCACACTCCCTTCACCACCCATCTTCTACTTTTTCCTGCACCCCTCTCTAACACTTCATGCTCTTTTACTTCATCTCCACCCCCCTCCTGTTTCCTTGAACAGTTACTCCCTCCTGTCTACTTTTCCTTTCTGTTCCTCCTTTGCATCCTTCCTTCACTAGCTCCTCTGTTCTGCATCTCTGTGAGAGACCATTGTGCTTGGTAACACAACTGCCTCGAGTCAAAACAAAACACGCAAACTGTCTCTGCTGCAGTCTGATGGACGCTGATAGTCACAGCTGAAATGTCACGAGTAGCCTGCTGCTAACTCTGAGCACATCTATTCCTCCACACTTGAATAAAAAATAAAACTGGGTTCAGAGTATGAACCCTCTTCTGCTGAAATGAAAGTGCGAGTATTACTGTGTCAAGTTCTGGGTCTATTACATCCACATATTTTCATGCAAATGATGATGTACTAAATTAGAACGGCTTAGTGGAAACTGCACAGTTTGATAAAAATGTCTTTTATATTCCCACAGAGTAATTCTGCATGTTTAATGCTGAGGCAGAGGCCTTTGTCTGCAAATGGTGATGAGTACAAGTCCATGAAACTTAGAAGGTGTCTAATGTTGTCTGTTGGAGGAGCAGCTATAAATAAGCCAGAAGCTTATAAATATGCTGGTAATGGAAACATACTTTTTTTTTATTTTCTTGAAGTGTAATAGATATTTTATTAGTTCAAATGAAAGCAGGGTCTTTTTATGGTGCAGTTGTTGCAAGGGTCTGAATTCAACTAAAATCTGTGTTTACATGTTTCTCTCAATCTGTGCTGTACCCACCAGAATCTAAAACCTCTAAAATGCTGAAACTGCACCTTTAAGCACTATAGAGAACCAGGGAAAAAGAAGACCGGAGTGATTTTGTTGATTTTTACAGTGAAAAATTCATTTTGTGATTAAAAAGTGATAGAATAGGAAACACTGAAAATCCAGGTCACAGCTGCCCCAGGCCCCTCCAGTACAGGGCACCTCAGTGGCTCACCTGGTAGAGCACATGCAATTAAGGCTTAGTCCTAACCACAGTGGCCCTGGGTTTGAGTCTGACCCGCGGCCCTTTGCTGCATGTCATCTCCTCACTCTCTCCCCTTTCCCATCTCTCTCTCACTGTACCTATAAATAAAGGAGCTACAGCTAACTAGTCTTAGCTTAGCTTAGCATAAACACTGGAAACAAAGAGAAATAGTTTACATGATAATAATCTTTTTGACTAACTCTTGGTAAGAAAGCAAATCAGTTTAGTAAAGTAAAGGAGCAAATTAGTAAATTAAGGTAAAATTTTATTCACCAACATGAAGGTCTACACGGTGCCCAAAAGTCCTCCGTGTATATAATTTTTTATTTTACCATGGCCACTGAAAATCTTTGATTCTGATTGGCTGAAAGGTGTGGTGATTAGCTTTCATTGACCAGAACAGTGTAACCAGGCGTCTGACCTATTGTCTGTGCTTGGGTTTTTGTTGCCTTAAACTAACCCTGTAAAAATGCTGCCTCTGAAGATAATCCAGCCAGTGATTATTTTTCCTACAAAATGTATTTGCTGTTGCAGTTCAGTTTTATATGAACGTAATGTCTAGACATGGTTGCTCCGCTAAGAGCTTGGAGCTGGGGTTATTTGTGTCACCAGTTAAAACACTGATAAAAAAAGATGTTCCATGAATCACCAAAATGTATTTCAAACTTAAATACTAGTTTGAATCTGGACTTAAAAATCTAATTACTGCAGGAGCAGGAAACAGAAGACTTTTGGAATGACATTAGCTACAGTGAAGCTGATGCTTGCAAGGGAAAGGAGAGAGGCGACGTGGCCAGAGCTGCACAAAAAATAAAGTGTCTGTGTGTGTGTGTGTGTGTGTGACAGGGGGAGGGACTGAATGTAACTACTTTACCTTGCATAACATTTAAATACCCTGAGTATAGTTAAAACAACCAAATTCCCCTGCTCAAGATGTTCCCAAAATATATCAGCTGATAATGAAATAGTAACAATTGAGGTCCATGCAGTTGGTGGATTATCAGCAGCATTAAAGCACAATTAAATGACCCACATTAGTTACCCAGAGCACTCTAACCCATCGTGGGTGTGTGATTGTTCAAGAATGGCTTACATTTATGGTACATCCTCTCTCACATCCAAACCCTCACTGCAAAAACAGTGCAGATGGTCTGAGGATAATAGGCGTATTGCAAACACAACCCCAGTGTTGCATCAGTTCAGAGAGTGAGAAATCATTTGGGATAATAATGCTGTGAACTTAACACTGCACCAAGTTTTTGTGACACACCTTGGGTTTTTTTTCTTTTTTGTTTGTTTTGTTTTTATGAGCATCTCTTGCAGCCTGCTGTTGTCCTCTTTCTCTGTGAGAAGTGTTTGCAGAAGCAAAGGTGAAAGAGGAGGGTGAGGAAAGGGGGAGGAGCATCTCTGCGCTTTATTTTAGTCTGAATATGAGGAGGAGGAGGAGGAGGAGAAGGAGAAGGAGGGTGATGGGATGAGACATTCACTACTGCCCCTGAGGAGGAACAACATTACTGGGGAAGCCTGAAGCCTGAAGCATGTGAATGTGTCATTGTGCATGTAAAGCCTTAACCTATTTGAACTCTCATGAACATGAGTGAAACTAATGAGTCTAAATGAAACATTTCAAATTTGAATATGCAAGTTTGCACATATTTTTCCACATAAGTTAACACCTATTAAGGTGTGTGAAATGTAAATGGTAAATGGACTGCATTTATACAGTGCGTTTCTAGTCTTGACAACCACTCAGTGCATGTGTGCGAAGAGCAGGGTAATGAATGGCCCTCAGTTTACCTCAGCTTCTCTCAGCTCTGTGATTAACTCCCCCAGATATATCCCAAATGAAAGATGTGGGTTTCAACTGTAACCCCCGTGAAGCAGCTCAGCATGGCACGGCCCTGCCCAGAGCCAGTGCAGCTGTTGCGGCCTGGCGATTAGAGGGCACTTCGATTCGATCGCAAGCAAACCCAGTGTGGTGATGCTGAGAGAAGGATACAGCTGGAGAGGACCCTCAAAATATCCCCGTAGAGTTGTGGTGAGAGGAGCTGCATCCTTACATGTGGATGCTTGTTTGTGCTGTTTTGAGCTGGGTTCAAAACTTACCAAATTTGCAGTCATGCAAACACATGTCTTATTGTATACCATATTTTGTTGTCAGTGAATTTAACTAGTATTATCAACTTCACTTATAGAATTAAAATGATGCGTTTGGATGGTTTTTTCCCCCTTTGCAAAACTTACCAGCTGGATGGAAATCCATGATGACTGTTTTAGGTTTTGGTTTTGACTTTGATGCGGAAATGTGATTATTTCAGGGGTTTGGGAGCATAGCTATCATTCTGACTTCATGTCCTTATGGTAGAGTCTAATATTTTGCGATGTCCAAATTGGCTGGCCAATACTGCATTTAAGTGCTATTCTGAAACAAGGTCAATCCCACACAGGAAATGAAAAAAACAAACTGTTGCAGATTCTGCAGCTTTGCAAGTTGAAAAATTGCTGTTTGTGGAAGTCTGCACTGTAATAATGTCTTCAAGTATTTTAACAGCATCTGTACTTTGTCAAACTGCAGTTGGTAATTCAAAATACTTCCTCCACTGACAAAGACATTTGACTTTTTTGAATAGCTCCCTGTGTATAATTTATAGTACCATGATATGTATGTGGCAAAAATTCCCTTTGAGAGTACTTGTAATCCAGATAACTTTGTGGCCATGCTACCATGCTATAATGTTCAAGTCATAGTTTTGATTCCCACAGCAGCTTATGTGTGTACATCCACAGTTGTGCATCCTGCTGACTTAAATAACTGTTATGGCTGCTCACTTGAGGTTGAAACCAAATGTTTTAGATGATTCAGAATCACAGGTTTTTCTCAGGAGTTTTACACCCTTTCTCCTTAGATCTTTGCTTCAGAAAACTTTGAACTTTGGTGGTCCAAGTTGTGCCAAGACAGAAGTTTGAAATCTTAAATGTTTGATGGACTCATTTACCAAGAAATCATGTAACACAACATGAGTAAAGACCACAAGCTTTCAGGAAGCATTTGCAACAAGAAGATTTGGAGTTTTGCACAAGCTTCAGTACATCACTGCCTGCGGACAGGGAAACTTTCCTCTTCTATCAGCCAAACCCAACATCAGTCTCATTTCAGACAACAGGGTAAGTTTGTCATGTCTCAGAACAAATGGGTCAGCTTTCCCTCTGCAGCCCCAATTTTCCATCCAGGCTGAAATACAAATAAATATACTACGCAGAAGCTTGTCAAATTTAGATTTCGTGACATGTGAAGCCTTATTTTTCCAAGCATTTCTATATTTGTGGTGGTGCTGTGTGACCTCTGGAGACCTCTGCAAAAACAATTCTCTGGAGAAGTTTCCATCTTGTCTCTTCTTCAGCCTCTTCTTTCTTGTGCTGCCCTCTTTCATCCCTTCATCTCACCACCTTTCATCGTGAAAGTTCAGCACAGCAGCGGCCATTAAACATTTAACAGCTGACTTTTACTAGTTTCTCAGAGCAACAAAATCCTTTTCCCTCAGCACATGAATATGCAAGGAGAGTCTGTCAGTGTATGAGCGATATGAAGGCAGACCAGGGCACGATGACACTGCTGGCTGAAAGCAGACGCTGTTGTGTAGCCTTACATCACATCATCTCCTGGTGCAGAAAGGCTCACTACTGGAACACTAACCCATTAGGCTTCACTCTCTGCTGGCTTTTTTTTCTGTGTCACGGTCTCTTTTTCTGTGTCATCGCAGCTGTAAAGCATGTAGAGGTTCCCAGATGGGTGAATCTCTCAACTTGGGCCCAGAAATGTTTGTATTTCTGTCACTGCTGTAGCTGCTGGACAAACTGGGAGTCCAACAGTCTGCAGCAGTGACAGGATTTTCCTAAGTGGGTGAATTAGCAGTGACCCACTGACCACTGGATGTCTTTTTCATCTTTTCATTGTCACATCTAGACATGGCTCACATATAGCTAAGTCAGAATATTTTTGACATATTTTTTATTTTGTGCAGTACAATCCCACAAAGACATCAAAACAAATATTTCACGTTTAAACTTAACGAAGCTTCACTTTAACCTACATGCCTGTTCCTATATAGATCTTTTTTGTAGTTAATCTACATTGCCAAGCAGCACAGTAAATATGTAACAAGGCCAAGAGTCTACATGCTCCACGGTTCTGTGAGGCTGTGCTTAGGCGCAGCGCTGCTTTGAGCTGAATGCTAATGTCGGCGTGCAAATATGCTCAAACTGTACAGTATAAACAATAAACATGCTGATGTTAACATTTACCACGTTTGCCATTTTGATTTAGCATTCTCACATGCTAACATTTGCTAAGTTGCTATGAGTTTTCACAACTTGTCAAATACTTGATGTATATTTACTTGTTATGAAACATTTCCTCATGATGCTGATGCGGGTCATTAGTTTTGCAGGTCTTGGGTCATGAAGTGAAGTACAGGAGGCTACTAGTTAAACTGAAAATATAACCTGATTATATAGCTAAACGAAACCTAAAAGGATCTCCCCAGTTTTGACAATTCATCCTAAAAGGGACATGAAGGTTTGAATGCTGTTTCATTGCAATTCATCCAACAGTTGTCACCACAAATTTTTATCCTCATGGTGGTGCTTGACAGAAAGTCAGGGGATCACCAAAGTCAGTTGGATACATCACATGGGAACCATGAATGTCTGTGACATACTTTGTGCCAATTTATTCAACATGGTGGGCCCACTGACTTGGCCATCCCCAGATCTGTGCATACTGTATAGTGTAGCTACAAAATGGACTTCATGCTTCAGTACAGTTCAGTGATTTATGCTTTTGACCTCTGACATCCAGACAGGCCATAGCGCATAGCGTGAAAAGCCCAGTCAGTATGTTGACAGCAAAAGAAAGAGTCTTTCAATCGATATAGAGATTTGTGGATCTCTATAAGCAAACCAAGGAATTAGTTAATCCATCAGCCTGCAATCAGGAGAGTCATGAGCATCATTGTGCCCCAGATGGTGAAAAACATCAATGACGCAGAAATCAAATGAAACCACAGAAAAAATTAAGGTCAGTTACAAACATGCAACAATGGGAGCTGCCCAGCAACATCACAGTGATGTACTGTTGTGTGACTTGCTCAAAGGCACCACAGTGGTATTCAGCATAGGAGAGTATTACTCATTCATACACTCCCCCGGTGTTTGCCAGTTGGTATATAAATCCTCATCACAAGCCCTTTTTTAAAAAAACCTGTAGGCTTCTGCTGCCCTCTTTACACAAGAAAGTGAGTCAGGAAATCTGTGCTCTTGCTTGTGGCAGAATTTAATTAAATATGTGAAATGTAAAGTGCTGTGTGTGTAGGTGCCACCAGCATTCAGCCACATGATGGCAAGCTCATTGCTGAATGCCACAAAAAAATAAAATCACAGTGCAAAATTTGTGCAAATGCAAAATGTAACTGGAATAGCGTTAATGATATATTTTAAATTTGGGTTCATGACCAAATAAGATTAATAATATTTCAATAACCAATTACCAATTTTCATTACCAACACTCAATGAGTCGTAGGCATAGTTTCGGCCATGAAGGATCCACCCGTTGAAGTCTTCATTGCCCAAGAAAAGAAGGCCCCATTTCTCAGCTGCATTTGAAGGAGCCTTCGAAATGGAACAGTTTAGTTGTGCTGCTTTTAATTGTAAATTGCGCAAACTAAAATGCAGAACATGATAAACATTAGCATGTTGGTACTGTCATTGTGAGTATGTTAGCATGCTGATCTTAGCATTTAGCTCAAAGCACGACCTGCCTAATAACAGCCTCACAGAGCCACTAGCAAAAATATCTTATATTGTTTTATTTTCAAATTAAAATGGTTTCTTCATTTTAGGAGGAAATTTTCTGCTGCACCAAGACTCTAAAGAAGCTAAAAATAGCAACAGTGGGCAACCATGAAACACATATATTATCAGATAAAAATGCCCCACAGGCATTTTTATTTCTCCTGAGCACAAGGGAGTCTTAAAAAAGATAAACGCTCAGATTGCACAGTTAAAGTGCCTCACAGGTGTCCCTTCCCCTATTATTTTAAGCAGGTTTTTGTCTGCTTCCCTTTGTGAGTTAAAAAAGAAATATTTAAGCCTCACCTGGCATGAAATGCTCCCAGTCTGTGTGTGAGAAAGAAAGAGAGAGAGAGTGAGAGGGGAAGAGCTTTACCCAATTGCTTGCCTGCATGCCCATGGCCATATGTCCTTACACAACTGTGTGTGTGTGTGTGTGTGTGTGTGAAGTCAGCTTGTCCCCAGGGGCTCGTAGTGTTACAGACTGTCCTACTGGTTTTATTAACCAGTTGCTCCTCAGGGCCACATGACAACACAGTTGAGCTTGTTTTCAGCAGACAGAGCATCACAGTGTCGCCGGTGTTGGACGTTCAACAGCTCAAATCATCTACCCATCTGTTCCCAGAGTCAACACTGAAGTGCATTCATATTTACATTGTGTTTCTGACACATTAGACACATACAGTTGTTGCTTCATAAAGAGCCCATTCCTTTGTCTGCCTCCAGTAATGTAAAAACAAAGTATTTCCATTTTAGCCAGGCTACTTTATACTACATTTCAGAGGCAAATATCATGTTTTTTACTCCACTACCATATGTTTATTTGACAACTATATGATACATTGCTATAGCTTGAACTACCAAATAGTATATTATCTAAAATTTGTAGAGCCTGAGCAATTAGTCCATTAATCATAATTTTAAGTCATTTTCTAAGGGTGACTCTTTCATGGTTCCAGCTTCTCAAATGCAAGAATTTGCTATTCGCTCTGTTTTGTATCACAGTAAACTGAATATCTTTGGGTTTAGGACTGTTTGTGTGACCAAACAAGCAATGTGATGATGTCACCTTGTGCAAAGGAGCACACAGTGATAGACATTGTTACTCACATTTTATAGACAAAGATTGATTAATAAAATAATCGTTAATTATAAATTGATTAATAATAAATGGAAATATGTTAGTTGTCGTCCCAAAACTCTGTTACATGCTGAACAACTGCAAGATAGCAAGAAAGCAAGATACACTACTACTACTATTAATAATAATGATAATAATAATAATAATAATAATAATACAGTATCAAAAGGACTACTTTGCAAAAGAAGTATTTTATCTTTAAGTACACTGATGATGCTACAGTATTTTGAAAGTAGGACTGTTATTTGTGATGGAGTATAGTTTACATTGCAGTTTTTTTTATTATTTCTGTAGTAAAAGATCTGAGTAATGGCAACTGTCAACTCTTATTGTCTAACATCTACTAAAAATGACACCTTAGTGCTACAGAGAATGGCGTCTTGCTCTATGATTGATGATGCGTCTGTTTGTTATCCTTCCTCACACCTTGTTGTGTTTTTTAAATACTGGATTCATCATTGATAAATCTGTCTGATACCATTCGTGAATTATATTTGGATTCCTTGGCAGATGGGACACTCTCAGTGCTCATCATGTCTCCAGCAACACTGGAGGAGAGAGAGGCGATGGCAGCACAAGGTGCAGAGAGGACATGTGACAGTGTGTGAAATACCCCGTGGCTGCTCCCTCCCCTCCCCCTCCAAAGCTCCTCCTCTGTGTCTGAATTAAATGGAGCCTGTCGTCTTCCTCACAGCTGTAGCTGAACTGTAACGCCGTAAAATGAATGACAGACACACACATTGTTCCTTACGCAGACTGCTCCCTGTTGTGCAGACAAAAATGTTGTGTCATTTTGTCATTTTCAGTCCAAAAACAATTACTTAGCAAGAGCGTACAGTATATGTTGATAATAAAAGGACAATGACAGATGTAATTGTTGCTATTAACATATTTTGTTTTGAAAAGGAGGGACAGGAAGTGTTAAAGATGACAAGTCCTTTTAAAAATGGATCCATTGAATGTATTTTGGTGCCTGTCTGTAAAATCACTTCCATTATTCTGCAAGTTAACCACACACATACACAAAGCAAACCCAAAATGCTTACATGCAGACAAACGACACAAACCCGCTATAACATGCATATATCAACTAAATTATTAATTAGACCCACAAAAAGTCCCAAACTTTGCTCGTATGCAGATGTACAACAAGCACAGATTCAAATTCATTAAACACACACAGTAAAATTTTCCCTTTGGTGAAGTAAAGCAGAGCAGCGGATGTTTGGTGTTTATTTACAAAGCAGGAACTCAAGCCATAAACGCAAAGCCCAGAGGCTCAGAGAAAATGATGAGGGGTCTGTGCACCTCTTTGTTTTTGATCCAAACCTCTTTCAAGTTCACTTATGTAAGTCTTTAATGAGGCAAACGCCAAATGAGAGTGGTAATTCAGGCAATGACTCAATTTTTTTAAGAGGAACTGGACTGTGCGTTGCTTTCTTTCAAGCAGTGAGTTTAATCTCTCTTGGTGGTGGTGATGGTCCTGAAGGCATTTCGCTGTGCTCTGATGACTGTACAAGATGACACAGTTTTAAACATCAGTGCATCTTCAGCAAAGACACACATGCATGCACTGAAAGGCAAAGACGCATTCAGATGCTCATCTGGCCCACAAAAAAAAAAAAAAAAAAACTCCAACCAAGGAAAGAAATCAAGTTTCCCCATTCATGAACACTGTAGCCAATTTGTATTTGTGAACATTAACAACCCACTCTCATGAACCCAGACAACATAGCCACTAATCAGGGATTTCCCCCAGCGGAGCCAGAGCTGCTTTGTGCTTTGAAATCCAAATGAGCTTTCTTTACAACTGCAATGTCTGAACCAGAAAATGTGTGTGTCCCATCAGAATTGCCTTCAGCACGTCTACAACGTTAACAAAACCCCACTAACGTCCGCATTTGTCTCATGATTTTATTTTGTTAAGTGAATCTCGCTGTCAACTTCACAAAAAATGTGTTCACTTTTGCATGAAAGTGTTTTTCAAAACAAAGTTCACCCCAGAACAAGAAGTTATTAATGAGCTCTTTTAGCTATGATACTATTGTAGTATTTTGGTTCTAAAAAGACATAACTAAGTATGTTTACATGCAACATGCAACTCACTATAAGATCTAGACAGCTAATCTGGATGGGTTGCCGTGAAATTGGATTCAAACATTCATGTTTTAATAGAGCACAATCAGGAACGTTTATTTATATAACATCATTCAGACACAAGGCCATTCGAAGTGCTTTTCATCTGCAAGGAAATGCTGTTGAGGTACTATACCTCAGTCAGGACAGAAATTAATAGAATAATCTTCTGAATGTATAAAACACAAAGATAAACCTGTACCATCACAGGTGATGAGAAGCCTGGCTGATAATATGAAATATAATGTAAAATGTAAAATATAATGTAAAGAGACATAAATAACCAGGTTTATCAGTGCTCAATGTAAAGATCTCAAATATGATCCAAACCAGGAAACGACTCAAAATAAGGCATGAAAATGTACTCATTGCCTTTGTAAACCCCATTAAACCTCAGTGTTAGATATTCTCAACACAACTTCATTGCTGGACTTTTGGCAACATCCCACAACCATTTTCAGCTAATGAAACTTGCTCCTTTGCTGAAGAAGGCCATATGATACAGTGAAGAGCTCCAGAAATAGTAAGGTAAGTGGACCTTGTGTTCAGAATATGTGTCACCAAGGTCAAGATGCTCAACCAATTAAAGCTTTTCAAAAATAAAAGCGCACGATATATAAAACATCCCAGAGAGAGCATCAATACAGGAGGGCACGGCGCTACAATGCCACACGTGACTGCTTCTGTATGTGTGCCCAGGTGTGTATATGTGCGCACAAGTCATTGCCTTTCTGCCAGAATGAGCGAATGCATCGGAGGACCTCAGCCCGCACAGCAGCCGTATCTCATCATTATTAAGACGTGATGGGAGTAGACAGATTGACAGGAAGCCCTGCAGGCTCAAATCAACCAAGTATCGTCCTTCAAGCCTCCCAGAAGGAGAAGCTAGCTCAGCTGATACACACATCTGGCCATCTATCTATCTATCTATCTATCTATCTATCTATCTATCTATCTATCTTGATGTTATTAGTAGATTTAGCAGTTTCTAGATGTTAAACCTGGCACACACAGCACACTCATCAGTATGCATGAGTGCACACTGCAAGCTCTTATGCCTTTGTATAGAGATACACACGTGTATCTTTACAAAGCTGTAGTTTTCAGTGGCACTTAGCACCTCACTGCTTCTCTGTCTGTCTCAAGCACACACACACATACACTCACACTAAACAGCAGGGATCTCCAGAGTTATTACACACTCAGAGAGGGGGCCTGATGTTGGCAGGTTGGCTCCATGGAAGCAGATTTGCTGCACCTCGATGCGATGTGTCCAAACATTCGCACAACATGCTGGGCTCTGATATCAAAGCTGCACTCCCATTAGGAACTGAGAGCTACAGTGGGACAGTGGGATATAATAGCAGCAACTCCAGCGTTATGCAATCCACTGTAACAGCGCTGCAACAAGTGCTTCAGCTGTGAAGCTTATGATGGTGAATGTTTGTTGTTTCAGAGAGGATTTGAATGTTTTCTTTGGTGATTTCTGAGACAGGGATTGTATATGTTCCCTGAGTGTAAGCAGCACCTTCAATATATTAGACTTTTAAAAACAAGTGGTCCTCATGTAAACAGAAGAAAACTATTTACTTGCTGCTTTGATTCAAATTCTACTTGAATCTGCACATAAAGCATCACACAGTTTGCAACAAGAAATATCCTTAAAATATATTATTGCAAGGGTTCAAGGTTTATGGATGCAGTCCAGTGACATAGACCAGTGATTACTTTGGCAGTTGTTGAGATCCCACCATTGTCATGTTCTCAAGACATTAAATATGATTTACCCCCGTAAATGAATGGTATTTGAAATTTTATGAACTTAATAAATTTACCAGTGCTATAATTAAATTGCTACATAACCAGGCTCCTGATATGCTCAGTGATTTAGTGAAACAGCCTCTGGCTCACTTACTCAGGATGGAGCTGTGGAGAAATGTTAGATGTTCTTCCATAAAACCTTGTGTAGATGGGCAGATTCTCAATTATATATTTATTTACTTTTTTTGTAGCCTACTTATTGGAAATAAACTTAGGTTATAAATACTGCTCAGTGTTCTGTTTATCTCTGCCAGTAAATGAATTGGCTACAAGGTAGGAAAACTAATTTTAACACAGTAATTTATCATGCAAACAAAAAAAAAGACAAAGAAATATTACAGTTAGTGACTCAGCTGGAGATCTTACCTGCTATTGTGAAAACATGACTTTATATTTATGTTCAGTAGAGTTGAATATAACTGTATTTGTTCACCTACAGCTGGCATGTCTTTCCAGAGTGATCCTTGGGAGGCCGTTGTTTTTTTAACCTGTACAATTGTTCACATGGTTAGAAATGCTTACAAAACATCATCATTTTGGACACATTTTCGTTTCAGCATATGCTCACACAACCCTGTGTACTAGAAATAAAATTACTATACAACTAAATCGCAACAGCAATTACATTTTGTTGAAAACATAATTGCTGGCTGAAGTTGCCAGGAGGTGGTTGAGGTGGATGACAGGTTCACGTCTGCCAAACCAGAGACTGCGGTTCACATCCAGAGTCCTGTCTTTTAATAATAGTTTAATAATGCTGTAGTTACTGCAAGTGGATATTGTGCAATATAAATTTATTGAGACATTTAGTATCATCATTTTGTGACTTGCCAAATACATAAATAAACAATGTATCCCCGTTATGTTTATAGAAAACATAATCCAGTTGACATTAAGTTGACACAAAGTGTATTTGCTGTTGCAGTTTAGTTGCATAGAAAGATGGTTTTTAGGAGACAGGGTTGATTCACAGTGCGCTTATAGCACTAAACCAGGATTATTCACTTGTGTGAATTGTGTAATTTCTAACTTGCTTAATATTGTGTATCCTTGGGATCTGACAGGATCATCAACAACAAAATTGTTGCCACTTGTGATGAATCAGCAGCATTTTATCCAGTCTTTGTTACACTGCAGGAAACTAGGGCCACTCAGGCCACTTCACTCAGGCCACTTAACTCAGACAGCAGCTGTGGATACTCAGTTCTTAAGAGTCCTGTCTGGAAGAAATATCAACCTGCAGCTCTTCACTAGGCTCCCGACACAGTCTTTGAGAAGCAGGGTACTGTGTTCAATTAGCTATTGTTGTGGGGAAATGGCTGTTCATCTGGGTGATATTTAGCCGTGGGTCCTTTGGTGTGTAATCATGCTCCAATAAGCAGCTCCGAGCTCAGTTCATTCATCTCTGGTTGTGTAGTAGAAAACCACATGAGGACGAGGAGGCGGTATTCTCATTATTGTGTGCATGTGTGCATGTGTGTCCTTGCACATGTGTGTGGAGGAGTGGTGATGAAGTAGAGGCTCTGTGATGAGAAGCCAGTTGGCCGAAACCTCCTCTTCCTCCCACCCTGGCAGAGACACAAGGGTCCAGCAATGGATTTCATTTAAATGGATTTCCCCCGTCTGATTATGAGGAAAAAAAGACACATTAAAGAACATCTTCTTGGTTTTATTGTTTTATTGTCAGTTTAATTTGTTGTGAAATCCAGTTGTTTTCCACTATGTCACATGGATTTTGTTTTGATAAAGTGAGACTTCGTTTTCTCTTTCCTCGTTTTCCCCTCTGTTCAAAAAATAAAGCAGGAAGGGAAAGAAACTATCTTTTTTTTATTATGGAGACAAACACTTTTTAATTTTACAGAGAAACAAGAGCAAGATAATGCTATGATGCTTTGCCTTTGCTGCACAGCACATTATGCAAATTCCTGTGGTAATAATGGAAAATTTACAACTCAAAATTCTTAGTATTTTTTTTTAAACAAGCAGGATTTTCATTTGCTAGGATTAGGGTTAGTGCTGATGAGCTGCTTATAATCAGCTGAAGCTGTCACTAGCAGATTCTAGAAGTTGTAGTGAGCTAATTAATTACATTTGAATTTGGATTGAAGGATGAGGCAAAAGCTAACAGGTCCCAGGCAGGAAATCAGCATCCTCACTAGCAGAAAATCCATAAGACATGTAAATAAAGAAACGCAGTCATTCTTGCATGACAGCATAAAGCTAGTTAGTCCTAGTGTTGGAAGCCTGATTGGGAAAAAGGTTAAGGTCTGGCGGTCATTATAACATAAAGCTGTTTGGCTGCTTAGCTTCAAAGGTTTTTCAGGGTTAGGGTTAGGAAAACCCTTGTTTTTTTGTTTTTTTTTTTACATTTCTGCTCATGTTTTGTTTGTTTCTTCAGCTCTACAAACTAACTGTAGCAGTTATTGAAGGGGGAATTTGCTTTTTTAATAACATTAGCATAACTGGAAATTGGAATATATGGTGGATCAGCAAAAAGCAAAAACACTGACTGAAAACAACCAGAATACATTAATGAGGATTAGTGATAAAAGAGAGCTTCTCATTGAGGAATCTTTTTCAAAAAGACACACAATTTTGAAAGCAACCTTTCCACCCTGAAGGACAAAGCTCTCATTATGTTTTTTCACTGCATCACACATTTGCTGGTGTTTTTCTTCTCATTTCACCAAAGGCACAGTGTAACTAAATAGCAAAACCCAGGTGAGCACTGGATGTGTAAGCAATTATACCTCAGAATGATTTTCTGCGGGATGATTTATCTCCACTGTGCACTGAGAGCAGATTATGAAACCCAGCCAGCGCACAATAAAACCTCTTTCACACAAGCAATGAATTTCATCAAGTAGTAGAGCAGGAGAACAGAGAAAAAAAAAAAAAAACGATCCAACCATCCACCCGTATAGCCATAGAGTCTACCTTGTGTTGAGCTGCAGCTGAATACAGAGCAGCCCAGGGAAGCCTCCACAATCCCAGGCAAGATATTCATTACAGCCACAAACCCCCAAGTCAGCAGAACAGGAGAGCAGGATTCAATGAGAGAGCAGCCATTTCCAGTGGCTCCGATTTCATGCTCTAAGCCGCATTTCCACACTTGCGGAAACCCGTCCCCCCCAACCCCCACCTTTGTTTTTCCATTGTCCGCTGCCATTTTTCCCCTCAATGTCGGCCCATAAACGGGACTGCAGGCAGAAAGTGGCCATCACACTCTGGAGGGTGAACCTCTCCTCCATGAGCTACTCAGAGGAGAGGGAAAGGGTTTCATCACCAGACAAGAGCCCTATTTGCCAGAGTGTCTGTGTCTACGTGTTCTTAATGGTTTCATTCATGAGGAAAAATGCTTCAGTATCTCTATAATACACAGCCATGTGATAATATAAGTGCCCCTCTGCTCCTTTGTTGAGGTGTTAAATCAATGGCAGTGTGCTCTGCAGCCCTGACTCCAGTTCAAGGTGGATAATGGCACAGAGAGTCCCCTTTCTACCACTTCTCCCGCTATGTACTTTGTTCTGCTGTCACTGTAGGATGCGTCACTTCAATTTTTAGAGGAGCCTGAATGAAGACTACACGACTAAAAGGGGGGAAGCATGTAAAATTTGTACTGACAGGCAGACTCCATGTTCAGTTTCTGTGTGTGCAAATGGCCAGATGTCCGCAGCTGCTTCAAGAAGACTGTGATTCTGTCTTTGAGGATCATCCCAGGGTCAAAGCATACACTGGCCAGCTGCCTACATGTAGTGTGCAAGACTAAACATGGAATACCAGACACGGAAAATCTGTGATAGTTTTTAGCTTTGATTGGATTCAACATGACATTTGATGGTGACTAAGATCCTATTTTTATTTGCAGTAAAAGCAACAGTATTAAATTTTAATTTATCCATACCACACATTTTGCAATGATGTAGATTTTTTCAGTAATCCACACATAAAACATCTTACATGTAAATCATTTGCATCTTCCAAGCCTTAGACAGGGAATCTCACCTGTGAAAAATGTAGCATCATATTGCGATTTTCCTGTCACCAAGCTTTAAATTCAGCCCTACAGTTTGTTTGATAAGTGAAACGACATGAATTTTGTATACTGTGGACTTCTCTTTCCTTGTTTCTTTTTTTAGCAGTTCTCAGCATGCCTGTTTGCACCAACAGACATGTGTAGTATGTACTTCATGTTTATTTTATTGGTGGCACATATAATTTTTTTACTTTTTTCAGTTTTTTTTTCAGTGTTTTTGTGCTAATATGTTTTACAATTTTTTTTAATTTTTTTTCTTCATTGCCAAAACCCAATGTTAGATGTCATTTTTTAATTTTTTTAATTTTTGTTATCTGTGCAAATAAATAAACTAAACTAAACTAAACTGTGCTTCACAGAAAACACACACCCATCAGCGGTGACAGATGAGAATTTGTACCCAAAACCAGGAATAGAACAGAAAAGTAAAATGCTACAGATTAAATCCTTGCAAGAATGTGATGACAGAGGAAATACATTGAGTCTCCTCACCAGCACCCCCTCCACCACCATGAATAACTATACAAGCCAATGACTTGCTACTATATCACAGGGGGCGAGGACGAGGTTAGATTAGCTAAGAGTGGGAGCAGCAGTGGGAGCAGCAGGGTTGGGCCTTGGGTAGAATTGATATTGAAACATCACTAACACCACTGCTGCCCTCACCTCCTCTCTAATGACGAGGCACACATACACACACACACACACACACACTCATGGTGCTGCAGACATGTGGGAGCACAGGGGGGAGAATGAGGTAATGATGAAAAAAGCCCATGGCAGACCGAGAGAGACAAGAAGAGAGGACAGCCGCCTCTAATGAGCTATTGACATTTTTAAAGGATGAGTGAGGGGAGACACGCTTAGCTGCTGGATTGAAAATCGGTCTCTCATTTGCCTGGAAAAGGAAATAAAGTATGTTTTGCAATGTAAACTAAACGGATGCTCGAAGCAGTGGCATGCAAATACAGTAGAAAAAAATGATTAGGTTTTACCTGACAATAGAAGTCAGGACATTACAGAAGAGCAAGGGGGATGAGAGATTAAAAAAGACCACAGGGGAAGACAAAGACAGAGGAACAGGCTATAACAATTCATTTATGGATAAATAAATAATGAAGTCATGCAGTTTCTTTAATAATAGTCCACTGTTACATTACACAATCAATCTGTGATGTTGTTTTGTTATGAAGTGCACTAATTTAATAACGAAGGACCACTGAGCAAGGGCTGCTGGTAATTGGCAAAGAAAAAAATCAATTTACACATTGAAGACATTATTTAATAGTATATCATTTATTTATTAAGCTCTTTCAGAGTTGAGTCTGATAAATTGCTGCGCAAAATATGTTGCTTTTGGCAATGGTGATATCAGATCTTTGGTCATATATGTTTTGTGATCGCGTGGCTCTATGACAGCAGCGTTTGTTGGTGGGTGGGTTGGTCCACTGCTTTGTTCCAAACATTCATGATGATCAGAAGATAAATCTTTGTGACTTTGGTGACCTCCTGACTTATCATCCTGCACCACCAGTAGCTCAGCGTTTTCATGTAACATCTAACAAGCAGATTAGAATCTAATTTTGTACAGACATTCATGGTCCACACAGGATGAACCCAAATGACTGTGTTGACTTTCCATAACCTCACATATATGGTTTTGAGTGAAATGTCTCAACAAACACTGGATGGACTGCCTTGAAATTTGGCACAAATGTTCAGGATTCATTGTAATAAATGTATGTAGTAATCCTTGAATTTCTCGACCAGCCCCATAATCAGGTCAACATTTTAATTTGTCCAACACCAATACCTGCAAACTAAAGTCATTCCCATAACCTCTGCTGTACTCTGAGTTAAGTGCTAAGATGGTGAACAAAGTAAACATTATACCTGCTTAACATGCACATACTAACATTGTCATTGTGAGCATGTTAGCATGCAGACAGTAGCATTTGGCCCAAAGCACCACTGTTCCAAGTTACAGCCTCACAGAGCCACAACAATGGCTGTAGGCTCTGTGAGGGCTGAGTGTGGTTAGTTTTTTTCACTGTGTAGTGCTCTGCCTACAACAAACATGCAACCTGTTAAGAGGCTGCACATTTTTTATGTTTCTGATAAGCACGATGAAACCACTTCATGGAGGCTCCAAGGTAAAATGATGTGAGCCATTTTTCATTCACAGTCAGTCAGAGGTTGTGATGCATTGAGCTCGATCTCCAGTCAGACACAGAGTTGCTGAGATGTTATCACCGAAGAGTAATTGACTGGAACTCGAGCCAACAGACACAGGAAGGTCTCTGAAGAGTTGCTGCCGCTTTGGTTCTTAAACACATTACCATTGATTTTTCAGTGTTCTCTTGTCATCACAAACGGTACAGGTCATGAATCAGGAAGCCATACTGGACAAGGAGCTTTCTTCACCAGACAAAGAGAAGTGAAATATTTTGTCCAAAAGACCAGGTATCACGATTCACTGTGGCTCACTTGAGTGGATTTGTCACTAATAGTTTTATTTAATGCTTCCTTGAAATCAGTTATAATACATTAA
Source organism: Trachinotus anak (assembly GCF_046630095.1). NCBI lineage: Eukaryota > Metazoa > Chordata > Actinopteri > Carangiformes > Carangidae > Trachinotus > Trachinotus anak. The sequence goes on along the minus strand of NW_027273864.1, from coordinate 21,322,304 downwards.
TAATAACAACTACAACTTTTGGGTTGCCAGGTTGTGGCTGGTGTATATATAGTCCTCTGGCATCACATTTTTCTGTTTAGCTCTGTGATCTTATAAGAATCCTCCAATGGACTGCAGGGCATCTGGACCAGAATTCACTTATAAGAGTAAGTCTTGAAATCTTCTGAAAGAATAAATAATGTTCTCTTCATTTTCCAAATGTAAAGGGTCTAATCCATAAGCAATAAAACACATAATTTATTTATTCAGCACACTGAGGGGTTCTGTAGTTACAGATGGTCTGGTGTTACCAGCAGCTAATGTTAGAAAAACTTTTTTTTTTAAATGTTGATGATTTGATATTAATGTACATGTTTGCTGATTTTATGGCTGGTTTTATAGTTGGGTTCATGTTATACAACATATTAGCTGGTCACAGACAAAAGCAGTGGAAAATTAAGACATGTGTGTGTCAATGTGTCATTATCCTGTAATTACCACTTGCAGGGTGGCTGCTGTTTTGATAAGAAATAAAAAATAAAAAATAAATAAAAAAACCAAAACACTGTTTTGCTTTAGAGACTTATTAGCAGACTTGATGGATTACTGTAAGAATACACCTAACTGGTGTATGAACATTGAATGAAATTCTTGACTGTTTATTAGCCACAGACATTTTTCACAAACTGGCGTACCAAAAGTCGATCTTCTTGATTATCATAAATTATCTATAAAGCATTAGTAAATGCTTAGTTTGACATTTTGGGAAATAAGCTTATTTTCATTCTTGCCCAGAGTTAGATAAGAAGTCTTGATACGCTCTCACACCTGGACATTAAATATGAAAACCTGCTCTTTCACCCGGGTTCAAGGCTTTGAACTAAAGGAGGATAATTAGCGGCTGGCAGTAGCTTACTTTACAGATATGAGAGTGGTATTCAAATTCTCACCTATCCCTCGGCAATAAAGCAAATAAACGTATTTCACAAAATGTCAGACTATTTGAGTAACCATTAATGAAGCCATCACTTACAACCAAACGCTTCATAAAGAGTGATTTCTTTTTTTCCCTTCTTTGTTTTTGAACTATGCATCATTTAGAAAAAAGTAACTGAACAAATGAAAAGGTATACTACAATAATAACAATATAAGTAGTGGTAGGTAAAATAATATAGTCTTGCTCGAAAAGATTAAAATGATCAAACAAATTAAACTGTTGTAGGTGTTTGAAAATACCTGAAAGAAAATGAACCAAGAATGAACCAAAGTCACATCAGTTTTCTGCTGCAGACTGAAGGTTCAGCAGCTGTCACAATTAAAGACTCAGACTTCTGTCCAAACAGTCAAGCTATATATATATATATATGTGTGTGTGTGTGTGTGTGTGTGTGTGTGTGTGTGTGTGTGTGTGTGTGTGTGCAAACGGAGACACAGATTGCTCTGCCTTGCTGTCTGTGTAAATACAGGTGGAATCTGCTGTGAACAAATTGCCTCCTATTCCTTATGCAAACATAGAGAAATACCAGAGGGAAGAACATCTTCACCATTTTCAATTAGGTGCTACTGTTAATGAGAGCTAAAGCACTTCATTTTGTCGCAGTCGCAGCCAGGCAGACTATCAGTGTTAATAGAAAAATTTTACATTCATTATACATTCAACAATGTGTGGATGGAAGGTTATGAAGAGCGTTTTGTGACAGGGCAGTCTGTGTTAATGTAGCAAAGACATAATATGTGGGTTATACAGTGTAACTGATTAAAAAAAAATGTAACTCAGAAGTTGTCTACAGGTTTAAAGTAGGACCTTGTACAGAAAATTCCTTTTTCAAATTCTCATTAATTTGGGTAAATTTTGCAAACGTATATTGAATTTTCTTTAAAGAACAGAAAGTAATATGATAGCCTTCAGACACAGTAGAAATGGAGGACAGGTTAGGAAAAAGGGGAGCTTATGAAACTTTTTGTGCCACCTTATGTGCCTTATGCAGCCTCATATATGTGCATCGTTGGGAAACATATATGTACAGTGTATCCAAGAGATCTCAGCTAGAAAAAGGGGAAAACGAGCATTACTATATGGTATATCAGAGAACGGCATCAAAACTGAGCATCAATACAGCATCAGTGTACATCACTGAAATAAATAAATTACTGACAGGAAATGGCAGACGATGAATCCTTAGAGGGCAACTGTAACCTTGCACTCCAAACTGTCAATGCTCCCTTGACAGTGAAGCTCATGTTCACTCCCTCTCCTGAAAATGCATTAGACACAGATGATATCCTAGGCCCAGGCCTTCAATCTATTCCACACGACCACTAATCTGTTAATTGAGCTGGAGATAGGAGGGAGAGAAAGGGTGTGTGTGTTTGTGTGTGTGTGTGTGTGTGTGTGTGTGTGTGTGTGTGTGTGTGTGTGTGTGTGTGCGTGCGTGTGGGAGACAGAAGGGTGACGTTACTGAAGAAATATATAATCTTTTATAATGGGTTCAGGGACATTGAGTGGATAAAAGCTTGCTGTTGTTTGGAGTCCCTCTTTAAGAATTCATCCATCCCTGTTTATTGTTGGCTATCTCTGAGAGTGTTTTATTGTCACATCTCAAACAATGTTAAAGATGTAATTCAGCTTTTGACAGATAGCACAATGCTATTTTCATAGTAGTGTGCCACAGATGTTTATTCATGATGTAGTTTTTTGTTGTCCATTGTGGTTGGAAATTATATTGTGGAACTGTCAATATGGCTAACATTATTAGTTGTCTGCTTGTATAATCAGTATATAGGTCTGTGAATGTATGTCTGATTTTGTTTTTGGTTGTTAATCAAACATGATTTAATGTGGGGAAGGGGGCTAGTGAGATTTTTAGTGAGGCAAACATAAGGACATCCCTGATTACAGGTGGCCACTTGGTACACTTGTTAATAAGAAGCTGATTGAAACAAGTTACACAAGGATCCTATGATGAAAGTGAAGGACGACTGCACACTGGATCTGATTTCTTTCACCCTTGACCATTACTTGACAATTTAAACTAAATAAAAGGAAACATCTTACTGATTTTAGATATTGACTTTTTGTGCTTTCGATTTTGACAGATAGTATTACCAATTTTAGAAGACGTACTGTACATCAATGTGGGGCATCACTTGTATGATTTGAGCAATCACCTCAAAAAATAATATAAAAAAAATAATAATAATTCCCAGTGTGGCAACAAGAGTCTGCAGCCATGCTGGGAGCTTTGTGAGGCTGTACTTAGGCACAGTGGTGCTTTGAACAAAATGCTAACAGCCTGACCCAACGGTGCCACTAGATGAAAAGTTAAGGGATCGCCAAAGTTGTCACAATTCAGCCTGAGGGGGACATGACTGTCATTCCACTCAAAGATGGAAATATCAACATCATTGTGGTGCTAGAGGAAAGTTCAAGGGATCACCAAAGTCGATAATATTCATCCTCTGGAGGGTATGAGTGTACCAAGTATTGTCACCATCCATCCAGTTGTTAAAATATTTTATATGTAACTGTTGAACATGTGATTCATCAGACTGCTGCTATAACAGTTTCCGCTCTTCAACCAAACATTTGAACCTGGATGCAGGGATTTGTTAGGGCCTGGCTCACGATTCCAGTTCCTCCCAAATGTGTTGGATGATTGGGGTTGAGGTTGTGGCTCAGAAGATCCACTAATATGTAAAAAAAAAAAAAAAAAAAAAAGACTGAAGTTGCTGATGACAAGTGTTTCTTTAAGAGGTGGTGTGCCCCAATATTTACTTTGGTCACCTATTTGTGATGGTGGTTCTAACATTTTTACAGTCAAGCTCTTCCATAACAAACTCATAAAAACATTACTTTATGTACAGTACTTCACTTTGTGCACAGATGTGCTGTCATGTTGAAACACCTTCACCAAACTGTGGCTACAAAGTTAAGACCACACTATTATTAACTGGAATTAAGGGGTCTAGTCCAAACCAAGAAAAACAGCACCAGAGTAAAGAAACACACAAGAATGTCCATATACTTTTGGCCTTATTGTGTACCTCACTGTTAAAAAGAGTAAAATACAAAGCTTATGATAGTGTGTTTTAAAGTTCTCGAAGCTGTACACTAGTGAGGATCATATTTTGTAAGACACAGAAAGTGAGTGCTTTGATCTGACTCAAGCCCACCTGGTACCTAAACCCTCTTCCTACTTTTTCCGAGGGGACATAGACGATCTGAAGGAACCTCAGACCGGGGGAGTCTGGAGGATGACAGCCAGCATTATTTCACAGGGAGGCTAATGAATGCAGATGTGTTTTGGTATCACTGCGCTTCTCAACCACTAAAGGGATTAAGGGCCCGATCAAGGCTGCAATGTAGGTGATAAGAGTCAAAAACAAGAACAAGAAGTGAGTCACGCGTTCTAATCCCCTCTCCACCGTCCTCACCAGCAGACGCTAAGCATCCTCCTCTGCTTGACACATCCCCCTCAGAGACATAAGGAGCTTAGATGACGCAGCACATTTTTTTTCCTCCACCAGAAAAAAACAAGGGTTCAAAAAACTTGCAGATGTGCTTGCGCTTATGGGGTTGTCACTCACAGAAGGGGGGACAACATACAACATGAGATGACGTAAATTTATCATGTCATATATACTGAGGTAGCCATCCCTTCAACATTCATATGATGATATAATAAAACGTTGCCATTTATTTACATCCATAAAGTTTCTCTGTTGATCTATTCTGTTAATCAGCTATTAAGATAATCAAGTAAATCTCTTTTCCAGCAAAAATACCGAACATTCACTGTTTTGTTTTGCTGCTTTTCTTTGACTTATGTGATAGTTAATTTATATAAATGGGTTTTAGACTAATATTTGGATGAAACATGTGATTTCAAGACATCATCTTGGGTTTAGAAAATTGTAACTGAGGAAAATTGTGACTTCTAGACAAAATTATTATCAAGGAAATACACAGTAGGTTTATCAATAATAAATGATATAATTACATATTTATTTGTAGCCCTACATCATTATTAGTCCGACCAACAGAGAATTCTTGACGCTAATGCCAATATTGATATTTGCTAGTTTTTAAATATTTTATAAGGTTCCCTTAAATTGCAACCCAGCAATGGCCGCGGGACATTTTACAACTGAAAAACAAATTTGTCACTTCTCTGTGGTGGCAAAACTATAGCATAATGATAGTGTCTCAAAAAATATCTCTGGCTTTTTTGTACTTGTCAGCCTTTGACTGAATATACTTTCATCATATACTGTATATCAGTATTGAAATATGCAATATATTGCAATATGAAATTATATAATCAATACTCTGATAGACTACCCCTAACAGGCACCCACTGATCAGTAAATATTAATGAGGTCAATCAATAAGAAACATAACCTTTAGAGCAATATTAACAACTATAAACTACTGGTCATACCAGACCAAGTGAGGCTGTTACCGCAAAATCTCTGTGTTAATAAGTGAGTGGGAATGTGGTGTACTGCTTATGAACTCAACTTCTCATTTAAAAGAGGACGTATATGGTCTTTGTTCATTCAGAAGTTAATTTCAATCATCATTTGCATCTTCTTAACACAAGCTTAGGCTTTCAAGTAATTATGTAATAAAAGTTATAGAGAGCATGTATTCTAAACATGCAGCTTAAAGTGAAATTAAATTCCAATTCATCACTGGTCACTGTTGTTCAGGTGCCACCGGAGGTATATTTTATTTTATGTAACTTCTACAGAAAATCTCATCCGCGTTAATTTCACCAAACAAAAATTGTGTTACATTTATGCAATGTACTCTTTTACCTTTCATCTATCCTTATTTTTAAATCCTTGCTCTTTCCCGTGTACTTTGCACTGGAGAAGATTACAGAAAATCCTATCTTTCAGGTGAGAAACTAGAATTAATCCAAACTGTGGGGGCTCAGACACTGTGGGTTTTGAGCACACACACCATCCTTTCCTCCTGCCATTACCTATAGTGTTTAGTGTAAAGAAGAATTATCTTGAAAAAGATGAACTGTGAACTCTAGTCACTGTGAACGATCACCCCATTATGTCACCTACTGCTGGGGCTTTGTGTCAGTACACTGTGACACTCGCCACTGGATGTGTGAGTCATTTCTGTTCATATACTGACTCCTAGTGGCCTTTAGAGGTAAAGAATTAATTATCAATTAATTGGAGCTTACAAAGTGTCCCCATGCAATTTTTATATTTTTGTTCTATGTACATTTTCCAACCCTTTAAGAACACCTTTTAATTTCAGTCCTCTCAAATAAGTCAAATCTGCTTTGGATAAAAGTTTAATTCACAAAAATACATTGACCAATATAATGAAAATGTACTAAAATGTACTTTAATAATCCATAAAAGCTGGAACATCATTGACAGAAAAACACAAGAAGCATTATTAGAGTTGGTTTAGTATAATATATTTCAGCTTCAAGAGACATAGAAATCAATCCTTATTTTTCCCCATATTTCTTCTATAAAAGGCCCATTTTTTTTCTGAAGCATTATTATGCAAAAAATGGCATTAGAATATATTATGGGAGCTATGAAATCCCAGTGACTGAGTATAAAATTAAGTCACATCAAAGAGAGATATTTGCAGAAGAGAAGTCCATGAACAACAGGGCGAACAAAGAAAAAAAATATAATAAAAATAATAATACATATTATAGACCTTGATCTATCATCACTGACTTGACAGGCATGGAGAATAGGTGTATGGCTATAAAAAATGTCTCACTTTTCCACTTGATTTCACTTGAAAACATCTACACTTAATAACTGATGCATTTTTTTCATGCTCATTTTTGAAGAATATTTATAATCATACAACTAAAGAGGTGAACTTCCATGTCTTTCAAATACAATATTGATATCGAAAAAGATGAAAAATACTGAATCCAAGTTCTAACTTTTCCTTCTTAAACGCTGTTATTTTCCTTTTGTTAAACTGTCAAAAAAATGAAAACAGGGGCTGCTCTCTGGCCATGTAGGCGGCTCATGGACACTTTGATACTTTCACTATCATCAGTTTGTGGTGTTTTTTATTTGTTGGTGCAGAAATGGAGACTGTCCGTTCGGGGTTCACACTGAAACTGAGACATAGAGGAAGGTCCTTGGAGGCGAGAGACCAGAGTTTTCTCTCTCTCTCTCTTACTGTCTTTCTCTCTCTTTATTTTCTCCATCTCTCACTCTCTCTCTGTCTCTCTCTCTCGTGTAGGTCATCCTCATCTTTGATAGGAGCAGTTCAGTCAGCTGATTCACCGTTATGGCTGATGGAGGGAGGGGGGGGTCGGGGCTGTTGGAATGCTGGCACGTTCCAATCAGGGCAACAGTTCTTCATTACAGCATTTCTGCAAAACAGCACAGTGGTTTAGTCCTGATTTCATGTGTCCTCAATTGTCAGACCAAGATTCAATCCTCACTATTATAACACTATCTATTAGCTCTCACTGCCCTCTGCTGGCTGTTCAGCGACATTACATCTGTTTGCACAATCCTGTGAAATCAGGGCACATATTTATCTGCTTTGACTGCTAAAAATAAAAAGGTTGGACTTAAGTGAGAGATGATAATAATAATAATAATAATAATAATAATAATAATAATAATAATAATAATAATCCTTATTATATGATTTCTCTGATGTACCTCATCTACCCACAGAGTATCTTGCAGCAGAGGTTTGTGTTAATTATTCACAGAGATTTTAAGATTTCACACAAATAGTATGAACTCTTTAAAACGATAAATTATAGAGATTATAATCTATGATTATATGTTATTTCAGAATTATCACCCACTGAATAACTTTTTTTAAATAATGTACAATATGACAGACGTAGGGTAAATCAATTTCTCTGATTTGCTGTTACTTCTCTGACCATATATGAAATCAATCACACAATCACTTGAGTCGCTCTTTAAATTTAAATTTTTGCAGTTCAGTGTAAGAGGGAGGAAATCAACTTGATAAACATGTCTTATTGATTACACTCAGCAAAGAAAGGAAAAGAAGTTGGCGCCTTAAAGATTTCTTAAGTGTAATTCTTAGATGTTTGACAGGCCAAGGGCTGTTGTAAAAAAAGACAATCAGAGTAAAATCCTGGTATTACATGCAACATTATTTTAAGAATGATGCAATTTTTCTGTTATTCTTTGCATGAAGAATATGCATAAATGTTTCCAAGTGTAAAGACTTGGTCTCAGCTTCAAAATTATCTAAGAGGGCGTTTTCAAGAGGAAAGCTTGCATATTGAGGCATGTAAGTGTCAGGCACAATGAAGACGGACAGTCTTAATCATTGCAAGGTGTGTATGAATAGGTGACACAGCACTTAACATAACTGCAGTCAGCACTTAAAATCAAATCATCCAAAATTTCCCCTCAGCAATTTTTTTTTTTTTTTTTTTTTTTTTTTTAAACACAAGGTTCTATGTCCAACCTTTTTTCTAAAGTGTTTTTTACTTCTAAGATCTAAATTCAGAACCACACATTCTGTGTAAGATTTAGTGGCATCTAGGGGTGAGGTTGCAGATTGCAACCAAATGAATAGACCTAGCCTCACCCCTCCCTTCTCTAGCATATAGGAGAACCTGGGGTGACTTTTAGCCCAAAATCACAAAATAACCTCTCTCGAGCCAGTGTTTGGTTCGTCTGTTCTGGGCTACTGCAGAAACATGGCAGTGCAACATGGCTCCATGGAAGAGGATGAACTCCCTAAGGCAGGGGTCGGCAATCTTAAACACTCAAAGAGCCATTTGGACCCGTTTCCCACAGAAAAGAAAACACCGGGAGCCACAAAACCCTTTTGACATCTAAAATGAAGATAACACTATATATATTGTTTTTTACCTTTATGCTATGTATAAAAAAAGTGTGTTACATTTATGAAATCAATGAACTGCTACAGAGAAAACGAAATTACCGGGGGTCGAAAATCTCAATAAATCGCGTGCCGGCGGGTTTCACACATCGGCGGTTGTGACGCATATTCTGAGCGACAAAAAATTAAACACGTTTTATTTTAATGTTACAAGATCACCATAATCTTCAAATTTAGAATTACATTTAAAAAACTAACAAACTATAATAAAATAAATTTAAATTAAATACTCATTATTTATTTTCTAAAGCCACAGGGAGCCGCAGCAGAGGGATGAAAGAGCCACATGCGGCTCCGGAGCCGCGGGTTGCCGACCCCTGCCCTAAGGGTACACAATGATTCTTAGTTTCAGATTATACACTAATGAAAACATAATTATAAATATAAAAATTTCATCTCTGCAGATAGAACCCTCTAAATCCCACAGACTCATCCTTTAAGGACAGCTCTTGGAGATTTTACACAACCCAGGGTCTAGAAAAACACAAGAAATGTTCTATATATCTATCCATCTATTAAGATTTCATTTTGAATACATGTTTCCCATTTATATCACCAACTGACTTACAGTCAAGGTCTTAGAGGAGGAATTGAGGCCAGCAGTGAATGAGAACACCCAGAAGGACGAAGAAGCCCCGTCCATTTACAACTAATCCCTTTTCCCCAGAGTAACTTTCAGGACAAACGGATGTTTAAGAAAGCTCTGAGTAAAAACTGTTTTTTTTTTTTGCTGATAACTTCTGGCCAGCTGCCGTGGTTCACAGTCCAGAGATCCCTTCATGACAAACAGGCATATGAGGCAGACTGTCGAACTAATTCAGGGACGCATAGGGAGCATAGACGAGCAACAGTGGAAGATGTTTGTCTGGCTCGGTTATGGTCTTTTACTTTCATCACTTTATTGCAGCCAGATCTTCCTGCTCTCAGCTCATTCTGTGCTTCACATCACATCAGAGTAATCGTAGTTACCCGTTTCCCACTTGACAGTATTCACATCAACATCCAAGTCATAATTATGACTGGGGAAAGTCAAATTGTTCTAAAATGTATCCAACTTGTTGCCAAAAATATGAAAATGCAACGAAGTCAGTTGTTCAAGGTAATTCAACACAGAAATTCAATAAATACAGAGTTTCACTGAACATGCACAGTATTTTTAGTATTTTTAACACTCACATGTTCAACTCTGCAGTAAAGATACTGTCACTTAATGTTACTACACGTTGTTCAAATGACACTCCTGTAGTATCCATTAATAGCATTTCTTAGCAAACAGTTTACTTGCTAGGTAGTATGACATTCTTTAAAGAAATATAGCTAACACACTCTATTTTGTTTTGTTTTAGCAATTAAGACAGCTATTGTCCAAAGACAGGAGCACGCACAAGTAATAAACATGGGAATTTTTCCCATCATTACCTTCCCTCCCACATGACATGAATGTGGCTTTAGTGCAGCTGCTGTTGGTACCCTCTTTGCTCAGCTTGACACAACAGTGCTGCTTTTAACTTTGTAATTAAAACAAGGTTTGAACAAGGTTAAGAGCCACTGGTGAGCAGGTTTGTCTTTTCTTATCAAATCCCTAACGGCTAAGCCCTAGCCACAAGTTTTTACCAAAAGCAACATCTGAGGGTGGAGCACAGGCTAAATAAAAATAGAAGTAAGTATATGCATAATCCTGCAAATCCATGCCCAGCTGGCTACTTGAGTGGCATGTTCTCAAGTGATTTGTGGGGCATCTAATTGGGCAGGGAATGCATTTGACTGGTCTCAGGGTACAGGGGTGGCTCTTACCATGGGTGAACCAACAGAGCTTTTTTCACTGCAGACATTTTGACTTGTCGCAGTTAGAAAAGCACAGGTGTTCTTAACAAGATCAATGATGGCTGCATTTCATTTAGGTATTCCAGATCCAGGGCCATATGATTAGTGTTATACCGGTACTTTTGCTGCTGTGACAAGTCAAAATGTCTGCCGTGACAAAGACCCACTGTCGAGTCTTCTAGAGACTTATATACAAAATTCCCAGCTGGAGTACCATCAACCTTAACTTCTAGATTTCAAAGCTTAAAAGACAACCCAGAGTGCAATTACCAAGTCTATAAACGCTAATGGCAAGGTCTCGTATCGCGGTGATAAAACAACATGTGGGCACATCTGACTCAACACTGTGCTGAAGTAAACTCTGAGGGAAAAGGAGTTGCTTCAACTGCCCAAAAGAACCTCGAACCTGGCTTAAAATGTCTGTCCAGAGTTTTCTGAAACATACAGTAAATCTTCAAGTTGTCTCTTCTTTGACTCCTTGATTAATGTCTAGTGCAGATTTTAAAGTGACACCATACTGTATCAGGTAAAAAGTACACAACTATAAATACTAATATTCAGCACCTCAATAATCATAGTATTGCCAGAAGCTCCCTGCCAATTTCCGTCCCCGGTGAATACAGTAAAATCAGAGACAGAGTTCATAGCTCATGAGGTCAGCTGGAAAATGGCTACAGAGTGAAATGCCCCAGTAACTTTCTCTCTGCCTTGTCCGAGGCTGGCACTGTTACCCCTCTCTCTCTCTCTCTCTCTTGCAGTGTATAGTGAGGTAGTGTGTTGTGAGCAGTGGAACAGTGGGGCTGTAATCCCATTAGTGTTGGTTCATTGGGCTGGCCAACGTGTGAACGGGGGCAGTGGGGACAGACACCGCCCCGGGGCCTGCTGACAGAGGCCCCACTCTCACACACTCTGGACCTCTAACTGCCCAACACAGATGGATTCAGACGAGGAACGCGGTGGGTGGCTTAGCGACCCTGATGTCTGGGCTGGGCACAATGGTACTGTCTGTCTCACTAATCCGGCGTTATCGGCAATATCAAAGTTTTATTTCCCCCTGAACTGCAAGTTAACAGTAACTGAACAAGGTAGATATAAAATCTCTGCAGCTGGCTGAGTTTTGCGGGTTCGGCAACATTGAGGCCTTGTCTTGACAACACTGTTAACCAAAATGTGTTAACAGGAATTGTGAGGCCCAACAAGAAACTGCACTAGAAAAACTAGAAAAACACACCCTTTTCAATTTTGAAACAAGAAAGAGGTCCTCCTACTGCATATTTTCTCTATATTTTCTCATTCCTGTGTGTCAACTTTCAGTACTACTAAATTGTTTATGCTCTTTATTCTTGCACAAAATTAGCTTTGACATTTTGCAGATTTATTTTGTACTCTACTCATTCTTAAATGATAGGACCACACAGTCGAGTATAGAACCTTTTATTCATCTATCTTCATATCAACCATCCTGCATGCTGTGTGGATGCTGATTTCAAGGGCTGACATCTCTTCAGAACTCTCCAGAAACAATTCTGGAGAGTCAGCAGACAAGGTTCACATCAGGATATAGTCAGCCCCCTGTGTGCACCTCATGCGATTTGGACAATGTGAATGCCAATTTATTGAGGGAGATGTGCTTATTCATGTAAAGAAATTATTTGTCCACTCAGACACAAGGATCAGCTACAGGACAGGACCCCAAGCATATTAAAGAGCCAGCGTCTTGCTCAAGGATGCTTCAGCACATTTCACACCCACAGAAATGACAGCTTGTACTGAAGCCCTTCAGTTGAAGGTTAAAGTCTCCCTACTCAATGCTGCCCATTAGTCTCACTCAAATGCAGTGGTGGTCAGACAGAATCCATCCAAAAATTTAGGCTACAATGGTCTCCACAGAAGCTTCTGTACCGCCAACAAACAGACAAAAGTGTTGAGGCCGTAGCTACAATTTTTGTAAAGACAGACAACCCAACAATCATGGCCACTTTACACAGAGACTGGCCAAGTGTGTGAAAGTGCCAAAGTAAGTTATGGTATAAACTTCTCTCTCAAGCCGTTTTTCTCAACCACTTCTGTCACTTTTTAAATGTACAACCAAGTGCAAGATAACGATTGCTTCATCGAGGAGAGACTGTCCAAAAGTGTGTGCCATTATCTGTATGAATGATTCATCACACTACAGAGACTACAGAAACTACATCCTGAATAGATTTTAGGAAGTATTGTGATTCAGCCAGCCTTTAACAGCTGACTTTTCCCCCTGACTTTGAGTCTGGACATGGGAAGCAGCTATAAACACCAGTGCCACCAACAAACAACCAAGTTAGTTTCAAGCATACTGAAACCTTTAGACTTCTCAACCTTGAATGTTTGGAAACACTAAGGCTCAACTCAGTAATCGCCATGTGAGGGTGGATGCACATCATAAGATCACACGCGATTTTCTCAACTGACTGAACCTAAACTCGTCTTCTAAAGGAAATTTTCCACATTAGGGTCGAAACATTCTTTACTTTGCCTTTCTAAATCACTGAAGGATGGTTTAACTGGGGTTGAATCTTATCAGGAGCTCTTAGTGAACATAAATGCAGACCTCGAGTAGTGCTACGAGTTTAAATTAGATATGGCTATATGTCATTATACATGTATATGTTATATATAACCCTGCATAGATTCTTCTATATTGCTCATACCAAGGCAGCTGTGCTGTGTGCCTCATTATTTCCTGCTGTTAAAAGGACATTACTGGCAGAGCTGCAAATCAATAAGCATGACTTCTTCTGGGTAGTTTTGGCAGATTTACTGTATTGTGAAACATGACAGGATTCCAATATAAAAATAGATATAGTGACCGAAGATCTTGTTCACATTTCTCACCTCCAGCTAAAATAGCAAACAGGCAACTGTAAAAACAGTGGATATCACTACAGGCCAATCACAAATAAACACACTAGTATGTCTGTTCAGGGGTAGTGACAGGAATCAGCTGTCTGGTTTACTGAGCGTGACTGTTTTCAGACATCCTCTTTAAAAAGAATTGGTGAGAAAAATAAAAAATAAATAAATAAATTTTTTAAAAAAAGAAAAAAAAGAAGAAGAAGTGATTCTAATTTTTCTGGGAAACAACCTGATGACAGATCAGGATTTCCTCAGACAAAACCAGCTGCTGCAGTGTCAGTTTTTAAAAACATAACCATCATACAGTGATCCATTCATCCAACAGTAATAAAGATAAAAATAAAAAAAGCTAATGAAAGCACTTGTTAGCCTGCCCAAAAAACATTTACTGAATGTGTAAGTCATCAGATTCACAGAAATAAAGGTCAAAGGATATATATATATTCTACAAGTATATATATACACTTATAGAAAGTAACAGGACACATCCCACTCATACAAACTATTACTTAGAATAGTTCTTCCTCAGACAATGACTACAGAGGAATTACACTGTCTCACCATCAGTCAGTTGCACTTGAAAACTACGCACAAAAACCCTTTGAACATATACTGGATCCAGTAAAATGAGTCCAGGTCGGGTCATGTGTGACTATGAGGTGAGTTTATTTGGAAGAAATGGACCCTGTTAAGCTAAGGTCAGCTTTCTTTCCATTACAGAAGCTTTATTTGTTGTCATCTTGAATACCACCACCAACACCCAGCTGCCTGGAGGGGGGGCTATCACTCTGAATTGCATCACCAAAGGTTTTCCAATTTTCCTTAAGTGCTTTGACTCCTGAGCTCAAAAAGGCACAATAACAACTGGTGACACCAGTGCCCCACCAATGCATACTATTTGAAAGTAAATTTAGCGCTTTTAAGACCTCACCAAAGAAAATTGTAATCAACACATCAGGGGGGCAGGTGGCTGCACACAACCAGGCCAAATATCAGGAGGGCTATGAAATCAGGGAAAAATTGACCTGGTCGGGATGAAGGACAACTGATTTTATTTTTCCAGTAGGTTAAATTATATCCCGTGTATTGTTGTGCTTTCTCACAAGTCTCTGCTGAAAATTTAAGACCTTTCAGACCTTAAACAAAAAAAAAAAAAATCCAATTCAAGACCTTTTAAGACTTAAGGGCCCACAGATACCCTGTGAGCAACTAAATTTGACTTCTGCACTTTGTCTGACTTAGCTGCCGGCAAACAAACTCATAATAGAAACTGATGAAGGCAGCATCATCTAACATGACACAAGAAGAACAAGGCTATTACATGGAAGTTATTAACCTGACAGTCTGTTTATGCATCATGACCTCATGAATATGGCAGCTGCTTGAGTATGTTTTGACTAACGTAATGTTTTTTAGGTAACACACACACACACACACACACACACACACCTGGCTCAGAGCTGCTGCAGGGGCTGGAGGGGGGTCTTTAAAGCAGGACACAGTTGGATTTCTTTTTCGCCTTCTTCTTTTCCACTGGCGTTTTCCTATTTATCTGTCTGACCAGGTCATAGAAGATCTAAGAGAGACACAAAAAGGCAAAATGAGAACAGCACTATTAGTTATGACAAACGTAGTAAACTCATCGCTCCACTTCATTAGATTCCTAACACACTGTTGTACCGATTACATGAAGCCTCGTCTCTAAGTGGATTGATGTCACCGTTTACACACAGTATGTTCAACCGGGGTGCATCGCTGAGCAGCAGGTTTTAATCCAGTTTAGCGCATTAGTATGTACAGCTTAGATAAACAATACTTTTGTTTGTTAACACAAAATAGAACGAGATATCACCAATTTATCAAATGGTGAACAGATTTGTATGAATGTAGGATTGAGGCAGTTGTCTGAGGACTGGTTGTGTACAGTCCAGGCAGGGTCACCAGTGTGTACTCACATCGAGGACGTTGATCTTTGACTTAGCAGAGGACTCTAAAAAGGCACAGTGGTTCCACTGTCTGGCCAGGTTCTGGCCCTGCTCCTTCCCCACCACACGCTCATCCTCCAAGTCGCACTTGTTCCCCACCAGGATCATCGGCACCTGAAGACAAACAAGATGAACAAACAATTAATTAATTAATCCCCCCTGAGGCATTTTGTCTTGTAAAAATATAACAGACTTTCATCATAAATGCAACCACAATAGAATGTGTGAATCAATGAATACAAAATGATGAGTAGTTGAAGAAGAAAAACAACACATCTGAATGAAAGCTGTTAATCAAATGCACGTGTCTGACATTTATTTTGAGTACTTAGTCCATTGGTCCTTAAGTAAGTCTACAAAAATAAATAGAGGAAAAGGAGGGATAGAAGGAGAAGAAGTGGAGAGCAATATTTGGTAAACATGGAAAATGAGGAATGAGACAAGGAGAGGATAATAAAAAAGCAGGAGCAGAAAGTGAACATGAAATAGACGCTTGAATTCAAGCTACAAGAACAAGTTGGGTGAGACAGGGAGTTATGGGAATGTTTTTGGCACTAGTGTCAATACAATACCTTAGCTTCAGTATGAATTCCGAAATCATACTTTTTTTAGATACAACTATGAATACATGAAAAACATGTTTTTCCTTTCATCAAAAGATCCCAAATTCACAATTGCATTAAAAAAAAAGCAATGTGGCAATGCCTGGAATTCAACATAACACTTGCATGCGGCAAACACTTTTAAAGCTCGACTGTGGTGGAAAAGCGGTGGTGTATCAAAGACAAAATGCAATACAAACTGAGGGAAACAGACTTGAATAAACTATCATTGCAGTGCCTGCTGTACTTCTGTAAACTAAGCATCTTCATATACTTCTGCAGAAGAAAAAGGCAGGAGAGAGAATAAAAAAAGCGAGGTGCATCCAGGTACTGTGTGATTTCAGTGCTGTACAACTCATTATCAAACATTTAGAACCCTCCTGTGATCATGCATAGGGCTGCAAAATAAATCAAACATTTACCATCATATCATAATGACTCTTAACGGTCCTAATTTTTGTCACATCGATATGTTCCATATATTCCTTCGTACAGGCAACCTCCTACCCCCAAAGTATAACAATGAATCCAACGATGGCAGGATTGAAGTCTGTGAAAGTTCAGTGCTAAGAATGGACATTTCAACTAGGCCTGGGAGGTGTAAAGATGAATATCAGGAAAACTTTTCACAACAAAGCAAAATACATGTTCAAGCGCAAAGTACAAAAAGAAGGGACGTAATAATTAATAACAGCTAAGTGGCTTATTCATTTCAATCTTAAGCCTGAATGTGGGAGGGTCACAAAGACGATCAAGAAAATCAACCCATCCCTCTGGGAAGGCAAAGAAAATCATTTAGGTTACACAACAGTGACAAAAGAGATTAAAGAATCAATATGAATTAGCAAGGACGGTAGCTTATTTTTGTTTTGTTTCTGTAAAAAGGAAATCCTTTCTAGCTAAAACTGAAAACACAACTGCTGACATGAAGTCCAGCTGGTATTGGAATCTCCCAAATACCCAACACTTCTTCTTTTGTGTACTCAGCCAGATGTTTTAACAACCAAGGTCAAAAAAACAAAAACTCTCTGAGGAAGAGAGAATATTCTGGGCAAAACTTCAGACCTAACTGTCACACTGGGCAGAGCTGGGGCAGTCAGGGTGTCGGGATGCGTCTCATCCTGCCTGCTGTTTCCTGACCGGCTATCTAGGGAGCACGCTGGCCCGGAGGAAGCCACGACAGCCCCGCCCAGCCGGGATAACATCGCTTTCCTTCCTGAATGTTTTCGAACATTGCAGTTGGATTCCATGCTCTGGCTGCTCCCTGGAATTACATGATAGTGTCAGACTGTGTGTGTGTGTGTGTGTGTGTGTGTTCGTACTCACATATCACATTGAAAAAATAAATGCAATTCCACTGCATAACCTTATCAAAGTAGACAAAGACTCAAGTTCGAGGACAAGTCCAGCATTTCACTTGGAGCTTTCCAAAGGTTCACAGGATATTTGTGTTTGTGGTGAAGCTTAGCAATTAACAGACACAATCAACGAGTGGAAAAGTTTGCATGCAGCGTAACAGGCGCCAATAACTTATCAGCTGGGGATATCTATTTGTGGTGGGCCTGTAACAAATAAATCTATGCAGGGGAAACCCTGTCTTCACCACCCTCTTCTGAACCTGAACGTGCCCCCCTACGTGTCTTGTGGCTCTGGAAAAACTGGATATTTGTAAGCAATTTGGTAGTATCCTGACATGCACTAACTTGCTCATACTACAGACCCCAATGCACAAGCCTCCTGTTAAGAGGTCGTATTTGACAGCGGTATGCCCACATTCCTCCTAAAACTTTTTCAAGGTATAGGATGAATATTCCACGGTCCTTTTTTCTTTTCACTCTGAATCTCTCTGGGCTGTGGGGCAGACGACAGGAAACTACAATGTTTAGATTAACCCCACGGAGGTTGCTGCTTGATGTTTGATATCCAAACAAGCCCTTGCACTGGACTGCTGAATGACATTTCTCCCAGGGGTCCTGGGAGAAGCAGTGGTATGCCCTCCTAACACAAACTCTGAGCCAAGCTGGGATGAAAAGGATGGAGAGAGGGATGGAAGGATGAAGGTATGCAGGGAAGAAAAAATGCTCAGTGTCAGCAGCACACGAGGCAGCATTAGCTTGCTTGAAGAATCCACACAGCCCACAGAGAATCTGTTCAGACGCTGTTAACATGCTACAGACAGGTCCTATCCCGCCCACAATGGCATGCTAGAGATTGGCTTGTGGGGAACACAGAACAGGACAGTATAGAGTAGTTTAAATGAATGAAGCCAGTCGCTCCAAATGGTATGGTGAGTCACAAGCATGGAGTCAGTTATTAGCACCATCCTAGTCAGACAAGCAGAGACGGAGATGGCCCGGAAAAGTCATAAGACCTCTCTTACATAAGAACTGTGCAAGGAAGTAAAGGAAGTGAGCTTTTAATATACTGGTGACTACTTCATTCTTGACTCCTAACGACTTTTTTTAAGGAGATGGAATTTGGTCCTACTGTGTTCAATGTACAGTCATTAAAAGGCTTTTTAATTGAGCTTGGCAACATTAGGTGCGTCTGTACATTTTGCCAGCTTTGCAGTAAATGGTGCGTGGCAGAGCTGAGAATGAGAACAGCTGTAGCAGCAACTCGAGTGTCTGCTTTAGCTCTGCAATAGCTTAAAAGCTTTCACTGAATAAGAAATCTGTCCTCTTGGATGAAAAAAAAAAGTAAAACATGTTAAGCATTTCCTTTGGTCGTGCATTCCTGCAAGGGGCAAAGAAAGATAAACAGATGTCACTGCCATCATAGGTAAAGGTTTAAACCACCACAGGACTGATAGCTGACAGAGTGGACGTAATAGCCAGATAAACACAACTGTTTAAACTGGGGATATATTCAGACGGAAGAGTTAGAGAAGAAAAGGGACATCAACTGTTTTCCTGCATGTTGAGGAGCCACTGATCCTGCAGTCCATCTGTTAGCCTGAGGCTAACCTCAGCCCCCTAACCACTGAGGTTCTAATGAAGTACCACAGCCTCACGATCCAGTGTGTTTCTGATGAGCTGAGGCTTTCCTTGCACATCATCCCTGACAGTCCAATCACCAGCACAGAGTGCCAGACCACAGTAAGACCACAAAGCAGGCCATAGAGAGGAGGGGGAAATACAGAGACACAGGCACTGAAAAGGCCAGTCAAAACAAAAAAAGCAGAGTATACTGGCACTGATATAGAGGAAGGGGAGCGAGAGAAGGACCAATAGAACGATGGACAGAAAAGGGTAGTGAAAAACGTCTGCAACAGGCTGCAGAGGGGCTTCATAGATGGTTGACGGGGAACAGAGAGCAAGAGAAGGGAGGAAAGAGTGAGAGAGAGGGTTATGGTAACATTCATTCCCTCCAGAGATCACCAAAAAAGGGCATCTTAGATTCTGCTGACGCACTGCCCCACCAGAAAGGGGTTGGAGGGTTTACTCACTCCAGCAGCCACACAATTTACCAGAGACACAGAAAAATGGAAATGTGTTGCCGACAAACAGCAAAGCAGGAAAACAATTAGATGACGCATCCCCTTTTTATTTGCACTGTATTACACTGTTTGTACTAACAAAGAAGCAAATCTAAGGTTTTTATCATTCCAGAAGTGAGAAAAAGACATTGCCCTACTTTTTACTGGACTATTAGTTAAGTGGGGTCCAGTGTTGTGTTTCCATGTTAAACACAGAAGAAGTAAACAAACCACAGGGACCTCCATGACAGTTGTATTACCTAATGCTAGGCTACATACAGTACACAAGTTTCACTAAGCGCTTTCTCATTGTTTGCACTCTATAGACAACACAGAACATCGTGACACCACCAGCATTATGTCATGGTAATACAAATTTGTAATTACTGGCATAAGATGCAGTGATTACAGTGTTGAATAGTATCCATAGCAACAGCTTGATCGGGTCCCTGAACAATGTAGGTGGCTGAAAACATGAAAGTGGGGTGCTCGTAACCTATCTGTACTATTTTCCACTGGATCTGGTGTCTACAACCTATCCAGCCATTATACAGAATAAAAGAAAACGAGAAACAGTTTTGTGAAAATGTAGAAGAGCTGATATAAATATGCTTGTAAGCCTAAGTGTGCATAGCCTGTACTTACATCCTCTGTGTCCTTTACTCGTAGAATCTGTTCTCTCAGGTCCTGGAGGTCATTGAAGGTGGACTGTGCTGTGATGGAGTATACCAGGGCGAAGCCTTGGCCGTTCTTCATGTACAAGTCCCTCATTGCTGTGAACTGCTCCTACACAGCGGGGAAAATTAAGAGGAAGAACAGGCATGAGCTCCGTCATGTGCCTTCTGGCATTTTGTATCTTGTAAAAGATTTACCGTAGAAGTCCATTGCATTTAACAGAAGGTTACACATAGTCAGTTGCTTTTCAAGCCAAACTGAAACATCTGATGTGCCAGTGTGTTGCACTGTGAGGATGTCTTGTCTTTCTTCATAGTAAACAAAAAAATGTCTTCAGGTTTTGGACTGTCATACAAAACAAACATTTTTTAAATTATCTGGAGATCTTTTATTGATCAACGATTATTGGAGGAAATCTGATGATTACTTACAGCCCTAGTTGATGCATAAAAGATACAGGTCAGTACAATTGTTAGATCTGGATTTTTAACAGCACTGTGAAGACACACAAGACTATCAGCACCCACTGACCTCCACTTGTTGCTTGTGCACCATCAACCTGTTTATGGCATCAGGTATACTGTATGCAAGTGCATTACTCACACTCTTCTAGCAAACTTGTGCTTGACCAAAATATGAACTTATTACACATTAAAAAAAACACACCATATTGTGTTATTATGAGGTAGCATAGTTCACTTATGTGTATGATTTGATGGCATCTCAGCTAATGAAAATCTTTGAGCACTTCAGCTTATTTATTTACCAGCTCTATCCAACTTTGTATTTTTACTGCCCACCCCCAATGTATTTACATCTCATCAAAGGTAATTTATCGGCAGTAGCCCTGTATTTCCTCAGCGTAAATTACTGGAAGACACAGAGTTTCCCATCACCTACAATGTCAGTGTTCAATACAGTGACTCAGCCCTCCTGATACACAGAAAAGCTGGATATTGACAGAGCTTTTAATGGCAACGAGTTCACTTACTGTGCCTGCTGTGTCGAGAATTTCAAGCATACATTGCTGCCCGTCTACCTCCACTTGCTGTTTATAAAAAAAAAAAAAAATAAAAAAAAAGGGAAAAAAAAGAAACATGACAACGGAGTGAGATAATGTAAAACTTAATTTCAGGTCACTGAACACATATTCCATGTTCAAATTCCTGCATACAATAAATACCAAGAGAGACAATTAACCCACAGCAAAAAAAAAAAGATTAAGCAAGAGAGAATAAAAAATGTAAAGCAGAAGGAAAGAAAAAGAGGGAAAATAAGGAAAGAGAAAAAGAAACACAGAAATGAAGGGAGTTACATGAGAGAAAACAAGAGCACAATATCATGACATGAACTTGCAGAGCAGCTGCTAACAATCAGCTCATTCCAAGCCAGAACTCACTGCCTCTCCCTCTCACCCCCCCCACGGGACACTCACCTTTCTGTATGAGTCTTCTATTGTAGGGTCATATTTTTCCACAAAGATTCCCTGTACAAACTGAACTGTCTGCAAGAGAAGATACAGAGCAAACGGACATCAGATCAATGTGACCTTCGGGGCCAGAGTGGCAAATATGGCCAAAGTGACATGTCTTAAAGCTTATCATAGCAACTAGGACATCTGGAATGACGACGTTCATGAAGGTGGTGGGCAGCAGACCAAGTTCAAATAAAGCCTAGCATATTCATTTTATTGACATGTGTGACTATATGCAAATGAAGTCTGGACTGAGCTATTTAAAGCACCGTGCTTAGTGGCAGGTTTACATGCAGGGTAGACTGAGTTCACCTGATAACGTCTTAAAGTCTAAACATGTCAGCCTGCCAGTTTGAGGGATTAATCCGACTTTGACACCTGGTCGAAGTTAGATAAGCTGGGCATATACCATTTCACAGACATGCATGTTCTCCTGACAACCTTGTAATGACAATAAAATACATAAAGGATCAAAATGTTGTGCCTGCTCTTCAAACTCATGGAAAAATATATCATCTAATTTGGGTTTGAATTATTTTACAGGAAATTGGTGCATGATTACTCCATCTAGAAACCAACAGATTGATGGGAACAACAGACACAAATTAACAAGCCTGCAACACACATGGCCAGTTTTATGCAGTTCTTTTAAAAAACTAGCAAAGAAGACAGTAGGCGTGAACACTTGTCAGGAAATGCAAGTAGAATATCAGGAAAAAGACACTTTCATCTGTACTCTTGTGGCTTCCTGGAAGAAAACGCACCCTGATTTGCCTTGCCTTCTTTTACCACATACTTTTATCCAAAAGCTAGTAAAATATCCTGCTGTTTTATTGACAGTTATCTGAGAGAGTCCTACGAAGTCTTTAGGAAGTACACTTCAGAGGAGTCAGACAGAGGGAGGCAGGAAGGGGGTCAGAAGAGTCTGGATACTCACCAGAGCGGACTTGCCCACACCTCCAGAGCCTAACACCACTAGCTTGTATTCACGCATG
The DNA here is from genome assembly GCF_046630095.1 of Trachinotus anak. Classification (NCBI taxonomy): domain Eukaryota; kingdom Metazoa; phylum Chordata; class Actinopteri; order Carangiformes; family Carangidae; genus Trachinotus; species Trachinotus anak. Next base: position 21,299,485 of record NW_027273864.1, on the reverse strand, counting down.
GCGGGATTACTTCACTGGACAGCCCAACAGTCTGTAGTGGACAAACAGGGAGAAGCAGAATGGACAAACAAAATGAGAAAGGTGTGAGAAGAGAGTGAAACAAAACTAAAAACAAGTTCTGCTTAAAGTAACTTTCTTTTCAAGCAAAACAAAAGAACTTTCCAAGTCTGGTCTCTAAATTTCTCCTCTCTAGTAAGAAGGGATTCTAGTCATTCCTGGAGGTTATGGACAAGACGCAGCACAACAATAGAGGGAACACCCATAAGTGGAGCTGCTTCAGGGTGGAGGAGGTGAAGAGTATGTGACCCCTCTCTAACACAAACCAGCTGTGAGGTGTATGAGTGCAGGGGGAACTGAAGGGGAGATGATACATGGATCTGGCAGATACTCCTCCTAATGACACAATCATCTGGCTTCACAAACCAAAACACACCCCACTGTCAGATTTTTAGTCATCGACTCGTTTTTGGTATTGTAAAACAGCAGGATAGTGTCAGTCGTTTTGACTAATGACAGAAAACAGATGAGGGAAGAGGAAACTGCAGTGGGAGGTGGGGGGTGGGGGGGTTGTGAAATCACTGGAATATCCCTTTAAGAGACATGCAGGCCTTTAATCATTGGCACACATTGTGGTGTAAAGTCAGTCTAGTTAGCCAAGTGGGTCACTACAAGCTGGGCAATAGAGACTCCCTCACTAAACTTTAGTTGTAGCTTGGTGAAGAGGGGGATTTCTGGTTCTTTGTCTCCTGACCTGACTTCATATCAAATTCTGTAAAGGTTTATGACCACTGGCTGTTTAAAATGACAAATTCTGACTGTGACAAGTTAAAATGGTTTATTTGAATAAAGACTGAGAAGAAATTCTCTAGACTCATTGAAGAACGCTTGCTTCAAGTTATATGAAAAAGTCACAATAACCAGTTTGGGATATACATGCTTTTCACTGGAAAGTTATGAAATGCCATGCATTTATTTTAGAACTTGTATTGACATTATTTTTTCCATTGTAAATACAATTAATTTTTTATTCTCCTGAATTACAGATACATTTTTTCAGCCTGCCCTGAAAATAAAGAAAAACAGACCTCAATGGTTAGTTTAAAACCAAATCACAACACAGTAAGGTGGCACTTGGGTTGTAGTTAATAATTATCATTGGTGTTTAATCTGCAGGTTACATCTTCAAATGTCTTGCTTTGTCCAACCAAATTATCACATTGGAGAAGCTGAAACCAAAGATTTTACTTGATAAATGACTGAAACAATTAAAATAGTTGCTGGATATTTTTCAGTTGATCAACTAATCAATTAAACAACTAATTGTTACTAATATTGTCATCCTTTGGTACCACATTTTCCAATAATTGATACAAGCTTGATCCCTGGCTGTGCTATATCCAGACTTTCTTCAAGAAAAAAATGAAACAGTTTAACACCAGGTTTGCTTGAGTACACACCAGAGAAGTAGTAGCTTCTGTTTTCATGAACCTTGATCCTGAAAATAAGAGACTAATACTTTCAGGTCACGGGTTGAAAATTACTGCTTGTTGGCATCACGACTGTGTTGAAAATCAGAAAGTGGCTTGTGTTAAAATCCCGAGGAAGACAGTATAACCTCGTTTGATAATCAAACCTTTTTGCAAATCATCAAAAGCTAATCACTAGCCACTGTGGGAAGCAGATGATCCCCTCCTACACTGTTCTTTTTACAGCATACTCCATCCAAATACACAGGGGAGGTGGACAAAGGACTAAGGACCTCCAACTTCAATCACAAGCAGTGACCATGTGGGATATGAAGCCCCAACTGTGAATAATTCATATTCACTAATCCTCTACACACAAAGAAGTTCTCCTTGCACGATTAGGGAGGAGCCATTGGAAGGAGAAGAAAAAGAACAGGGCTGTACAAGTGCTATGCAAACAGTTTCTGCTGCACTCTCATGTAAATATTCAAGTGCAGAGTCAAGTGCATGTACAGTATCACATATACAATGTCATACAGACAATGTCAGACTTCGATTTAGGCTAGGCCTCACTTGTCAGCTATCTGCACATCATGTTTCTTGTATAGACGCTGTGGACCGACCCCTGCTAAGTATGATGACGTAAGGAGTCTAGTCCGTAACAGCGGCTGTTAAGATTATTACAGTATGTGACTGCTTCAAAAGGACGTTATAAAGGACGTCTGCTCCTTTCAAATGTGCCATCTTTAAATTCTTTCCTTAAAGGATGAGCAAAACTGAGGTACATAAAACATGCCATGTTTTTGGGGGGGGGGTTTTTGGCCCATAAAAAAAAAAAAAAAAAAAACCTCTAATATTTATCTGCATTTAATCAAAAAGTTGTTCAGTTGCATGCTCAGCAGCACAAACATCCCCCCAAAAATCCCCTGTTTCCAGTTTCTCAAACATGAAGGTTTGCTGCTTTCATCATTGGGATCATCATTGTAATGTTAAAATCTTTTGATTTTAAACTGTTGTCCAGACAAAACCTTGGTCCAGACCTTGGTCTCTAGAAATTACTTCAGATTGTGAAAATGCCATTTCTATGCTAGTTTCATACGTGACTAAAAAGAGAACTAATATAAAAAAAAATTTCTCCTTATGTAACTGTAAGTGCTTCACACAGCAGAAAAAATGGCAAACATAAGCATTTTAGTTTAAATGGAGAAGAATTATTTTTAATATATAGCATGAAAACAGCCAGTTTTACAACCTAATACCACCCATTTTTGTTGCAGTGTTGCTGATTTAGTAGGTAGTTCAAAATGTTTCCTACTAACTAACTTTTTAAGTACCTGTGCCATACACCTGTGTTTTTATTCATATGTATGTTATAACAGCATATGAGGCTTGGCAGGTCATGTCAAGATGAACTTCACTGAGCATTAAACCCCTTGAAAAGGTAAGGTTGAAAGTGTGTCATACCGAGCTCGAGTAGGAGTGAAGGACAAACTTTCTCAGCTCAAGTGTGTTAATTCATGCTCTCAAGAATGGCAAAGTGGTTATATTTTATGTCTACCCAGAATTAATGCCACCTTCCCCAAACCAAATGACATAACTGATCAAGACTCAAACTAATTCTGCCTAATATTCAATTAATGAACAACACCTGTCTCCGTAGTACTCCTTTCTTTTTGAGCTTTCCACTCAAGTCTGCAGCCTTTTCTAAAAAAAAAAAGGCAAAAACAAAATCAGGGACGTGACTGAAAAGGATGCTCTTGCTCTGACACCTATTCTGCATACAATTTTTCATACCAGGAAAACCACACACTACACTGTACTCTTTTATCCAACTGCCTACACACAATGCACACAAACACACGCACACACACACACACAAGGCCATTTAAGGACATCTCCCTTTAACACCAAACCTCTCCCTGTTTCCACTGCCCTCAACTACACACTGTCATTCCCAACAAAACAAACACACCACGGCCAGTCTTCTGCTCTCGTAGTAACCCCAGCAAATAAGGAGCGAGGGAAAGCCACATGCCACAGAAAACATGCTCCACCATGACATCACTGCATCACTCACCCTCTACAGCCAAAGGTATGTATCCATCTAAGGCTGGAAATTGGACGAGGTGGCGCTGGTAGAAAGAATATGCAGCAAATGTGAGTCTGCATCAACTACAAAACTCAATTTAGAGAGCAGGAGGCTACACAGCTAAACTACAACATTCAGGATCCACTATTTCCTGTTCTAGTGAGGCTAATCTGACAGCAAAGAAGCTGTCACAGCAACTGACTCAGCAGGCATATAGCAGGCGTATGACTGACAGCTGCCCTCTCTATCTTCCACCCAGTGCGGATGGTAAAAATGCACACATCCGCTCGTTAAGCTAGCAGCATGATACCAACGCTGGTGGCATCCTATTTCCCCGCTTGTTGACCCACATGACAATTACAGCAGCTACAGTTTAAAAAAAATAAATAAATAAAATAAATAAATAAATAAATAAATAAATAAATAAATAAATAAAGTATCCCCTTGAAGATCAAGCTTAGAAAAAAAAAACAAAAAAAACAACAGTGTGAGATAATAATTGCTCTGATGGAGTGTGTTTTCATGTTGAAGCTCCTGGTTACTCATTACCTCCACCAAAACCACAGTTCACATCAAGTGTTCACAGCAAGCTTAGCATGAGCAACCCACAAAGTTTAGGGGAATAACCCAGATGCTACTGAAAGCAGAAAACCTGTCAAAGAAAGGGTTTAAGCAAAGACAGAGAACTGACACTTTATTAAAGCTAACTTATTTACAACTAATATCCCAATAATTACTTGAACATTTCCTGGAAAGAACTGTGGATATTTCACATATTATTCATTTCAGTAAATAACTGGAAACGTTGGTAATGTTTATTTTAAAAGGTATATCCATTTCAGTTTATTTCCAAATAGATTTTCTTGAAATAACTGTAATTTGATATCAATTAGAGGTGAAATAAAGATGAGTAAGTACACTTTCAGTTATTTCTAAACACAAAGCTTGCACGATGTTGAGAATTAAATATGTCTACCATCTATGTCTATTGCTTTCAATAATAAATAAATGCAAAATAAATATTCACTGGAGTTTGCATTTCTTTCATGGAAATTCATAATAAACTCAATGAATAAAAGACAATGAATTTAACTAAGTAAATAACAGTTTCGGTCTCTGTAATTGGTACCAAACTACATAGTTCTTCCCTGGAAACTTAAGAATTTAATGGGAAATAATGGACCTGTAAAATGAAGCTTCATGTTGCTCTTCATGTTAAACTAAATTTGCCTGTGGTCAAATTGCTAATTTTTGCATGTTCAGCTGACCTGCTGTTCCCTAAAAGCTGTTAATTGGAAGTAACAAATTGGAAGTATAACAATTGAACTCTGAAATGCATCCCAAATTACATAGTTCTTCTCAGGAAACTTCCTAGGAAATTAGGAACTTACAAGCCAATAAAATAAAGTGCTACCTACAGAGCTTAAAAAAAAAGGGTACATTTTTCACAGTGACAACTACTGTAATGTATTTTTTTAAAAAGCTGATCTTCATGTATGATAGATAATACTAGATTATCTGCCTAAGACTTCTAAGTAATAGAGATGTTCCTATTATCTACCTTCAAGGGAGTTTCAGGGGTACAGTGACATTTGTTCATCTCTCTCAGGACAGTTGTTAAACTTACTGTACAACCTAATCTAACCTAAAATGCAAAAACACTTAAAGAACCAAATGTTCCCATTATAAAGTAGCATTGTACTTGTGTCTCTTTTCAGGCCCCCTTAACCTTGAATGACCCCATGAGTCAGAGCAAAACTGCAGCTAGGCACACAAACCTTTGCTGTGACTTAATTATGACAAAGATCTGTAACTGACAAACACCATCAGCCAATGCATCTGTGTCGCTGGGGCCTTGACCTGTAACCACATCCTCTTTCCAGAACGCAAGAAGGCTTCATGCTGATAGGATGGAAAAGGAGTAGCTGCCTACTAAAATAGCCTCTTCCAGTCTCTGTTCCTGTTCAAGACTCCAGACAACAGGCTTGTATAGAGCAGGGGGGAAGTGGTTTTAATAGCTTATATCCCATCATCAAAACTTTTCTTCATGAAGAGATTCAGGGTACAGGATGATGCAGATAAATCATATCTATCAACAAGGAGTGAAGAACGGCACCTTTGAGATAGTTGAAATGTCTGTTTCACATGGCAGTTAGGGAGGGTTTCTGTAGGATTCAAGGAATTAAAACTTTTTAAGACCTTGTCAACACCACATATGATGTATTTAATGCATGTATTATGACCATACCATCCCAAGTGTGAAAGTATGATGGAAAACCAGTAGGGACAACATGGCCTATAAGTATTTTTTAGCTCCTGTAGGCAGTTGTGACAATTGTTGCTACAGGAAACTCCACAAAAAAGGAAAAAGTGCTCACAATCCATTATCACAACAATGCTACACTTTGTTTAAAAAGGCGTGTAATGCTTCCCTACAGGCTGCATTTGAATTCAATGTCAATTTATAACTAACATTACTGTCAATGTGAAGCAACAGAAAGTATTTATTGCAGTTTAAATTTAAGACTCTCTCTTACCTCCTAAGGGCCTTTTTTTTTTTGCTTGCTTTTCAGGAACTTGATAAAGTGCTTTTTAAGGTCTGCTGATTCCATGCTGGGAAAAACTATTATCAATAAAGCAGTTTGAGGATGATAAGTGAACACCTTTCCTGTTTCACGTCACTTTCCTGTGCAGCAGATAAAGCCTGCAACAGGCTGCAAAAACGCTTGGACCCAGACAAGAGAAAATCATTTGAGCTCTTGGGTTGTCTCACTGTGAATCCACCTAATTTGCTTACAGCAGTAGCATATGTTTAACACTCCAGGTCATGGTAAGTCCCTGCAATCTGTGGCTGTGACTCCACCACAGAGCACCAACCAACGCTCAGTCGATGTGCGGTTATTATAACCATTAGCTTCCCTAAAATTAATCAAAATCAGTTCAACTCATAAACCCGCTTACAAATAAATCCTTAAAAAAATAATAACATAATCTATAATCCTGACTACTGAGGCCAGCATCTGTCCATAAACAGTCCAGTTACATACCAGCATCTACTCTAAGTCCCGTTATCAAGCTTGTTAGCAAAATGCCGCTAACTAGCTAGCTTTAACTGCCTGCGACGGGCCGACACTTCATAAACCGCTAGCTGCGGCTCGTTAGCAAGCAAGCTAGCTAGCCGACACATTCCTGTCCTCGGCGTGTGATCAAAACACAGCCGGGCTGTCGGGAAAAAGCAGCAATCAAAAGCATTTCACAGCTCAAATGTCCACCGGGCTTGGCAGGTTTTAAATCAACCCGCATTCCGGTGTTATTCGCTCGGGAAAGGCAACCAATTGCTAACGCTACCTGCCCTTCCGCCTGGCCTTGACTAAAATGGGAGTGCACACTCCCGTTTTGTACTTGCGGACAATTCTTCTCATTTCTCCGACAAATAAAACGCCCGCTGCGCACTCTACCGCGTCCGCTTATCGTCCCCCGAGTGTCGACGCTACTTGCGCCCTGGCAAACGAGTTATTTGACGGCGTTTAGCAGCTGGTAAAGTTTGGTATTTGCACTCACCGTTTCTCGCTCGCTGTCTCTCGCCGCTCCGCAAGTGTCAGTTTGCCTCCGGCCTGTGTGCGCAGAGACGTCACTCCCCACTATTTCTCATTTTTCTTAAAAGGGCATGACACACGGGCCACCCGTCCCGCATCATTTGCATGATAACGGGGCTGCACAGTCATGATGAGCGTCAATATAAATACACGCGCACACACTGGTTTTTAATCATTGCAAATTATACATTTGAAATCAGATGCATATTTCCTCCGGGACTTATATTTAAAGGTTAAGTCCAGTGACGCTCAGTATTGCTCTTACTGTCGACAAATCCCATCAAAAGGCTAAGCCCACTAATGAATTGAGCCTACAGACAAGCACTCTTTGTGTAGATAAAACTTCAAATGAAATATGTAATGATCCACATGGGTGCAGATAATAGATAATACATCTGCAGCAAAGGTCAGATGTGAAAAGAGACAACTTTGTGAAGAGGGGGACACTATTAAGTTCAATTAATTTTGGTGTAGGCTATGTGTATACATGTATGTTTGTACATTTATGTATGCATAGGTGTTGGATTATTAATATTATCATCACTATTAGCATTATTACGTTATACTCACTATTTCATTGTTCCTAATATCGTTCTCATTATTTCTGTTTTTAAGACTACCACATACAAGGGAGGGCAGGGTAAGGAGTGAGGAAAGGGGGGAACTCTAGAGGCCTTAGAGGAAAAAAAAATCCTCCATCCCACCCAAATGATCTGATGCTGTCATAGATCTGTTTACTTATATTTTCATTACAGAAAGCCTACTGTGAGAAAAAAAAACCCCTGATACAGCTTATTCCTCTCATCTGTGCTATAAACTTTAATTATCTTTAAAAAAGTATTAAAAACACATCACTGAGCCGCACTGTTTGATTGGCTGTCATAATATGAGCACTGTGTTTTGTTTTGAGTCAATCCCTCATACTGATCATCCTGCTGCCATACTAATAACAGCACTAAATGTGTTAATCCTCAACTGAAAATGGTCCCAAAAAAATGCACTTTGTGCTCCTGCATAAGTACATGGTAGAAAATACTCTTTTGATCATCAATTAATGCTTTAGTCACTTTTCATTTCATACCCCATAATATTAGTTGATTAATCGGACAAATAATCTGCAGATTCATTGATAATGAAAATAATAATAATGTTTAACCTCATATCATTAATCAACATGTCATTGGCCCAAGGGTATGGTATTACAGACTCCATGAGCCAGGGCAGTTTCCATGTCTTCTGGGGAAAAACCACATCCAGCCTCAAGTCAATTAAGACAAGTCCACGAAAAGTCTAAAGTCAAGTCTGAAGTCTCAGGCTACTTTTTTAAGTGAAATGGCGAAGAAATCAATTATTCTAGCTCCTGAACTGTGGATATTTGCTGTTTTTAATACCTTTATGACAGTATACTAAATATTTTGTGGTTTTGAATGTTGGTTGACAACACAAACAATATTAATATCAAATGAATAAATATAATTTGAATTATATTTATTACACATTACCTACATTTGAATAATGGGCTGCACAAAAGATGAATGCAAATATGCATACAACCTAGTTATATCTAGTTATATATATTGTTAGTCATATAGCAGCGAGCAGGGCAGCTGTACATCTTTTGGAGGATGTGTTACTTTCTGATTGTAAAATCTGTCGAAGAGTCAAAAAATGCAAAGGTTACTACAGGGAGTGATATCACTAATCTTTGCCAAATATATCTATGGTTACAAACTCCATGAATCACAGCTGTTTCAAGACTTTGGGAAAGTCAAAGTCAAATCTTAAGAAACAACTTTCCGGTTTCACACAAACACACCATTTGTAAAATTTATTTTAAGAGCTGTCAGTGTTGATTTTGGCCTAATATTAGTCTATTAATCAAAGACTGGATCAACTATAGCAAGTTAAAATGCTAAAAAAAAGATCATTTTAAAGCCTACCAAGATTCAACCTTCTCAAATATAAATATTTGATGTTTTGTTTTTAATACTCTGTGTTAGCATACTAATTATTTTGGGGGGATTTCTAGGATGTTGGTCATGCAAAATTAACAATTTAAATATGTCAAAATGGGTTTTGGGAAATACTGAGCACAGTTGAATCCTTTGGGACGAGTCCAAATAAAGTCTCAAGTCAATCATGGCAAGTCCAAGTCAAAAGTCTTCATAAGCAACTGTTAACTCAATTCTGTAACATTTTTCTTTCAGAGATGTCGATGGTGTTTATCATTACCTTATTAGGACTAAATAAGAGCTCCAACAACTGGTCAATTAATGAACTCATCTGTCAACAGAAAATTAAATAGCAGCGATTTCAATCACTCATTGTTCTTTTCATGGTAAAAATGCCCCAAATCTCCTCAAATGGGAATGTTTGCTGGTCTTCTAAGTCTTCTATGATAATACGCTGAATGTGTTTGGGTTTTGGAGTGCAGGCTGGATAAAATAAGTATTTTAAATGTAAAGATGAAATTGTCAGTGGGAGAATTATGACATGCGTTCTTCTCAATTTTCTGACTTGTTTATGCTCAAATAATTACTTTGATTAATCATGAAAATAATAGATTGGTAGATAAAGTATCTTCATGGTTAGTTTAGTTCTAGACCTAATGATTGGATATCCAAGGTGTGTGGCAAGTGTAACGTTTCTAAAATAGTCCTATCATTTAATGTTTTGGCTTTCTTTTTATGTTAAAACTTGACGCTTTGTTTTTCTTTAAATGCGCTGCCACGAATGAACAATCCCTCACCCCAAAACATATTGAACTGGTGATGTAGAAGTTGCATCATGGTCCCTTCCCCGGCCCCCTATTCATCCAATGTCCTTCACCTGTAACTACACCAAGCTGGCATCAAACAGATAAGAGCTGTGTGACACAGACAAACAAGAATGTGAGAGAAAAGTGCTCCCTTATGTGTCCCAAAAGAGTCAGTTACACAGATTTGGGCAGGTAAAGAGATCAGCACTGGTCTGTATATCTTTGGGAGGAGCTCCCTCTAGTGGGGAATAAACAATCCTGCCCAGATATTGTGGGCTGTGGGCAATAGTGGAAGAAATTCAGTAATAGAATAAGAAAACCAAACCCAGTCACTCTCAATCTGTTTAACACAATCCAGATCAGGAGCAATAGGACTTTGGCTACAAGACAGATTTCACAACTCATTTTTATTGTACCATAATACAATCTGTCATACAGATTTAATACAGTATGCATCAATCCCTTGCTCAAGTTTCTCCATTTATTTGTACTGTCTATGCCATCCTTTGTCTTTAGTCTTTTCCACACCTCTGTGTTGAATGCAAAATCACTGTCAGATAGAATACCACAATGCGGTACAACTCTTTATAATCTAAAATAAATAAATCAATTTAAAACAAACTAGTACTGAAGGAATAGCATTGTATTTGATAGATGTTTGCCTTCATATCTCTGAATAAAATCACATAAAAAGAACCTCCAAAATATCAACGGCCAGCACAAGCAGGTGACATATTTAAGGCAAAAAAAGACTGACATGACTAAATACAAGCAGAAAATGTTTTACTGTATATACACATAAGTATTATACTTATATAAAAGTATAATTTATAATGTTCCATGTGTGACATGTGTTTTTGCAAGATTCAACATTATCCAGAGCTTGTCTGTCCTGAACTCCCTTGTTGGGCTACATGCAGTATATACTTTATATGAACAAAATAGAAAAACACGCCTCATCCCCACAAGCCCACAAACATCAAACAATAAATCTCACCACATCTCTGTATTTAACGAATGTTGGGTGAAACAGATGCGCATGACAAGGCTGAGAATGGCAAAAGGCAGATCTGTACATGGCTCTTGAGAGAAGGAAAATGAAGATGTATTTTGTCTTTCACTTCTGACACAGTCCATAAAATCGGGCATAGTTTCTATTGTTTGATGTGTGGTATTTTACATCCCCATTTCTTCTTTGTAACTTCAGCAAGGAATTCAAAAAGGCCTAGTGGATAAAGACATGGGGAGTCCTCTCACTGATATTGTCTGTAGTCTCCAAAGGAAGGGGTGGGCATGGGAGCAGGGGCAGGTTCCTCTGCAAACTGAGGCCCTGGAGAGAAAAAAAAAAAAGGTAAACTTAAGATTGTGATGACAGCCAATTAGAAGCCTAAGAACTGTTAACAAAGTAGAAGTTCATAATATTAAATCTTCATTTACTATAAAAACTTCCAATATCAGAAGCATCACTCACCAGTTGGGAACTGTGAAGAAGCAAACCTAGTAAGCAAGATTCCTGCGCCCTCTATCAACGCCAGCAGAATACCTCCCATGGCTGCAGATCCTACCATGGCTACAGGTCCATCTACAGAGGAACAGGAGATAATAGTACATTATTTCAACTCATGTCCACAGCTCACATAAACCTTCAGATTCAACTTGGAAGTTGAGATTTTATGTGAAAAGGTCCACCACTGTTCAAAAACAAATACAGATAATTTAAAAGCCCCGCACTTCCATAAAGGTGTTTTAACTTCCTCTGCTTAATTAAACCTCCGCTTAGGTTTAAGTTCAGTGGTGCTTCTAGAAATTAGACAAGGTGACTGAAGTCAGACGTCAATAAAGTGTGAAGAAAGCAAAGAGAACTGAATTTAGGGGGCCCATTGCAACAGGCACTGCTGTTTGCCACGACTTCTGATGTTGTATTTTGCTGCACAGTTTATACAGTATGTAGCTTGGAAGGATTCTTGTTTGTAAAACTATGACACTGACCAGCTTTAAGGTTCCAATTTCTCCATTGGTATCAGACAGTTTTGGAAAGTCAGTGATGAGCACAGCACCGTTCTGAGGAGGTGAGCTCATTGTATACCAATTACTGTTACGTAAAACAGCTACATTGTTTGCCATTTGTATGAGGCATGTACGTGCTTTCTGTTGACTTTCAACTGTCAGCTTCCTCTAAGCTTACTCACTTCTGGCAGCAAGGATAGCTCCTGTCATTGCCCCACTTGTTATTGAGTTCCAGGGATCTTCCTTCCCTCGCACTTTTACTAAACCACAGTCGATCATGGAGAAGAGGCCTCCCCATACAGCAAAACTACCTGCAACACAAAATAGATTAAAGAAAACTGTTAAGATATGCTTTGCACTGTGTTAGGTTTTGTCAACACAAAGTGTATTACTTTGGTATCAAATACTCTCCAACAGTTAGACAACAAGATAGATAACTATGAATTTTATCTATTATGTCAGTTACAATGGATTTCAATGGACCACAGAAAAGAAGTATCGAAATGTCCACACAGCTTAGGTCTGAGTTTCAACAACATGATCAACTTATAAACATTTATGCTAATGTTTTTGTTGCTTCCCTGTGGATGGGGCTGGGAAGCTCCTGACATATTAGCATACTTGATATACTTTACTTTGTATATATTTCATCTCTCCATATGTATAAATTTGTGTTGCATTTTATATTTCCTTATTTATACAATAAATAATTGATCACACATAAAAAAAATGTATCAACACTGGAATTGTAAGCAGTACGAGCAATGTAAACAACACAAGTCCAAGCTGACTACAGCTCCTGTACTTTGTGAAGGAGGGCACAATAACCTTTCCAGCCTGAGGAGAGTATTTGATACTTAAGATAAAATATTACTTAGAGGCAGTTGATATTTAAATTTAGTATTTGTTCTTACCTCCAAGCTGTGGGGCTCTGGTCTTGATGGCAGTCAAGCTACCTCTCATTCTGTGGCTCATCCCCTGCGAGAGAGCAACAAAAAACACAGATCAATGGAAATTCCTTGTCAACTCAGAATACATTTACCTACTGTTTCTATTTGATGTGTGTGCCTATATTCCTATGTGTTACATGCATATGCATATATGTGCCTATGTATATATGCTGTGCCTACTAAAAGCTTCTTCTTTTCTGCTGACAAATCTCTACCAAATAATAAATGTTAGAAACTCCTTGTCCTGCAAAAGTGAATATTTCATTGGTTTATCAAAAACACTGCATTTTTAGCTTTACAGAACTTGCTTTAATTTGATTTTACTAATTGTTCTCATTGCTCTTCATGTGCTCTTCATGCAAATTCCTTTATTAAGTAAAGCTGAGAATGCAATACAGTGCCATTTTGTATTAATATTTTACTGCGTCATTACTCATCTGACAATGTCAAAACTGTCACAAATTGTGTCACTTGTATGCACTGAGCAAGCTAGACCCAGTCTCGTGTTGTATATAGTGGTATGTGGATGTCTTACTAATTGTTGTATTTGACTGAGGAAATACAGCAAGGTACGGTGTTAAGCTACATGACTGAACTTACAGAGGGTGCATTTCTGAAACCTTTTACTGCCTGGAATATTCCTCCTCCAATAGCTCCCATAGTGAAGGCTCCCCCACAGTCGTCCACAATCCTCCAGGGGCTACAACGATAACACAACCATTGACAAAGGTTCACTATCACACAATATTCATACAAAAACAGCCATTGCAGTTGTAATTACATATGTCGCCAAGCGCTTGCTCTTTGTTTGTTGGGTTTCTCTCAACAAACAAACAGGGTAAGGTCTTGACCTTACCCTGTAAAGTGCCTTGAGATAATGTATATTATGATTTGGCGCTATACAAATAAAATTGAATTGAATATGATAATACAATAATCTCTAAGATCATAGGTTAGTCTTGATTTGCCTAATGCAGTGTACTGATGTCTAAGTTGGTCAAATGAAGGGTAATTATGGTGACAAACACTTTTTAAAGGTAAACTGAACAAAGAAAACAAGACCTCTCATACACTACGTTTCAAATTTACAAATATTGATGTGCACCCTACTGAGAAATACAAGTTGATTCTGCACCAAATACACTCCTGCACAAGTCACTTACTACATAGTGTAGTGACAGTAACAGCTTAACACATACAGTGTACTCAGAAGGAGATCTGAGATCCTGTGTGGAAATGGGAGAAACTTCTAGAAGTTTTTTTATTTTTTATTTTAGCATAAGGCTGTAGCATAACAAAATGTGGAGATATTGAACACTCTCTGAACGCACTCTATATACAGTGACAGGCATACAATGAGCCCTTAAGAGCAAAACTTGACATAAACTGAGAATGTGTGAAATTTCATGTGTGATTACATTGGACAAATCTCTTTACCTGTCAATACATTACTTTGTTTTAGAGCTCAAACAGAAGTTGATTAATCAATTACAGAGTCATCAGAAACAGATCAGCAAATATTAAATCGTATTAAATCTTATTGTAAAATAAATATTTACGTCTTGGACTGTTGGGCAGACAAAACGAGAGATTTTAAGAAGTCCCCCTGAGCTCTGAGAAATCATGCACTTTTTTTTCTCATCACATTTGACATTTCATAGAATAAAGAATTAATTGATGAACCGAAAAAATAATCAGTAGATTAGTCAATAATTATTATTATTATTGCCCCATTTTCTTTGGTCCCGTTTTATAACTTTCTTAGGTTTGTTGCTTTATGACGCGTTATCGTTACTTTTTGTCCTTAGATTTATTGTGATAGTGACCTTCGTACTGTGAGTACAGACTTAACATTTAACAAGAACAGCTGTGAGGCTTCATTTCATTATATTTCACAGGTTACCTGATGCAGTTAACTGTTACCTGAATATGAGCAGTGTAGAAATTCATTTTTTTGGCTGATATTTGCTTTTCTCCTACTTAAACAATTATAAAAACTGTTGCACCACGGCAAAGTATGATCAACAACCTGGTCTAGTGACACCGGCACTAACATTGCCACTGATCCAGGATTATCATACATGATACCCTACGTGAAACCAGAACACAGCTTTAAAAAAGTGTCACTAAATTACCCACTTCAGAAAAACTCATCACGTGAAATCGACATCTACACATGTGGTTGGATTTCTCCAGCTGTTGTGCAATGTTCATGCTGCCCCGACAGAAAGCTCTTAGGTCGCTAACTTACCTAGCTTACATATGCTAAGGCAATATCCTAATCTAACTTCTTTTAAAACGGCTAAAGTGATTACTGTTCTGCTTCATGTTCGCTGTCGGCCACGGTCGTATCACAATGTACGTAAATAATTTTAGTTACATGCAATGACATGTGTGTGAGTGAACTAAAACACCGACAAGGTCACTAACAACGTGATTTAGTAACAGCGGTTTTAAGATGGTATACGCCGCTAGCGCAGATCTATGTAATATTAGCATTCGTGCTAACGCCAGCTAACTAGCCGGATATGAACTGTTTTGAGGAAGCCACACTTTGTACCATGAAAATAATTGTGGAGACGTAACGTAGTAGTCACTTAAAGCAAAGGCATGAACTGGACTACGCAAAACGCAACTGAGATGTAATGTTTTTTTCTGTTTTTAGGACTCACCATGGCTCCCTTGCATATTCCTCCATTTTGTTCTTTTACTGTTCCCTCTGACGTAACGCTTATCGACAACCCGACGTAACGACGTCACTTTTTTTTTTTAAGGCGTAAGTATGGTGATATGTTGTAATTCTTACTGTCAACAAATCCTGTGAAAAGTCCAACATTGAACTGTCCCTACAGATAAGTATTATATCTGTAGATAAAACCTGACATTAAATCTTGCGTTTTGTTTTGAGTTAGTTTTCCATTCAACCGCCTTAAAGTTATAATGTGTAAGTTTTTTTCCACATTCAAATTTCTACAAATCATTAGACATATGTTACATATTTTTTTTCGATTTATACATAATCCCGAATTTTTCTGGCAATTTCCAAACCAGAGAAATGGTGATTTTAATCATGGATACGTTTTGATTCATTTGGTCGCCTGTCAATGATGTCATATCCCCTATGCGCATGTGTTTAGGTGAAGGTTCCCCTGAATGTTTTTTAATTAAGATTTTTTAAAAGTGCTGCAGTGGCCAGAAGCTCAAAATAGACTTTTCTCCTGTTTTAATTTACACTCTGATTGTTTTGAATTATATATTTTAATCAGATTAAGGATTTTAGACGTCTGGAATTAAGTTAAGAGAGAAAACAGCCGGGCAAATGGCATCTTAGGTCCCATCCACTCTTTATAATGCATCCATGATTGATGCCCATGCATCAACCCTGAGATGCCCTGTATTCAACAAAGAGCGTTGACGAATCATTGATTTTTAAACTACTTTATTCATTGTTTCTTTTAACCCTTGTCCGTTTGTTGAGGAGAGGAGGACACCTCTGCTGATGTGCTGCAGGTGTCCTGCCAAAAAGTGATTGTCTGCCAAAAGGTGTTTGGCACCGGCAGGAGCATGGACAGCCTCTCAACGCTGTATCGCCCAGTTTACATACGTCTGCAGCTGCTTTTACCTCAGTCAAACAGTTAAAATATATAAGTACACATAACTTTATGTCTTTGGTAATGGCAAGCTATGTCTTTGTGAATCTTTAATGTTTTTACCTAGATAGGTACTTCACATAAAAAAATTAAAAAAAATGACAACATGATTCTAAAATGAATGCACCATGAAAAAATGTCAGTAAACTTAGCTGCTAAATAACATCTAGGTAAAATACAATATTTTCAATCACTTTAGCTGCTAAATTTGGCTATTACAGTTCTAATGGTGAATTAAAATTATACATTAACATTAGCTGTTTTTATTTACAAATTTACAAATTACTCAGAGTTACTCAGAGTGTGGATCAAAATGTCTACTAGCTTGCTAATTACCCAAGTGCTATAGTGACAATATTGGACACTATGATGCTAGCATTAGATGCTATTTTTGGACATTTCAAAGGAAGCATTAGCAACTTTTAGACATTAGGCTAGCATAAGCTGCTAACATTTTAACCTTACAATAACAAAGATAGCTTCAGCTAGCTTTAACTAGGCATTTACATTAACTCTTGCATAAAGGCTAGCATTAATAAACATTACACAGTGCCAGTACCATTAGCTGCTAACTTTGGTCTTCATAAATGTAACGGTAAGAAAAAATGAAAACATGTCAGCAATATTAGCTATTTAATTTAAGTAATAAAATGGTATTAATTTCTAATGTTTAGACCTCATAAGGCTAACTTAATTGCTACTTTGGGGGGATTTCAAAGGTAGCATTAGCTGCTAACCTTTGGACATTAGAAGGCTAGGAGGAGCTGCTAACCTTATGCACTTTAACTTGTGATTTGACCTAAATGTGGTATGGGAAATTCATGTCACAACGAAAAACACATTCTGTGATCAAAGACAGAAAGCTAAATATTCAATTAATTTAACTTAGGATGTTCATTTAATGAGTAAATGCAAACATAAACATAAAATATATGTAAAGTGTTATGTATTTAACTTACATTGAACACCTTACATTCAATGTATTTCAATGTACTTCTTTTTTTTTTAAGGTTTTCTTTATTTGTTTTTGTTATGTTTTTTTTAATTGAAAACCAAATACAGTGTAAAAAGAGAATGGGCTATTTGATACTCATCATAACATTTTCTTTTCGAAGTACGTAAGTGATTCCACAGGCAGATGAACAAACAGGAATCCATGTACTGTAAGCACACCTTTTTCACAGGTGTAAGAACTACAACATCCAGCAGTGTCTGGCTACGTGCAGACTCAGTACAAGCCTGATGTTGGTGTCTGTTGGTGTGCAGCCATGTGTGTAAACAGTTTTACTTATAATCCTTTTCTGTTGTTTCAGCTCCTCTTTTGTAATTTCACATCAGAGACACTGAGGAGAAACTGTGCAAAGAAGAAATCCAGGACGAGATGGTGCTTATTGGTGAGTTTAAAACACATAATAATATATAATCAAGTTAACTTTAGTTTGGTCTATGACTTCCTATTTATTCATCAGATTTATCAGATTTATGTCCAAATGAAAATGATCTTCTTTTGAAATTTGCTAAATCACTGAAAAGTTCCATACAAACTGTAAGGGGCAGGCAGTTTTGAGTACTTCACTAATAGTTTACTGTGCAAGTGTCACAAACATCTGAATGAGTGAAATCTGTTATTTGTCCTGGTATGAAACTGCAGTGACTTACTGATGACTAAACTGGTCTGGTGTTTTATCCACAGCCCTTCTAATTAGCACCATGTCCATCATGGTGTGTGCAGAATAGCTGTGTGGGTTTGTGTATTCATGTTAATAACAATATCAACATTAAAGAAATATTAATAATATTAATATCATTATTCATCCAAACTACTTCCATTTTTTTTGTTTGAATACAAATTTAATTTGATTTGATTCTCTGTGTGATAATTAATTGTAAATATATTTGTGAATATGCACCGTTAAAGCACAATATAAAGTCACATAAGGGTCTAAAGACCTACTTTACTGCTTGATCTTGATGCTCTGCTTACATGCTGCTTACAAATGTTGCATACTTGCAAATTGATTAGTTAATTCGAAAACCTGGGTTTGCATAGTACTCCAGAGAAGCAGGTGTGAAAAGAGGCCCATCAGTTAAGAAACTTATTTTACAGTTAACTTGTAGATTAAACTATAGTATCCTACGTACGTGCTGTAAGTAGCAAACAAGAAATCTAGTACATTATAAATTCAACTGAGTTATTTTCTGAACACAAGTGACGACCATGTTCTTCTCACGTAACTTTTTCGCTGAACAACCAGTTATCTCAACATTTTCATTCCTTCTCTTTTTCTTCCATCTGAGATCAGTGCCGTCGGTCAGGGGAGCAGCTACAGCCGAGACACAGACCACTGGCCTGCTGCCCATTATTAGGAACGAGAAAGGAATGACTTGCCGAGCAAGGCTTCATTGAGAAATGACCAAATATAGGCATTTCATGGATGCAGCGACTGAGGCAGGGTGATAGACATAAACTGGCCTGTAACTGCTGCTGGTGCTGTTTTCTTCTTTTCCTCTGAACAGCCAGAATGATGGCTGCCTCACCAGCTGGTGAATAGACACTAGACAACTCCCACTGTTTCCCTGCAGCTTCAAGCATGTTATGGAAACAGCCGCAGTTTCTCTTAACTTTTTTCATTGCCAGCTGCTGAGACACTGACATATAAATGTATCTATAATGATGGAGAAGTCCATAAAATTAACTTATGTAACTCAGTTGTCATCATTCACAAGCCCTTTAAATCTAGTTAGAGACATGGTTTATGTTGTAGGTTGGTTGTTAGCTGTGCGTACATATAAACATGGTTTTGTATATTTTGTGTATATCCTAGCAACACCTAGATCTGAGGTTGAATGTACACGGTGGAAATATGGAAATACAGTGTTCAACTTCATGTTGACCACAAACCAACTGAAATGAATGACAGCTCAACAGATATTAATGCATACATACCTTGATTTATCATACTGAAAAATATTGCAAAAGTCAGTTAATTTAATTAGCATATACTGTACATATTCATCTTAATGATATCAGCCAGGCATAACATTACACTTGTGATTTGTCATTGCAGACGTACCAGAATCTTTTATTGAAGACATACAGGCTCTGTAAGAAAGGCATGTGTAATCAAATATGGCAGAGAATCTTTCATTACACAGGACACATACAGTATGAGTGCCACTCTGATTTTTGTTTATCACATTAACTTCCTTTAGAAATGACATTCACTTAAAAGTATGACATAAATCAACGGGAGTGTTGATATAAGCCAGTAATGTTTTCCAAATCCCTAAAGGTTAAGACATGTAGATGTATTACATAAAAGTTATGTAAGGTATTCAAACACCCAGGCTAGAATGATTCTGTACAAAATATAACATCAGATACTGAGGGACAGCCATTTGCACTTCCTGATAAAAATGTATTATGTAATTATTTCCATGCTTAAACTCTTTCATCATGCACCAGGAATCCACTGGGCTGCTTTCCAATCCGTTAAACCTTGCCTGAGATGTCTTGAGATTTGGCAATGAGACACACAATCAAAGACCACCTTGACTTTTTTTTTTTTTTTTTAACCAGGTTTTCTTAAGTCAGGCCGCCATGTTTGTTAATTCCCTGATATTTCCGCCATTTCAGAATTCCCAGTTTGAACAGATTTACAACTGACATAAGTCTAAGGTGGTTTCCCTCTCCACAAATAAATAAATGGTAAAATTAATGTCCAATATGTCATTGATAAACTTTGTATAATAGAATTTTATAGTAACTTTTATCTCTTATTAAGCTCATCGCACACTCCCACCACGCTCACATTCAGATGCATACACAAGCCAACGTTATATGATCGGCTTCATATTATCTAGTGCAAATAACCAGCGAAGCGTCAATATGAACTAAGGAGAAACAACCACAAACTCATGGCACTCTCTGCAGTCGGCTAATAGAGAGCCCTGCATCACTCATTCTCCACAGAGTCCTTTTGGTCCAGTGTTTGAGGGGAGAACTCATTGTGAGGGCATTTCATCCAACCGATGGGCATCTCATGTTTCACTTCCTCCATCTGTCCCACAGCTCTTCAACTGCAGCTGGGGGAATGTAGAGTTCGTCTCCTTGAAAACCTCCTTGGTGTCGGTTCTCCCGCTCTCTTCTCTCTCACTTTATATTCCAACAGGTATTGTTACTGCAACCACTTTGGCACCGGCACCTGTGAGAAAAATAAAATGTAAGTATTTCTGGATGTGCCGTGACTGAGCTACCCTTTCCATAAACCCACCATACGCACCTTCTTGAGTTGTTTTATATTGCTTCCTCTGATCGAGGCAAGCAGTTGGTCCCTTGAGTTCTTACTACCACCTGGAGTCAGAGAGTTCCTCATGTTGTTTACGTCCAGCATAGGAGGCGGTGGAGGTGGAGGTCCACCCCCAGGAGGAGGTGGAGGTGGTGGTGGCCCTCCAGCTCCTCTTTTTGGTGTCAGCTTGGGTGAAGGCATAGGTGAGGGTATGGGAGAAGGTTTGGGGGAAGGTTTGGGTGAGCTTCTCAGAGATCCTCCACCTCCAGTCTTGGGCACCTCCAGTGTCCCTTTCTTTTCCCCATTGGCCTGGGCCTGCTTCTGCTCCTGCAGGCGCCTCTGTCTCTGTCGGTCCATGTTGCGACTCAGTATGTTTGTTGTGGTCATTCTGGGCCCAGCTAACTCGAAGTGGTAGCCCAGTTTGAGCAGGGTGGTGTTTTCTTTCAGAATTTTGGTCATCTCCATCTCAGTCTTCCCACCGCAGATGTGACGCTGGTTTTGAAAGCGAAGCTCAGTCAGTGTGGAGTTGTGTTGCAGCGCCTGGATCAGAGACAGGATGCCCTTGCCGGTGAGATGGTTGGAGTCAAGGTTGATGCTGGTGATAGTCTTGTTGCTGCGTATTGTGCCAGCGATGGCGTAAGCCACATGGTCGTCTGCACGGCAGTTAGCCAAAGCAAATGTTTTAACATGGGTGTTGTTCTGCAAAGCCTCTGCAAACTCGATGAGTGTTTTCGTCTTGATGACCTCTGAGTTGTTGACATTGAGCTCAGTGAGGGAGGGGTCGTTGCTTCGAACCAGCTCCATCAGCTCATCAAACATGCTTGACTCTTCATCCTCCTCTTCCTCCTTCGCCTTGCTGTTAGGGGTGTTTTTGGCAACACAGTTGCCAAGTTTCTCAGTTTCCTCAGCTTTTTTAACTTTTCCTTTACTGACATCTTTTTCCTTTTTCTCCTCTGTTTTCTTCACTGTGCCAACCGTCTTCTCCTTCTCTTTCACGTGGTCACTGTGGTTGACCAACTCTTCTCTATCTGTTCTTTTTTCAGCCTTGTCGTGTTTCACCTGCACCTCACCCTTCAAAGATGGTTGTCGCTCAAGTTTGACATCAGGTTTGTTTTTATCTTCAGCTTTTTTCTCCTCTGCTTTTGGCTTCTTTTCTTCTGGTTTAATCTCCTGGCTTTCTTGTACCTTACTCTGCTTCTCTACCATTTTAGAGACAAGTCCTTGTGTCCTGATACCCTCTGATTTTCTCTCCTTTTCCTTGCCCACTTCCTTTTCACTTTTTTCTCGTAGCTTTGAGATAATGTCTTTGGTTTTGCTGTCGTCTCTTCTCCTGCAGTCTTCTTTCCTCTCCTTCTCTCTGCTGTCTCCCTTCTTCTCCTGTAACTTGGAGATCATATCCTTTGTTTTGCTACCTGTGCTCTCTCTGTTTTCTCTTCTGTCTCTTAGCCTGTTGTCTTCACATTTCTCCTTCTCATTAGTCTCCTCTTTCACGTCACTGTCGTTGCTCTCCTGCTTCCTGTACCTACT
This sequence comes from Trachinotus anak, assembly GCF_046630095.1. Classification (NCBI taxonomy): domain Eukaryota; kingdom Metazoa; phylum Chordata; class Actinopteri; order Carangiformes; family Carangidae; genus Trachinotus; species Trachinotus anak. Next base: position 21,277,153 of record NW_027273864.1, on the reverse strand, counting down.
TGAAAGCCGACTTCGCTCGTCTTTTGAACTTTCAGGACCTTTGCTGTTTCTGTCGTCCACCTTGGTATCTTTTTCTCTTGTGATACTAGCTTGTCTTCGTAACCCTACTTTGATGTCATCATTTCCCTCTTGGCTCAGGCCCATCTTCCTCAGGTATTCCTGCTTCCTGCTCTCTTTCTTCAGCTCACCCTGTAGGAGAGCAAATATGAGGAGCGTGATATGAGAAATGATTTTATATTATACAATTATAGGGTTATTTTAAAATAACTTCCTTATGTGGGAGTACACCAAATTAAACAATCAAATTACAAAACTCGGCAGTCTTTCTGCAGACTTGAAAGACACCCTCAAAGTCCAATATTTCAAATATTTTATTAGCTCTACAGCACAGAGCTTGTTGTTACAGACATACAGTATGTACTGTATGGCAGGTAAAGGATAACACCTAACCATGCAAATACTTGTGCAAATACTGTATATCTTTACTTTAAAACAGCTCCTCAGCCATCTGCTCATGTAAACACACATTCTCCCAGGCACAACATGGCATGTGTGTTTACAGCCAGCAAAAGGACAAGGAACCATTTTTTATAGTGCAGGGATACTTTTGCAGCAAGTAGTTTGCTGAGTGTTTGATTTGTGAGTCTCCATCTGTTTTGCTGTGTGAGGCCGCAGCCCTGGCAGATGTATCCTTAAAAGGCAGTGAGCGTAGAAGCAATCAACCAAGGAATTCCATCAGGCCGGGATTAAGAAGCTCCGCAGGGCCGCCGCTCCATCGACTGAAGTGCTTCTCCTTTAAACACAGAAACTGCTAGAAGTCTGGCTTTGTGACTGTCAACCGAGGAGGGCTCTTTGTGTTAAAAATCTTTTATAGCATGACATGGGAATAAAAGAAATGGTTTCATGTGTTTCTGAGGCTGTTTCTCTTGTGAAGAGAGAATTCATAATGTGAAATGGATGTAAGCAAGCCTCAGAGGGGAAAAAAATATTTTTTCTGGCACAGAAGCCAACTCTGGGGACCACTATTTATGAGCTGATGGACTGGACTCAGGGTGCATGAGGTCCTCTTGGTGTTTTGCTTCAAGCAAAATGAAAAATAGCACATGAAAGCTATCATTAGAATACCTTGGGACACTGGATGTTATGTAATACTGTAATCCATCTGTCATACATTGTTGTTGGATTTTATAAAGCCTTCTAACGTCACCCATTTTCAGGTTATTTCTACTGAAAATTACAGGAAGGAGCTCAAATATAAACATCTGAGGATTGTAATATATCTTCACAGAAATCATGAATTTGATCACAAATCAGTCATGGGTGTTTCTTTCATGTAAAACTCAAGTCAAGCTGCCACGAATGCAGATAAGGAATCAATTTAAGCATCCACTAACCTCAAGGGACTGTTCCCTCTGACTGAGCCTCCCTTTAGTGTCACTCTCCTGTCTGCCGTCCAGTTTAGCATCCCGGACGTTATTGCTCTTAGGTGGCTGCGCAGGTTGGCTCTCCCCTTGGATGATGATCTTGCCATCCTCTGGGTTGAGGTCAGGCACTTTCATCATGGTCTTCTCCAGCTCCTCCACTTCCTCAGGGGAGAGTGTGGACAGCAGGTTGTCCAGGTCTGGGTCCTCGCTGACCTGGCGGCCCGTACGGGTCAGGCCTCTCACCTTTCTCCTAGACATGGTTGCCTACAAAAAAATCTGGGGTAAAGGCTACACCCGTGGAGGAGAACAGAGAAATGTGGTTGCTTTGGAGCTGCTGATGGTGTTAGTACAGTATATCCCTTTAATTAAAAAACAGATCTGTCATGTAATTTCTCTCCTATGGGGAGAGGTCAAGTATTCTCATGGGCCAAAGCTGATGTCCTGCTGTCCTGCTGTCCTTCCACGTCCCGCTCACCAAAAAGCCACCGGAGGCATCAATCCTGGTGCAAAGAGGCTAAACTCAGTGTTGCACTGAGGGGTACCAATAACGAACTGCATGAGGCTCACATCATCAAAGTGGGCTGTGAGGCTGGACATTCTTCGAAATCCTGTGAAAGTGCATGTCCATATTTAGTTCAGGGTACACACTCCTTTAAAGGTAATGGGAAGGGCTGAAGTTTACATAGATGCCAGAGCAGAGTTACAGAGACTTTCTATTATACAGTTCTTGTTTATATTGAGACCAGTTCCTGGTTATTTCCCTAGTAATTAATAATTTTTAAAAAGCTGTAAATGTCATATTTGATAGTCTGCCAAATCAGAAGCATCCCTGTTTCTCAAAGGAACTTTTCCTAGTTTGTTTCTTGAAAAGAAAAACAACAAAAAAGCATTCCTTAATTTTTTGGGAAAACAGTTCAAGTTAAAAAATATAATTTTGTTTTTGCAAGAGCTCTATTTAACACATCAAAGCCAGTGATTTAGGGGGATGAATTATGTTTGATTCACACAGTGAAATGAAAATATCCCACTGTTTTTATTCAATGACTGGCTCTAGAATTTGGAGGCTGTGCAGCACAAATCATGTATTAGGTCAAATAAGCAATTACTACCTGAAATGAGAGTCAGGGGAGTATGCATGTTTAAGAAACAAAAGGTTCATGTAATTATTTTTGTTAAAGAGGTGAATTTATGGGACAGCTGAAGTAGTGAAAATGTTTAGTACACTTTGTAAGCTTAAAAAATAAATTAATTGACATTAGTGTAGTGGGGATTATGAGGAAGTTCCAAAGTAAATTCTGATTGAGATTGAGTAATATAAATATATGTTATATAACTAAAAATGCAAAATGTATGTGTCACAGTTGTAAGGCAGACTATACAATTACATTTTGTGCATGCTTGAGTGCAAACATGCAAATAAAAAATATGTTAATAACTATCAGTATTTTACACCTTTCTTTTGGATAAGATGTTGCTTGTAATGAAATAAGTGGGGAAAAAAATCAAATATCTGAACACATAACATCGATTGGAGGATAACGTGGACATCTAGTGGTCAAAATGATGTAATCACATACTAGACCCCTTTTTAAAAATGTTATATAATTATATTTCTTAGAAACATATGCTTTTAAAAATATAATAAATGACACAGCAGACTGTTGTATTTTACATTCCAAAGTTAAATTTTATGTTAATAGAAATAAAAACTTTTCACTGACTTTATATTACAATGTCATACCATCCATATGACAACAGACAAAAAGCCTTATCTAGACAAGTTATTTTGCCAACTGATGTCAGTTTCAGTAAACACACTCATGGAGTTGGTTTAGAAGCACAAATAAACAGAAACATCATTGAGCAAATGTTAGGTCAAACTACATATAAAGCATCTTACAAAGAAAACTCCAGGGTTCTCTTTGTGCTTTACAAACGCTTAACAGATCTGTACATATGGACGTCGCCATTGAATTTAAGCTGTAAACCAGCAGGAATAACGTTATCTGATTCATTGCATGGTTTAGAGGTGAGACAAGGTACAGCACTTAGTCTCAAAGAAAAGTTTAAGAAAGCCCAGGCTTCTGTGATCAGCATGAAATAACTTTTTTTTTTTTTTAATATGTGCCTCATTTGACTTTCAGGTTGAGATACATTACTCCTAAATAAAGATAATCCAGGCATCACGTATTAGTAGTCAGTTAAATATACAACACATGCTAGAGACGTCATGTTTTACAGTTCATACAAATTACAAGAGCACAGGGCTGTTTTTGTCTGCACAAGATGCTAAACGAGACCAAATTACAGATGAATTCATTTACAGGTTATAGACCCTGACCTCACTGGAGCCCCAATCTGTAAGAAAATTTGAAAGAATAGTTTGATATTTTGGGAAATGCACCTATCTGCTTCCTCACATCTGAACCATAAGGGTGGGTGATATCACAACATTTGGTTTTGATCTAATACCAAGCAAAATCAGGGCCAGGTATCGATACTTTTCATTGTTAAAGGCAGCTAATGGAGAGAAATGTCACGATTTATGAGGTGAATGCATTATTATTAGGCCACCTCTGAATATTTTTTATATTATTTATATTAATTATCATCATATTACCAAACATGAGGCATGTCCTTTTACTATTCTCATGTAATTACTTAATAAAATGTAAACAATCATACATGTAACATAAAACACATTTTAAATGGTAAATTAATCTCATGAATTTTCTGTACTAAAGATCTCAGCATGAAACTGGGAACAGATGGCTCTGTCTGCGGGTAACAAAATCCACCTCCTAGCAACCCTAAACTCACAAATCTGCACACTAGACCAGACCTTGTCTGTTTGTTCCTGTGTGAAAACCTAAGTACATAAATAACAATTACTCACATTATATGGTTTTATGTGCTAGACCATTTCTTGACTGGTAATCAAACCACTGCCTTGCAGCAGGCACATTGTTTAAACCGTAATTACAAGCAGTTGAGTCAGAAAAACCAGTAATGTCAGCCCCCAACTTTTAATTACAAGTTGGACTCATTGGGAAAAAAATTCTGACAGCAACAAAATCTTCCACTTAGTGAAAAGAACTACAGACATGTCAGCAAACTGTTGGTAAAATGGCTGCAAATGCAAAATAAAATCTAACAGTAACACTAATGTATTGCATTCAGCTCATTTTAAAGGCGCTATACATGTATCTGGTTTTCTGCTACAAATGTGTAACACAACAAGTAGCTAATTTAGGTTGTTTATCTGCTGCGACTACAAGCTTGGGATCACTTCACAATAGTACAATTTTGAAGTACTTGTACTTATTTATAGTCTTGCTGCATCTTCCCCATGTAACATTTTGAATAAAGGTCTGTTACTGAGTATTTCTACATTATGGAATTGCTATTTTTACTTAAGTCAAAGATCTGCACACTTCTTCCACCCCTGTGCCATAAACATAAAGGTGCAAATAAGCATATCTCCCAAAATATCAAACCTTTAAAGAGAGGTGGTTAACAAAATCTGCTTTTTCAACAGTAGTGATTTTTGGCTTTGTAGCTTAGTCCAGAAGGTGAGAACCCATTCACAGTAAAAGGTAACCTCAATGATAATAAATACCCAGTGGAAAGATGCCAAAATGCCAAAATGTCATATCTTATGTTACAATAACAATACATTGTTTTAAAATAACTCGTTACATTATCATAAAATATTCAGCTGAAGAACAGATTTACAAAATATTTATTTAAATAGTTAATCTCTCTTTTTTTCATAGTTAATTATTGTAAGGCGGGACATTTTGCTTTATCAAGCAGCATGACCTGCAGCTCCCCTGACCTGATATGTTACAAGAAATAAACAAGTATGCCACTATAAAACATCCTACCTGGCATTATGGGATTCATCTTAAGACTCATTTCTAATCCATTTAAAATGAGAAAAGAAGCAGGAGAGGACCGATAACTTTGACTGGGTAGCATGCTGATGTTGAGATGTCACATTAGAACAGCGCAGCTAATATATTACCATGAAGTAATCAGTTGTGAAGAGACGAAGTTGAAACTAACATGTGACTAAAGGCGTCGTTACACAGAATTAGGACTACCATAAAATTCATTAGGTCATCTGAGCAACTTTAAGGCAGTATCAAACTGCCTTTAACCCAAACATGTCACCTTTTTAATCAAACATGTGTCCCGTATTTCCAATTTGTTTTTCACATTAGCCTCTACCACATTACAAAAGAAACACTGAACATAGATATAAAGACATCATGTTATCATATTTGGAGAACGTGGATCAGTGACTGAGAAGACCCGGTATGTCGCAGTTTATCAATCCTTTCGAATTTAACAAAAGTGAGGAAGTAAAGCATTTTGCCCTTTAATAAATAACAAGGGAGTGCATTATCATTGTTGTAAATCCTTTTTTACCTCTCTTCTGGAATGTAATGAGCCCTGTCTTTAGGTAACACCCTGCCACTGAGGTGAGCGTGTCAGAGAGCAGAGGTGGCAGCACAGAGTCGAGACGCCAGCCGGATACCTCCTCAATTTCGGGGATGGCGTGACGCCCTCTGTGAAACCCGCCCGGAGCGATCAGGCGTCAGGTTGCAGAACAGAATTTGATCAACGTAAATACTCCGGAAAAGTAGGACAACGTTGCAAATAAACAACGAAAAGAGAAAAAAAAAAAAAACCTTAAAGTGCCTCCTTCCCCTTCTCTTTCACAGGCAAACCACTGCTAGTCAAGCTGTAGTGTTTATTTGAGTGTGTATGTGTTTGTCTTTGAGTGTGTGAGAGTGTTGCTGCCCCCTCCTTTCAAAACAGTCATGTCTCTCAGCTGTTGCTGTTTCCCACTGTGTGTGTGTGTGTGTGTGTGTGTGTGTGTGTGTTGTGTGTGTGTGTGTGTGTGTGTGTGTGTGTGTGTGTGTGTGTGTGTGTGTGTGTGTGTATGTGTGTAGACGAGCCCATCAATGACCAGGATACTGAGGTGGAGAGTAAGGTGGAGGGGCTGAAACACAAGTAAGCAAAACAAAAAGGAAAAAGGTCAGATCTTCATACAATCAACTGCAAAAGTAATTATAAGGCAACGTTAAACTATGGCACAAATTTGTTCTGCAACTATTTTCTGTCCAGATTAAAAGTAAAAATACCATTGATACCATGTATTCACTTTTTTTTTTTCTGTAAAAAGGGACATCCTTGAGTGTTTAGGGAGCTTAGAGCACAGCAGCAGATGATAATTGATGATCAACAAAATGTGGACATCAGCTTCAGAGACAGTTTAAAGTCATTATCCCCCTCTGAAGAAAGTAATGCTAATCTTACCCTGGCTGTATGCAGGATCCATTGGGTATGGTGGTCCAGGCTGCATCACTGGGTAGTGTGGGGGCATGCCGGGGTACTGAGGCGCCATTGGATAACCTGCATGTGGATACTCAGAGGGGCCCAGTGGTTTTCCATAAGCATCGTACATGGGCTCCAGTGGGTAGCTGGCCATGGGGATCTGCTGGGCTGTGGGTTCAAAAATGTACAGACTATGGTGAAGGAAAACTATACACCTAACGCTGCCTAAAAAAAAAGCATGGATACGAACTGTGGGCTTGAAACGAGGGTCTAAACACAGGGGGTGTCATAATGCTGGACAGATTGTTCAGCCCCTAGGGGACAGATTTGTGATTTTGTTGTATATAAGTCAAATTTGACATCACTTGACTTTGACATAAAGTATAGAGGTCTTACCATCATAAGGTGTCCTGCCCCGCTGCTGTCTCCTCTGATACAGGTAACAGCATGAGCACATGAAGCAGCACACCATGGTGGCAATGATGGCCACAAACAGGAGGATGGAGGAGGCAATACCGGCTAAAGTGGTGGGACTGAGAGGAGAGGAAGGAGAGAGTAAAGGAGTTACTTTGATCATCTAGCCTCACGTTGTTCCTCCCCCTCTATCTTGCTAATTACAACTCACTTTCGAGAGAATCAAAGTAGAGGAGGCCGTGATGCGATTCAGACACACTGAAATCCTATCTCAGTTAATGACGTAGACCCTTCATCTCTTTGCTTCTCTAGCAGATTCCATCACCTAATTGTGAAGCAACAAAACCCTCCATTTCATCACAGCTTCCGCCACCCACTGATCTGATCCCCCACTGGGCTTAATAAGCTGCAAGTTGCCTGCTCGCTACTGGATAGTGATGGATGGTTTCCAGTGCTGTGGAGGAAAACTGCCATGTTGCAGCCTCTCAGGTACAAGCTTGCTTAGTCCAGCATTATCACGATCCCACACAGGGGGCATTAAACTCCACTGAATGCACAGATAGCTGATGTGATAGGAAGACTAATGAGAAGATATTACACTCTGGAGACCAAAGCAGAGCCATTTAGTTAAGTGCAGCCAATGGGACACAAGGAACAGGCCAGTTTCAGTGCCTAGACTTTTAGCAGAAATAGTTGGCAAAATGCATGGTGATGGTGGATAATATTTTCTACATGTGTTCATACAATATCTGTCTATTTTTCTCCCAACTTAAGTCTCCATGCACACATATTATTATTGCCCCTTATGAAATAATATAACTGTTTAATGTTTGCATATTCAGTATTACTATACTTAACACTTTCTCCAGCACTGTTGTTTTGAGCGCCTGTTTTGCTCATGAGCAACGTTTGTATTAAATAATTCATTACAACTTCCTCATCTCCTCACTTTATTTGTGATTATGTCCCAATACACTTTGTATTACCATCTACTGTATGTATGGTGACACTTTTTTAGTGCTGTAGATCATCAATCCACACTCAATAACCCATAATGAAAAAGGGAAAACGTGTTTTTAGAAATTTTTGCAAACTCATTAAAAATTAAAAACTGAAATTTTCTCATTTACAGAAGTATTCAGACCCTTTGATGTTGCACACATTGTCGGCAGGTGCATCCTGTTTGATTTATTTATCTTTACGATGTCTGTACAACTTGAGTGGAGTCCACCTCAATGAGAGGTTACACAGATGCGGCTATTTTCAAGGCCCACTATGCACGACTGCACACCACATGATGTTTATTGTTCTTTTCATCTTGCCTGTGCTTCTGTATCGTTTGTTCTATGGGCCGGATGTGCCTATAATAAATTATTATTGTCAGTATAGTAAACACTTTGTGGGCATGGATATATGTTCACAGATATCTTGCAGGGCAGAGGTTTTTGTACAGACTGTGGCAACAAATATCCTCCTGAAGAACAACAAAGTAACTGTCTGCTTTCAAGAAACAAAGGACACGTGACCCAGCTCTGACAGCCTTGATTTGTGAACACAAACACTGACGCTTGGTGTCCAGTAAATTTATAAATATGTCATTAAATAAAAACCCAGCTGCTGCTGCTGACCCCACCTGAACTGGAAGAGCATGCAGCGTTTCTGCTCCCTCTCTGTGATCATCTTGAAGGCGTCCAGGCAGCAGTAGCGCCGGTGGCAGTTCCCACAGCAGAACGTGATGAGAGGGCAATCGAAGCCGTTGTGCCAGGTGCCATTTTTATCCACATACCACAGACAGTCCTCGTTCCCACTGACTGCAAAACAAGAGCAACAAGAGGAGGGTGGGGGTGGGGGGTGGGGGGTATCAGAAAGCATAAAGAATGGAAGGAAGCAGAAAGAGAAAGAATAATCCTTACTTATTATCTCAGAGTGACATGCTGTTGTTTCTGTTTTATCACACAGGTAAAGTGAGAAAAATCCTGAATGTTCATTAACAGATCCAGTTTTGTCCTGCCTTCAGGAGAAAATAAATATTAATTTTAAACTTGCACTGGCTCTTCTATCTTGACATCTTTCTTATTCCAGGTCAAATACAGTCATAATGCATTATTCAAGGCTTCCCTGTGGCAGAGGTTGACAACTGATCAGGGTAAGATCAAGTAAGGTAAACAGGAGATTTAAGACTTCTCTTCTTGAAATGGTAGTGGAGACTATTTATTACTGATGGCACTGCAACTGACAGTTATTTTCATGATCAATTTATCTGCCATTTTTTAAAAATTTTTTTTATATTAATCGACTAATCATTTGGGCTGTAAAACATCAGAAAATAGTAAGAAGGTTCACAATTTCCTACAGCCCAAAATGACATCAAATAAATGTCTTGTTTTGCCTGAACAATAGTCCCCAACTCCAACATAGTCAATTTACTATGACTTAAAACAGGGAAACCAAGCAACTTCACTCATTAGAGAACCTGGAACCATCAAATGTTTGTTAATGTTTGATAATAATGTTGTTCATGTAATGTTTGTAAACTGAAAATCAAAAAAGTTGGCAACAGTAATTTTGCTAATCTTATGTTTTTGCCACTGTACAGTAAAATATAATCAACCCCTGCACATATGGAAAGAAATGACAGAAAAGTGGAGGAACAGAACTAAAATCTCAGTTTGTGGTCTCTAGGCTTGAAAGACAACAGCTCACATATACTAACTCCATAATTGAATTGAAAACAGCATGCATGACAATGTTTTCCACAATGTATAATTTAAGGCAACACTAAATTACACTAAATTACAGCTTGGTCACAACAGCCACTAGTGCAGGCTGCTAAAAGTCACACTGACCTTGTACATTCAACACAGGTTTTCTGAAGCACAACACATGCCATAAATACTGTATCTTGGACCATACAATCTGAGTAAAACCCTTATGTAAATAAAATAACACACTTAACTTGGTCTTCCATATTGAACTAAGTATTAAAGTTAAACTACCTTGGAAACTACAATAGGATATCCGCAGTTGAGTGTTGAGCCAGATTGATATACACTTAAGGTTAACTTTAGACAATGACCTTAAAGTGCTGGTATTGACAGAATGTATTCTACAATATGATACAAGCTTTAACAGCAAATAATATATTATTGTTTAGTGTAAGTACTGTTCGGTTGTTCACATTATGCAGCCAGTCCTAAAACCAATTTGTCAAAATGCTATCTTCAAGAGGTCAAGCCTCTTAACTTGGTGAGTAACAGTAAAACAAGAGCAAAATTACTACACTCAGTTGGCAGTTTGTTAGGTTCAGCTCGCTAAAACTACTGCAGTCTCATGCAAAACTCCTGCAATGTATCCTTCAGGAAGGTTTTTGCTGAAACTGTTTTAGAGAGGTGTTAATTCAGTTCATGGTCATTCTCATTTTGATGGTGTTGTTGAAATGCATTGTCTTACACTGACAGATGTTTATATTATTCTACATTATAGCCCATTAAATCAATGAGGGTACTAAATAATAGAACACAAAACAGTAGCACCATAAGCTGCATTAGTTTTAGGTGGGTTTAGCAAATAAACAGGCAGCTGTGTAAACTTAAACTAATGTCCTGATATTATTTCAATGTTGTGCTGTACATAATGACCTCTAATAGGGGTGCAATTCATGATGATTTTCACGGTTGATTACTCTTATGATGTGTTTTTTTCTTCAATTAAATTATAATATCAAAAAATTCTATTCATTCTATCAAATTTCACTGAGCTGAAGGTGATGTCTTCAAATGTATTTTTGTGTTTGACCAAACATCCAAAGCCACAAATATTCACTTTACAATCGAATCAAACGATCAATATAAAATTATTTTTCTTCCTATCTACGAATGGTTTCAGCTCCACTCTGAAATGAGGATTTTTGGCAGACATGGTTCAAAAGTATTTTCTTGTGCGATAAATGTCAAAGAAAAATGCTGTTTTCACCCTCTCAAATATGGAGATTTCCTGCTTTTCTCTATTTTATATCACATTAAACTGATTATCTTTGGGGTTTGGACATCATGCACCTAAAGAAACTTGGACCCAGAGAAACTAGGACGTATCTTTTGCAATATTTTCTGACATTTTAGATACTAAACGATTAATCAATGACTCCAGAAAACAATCATCAGGTGAATTGAGAATGGAAACAAGTGCTAGTTGCTACCCTAGTCTCAGAATGGGCTTGTCAGTCACATGTCACACTCTGAACTGATGCACTTATCTGTATAAAAGGTCCTACACAAATAAAATGTGAGTGATCATTATGAAAACAGAGCTATTGAGCAAGAGAGGAACCTTTGCACACTTCAAATTGTTATCTTAATGAAAAAGAAATAGTTCTTTTAGGGCCGCAATTAATGATTACTTTCATTAATGATTAGTCAGCATTTTTTTCTGACTTTTTTTTCATTATTCTCAATAGTCCAAAAAACAAATATATCCACATTGCGATCTATATTTGACAAAGAAAAGCATAGAATCTTCACATTTGAGAAACTATAGCTAGCAAATGTTTTTTTTTTTTTTTTTTGCTAAAACATATAAAAGTAGTTGCCTATTCTTGTTTTTGTGATTGATTGATTGATTGATTGATTGATTGATTAATCGACTAATCTCTAGCATACTACCTTTAACAGAAAACCTAACCTAAATGTTAAATATTTGTAAATGAATAAACAAAAAATAATTTAACTTAACAAATACACAAAAACCAGTCAGACTAGTTCACGGAGGACAGGACCAGTGGATGGATGCTAAACGTGGTGGAGCAGTTAGTTACACTTGTTCTGGGCCTTAAATAAACATCGAGGAGAACAAGTAAACAGTCAGTAAAGCGGCACAAGACCATGTAGACCGCTGCAAGCCTGTAGGACGATAACAGGGTCCAGCCCTGGCTGGATGTTGACGGCTGAAAGACATTAAATCAAGAAAAACGTTAGCAGGTTTCTACCGTTAAACCGTCGCCGTCAGCTAGCGGCGCGGCCTGGATGGAGAGCCATAATCTTACCCTGAGAAGTGCTGAGGACGACGGCGAGCAGCGCCAAAGTCACCGAGATGAGGGACATGTTGCCCGACGGAAAGACCATCCGCATCCTGATTTTTAAAAAGCGAGCGATAACGAATCAAAGAGGGGTTGTTCTCATCGGTGTAGACGGACCAGGGTATCCGGGCTAACGGTCGGTCTCACTCATTATCCTGGCACAAGAAGAGCGCAGGAGACGGAGCGGGTTTCACCGTCGGCGATGTATCCGACGAAATGACACATCGCGGCTGTGACGCCGTTCAGCCGGGATGAGCAGGATGCTGCATTCAGGGACTCCCCGAAACGTCGGAAATGTCTCCGATCATTTCTGCAATTACTAGTTGCGCGGGCGGGACGGACCTAAGCAGTGGCTGTTTCAAGATTGTGCAGATTGTAAGGATATTCTATATCTAAAGATGTATGCATATATACTCTATATTAGAGATGGAACATTTAATCAATTAATTCATTAGTCAATCGACAGAAAAATAATCGCAACTATTTTAAGAGTTGATTAATCTATTCAGCCATTTACCATGCAAAAAAAGCTACACATTAAAAAGTTGTAGCTTCACTAATAGTAGGATTTTTTTTAGATTTTTAGTAAAAAAAAAAAAAAAACCCAAAAAAACAAAGGGGGCATTCAGAGACATCAGTTTGGATCCTGCAAAGTTGTGATTGGCCTTTCCTTCACTTTTTTAACATTTCTTTTATGAATTAATCATGAAAATAGTTGATAGTTAAAGCCGTACTGTATATGCAGTCTATGTGTTTGACATTGACACTGTTTATAACAAATTAGGGTTGGGGGAAGAATCAATGCCGGATTGCCAAAAAGCAAAATGTGCTACTGCCCAGAGGCCCCAAAAGCCTTATAGGTTTACTCCGCATTATCTGGGTCTACATAATATTGAACTCATTTATTGTAAAGTGGTGTATTTCCAAACTGCTTCCATTTTTCTGTGTCCAGTTAATCCCTGTAGGAGCTGCTGATCTAGAAGCCACTCATCCATACTGACCTAATCATTGGCTCTCCATCAGCCCCCCAGTCAGAATCTGCCAGACAACTATTTTTTCACACTTTAGTAAAACCTGTATGTGTACTTCCAGTGTCATCCTTTCTTTCCACATTCTGAAAAAATTAAAGTTGACTTTTTCAAGAGTCTTACCAGAGATTTCAATTTGGAAATTTCTTTTTATATCCAAAATTCACATGAATTTTGAAGCACCAATCACTGGCCAACTAAATGATCTTATCCAGAGCTCTTGGTTGAAAATACGGGAGAGGTTCCTCCTAGCTTCCAGATGGCACCATCGTCTGCAAATAATGAAAGACCATGACCATTGTTTACTCAATGTCCATTGAGTAAAATGTTAAAAAGGGAAAGGATAATAACACTGCCCTATGGTACCATTTTCCACCTCAAATTACTCAGCTCACTTCCAGCCCTCATCTGTATTGTAAAATAAATTCTGCTTGAATATTGAGAGCTGCTAGTCCTCTGAAGAATTACAGACTTGATGTGATGAATCAAATCTCTATAATTCATGACACACAGAGAGAAGACCTTAGCATGAAATGACTCTCAGTTTCCTGCTTTATGTACTATCAGGCAAACAACAGTTGCTGAATCAAGACAAGATTGATTCAAAAAGTCATACATTCAGGTGTTGATCATGCCTCCCTTAGTACAATGGTCCTTTAATGTTGACTCACATTCTTCCTCTAAGTGATTAATAACCCCTCCATCCATATGCCTTTTCACAAGAAGAAACAAGAAATACTAACAGTACAGCTTTATTTGCTATAACTTTCACGATATCAATATCTAGATTCAGGACAGGGTCCATTGCCCCTGCCTATGTCAGGTAGACAAGAAAGGAGTCCGGAACTCAGTCTGGAAATGTTGTCCATTTGGGACTTTTATTTAGAAATTTCTTGATCCCAAACTTCAATGGGTACAAGGAAATGACAAGGCTGTGAATCACCATGGCAACAGTGTGAATTCCCAAATACCCACCGTACCCCGGGACATGATAGCTGGTGGAAGAGCTTTTCATTTCCTGTTAGAAACAGTCAACGTTTTCTGGACTATAAGGCCGCCAACGTTTCTCTCCCTCTCCAAAGATCAAGATGTTTGTTTTTTGACTTTCCTTCAATCAATGTAAAGTCTCTTGGAAGTGTTTTTCATGTTGCATTTCATTTTGTTTATACAGAAACACAAAAATAACGGGCTAAGTTACAAACAGGACGTGGCAAAGTAGTCCATTCATATTTCATGGTTCACCTGTCCGACTGTGAAGCCTCAAAGCTCTTTTTCCAATCCTCTGATCCAGTCTGAAATTACTCCAGAAAGGCGAGTCCTCTGACCTTCTGTGCAGTCTCTCACCTCTTCATCCTCCTCACTTTAACATCAGCAAAGTCCTTCATCCCATCACAAGTATGGAGAAACAGGGGAGTTATGGGTAAGTGTACCCCGTCCTCTCCCTCTGCCAGGACCAAAATCCCAAAATTTTTTCTTCTTTTCTTTTGCTAGGTTGTAAATTCATCGTAAGAGCATAAGTGATGGGGCAATAGAGGAGGGGTTTGGGGCATTGTAGATGGAAGATGATGTCTTGGAGTGGCAGACATATGGGGGGGGGGGGCTAGAGACCTATAGACTGCAGGGTTTGTCTCTCGGCGCTGTTGAGGTGACCTGAGAACATACTGTAACACGGCTGCTGGGCGAACTGTGTCAGGAAGTCTGTCAGGTAAGCCTGGGAAAGGACAGATTACACAGGTCAGAGGTTGTCACTTCGGAAGTTCTTTTACTTGTATTGTTTATATTGTACTGTATCTAGAAAATCAGTCAATATTTATACGCACTGAGCTGCAACTTTATTAGGTACAGCTGTTCAATCTAATACAATCCAATACAGTTGCTCTGCCATAAAGTCTACTTTTCTGATGCCTATGATGTTCAGTTTTTGTTGACACTCACAGGGGTGGTAATTAGAGTATATGTTTTAGCATTGAGGTCATAGCGGTGCAATTGTACTGGATTGTGAAACCCAAAGTTTAGAGACTGTACCTGCAGATCAATCTGATATATGGGATCTTTCAATGCATCTGGATCATCCTCCTCATCATCCTCATAATAATCATCATCTGTGAGAGAAAAAAAAAAAAAACACACACAGCAGGGATATTAGGAAAACTTCCACTGGTAACCTGAAATTATAATAAGATAAAAAAAAAACACTCCAGGAAAACAGGTATACAGTCATGAAAGTTGAAATGAAGACAAAATACAGGAATAACTGATGCACAGGGGAGATACTCGTACCGTATTTGTTGGAGGCGATGAGATCAGAAAGCAGCTGCCCTGCTAGGCCTTCATCCTCCTCCTCATCATCCTCCCCTTCTTCTTCCTCCTGCTCCTCCCACATACCGGTGGAATCTGACACAAAGAAAAGTTGGTGACTGAAGTGTCCTATTCTTTAGGTTGTAGACATGTGACTGAATATTTTTTTAAATGCACAGTCCTCTTTTTTTTAGCAAAACTTGTGTCACCAGATGAAGGAGCGAACGTTAGACTTTATTGATACCATGAGAAACTTGTCCTTCGCTCCTCAATAGTTAAGATGTGTCAAATGCAGTGCTGCTGCACCGACACTGATGTTGATGAAGTATATTGTGTTAAAAGTTAATATAAACCAGTCAAAAACAGTTGATGCTATTGTGCGTGAGTCCTCTGGTGATAAGGTATTGAATATTAGTATGAAAACTGTCACCCTTTTACATTTGGCTGAGCCAAATAAAAAAAAAACATCAGTTAAATCAAAGTCTACCAACCTGAGCAATTGACTGATTATCCTGCTTTTGGGTGAACAAATCATTTGCAACTTCTAATCACATCAGTATTTACTACAAGAAATAGTTACAGATGTATCACAGAGAATCTGCCCCACTGCAGAAGGGTCACAAGTTTGGGTAAGTGGAAGAGCATCAGCTGAATGAGCGTAACAGAGGCCTTTGTGCTTTTTTTGTGACTGCTCACCTTGGCTCCAGTCCGCTGCGTTCGCCCTGCTGGCGTTTGCCTCCACTACTGTCGACAGCTCATTGATGATCAGTTTAAAGATCTTCACAAGCAAGGGAATGTTGGTCCATCGCTCAGGGTCTGTGGAGGAGAAATACACAGTGAGCCTGCTAACATCACTGTATGGATGTGATGGGATCATTGAAACCTCATTAAAAATAAGAATTCACAGTCATACATTTACACATACTCACCACTCAGAAGCTAAGTTTTTGTTACAGTATAGAACAACGAAGTCAAGTTAAGTAACAACTCAAGTTCGTCTGGTGCCTTACTTTTGGCAGATTTAGATCGTGTGCGGATGCCGTCTTCTGGGCTGTAGATCTCCTCTCCCTTCACCACAATGTCCTGGAGACGTTTGTCGTCGGTGTTGAGGCCGTGCTGCAGCAGCTTACAGAGCGCCACCGTGCTGCAGGGAAAAAGATGGCAGGACTTTGAGAAATGTGGTGAGGGTGGAGAAAAGAAAGACATTTTTTGAGAATCCTTCAATTACATATCCTCGTTTGAGCCATTTCAGTTCCAGCTCTGTCCGAGAACTATATAGGAGGCAGACACTATCAATTACTTCTTGTGGGAGGAGGTAAAAAACTCAGAAATTTGGTGTCATTAATGTAAAACACCTAAAAAGCAGGCGTAGCCAGTGTTGAACAGTTGCAGAGCCTCAGCACCAGGAAAAGTGCCAGCAGCAAATATAAAAATGTTGATGTCGCCATCTAAAGGCACAGAAAATAATAGCGGCTGCAGCACCTGCCACCTGTGAACAATGAATGTTACCACTGTTCATTTTTCTCTTTATATAAATGCTGTTTTTGTACATGTGTGTGGAGACATTGTGTTCAAAAGCAAAATACTTCTGCTCCTGTTGGTGGTGCAGATTACAGCGAGTGTAACAAACGTCCTTTGATTGAGTTCAGATTAAACCCATGTTATTTAGTGGGGTTTTTTTTTTTATGTATAAAATTGTTAATGAAAATGTTGTCTGACCTGACTTTACCCTCGTACTGTCCGTAGAAGAGGTGCTGTCTGCTCATCCACTCTGTCATGACAAACTCCAGGGCAGGTTTCCCCGTCGGTCCGGGCAGACTACATAAAAACTCCAACAGAGGCTCCAGCTGGGAGTGAACCAGGTGGGCAAACACCATGATCAGAGACTACAGAGAGGGAGGGCACAAGAGAAAAGGGCAGGGGAGGAGAAAAGTGAGGTGGTGGAGGTAACTGCACCTATTATCTCTAACAGTAAAGTGTTGGCAGCAATAAATAACAAAAAATAAGGCCGAGGACCTCATTGATCATTTATTTGTGCTTAAACAATCGGTACGCTCATGTCTATGCATAGAATATGACTCATCAATTTCTTCTTGTGCCTGAAAATGTGCGTGAATTTTGAACCACTCCATCAATGTCATGATGAATATATCTCAAACTAGTGTTCCTGAAGATTTGCTTCATATTTGGATTATTTTTTTTCAGAGCAATTACTGTTTGTTTCTCTAGTACTGCACCACTGAGCACATGTGACTTGATATAAGAGATCCATCTGATCTGCTAATTACACTACATTCAGTATATTCAGTAATTTTAATTGACAGGGATATTTTGCAGTTATGTTGCAACAATTAAAAAGGAAGTAAAAAAAAAAAGGTTATCTTTCTATGAATTATACTGAAGTAGTAAGTAGTATCCGCCCATTGTCTATTTTGTGTTCTGCAAATCTCTATTCGATTATATTGCCATCATGTAATATGAATTAGTCACCTGTCCCCATACTGTCTATATCTTTATCTATCTATAATCCACCTGTGGATGTGTCAAATAATACACAGTTTAGCTTAATGGATTTTCATTTATTACCATAGTGATCTTGGGTTCTGAGATATTGTTGGACTCCCCCCACCCCCCATACACAGGCATGACAAATGAGGCCCCAGGTTGGTGAACTAACAGCCACTCAAGTAATTTATGACCCAGTCGTATCTACATAGTCACATGACATGTATTAGTCTGCACCCTCCCCTCCTACCTGCATGACACTCAGAGTCTCAGCCTGCTGCATCTTGCTCAGAATCGCTCGGAGGATCTGGTCCAGCTGTTCCCCAAGCTCGGTTCCCGCCCGAGAGATCAGAGTGGACACCAACCTGCCCACGAAGGCAGCTGTGAACTCAGAGGTCCGTGGGTCCAGCAGCTGGTTGACCACCTGCATGACGTACCAGAGGCCGCTGTTCCCCTGCTCGTCCCTCCACTGGGCGATCTGCTCCAGAGAAACGGAGACGTACGCCCGCAGGCACTCGCCACCGTTCTGGAGAGGGGACGACAGTGATGAAAGAGTGGGAGCAAAAGGAGAGTGAGAGGAGTGCATCATTAAAGGCAGTGGTTATGCAGATTACAGATGTTGGACTCCAATAAGTACATTTTGCCAAGTGTTTTTGAGTACAGTAAAATATTACATACTATATTGGTTATTCAGGACCAGTGCAATGTTTAATCTACACATTTTAATATTCTCTTATATTTTATACAAAACAAGTCTTTGCGATGAGAATTGAAGGTCTTCATGAGTATCAGTGTAATCTGGGTCTCCTTTCACTGTCATGGTACTTTGGTACTGTGTGTTAATATGTCCAAATGGACCTGAGTCTGTGTGCTATCAGCTCTGATCATATAGTACGTCATAATCACTGTAAGAAAAAGTGTTTTGAGATGAGAAGGTATTATTATTATTATTCTCTCTCTGTTCAGGTAGATTGCGTTTTAGACCAGCTCCTCTGGTCTACGCGAGTTGGGTCTGGCTATGCCTCTTTTATGAAAATTAATTTCTGCAGGTCAAGTCAGGTTTGGGTGGGTTTTCCACAGCCCCATTTCAGATTGGGTCAGTGAAGACCTCAGTCACTTTAATGAATTGTGGTATTGTTGCTCATGACAGTTGCTGGACATCATCATAATTCTCCCATTCTAGTATTTAATGTGCTCATGTGCAAATGTAATAAAGTTAAGCTTGAGTAAAAAAAAAAAAAACCTTACCTGCATAATCGTGTTGTCGTCAGTCCGCAAGGTGCACTGTGCCACCACCGGGAAGGCCTGGCACACCAGCATCTCTGACAAAGGGGCTTTGGTGTTGCGCACAACAGTGGTAAGGATGTCTATAGACGTCTGCGGTACAGAGGGGGAAGACAATGAAGAGCAGATTATTTGGGCTCGGCCCTGTAAAGTTTTAAGACATGTCCCATCACGACAAACTGAGGTTTCAGATGAATACTGTCAGAGTCATCTTTTCAGAGGATTAGAGGGAAGGAAGGGTGAACAGTGAAGAATGGGTTACATCCTGTTTTGCGTGGTTGATTGCTAATCTGACTTCTGACTGAAAATTATTTAGTCACATTACTGTCAACAATAGAATGTATAGTTGTATCTATTCATGAGCAAGCGCAATAGAAGCATAAATGATAAAATTATAATATAGCACTGTGTAAAATAAATTTCAGGTTTTATCTACACAGTATTTACATTTGTCTTTTAGTCCTTGTTTGTAAGCGAGGCGACTGCTTACACCCTGCGACTAGTTTTTTACCACAGCAGATATAAACTGATAGTGTCCGCCCGGTGGACGACATTCCCACACTGCAAACTGTCTCCCAACAGCTGCAAATTATGCTTCACTTTTTGAAATGCACAAATTATACGATTATTTGCTGATCGACTGGTGCATCGTCAGAGGAAATCAATGGTTGTTTGTGAAGACACTGTCAGGGGTGCAACAAAGCTATGAAGATGGACAAAGGATGAGAGAAACTGGTGGAGACACAATGAATGACAACAATTTGTCATTCATTGTCTGGTAACAATGGATATCCCCTGCATATTTTATTGAAATCTGGCCATTTGTTTTTCAGAGACTTGGTTATGCACCAAAGTGTTGGTTAAGGGGAAATGTTTTACCTGATAATGGCACAAGACAGAGGGCCAGAGGGGCCTCTCGGGGCCATTATTTGACATACAAATTTCATGGCAATCGTGCCAGTTGTTGTTGTATCTTGTTCTGGACCAAAGAGGGAGGACAGAATGAAATAACAACTGATTTTAGGATCATTAGGGCCTGCTGGTAGAGGGGAAACAAACACGGACACATTAATGTGCCTCCTACTTATCTTGTAGAAACCTGTGTGTCTCTTTGCACCACTTACAGCACAGAGTCCAGAGGGGATCTTGTCGGGGGGAGCCTGCATGATGCTGACCAGCGTGGGGATGAGACGCATCTGCATGGGCCCCTGGCAGCCTTCGATCTGTGCCAGTTCCTTAAAGATGTCCTGAGCCAGAGACGCTACCACAGGGTCTGAGGAGAAGAGAGGGAGACAGGGCCTGAGAAAAGATAAGAGACAAATCAAATCTATGTGTCTCTCTGAGAAACACTTTAGGATTGTTGCTGGAAGAAGTTCCCCCCGACCCCCGACACTGCATCCACCTTGTCCATGTCAAAGTTTAGAGATAAACTGGGAAATGTCCCAAATCTTGACAATCTATCCTCTATTTCACCACTAAAAAGATATTTAAAACCATTAAAAGACAAGAAAAGGAAAAGAGCACAATAACAGTCAGACAGAGGACGTGGTTAGAGGAGCTGTGTCAGTACCATTGTTATATTTAAGGAAAATAGCAATGGTGAGTGGGCAGATCTTGTTCTCGGCGCTGGTGGTGAAGGCCGGGTCGACCGTGCAGACGATGCACAGCGTCTCCATGACGAGCGTGAGCACCTCTGAGCTGAACTGGGCGGCCAGTTGGACGAGACCCTCTAGGATGCTGGGGAGGAAGGGCTGAAGGACATGGGTGCTCTCTGACAGCTTCAGCTGATCACAGTACCTGCAGAATGACAGAATGACATGGAGGGCAGGTGTCTATGAGCATCCGGTATCTGCGTAACATTTTATGTTAACTCAATGATTGTTTCGTGAGCGATTCAAACTAAATATTTAAAGAAAAATGTTCTTCTGTAAAAACACATCCTGTTCATTTAGAATCACCAGCACAGCCCCATTACTTCATTCACTATTTAGTAACATACAAAACATATTAAAACACACAGACAGCTTTTTCTGCAAGGTACACGTGAGGCTAGACAAACAAAAATCTCAACTGTGTCCTCGAGATACAGTACTATAACCAACATTAACATGCCACCAGATCTACACTTCCTATGTAACTCTTGCATAAGGAAAACAAAAACTGTGTCGGATTGTTCAGCCTTAAATGTTCTTCAACATGCCCATCGACTGTTTGCAAAGTCCTTCCATGAGCAGTGATTGTCTACGGCAGCCCTGTCAAACTTTAGACTGATCCAGATGTTAAAGCAGTGTGTGTGTGGAGCTGTAGTAATAAAGATATACAAACACGGATAAACATCTGTGAGCAACAGCTGTTATTCCAGGGCACAAAATCAACAGTGGCCAGCTAAAATGAGAAGCCTGATTTTGTCTACCTCTCGATGCTGTCACAGACTGCAGCCTGTTCCATGCTCTGCTGCGAGATGAAGTTGTTCACACTAACTGTGATAGATCACAAAAATAACAACACTACATAGTTAAACAACGAAAAGAGTTTTAAAAAAAGTACACAGCTTACTCACCCCCAGATGGCCCTGACCGCAGAGATGCGGACAGAGGGCGGCTGGCTGTCGTGAAGCCCACTGACGGTGGCCTGGAGGAACTGCTGGATGAGCTCAGGAGACATGGCTGCTGTGAAGCGACTGGCCGCCCACAGAGCCCGGCCGAGGAGGAACGGAGACGCCGCTGGTCAAGAGAAAAAAAAAAAACAAAAAAAAAAAACACAAGAGACAGCAGTGAAGACCCAGACTACAGAAGACAAACAAGGGAGAAAGGAAACAGTTTTTAATTTGCACAACTGCGTCATTTTTATTTGCAAATTTACATTTTAGTGATTTGTAATAATCTGGGCTTTATGAGGAATTGGGGGCACTTATAATGTAAAGAATTTCAAAGTCAATATTGTCATATTGTAGACTCACTTTATATTTATATGATTTATATGTGTACTCAAGTACATTGTAAGGCTGTAAGGTGTTCCTTACATTAAAACACCTATGAAAAGTTAATCTTTCTTTGATACAGTTTCGAGAGAAATCGATCATCATAAACTTCACAAAGTTAGTACTTGCGGTAGATTTTAGGGGTCCTCGTGTTATGTTGTTAATCACTTCTATAAAGACTCACCTGCCAGGTTGAGATCAGCGAGGATAACACTGGCGAGGAAACCATGCATGTCAAACTGGATACGACCGTTCTTCACGTTCTCTGTGATGATGGTTTTAACTGAACCCAGAGCCAACATACAGGCCTCATGGATCTTCCACCTAGGGAAGAAAAAGGAAACAACACGTTTTTTTCAGTTTTTCAGTACAGTACATCAGTACATCTCTACATGTCATGCTTGGCATGCATGAATGTTTTAAGAACAGACACTGGGATGTTTTCAGATAGAGACAGAGAGTAAGAGAGAGGAGAGTTAGTGCAGAGCCGCTCCTCACCAGTGCTCATTGCCACTGTTTTTGGCCTGCTCTGCCTCCTGGAGGTGTCTGGTTGCTGCTGCTGCCAGCGCTGCTGCGCTTTCATTCTGAAACTCTGCAGCAACAGCCTGGAAACACAGGTCAGTGGTTACCATCATTATACACACTCTCAGGGTGCAGCAGAGGCTGCAAAGTGAGCACAGAGTTGCTATGAAACTACTGATAACTTAGCAAAGTTGGACATTTCTGACACTGGTTTTACATGTGACTGCACTGCTCAGCTCACATGCTTTAACGTGGTAGAGAAGAGCACACTGTTCATTGTAAACGACCATTTCCAGGTTTCTGAGAACTAGGGCAAGTAAAATGAGAAGAAAAAGGATCATCCTCCTTTTACTTCTACACCCACAGCTAATGTGCTTCTCCAGGACTATCTGTGGAAACTGTCACCCAGCACTAGCAGACATCAATGTCCTCCCAACCAGAGATTTTAATTTGCAGAATTCTTCCAAAATGGTGAATCTACTTGATGTCATTGTCATATCACATAAACTGTGTTTTGCCTGGAAACTAATGCACAAAATTATAGCTTATGAGAAAAAAAAAAGGGTTCTGCTTGGGAAGCAGTTTGTGAGGGTGTGGTGATGACAGACAGACACAAACTCCAACTTTGAGGGACACTAAGGTTGCTTGCAATTAGACCCTGGTACAGACCAACAAACTGGACTAGGTCCATTTGAAACCCAAAATCTGGTACAATGTATTTTGGTCTTACATTCTGGTCCTTCTGGTCTTCCCATTTATCATCATTCATAACATGTGATTGACTTAATAATAATGCTCATAAGCAGCTATTTTCTAGTGAGCTCTTTGTGCCACCAGAGAACAGACATATGCAAACAAGAAGCATTAATTTATTTTTATTTTTTACATCAGACTCTCTGGCTGCAACCAGAGTTTGATTGACAGTTATTGTAACAGCCGAAATGAACCGTATTAAGTTCAACTGAACTGAACCAGACAGGTCAGATGTAAAGAGCATCCTCAGATACTCTTTAGACTAAAGGTGAATTTCTGTGATGTAAACTCCCTCAGTTATACAATTACAACAAAAAATTAAGCCAGATTTCATGAAAAACGATGAAAGAGTAAACTAAAGTGAAGGAGTTATTTTAATTTGGGCTTTAAATAGTCACATCTGTCCATGTTCATGCAGCATTGTCTTGAGTTTTACAGTAACAGTTGTAGGTTTTTACAATATCTCACCAGCAACAGGTCCTGAGCAGAGATCCTGACAGAGTAGGAGAAAGTGTCATCATCCTCATCCTCTACAAACTGCTGGGGGTTAGCTGTCCACACTTTGATCTGAAGAAACAGCAGTGAAAACAATCAGGACACACACCAGTGATTCAACATACATACACAGTCTGTACTACAAATTATTTCTTTCAGCTCCCATCAGCCATTTCAACCACGTGTTGCAGCCATTTCTCACCTGGTCCTCAGTGATCTGCATGTACAGGATGATGTAGTAGATGAGTTCAGGCAGGGCTTTCTTCACTGTGCTCTTGAACTTGTTGTTCTCCAGCAGCGTGTGAACAAACTCAAAGATGCTGAACACAAGATTTTCAAAACCCAGAACCTCACCTGTAACAGAAAAAAAAGTAAACAAGAGGATAGTTGAGAAGTGTTCCTATAATAAACTCGGTACATGATCGCAAACAAAAAACAATGGGGGGGGGGGGGGGGGGGGGGGTGATGTGAATTCTACTCACCATCTGAGTCTACTGGGTCATCCACTTCCTCTGTGTAGTTGACTTCTGTTCTTACATAAGTGAACATCTGGTTAAGGAATATCTCAATGAAACACTTCTAGGCTCCTGCTTAATGTCCCACCATCATCACAGTACTAATAGCTTGTCATCAAGAATGCTAACAGAATAACAAGAATCTTTATCTCATTAATATGCTATTTTAATCAATTTGAATCAATTCATCACTTTGATCCAATCAATTTAAAGTGTTAAGTTACTGCAATTTTCCTTCACTAATATAGAAATGTATGCAGAAATATTCTCCAAAATATAAATATAATATATATAATGTTCACAAGAAAGTTATCTAAAATGTACTGGCATAAAAATCCTTATAAGTCTCTGCAGCTTTCTGTTTTCATGTGTTGTTAGTACAGAAGCCTCATCGTGCTGTTGCTCTTCTAAATATACAGCGCTCTTAATTTAGGAAAGCTTTGAGATTTGAGAGATTGAACGATTTGAGGTTTTTTTCTTCTTATTCTTATTCAATCTATCAGATGAAAATGTACGCACAAGTTATTTGGAAAGCAGATTTTATCTCTGCATACAATATAATACTGTCCACAGCCCACCACAACACTGTCTGTCTCTAAACATATCAAAGTGTTTTGGTTTTGCTGACCAAGCAGGTGACTTCCATGTAACAGAATGAGCTGCTGCAGTGAGGTGGATTAGTGGTTGAGAGAGGATGCTCTGTAACCACGAGAACACATGCACAAACCACAACGAGTGTGGAACAGCTCTTTGGAAAGGAAGTCAAACCTCGAGTTAAGTTATGTTCTTTCACCCTAAAATGAAAACAACAGTGTTTTTAGCACACATCAACAGCAATGATTATACAAGCATGGTGCTGGCTAACACGCAGCCGGCTTTGTAAAGGATATAAAGCTGCACTTTCAGTCAGGGTGTTCCACACAATGGGTAATATCTGCTGCATGGAGGACACCATGGGTTTGGGGAAGTTCTTTACTAGCGCTGTCACTGCCTGGGAGGGGAAGAAGAAATGCAGATTTAAAGTGTTGTTGTAGCTACAACACATTTTCCTTTTTCGCACCAATTACAGCTGCTTATTTCTTGAAAGAATACATCTACTACCACCAGTTGTGTACCTTAACTACTCTGTATAACAATCACATTACAGCACAGACATATTCCACACAGTCTCTTAAATTACTTTACAAAGTCATATTTTGTGCATTTATATTTTAACAAAGATTTACTTTCCAGCCCTTTTTTCTAAACTTTGCCTGATCCTGAAAAAAAACTGCTGTAAATCATTAGCAGCTAAATGTAAAAGTTTCTACTGATGATATTTAGACACATCTGAAGTTCACACTAAACTCTAACTTCACGACCCTTTGGCCTGTACAGCCTCTCACCTTGAGGACTTCCATTTTAAGACCGCTGTCAGACGAGGGTCCATCGGGCATCTGCAGAGCCTGCACAAATGCCTCCGTGAACTGCTGCACCACAGGGAAGATCAAGGCTTTGGCTGCACCCTAAACACAAACACACGCGCACACACACACACACACACACAGTACAGTTACATTAATAGCACAGTATTGACAAGTTACTCATCTATGTCAATACCTTTCTGTCAAAAGTACAAATATGATTCTGAAACTAGTACAACGAGAAGACAATCTGACAACACTGATTT
Organism: Trachinotus anak; assembly: GCF_046630095.1. Lineage (NCBI taxonomy): Eukaryota > Metazoa > Chordata > Actinopteri > Carangiformes > Carangidae > Trachinotus > Trachinotus anak. The sequence continues at coordinate 21,250,849 of NW_027273864.1, read as the reverse complement.
AAACACATCTCAAAACAGTAAATTATCTGTTGTCATCACTTTTACAGTAATTCATCAGCTGCAAGTCAACATGATCAACCATGGTAAAAGAAATTTTAACAAAAGTAAAAACATTACACTATACAATTAATTCAGACTAAATCTATCTGTGATTATTTATAATGTTTCTACAAGAAAATCATCACATCTTGCTGCGACTGTCTCACCTTTTCAAGCTCTTCAATAGCACAGATGAGGTTGGCACAGGTGGTGAAGATCTCCACTGCTCTGGAGCGGGTACGAATACTGTAAATCTGTGACAGTTAGAGAACGTTCAAATTAAAGTTCATGTTCGCCAGGACAAAGAATAAACTGTGGTTATCTGCTTAATTTATTATTACAATATTATATTATGGCTGTAGTAGTACCTCTGCCATGGTGAAGATCTTGTACATTTCAGGTAGGATGACTGGAGCCACCAGCGGCATCTGTGTATCTGTCACCTCCCGAGTAAACTCTGGAAATGTGAGGCAAACAGTTAGATACATTTAAAAAAAAAAAAAAAATAAAAATAAAATACCTTCTTGAATTTTCCTTATTCAAAGGGAGGATTTTTACATCAAGTAAAGGCACAAAAAGTGAAATATAAGAAAGAGAACATGTTTGTACCAAAAAGCAAATTGATAACAGATAAAATGACAGTATGGCTCCCAAACAAAAGGAAAACCCTGGAGTGACACATCTATTTGTCTATTTGTCAAGTACGATGTTAAAAATAGGGATGCATTGATCCCACTTTTTCTCATATGACTCAGGCATCGGTCATTACTGGCTACCACTCCCACACCACTAGCTCCTTTTTAATTTCAATTTCAAATCCCTGTGTGAAACTGAGTGGGATTCTTCTATGTGTAATTGGGCATAAATTACAGGTCACTTAACTGGAAGTGGAGCTGTAAATACACCACATTGTTTTGGGGCCGCACAAAATTTAATTATATTGGAATAGAAAGTTTAATAAAATAGTGTTGTTAAAGTTTTAAAACAACAGATGAGCATTAGATAAAATCAGATCTGGCAAATCACATCAGTGCATCAGTAATGAGTACAGGACATTGCACTGAAGTCAAATTATTCTGAGCTGGAGTTTGAATGTGGATCTGTACAGATATACATGTGTGAATGTTTTCATGTAAATGTAAATACGTAAATACGTCATATAAATTGGCAATGTTGCTGAAAAAAGTATAATATTAAATATTACCTCTGTTCTTGGGGGGGGGGGGGGGGGGGGGAATCACCTGATATTGTTATGACAGCTCTGGTATCACAGCTGCATCCTAAAAAATGTATTTGGAAAATCCTGTACCTGTGTGTTAGTGTATGTGTGACTTATTACACACCTGTGAGGACCCTCATGGCCCCGTGCACAGCGTTGACATCTCCGCTGACCAGCATCTCCATCAGCAGGGTGAAGAGCTGTGGCCACGCCTCAGGCCAGTCCCAGTGGGCGATGGCCGATACAGCGTACGCAACACTGGAGCGGACTTTGCTGATCGACTCCCGCAGACCGCCTGGCAGCAGCTCCCTGATGGCAGCTTTAGCCTGGAGGAGCACGGCAGGAGTTTGACAAAATATGATTCCAAAATACCTTCAGGTGTCAAAGTAAAATTTCACGCAGGAAGAAATTGGAAATATAGAGCAGACGAAAGAAATCCAAAATAGTTTACCTGATCTGTGGTTTCAGGTGGCCTGAATTTCTCCGACTGGGAACACCAGTGAGTCTCCACATACTGTTTCAGGATGACTGACGCTAACTGTAACAGTCACAGATATGTAATTATGTAATTGCAGCTGGCAATGAAAAAGACCATAATTTTACATGTGTGTTTGTGTCGTCTGTCCCAAAGCAAAAAAAGTTTTTTTTGGCTCACCTGACGGATGGGGAGCGCTCCCTGAGGATCAACCGTGAGTTCTGCCAGGTGGACGCCAAACTCTAAAACACGAACATATCAGCACGGGGAAAAAAATAAATAAAAATCAGTTCATTAATGAAACAAAATAAAGACAACTTAGAACATACAGGATAAAAGATAACTGCAGGCTCAAAGCTTGGGCTGCTGCAATAGGATGTATGAAGAAATGAGGGTTAAAAAATAAATAAATAAATAAATAAAAAACTTTCTTAGGCTATTTCACTATTTTTATAACAATGAGCAGTTAAGGATTTTTAGACATTGATTACAGGAAAAAGGTCTTTTAAACACATTTCAGAATAATTGATTAATAGCAGTTATTTGACTAACTGTTGTAGCTCTAATGCAAAGCAAACACTGATCTATCCTCACATACTCAAGGTTATAACTGCTGCCAAAAACGTTCCTGATAAAAGTTGACTTGAATCAAATCAGTAGTAGAACCAAGAGGTTTTTTATATATTTTTTTTAGTTATTTATAACATTTGTCTTCACTTTGACATTAAAGAATCTTTTTCCTGTTAAAATATGAAAAGCACATGTGGATGCTTTTTCATTTTTTCCAGGCATGTAATTCGGACATCCGTGTTTAATTACATGGAAACAGATACTGACATGACAACAACATGGCACTGTGTGATGCCAAGTGAAAAGCAACACCAAATCGGAAGAATTCTTTTAAAGATGTGGGTCAATAAACAACCATGTAACAATGCAAAACGTGTCAAATGCCCAAGTGTTATCACAAGCCTGGGTACCACAACAAGTGTCAGGATGTGCTTATTTAGGTTAGCAGTGGTGTAAAAATCCATTTACTGTACGGCTGCTGACAACGGCCCGGCTTGAACCTGGCCTGGCAGGCACGCAGAGAGCGAGAGATAACACACAGAGTTCAGATTCAGCATCAACCCTCAGCTCCGAACCAGCTCTGTCCCTCTCACTGGGTTTTACTAAGAGTGACATCAGGCGCCAGAAGACAATGTTAGTGCTGACAATCCTGCAGAGCGGCTGCCTTAGAGAGGGGCCAGCTGAAAGGGTCAGCCTCGCGGCGACACTGCGGTACAGTCGACAGACAGTGTGCACAATTAGCTTTTCACCATGGGCGTGAGGATGGCGGGACAGACAATGGGAAGTCTAGTGGAGTATAAGCTACAGCCACTAGGTGCTGTATCCATCTGTCCTGTTTTAGTCCTTTCACAAAATAAAAGGCAGTGGTTTGTTATGGGCATTATCTCCCCCATACATCAATCAGTTGTTAACATGGGGTGTACTGTCAATTTCAAAATCCTAGTCGATGAGGTATTTTGAGATCATTTTTGTTATTCATTCATAGATTTGCAACAGCGAGCAGCTGTCAGTGCAAAATAAAAATAGAGGAGGAAACCTGGATGTTCAGCTGTTCATTTGCCAACCAGAGGACAGAGCAGTGAAACTGTGTCATTTTTCAACAAAGGAAACCACATAATTTAAGACTCAAGACATTTGTTTGGCTTTCAGACACTTTCATACATTTTTCACTGTTTTCATTTTATTGTTATTAGGTTGGAGACATGAGTGAAGTGTTGCCAAAATTATATGGACACCTCTGTCCACATGCACCAAATGTCACTAACCGGCATTTCTGTCCACATTCTTCTGTGTATTTCTGGTCTGTTTTTCATGGTGTGGTCTGAACTAACTTAAAAGTCCATTACAGAAAATCTCAATTCAACTGGGGAAGACCTTTTTGTCCTTAAAACCTTCATAACACTTTCACTGTTTTTAAGTAATTATAGACCAGAGACACAAGGTGCCACTAAGCTAGTACCCAACCTTTGAGTTTCGACACATTATCATTTCAGATAATGGATGTACACAGGTTCAAAAATGTACTTAAATCCAATCGGCACAGTTTGGTGAACTGGAGGACCAAATAAGAGCTCTTTTTCTTTACTGCAGTAATGTACATAGACAGATATGGTTCTACTGTACAATGTCAGAGTACTTTATATTCAGTAATGTATGGTAGGTGTGAAAGGACTTTTGATTAGGGTACTTTTGATTTGCCCTCAAGTAACAACAACAAAAAAAAAAACCTGCTCAAAATCTTTTTTTTTTTTTTTTTTTTAATGTCTCCTGTGTTTCTTGACGGTGCTGATGATGATGATTAGGGCTGAGACTAATGGCTATTTTCACGATTCATTAACCTAGTTGATGAATCGACTAATTGTTGCAGCGCTGTTGATGGTGGGAGGAAGCTGGCAGCCTGTTGGTCGGGATCCGCGGGAGAACCCCCTGGAAGACATCTTCGCGGGAAAATCTGTCAACGGGCATTCCGTGGTTGCCATAGTGACCATGGAACTTAATAAGAATCAGTTTGGGCGTAATAATATATATACACAAATATATATATATATATATAAATATAAATAAAACTATGTTCACTGGAAGTCCTTTAACATTTGACTTAGTGGCGCTTTAAATAAATAATAATAAGTGTCTGTGGACGGAGCCGGGACCTGCTGCTGTCATTCCGCAGTTTCAAATGACGTTATTTGATTCTCACGCGGTCGAGACGGGGACGGTGCGCTTGTTGCTATAGTTTCAGAAATACGATCGTATATTCCCACAGATAACGGACTCAACGCCGTGGACTTTAAAGTTACATTAACATTTTTTATTTATTTTTTTTGGCCGAGGCAAAGGATTGAACCTGTGTCCACCCTGTTGCTGTGCTGTTGAGGCCGGGGTCCACACAGTCCCCATGTGCTGTAATCTAACTTGGTGACTAGCTAATGATTACACTTGGGACCCGGCTAGCTGCGACCTGCCCGGTCCCTTCGGGTTGAGCTAGGCAGGGGAGACCACCTCAGAGCCCGGGTAAGACCAGCAGGTTTTCATGAGTTTTTTCAGGTTAACTTAATCATCACTAACTTCTACGAATACGGCCTAACGTTAGCTACTGAGGGGCGAGACGGTCCCCCGGCTAATGTTAACGATTTGGTTGTTAGCTGTTCCCAAACCTGGCCGACACAGTCAAAGTAAGCGCCGGTGAAAGCGGCAGACAGCTGTCCGCTGAGCGCCTGCGTCCACAGAGGCCCTCGCCGTTAATGAGCGGAGGACACCGGGGGGGCTAACCGCCGTTAACTCCCTCAAACTAGCGTTCAGAAAGTGGCTACCACTCACCCTCTGTCACTTCCAGCACTTTGATCTGCTCCTCCGCGGCGGCGCGCACCTCTTGAACCGGGGACAGGATGGCCGTCAGCGTCTCGATCAGAGCCTCTTTCAGTCCCTGCTGGACCGGGCCGGCCGCCGAGCCGGACCGCGCACTACCCGCCGCACTCATGCCCGCTGTGTTTTCACCCGCAGCCCGCTACAGAGTCAGTCCGCCACCAGCAGCCGGGGAGGAGCGGAGAGCAGAGGGGAAGCGCGCCAATGCATGGAAACGTGGAGGCGGGGTCTGACGGGAGGAAGCACGGTTCGTCGTCCGGTTCGGCCCACGTGTTTCTGCTGGCTTGTTTTGTCTTTGTTTTTGAAAACCTTGGCTCCCTCTTGTGGAGCGGGGGAAAACGGTGCCTTTCGCTGTAGGTTTACTAATTGAATGATATAAACGTTTTTCAAACGACGCGACTTCAAATCGAGGAGTGAACATTTCAGAGAGACCACATACAATCTGATCTGGCTTTCAGAGCAAAACACTCAAACGCTGTAGATGCAATGTTGTTCAACTTGACCATAGAGTACGCATTAGTGACTAAATCTAAAATTAGCTATTCATTTGGTTATAATCCACATCTTTAAGGCCATTATTTACTAAGTGAAATTCCAGCAATGTGGATGAAATTGCTCCTGAGGATTTCATGCATGCAGTAACTTGTGGTAAATACTTTAAAAGCTGTATGAGCCACATTCTTGAGTATGAGTGACAGGCTGGTAAAACATTATTTTGTCATCTTATTATAAGGGCTTTGAAGAAATATTTAGTATAGACATTCAGCTGCATTACACTAACAAGACAATAGAGTGAAACATCTGCTGCTGCACTGCCATCCATGCAAGAAAAGGTGCAGGTTATCTTATCAGCTGCTTTTCTTTTTTTTTGGTCTGAGCCCCTTTAGTTGCCTTTAGTTAAGGGAAATCTTAATGTGACCACACACAAAAAACAGTGTGCTTATAACTATGACAACAGTTTTGGGAAGAGCCCTCTCTGGTTTAAGGTGATGAGTCCTGACCTCAACCCCATCAACACCTTTGGGACGACTCAGAACCCAATCTAGAAGCTGGGTTTTATCATCTGCCATCAATGTTTGACTTTACTAACGCTTTTGTGGCCAAATGGGAGAAAGGTCCTGCACCCAGGTTCCAAAATCTTGTAGAAAGGCTTCCCATGAGAGGGGGCTGTAGGTGTATTTATGCCTGTGTTTTTTGGAAAATGAGGTGTTACATAATCAGATATGGATGCAATATTCAGGTGTCATCATGGCTTTGGCCATGTTTAAAAGTTTAAATCAACAAAGTGGTGCAGGGATTTTTCTACCCTTCAGAGTGCTTGGCTTAAGCTGCAAGTGTCTGCCCAGTTACTCCTAGACACAGCGGTTGGCGCAATATCGTGCAGATGAACAAGTTGCAACAGGCCCCTTGTCAGTTGCAGTAGATCATGAAACCTCTCTGCATCTTCTGATAACAGGTGTAGTTTCACCTGAGCTTTCAGAGGAGCTTGAACTTTCATTACACACCTCTCACTTCTTCATTCCTTGTATAGATGGGAATAACATTAAACCACTGTGAAGTGAAACAACAGTGCAATTTTTTGTGAGGCGTGACCGTCAGTCTGCACACACTGTAGCCCGAGGATTGTGTTACTGGAGGAGGAATTACCAACTTCACTTTATAATCCTGTTGCTCCAACAAGGAAACAGAGGGGGTGTCAGCAAGATTTCCATGAACGTGAGATGAGCATGTGATGTACTTTGACTCCTCTTGAATCTGGATGGTGAGGACTTCTCCGCATGGTCCATCTTTACAGTGTGCTGCAAATGCTTACCAGTTAAATTCCTTTTCATCTTCCCAGGATGAGCTCCAATCTCCCCCAGTGTTAACTTTCTTGATCCAGAAGGCTATTAACAAGTCATGGCAGAGTTTGGATGTCTTTTGAAAGTCATTACATCAGGTTACTCTTTTTGCAATTCACTGTGTGCCATCAACAATAAACAGGGCATGTACAGGCTTGGCTGTTTAGCTGCAATAACAATTTTGTGTCCTCTAGATCTTGAACACGCCAGCCCAGTGTGCAAATGGACTTATCCATGACTCCTTTGTACCTGAAAATGTATGCACCTATGTCTGTGTCTCGAAGCCTTTATACAAAATGTACAGGAAAAATGATAGATGTGGAAAAAGCAACAAACACTTGATGCCAAAATAGAAAAGAGCCAAACAGGTTTTTCTTCTTTTTGAGCTAAAATGAAACCCACTTACTGCTGCAGCCTGTGTGGCATTAAAGAGAACACAGGTGAGGTGTTCTTGTCATAAAAATAAACAGTGAATGAAATCTCTTCTCTCGCATTATCACTGCTGCAGATTTAAAGGATTAAGCCCCAGAGGTAAACCTGGAGACTCAAACTGCTCGGAAAAGAAGTCAAACAATCATATTCTACAATATATTGATGATAACATGGTCTTCGGGGAGCCAGTCTGTGTTTTATAGGAGACGGTGTGTAGAATAATGAGCTAGTCAAAAACCTCATCTATACTGTGGCCAAAGAGACACGGCAAAGGCTGAAAACACACTTATTCCTTCCTTAATTCTTTGATAATGTCACCTCTTTTTGGCTTGGAGTATTTTGTGTATCACCACCTACAATACTCATCTCAGTTTTGTCTTTCAGGCCACAGGGAATAATAATTTATGAGTGTATAATCCTGAACAATCCAACTGAGACACTTGAGAAATAAGGCTTCTTCAGAGCGAGGCCATGGCAGAGACCATATCTGTATCTTTGACAAAGATCTTCAGGAATAAAATAGTCTGTTTAGGGAACAAGGCTCTGACACGTGCGCTGTAAAGTACATACACGTAAGCTGTGCAGGTTGTGACTTCGACAAAAGTTTCAAGGGGAAAAAAAACATGATATTGTCTCAAGATTGATGTGTGTCAGAAAGACAGATTTGTTTACACTCAGCTGCCAGCTTACTAGGTACATCTACATAAAACTAATGCTGTCTAATGCTACAGTCCTGCAGTACACCCCGCCTTCACGACAGTTATACTGTTCAGCTTTTGTTTTGTTTCAGAGAGCTGTTGAATTAACCTCATGGTCACGTTGGAGGCTGTAGTTTGCCGGTAAACTCAGATTTGCAACATCAGTGTCCTCTTTTAAAATAGTTTCTGAAAACATATTTTTTATCAAAAGGCTTCTATATTAACTTATTTAATTTAGGTAATTTGTTATCAAGTTGTGTTTGTAATTTCCTTTCCCTTGTAATCTCCAGTTTTGATAAGTGCTATATGAACAAACATTATTATTATTATTATCATTAAATATACCTTGCTTTCTCATAAAGGTGGGGTTTATTGCAGGGCTGTTGTATGAGACTGCATTAGTCTTAGCCAGGTGTATCTAATAAATTTGCAACTGAGTTTATGTGACGTGGACCTCAGGTGAGATACTGAGCCTAGGAATGAACCAAACACTAATACAACCGTTTCTACTTGTTTAAGCAAAAAGAATTTGGTTTATGTAGAAACAAGCAATGTTTTGCAATTGGATATTTCCCTCTCCTTCAAAAGAGTTAAAGCTAAAATAAAAAAAAGAAAAGAAATGAATACCCGTCCCACTGCACCCAGAATCGCCACCTTCTGAAAATGTATGCAGATGTTACTGACAGAAAGCAAAGGAAAAGCTGGGGGACAGCTCACAAGGGAGATAGATATAAGTGTACAGTACATATATATATAAAATATAAAATCTGAAATATATTTTATATATATTAAATTGTGTTAGGGTTCAGTATCTTTCACTACACAGCATTAAGGTGGTGTGTCTGATTATCTTTTTTTTTTTCTTCATTTTTTTTTTTCTTCAAATCCTATTATATAAACCAGAGGAGAGTCAAAGCAAAACAAATGAATCAACGAACAAACAAATATGGGGGGGAAAAAAAAAAGGAAACTAAGCAACAGACGAAAGGCCTCCGCCCCGATCCGAGGCCCCCCCCCCCAGCCCTCAGCGGAGGGGTGAGCTAGCACGGACGAGGTGGGACAGACCCGTCCAGCTGTACAGCGCAGTGAAACATAACTTACATATTAGCTCATTTTTACACGTACAGTCGTGATCAAGGCACAGGGATCTTCTACAAGTTATTTTTTTTCTTCAATAAAGTTGTACAAAATAATACATTTTACAGTCTGTACAAGAATAATAGTCCAGCAGTAAAATAAAGACAGACATACTTAAAGCCGGGAAGGGGGGGTGGGGTGGGGTGGGGTGGGGTGGGGGGTGGGTCGGGTTGGGGGTGGTGGGACTGGGAGAGGTGAGAGAACAAGACGAAAGGGGGCAGGGGGGGGCATTGTGTGGAGAGGGAGGGGGCTGGTGAGGGCTGGAGCGTGTGCCTGCGTGCGTGTGTGTGTGTGTGTGTGTGTGTGTGTGTGTTCCCAGGTAAAAATGTTGCATCCAGTCTCGTTAAGTCATGTCTTTTACTTCATGCTTTCCTTTTGCCTTATTTTTTTTCCTTATTAAATAAAATCTCTCATTTATTTTCCATATGTTGAGTAGTTGTCAAATAGCAGCAGGGGCGGGGGGGGGATGGGAGGACCAGGATGTATATGTGTGTGTATATATGTGTATGTGTGTAGGTGGGGGGAGAGGGGGGGTTTAAATGGTGCACAAAGGCAGATCACACACACAGTGTATACCAACACACAACATGGGGTAAAAACTAACAAAAACTTAAAAGTTGAATTGTGTTATTACAGGAATATATAATATTTATATTTATATATATACATATTTATATACACACATATATAAATATCTATATATATATATAGCTTGGGTTTTTTTGCACTGCATGAAGTTCACTGGTATGCATGAATTTATGCATTGTATGGTATTTTTCTTTTTTTTTTCTGCTTTTGTTGTTTTCTGCCATCCCTCCTCGATTGGTTTTTTTGAAGAGCAGGTCATGTGAGCCGTGTGGTCTTATGTTCGAGTCACGCTCACGCCCACAGGCAGCCGTTAGTCAATTAGTCCGTCCTCGGGCACACACACACGAAAAAAAATCGCTCACAGGCCTCCTCTGTATCAGTTTGCCACCCTCCATGTCCATCTTTCTCTTCTCCTCTTCCTCGGGGTTCATCTGCAGCACGCGGTGAATAAACTACCTCTCTCTCTCAGGATGCATGACCTAATCCAGCCTCTGCCACATGTTAAAAGCAGGAGGACTTGGTTTTAAAAGGGTTTGTGTGTGTGTGTGTGTGTGACTGTGACACGAGACATTAAAACTGAATGTCTTACGCTGTAGTGTGTGTGTACCTGCGAGTGTGTGTGTTCATATATCTGAGAGAGAGAAAGAGAGCTAAAAGGAGGGGTAGCCTGCACTGAGGGATTCCAGTCTTGACCCTCTTTCTTGGGTCGAAGTGCAACTGAGTACAGCAATCAGTCCTGGCTAATAGTTGATGAAACTGTTGTTGGTGTATCCTTAACTATGTTTCTTTAAAAAAAAGAAAAAAAAAGAGAGAGGAAAAAAAAAAAAAACGTCTTTCCGCTGTTCTGTTTTTCTGAAATTGTGTTACCGGGAGAAGTTGTATCAGGGTGGAAGGGAGGGCAGGCGGTCAGTTGCTCGCTTGTTCGCTCAGTTGTTTGGTGAAGTTGGTGGAAGTGGAGGGGGTGATTGGCTAACTGGTCGTGGGGGGGTAGATAGGTAGGTCGGTAGGTAGATAGGTAGACCGGACGCCGACTCCCATCACAAGAGCTCGTACTGCCGTAGGTGCATCCTCTGTATGATGTCGCGACAGTCATTGAAGACGCGGCGGATGTTTTCTGTGTCGACCGCGCAGGTGAAGTGGGGGTAACAGTAATGTCGTCCATCCCCGCTGGCTGTGCTGATCCTCTGGAAGAGACACAGAAGAAAAGACAAGTTAGCATTTTTTTTTTTTTGTCTTTTTTTGTCTGATGGTCCTTCACAGCCCCGTCAGATGAACTGATCACCTGTCATGTTCCAAATGTGTTGTTTTAATGGACTTTAAACTGGACATTGCTTAAGTCAGTTTGGTCTAATTTTGCATTTCACCCATTTATCCAGTATTTCTAACTAACTTCTTCAACCTCATCCATAACCTTTACCTAACCATTTTCAAAAATCTATCCATGACTTATAGCTGTTTTTGTTTTTAGCATCATTCCCCCCCTTAATTTTAGGTAACCATTTTAACAACAGCTTTGACTGACAGTTACATTTAGCCATCTGTCACAAATTATCCATTACTTTTCCCTAATTATTCAGACTTCTTTGCTCACTTTCTGACTTCTTAATCTCAAGATGTAGCATTCAGGTGTTACAGCTGATGGATATATTTTTTTCTGTAATTGTAATTTTTACTTCATACAATTAGTCACATATTTTCACATATCCCCTGGCAACTGCAGCAGCACACGCAGGGGTACACATACGTACGTACGTACTCCTGGACGTCAATCGTATAGTAAATGCCGAGACACTCTCTACTGAAATCTACTGAGAATTTCCTTCAGGCAAATATCATTTCCACACTGTAACTGAGTGGAACATTAAAGCTGCCATCTGTGAGATTTCCGTTTGGGTTTTTGGTGACATCTTTGTTGCTGAGCAAAGACGCACGGCACATCCAAGAAAACATTTGCCAGGCAGGCTGTGATCACACTGGGATGTCTTTCGCTTTGGATTTTCTGTTAAATGCTTTTGTTGCTTCTGGACTTAAAACACACCAACTCCTCTGTACTGTTTTTCCAGAGACAGTGTGAGAGCTTACAAGCACACTCAGCTCATGAATTGCCCCACAGTTCTACTGTCAGTAATACAGTTGGCAAAATGTCATTAGCTGAAAATGTGACAATTGTAAAAAGATCGTATATAATTGGTCAATGGTGGATGGAAGATGGCATAACGGAAATAATATTGATGAAAATATTAAAATAGATTTATTGTAAATTATGTTTTCATATAGTTCTGGAAATGCTGTTGGTAGCAAAGTTAACATCCTAATCTACTGTGCACTGCTGACATATTTAAATTAACACTGACTTCAGTTTTTATTTGTGTTTATTTCATCAAATTCATCTTAACTGATGTTATAACAAAATAAAGGAGGAATATGCCTTTCTAAAGAGTCAAATAGAGGAGAGAAATGTAGTGGCGTGAGAGCCATGAAAATCAGCTGTTAAACAGCAAATGTCACATTAGGAGCAAAATTATAAACACACGAAATATACAAGGAAACAGAGAAAAAATCTGACAGGTGAAATATGAGCTGTGTACATACCAGGAACTCATCTCGAATGAAGTACTTTGCCCTTGTGACGCGGGGATCCTCACCTGGCTCTGGTATTGCTGTTGGAGAAGAAGAAGAAGAAGAAGAAGAAATCCGGTCAAATTTGAATCATTTTTTGCACCGTGCACCTGAACATTCTTCAGTGCAGCTTATAATCACTAATTACTGGAAAACAGAAACATCACCAGAATAATAGAAACAAATATAAGCAGTCGGACAATCAGACAGGTTGTAAATAAGGTTGTGCTTTAATCTAAAACATTTTATTTGAAGGTAAAACCAAAACTGTGCTTGCCCAAATTGTTGTAATAGTTCCTAATTACACTGGAAAACTATAGTGATAATGGTAGGTCAAATTAGAACTATCCCTTAAGATTACATAGAGAAAAATGGATATGTGTGTTATGGCTTGTATGTGCTGTATGTGACACACACTGATATCAATTATATGTCTCTTACCATCATCAGGTGTAGTGTAGCGTGCAAACTCTGGGAAATACTCCTCAATTTTAGATTTCCCAGCCAAAACCTTCTCAGCGAGCAGGTCCTGTTTGTTCAGGAAGAGGATAACCGAAATGGTCCGTAGCCACCTGCAAAGGGAAATGAAGAACGAGTTCAGCGCAATATTTCTTTGTACTTTCTTCAAGGAACCAAAAACAGGACTGTTGTTGGTTATTAATAGACTTTGCCTGTATAGCAACCTTAGCTGTGCTCATCACATGTTGTGTCATACCGACATCAGAAAATCCATATGGCTTTTTCATAAACAATGATACCAAATGCTGAAGAGATAATCATCAGTGTGGGAAAAATAAAGAAAAAAACAAACACCACTAACGCCATAAAAACACCAAACCTGATGCCATTTTTATTGCTGCATGATTTTCTACATCATCAACAAAGATCATGTCACGCAAAGGAAAAACTTGTACTAACCTTCCAACAAGTTAGTACATTGCATCTCAGTGGAAGCTGACATTAATGAGATGTTATTATTACAACTATCTAATGCACAAGCAGAAGAAACCATTAAATGTTTACTTAATACCGCTCGAAGCTCAAGCCATTTTCTACCTAATTATGTAAATGACCAATAATATATTCTCTGCTGCAGGGCACATACTGTTGGACGCTAGGAATCTTCCTGGACGTTCAGTAACTGTCACATATACAGTCTGCTAGCATAATGTTTGTGTGTATGATTGAAGGAGGAAAAAAGTGCCCCTTGTTATGCGGTCGAGAAACAAAAACCCATCTGAATTTCAGGAAGCTGACCTGTTGTTCCAGATGTTCTTGAAAAGGTTGAGGGCTTCCTGTAGTCTGTTGGTCTGATTGTCTTCTCTGATCACCATGTTGTAGCTGCTACTCGCCACCACAAAGATGATAGCTGTCACATCTGTATCACACACGCGCGCACACACACAACAGAAGATGTTTAACACAGCAACGATGGACGAAAACTACCAAAAAACTCAGATACATGCACCCCGTCTTAATTTGAAATTTAAATAAATAAATAAACATGCATCCGACAAAACTGGGAAAAAAATAATCCCTCATGAAAAATTCTGAGTGAATAACTACCTGCCTCTGATTATTTATCAGTAATTCTTAAATAATTCAGAGTATCATCAGTAAAATAGAGCAACAACCACCCTACCGTTAAAACACTGGATCCATTTTCTGCGTTCATCCCTCTGACCTCCAACATCGAACATACTGTGAGAAAGAGGAGGAGGAAGGCTTGATTTACTGAAACAGTTAACAGAGATGTAGATAGTGTAAACTGAAAGAACAAGGCTGTCCCAGTTTAATGAAAAGTTAAACATTGTTGGAGAAACATGCATGATTATATTAGATTTATTATGAATCACTATGAAATGAGTTTTGTCAGCTAGGAGACCAAGTGTTTGCTTCTTTTTAATCTGTGTCCTTTTTGTGGACAGTCTAAATCTCAAAGTAAGTGAAATAAACGTCATCTTAACTCACTGGAAATTGACTTTGTCTATTTGAAATCTTGTCTCGAAGATTCCAGATGTCAGTACTCTGCATCTCAACAGGTCCTGAAAAAATAGAGGGAGCGACAGGAGATCATAAGTTGAGGAAATATAAGACAGCACAACAGAAATCAAACATGATTAAAAGGTCAAATTAAATCTTTAAACTTAAATTGTTCATCTATAGACCAAGCATGTTGTAATTCTGGTCATGGCAAAAAATAATTCAAGATGAAACATTAACTAAATAGTACGTGGGTCATGTTAGTAGACCTCATTATATTACATTCACAGGCAGTTATGCTTATATTCGACTATCGTTTAAGTCATTTTTCAAGTGAAGATGCCAAACACTGTCTAGTTCCAGCTCCTCAGCTGAGTTGATTTGCTGCTTTCCTTTGACTTGTCTGATCATAAACTGAATAATTTTGAATTTTGGACGGTTGAATGTACAAAACAATCAGTTGGAAGACATCATTTTTGGCATTTATAAAATGTGATGTGAAAATATTTAGCATTAGTTGAAGATCTAAACTAATAACACTTTACTGATGATTCAGCATTTATAAGCATTTTTATATATTATAAGGTTATAGCACATTATAATATGATGTATAATTGTCTACAATTACAACCTCTCCTATGAATGCATGTTTCATATTTTCACAATTGTGTTTTAGTGTATAGTCATTCATTATCTATTTATACAGCAGCCTGCACTTATGGGTGCCCACTCTGACAGATACATTAACAAACACACAAATATATCTGCTTACAAATACACTATAGTGTGTTAGACCCTATCTATTAAATGTTTATCAAGATAGGAGAATTTAAAGTTAAGTGTTACCTTGTTTTCATTATCAATTAACCTTTTTTTTTTCTCAAATAACTGATTTATTGTTTTGTCAATACAATGTGAGAAAATTGTGAAAAATTACAACACAATTTTCAAGAGCCCAAAGCTGCTTGTTTTGTCCAACCTACAGTTCAGAACCGAATTAATGATATAAAACAGAACAAAGCACCAGAGAAGCTGGAAACTGAGTGTTTAGTTTTTTTGTTTGTTTTTTTTTTGTCTATCTTACTAAACAAATAACCGAGCTAGCATTTCAACACTACAGAGCACAGTTGTATATAGAGATGTGCCAAGGTGTTTGTGTGTTTAACATCTCACCTGATCGGTGGGTGTGTAGTCATTCTGCCTGACCACATCAATCCTGTCTAAGAAGCTGCAAAAAGAACAGAAAAACACGGCTGGTTAGATCTCTGCTGCTGTCCAACACACACTTAATAACACAATGAAGTAGCAATATGTAATAAGTTCAAAATAACACAGTAAAGCACGTCTATTTGTTTTTTTCTACTTTCCATGTTTAGTAATCAAAGCAAATATGAAAAGGCTGCCACACTGACTAATCTACAGCATAACGCTGTGTTAGTGTTCATGGTGAAAACGGGACACACACACACACACACACACACACACTCGACAGTACATCCCAGTACATTAGTGAAAGCAGGAGAAATGGAGGACAGCAGTCCCTGAACGGCCACCAGGGGGCGTGTGTTTTAATTCACAGTGAGATCTGAGGCCGCCAGTCTGAGTCACCAGCAGCCGTTTTCTCTGTCAGACCGGAGAAGCCTCGTCAATGGAGCTGCTGTAGTAGTACTTGCACAGGAGGAGAGGTGTGTGTGTGTGTGTGTGTGTGTGTGTGTGTGTGTCTGTGTCTGTGTCTGTGTCTGTGTGTGCGTGCGTGCGTGTGTGTGTGTCTGTGAGCAGTGGCAGTTTGTATGTGCGTGGGTGGGTATGCAGGCCTACGGTGCCTTCAGATCAGCAGAGCGCCTACCCATATGCATATTAATTATTTGTATGACCTGGCCTACATTAATTGTGCCTTTCAAGGTGTGTGAGTTTTTTCATGATGACTGCATGAGTGTCACCTGCTGGAGGTGTGTGCTGCAACAAGTCAGTGCTCAAAGCAGGCCTCGAGAAAGACCATGGATACTTAAGTCGAGGAAGAGGAGACTGTTATTCCTCTTGTGAGTCTCAGGCTGAGGAAGTTTGAGAACAGAAAATAAAGCCAAATGGCGTATCACCCCTCCTCATTCATGTGGGCTGCTGTATCGCTAACCATGCAAACACAGAACAAATGTGAGCTGCTGGAAAGGCCTCACACACACACACACACACATAAAGAGAAAGAGACAGAGCTTTAAACATCCCAGCTGTCCTGTCAGTAGTTTCAATTGTATAGAAGAAACATTACTCAGGAAGAACAACAGGAGGAATTTGGTGATTATCTTTAAGCTACAGCGGCAACTATTCTAAGTGTGCCACTAGCCTGAATCGATCAGGCCCAAGCAGTGCAGGTTCCCTCACAACAATTTCTCTTACGGTTAAAGCAACAGCACATTCGCAGTGAAGGGGTCATCTACAGAAGCAGGACTTCTACAGCAGCTACATCTGGAAGCACACTGGTTAGAAACAAACAGACTTTTTGCTTCACTAACTCACGAGAATCTACACAAATCACTGAGATAATGTCATTTTAATTATCCAATCACTGATTTGCTGAGTCTGTTAAAGCCTGTGCTTTTTCCTCATGCGCGTTATTATCATATATTAAACAATAAATTCAAATTCAGCTCAATTCAGTTACCTCAAATATTTTCACTGGCCCCCAACATTTGCCATAGGAGGCCCTGAGATACTGAGATTGTGAAGTGAAAACACAGTTTGAATGGTATATATTTACTTGCCTTACCTATTAAAACAAAAAAAAAAAAAAATCAACATCTATTATAACCAGTGCCAGATCACATGCCAAAAAAGACAATTTTTTTAGGATAGAAAGATTGAGAGCAGCAGAGCTAACCCTAACCCTGACCCCCACTGTGGGGACTGCAACATGATGATATGTAAAATAGTATGTTTTTTTTAATAGGTTTACCCTTAAAAAATCTTACCCTCTCCAAAAACTATAATAATAAAATAACACTCTGTGGTTGAACTGGTCACAGCAGGTAGATATACCATTAACCAAGGAGATGTAATTAGTAAACCTATTTGTTTTTAAGGCAAGGTTTCCTGTATTACAGTGTAGCGTGGTGAAGCTGTGCCACCCCACCAGAAATGAAAGACTGACACTACCAGAAGTTTTACATTTTTATTGAATATAATACGAAGTTTCAGGGACACCAAGCTCAGATGCCCGGGATAATTAGCAAAGCAAAAGCCACATGTTCAACAAGCGAGACGATTGCTAACATGGTCAACTACTAACTCAGCCGATGATAGGACTGGTTGCATCAGAGCAGCGTTTCCCACCTCCACTAATTTTCTAAGGAAAGCCATGTAAGGTTTCACCAGTTTAAAAGGTAATAAGCCACTGTTTTGGAGTGTTGTCTGGGTGCCCGCTAAAGTGTCTGCCGACAGAGACGAAGGTACAAATTTCCCACCCTGTTTGATACATGCACGGCCAGCTGACCGATCGCCTGTCCGCCATTCTTACAACTAGAAAGGCAAGACGCTCGCTAGTAGCTGCCTCTCGGGGGAAAGGTATGTAACCTCCTCTGAGATAACTAGGAATGTGGCAGGCAGGGGTGAAATGTGACAGGAGGGCTGCAGGTAACACACTGAGAGGAACAGGGGGCTGGCTCTGCAGAAGGTACAGTGCTGGACGGACAGACAGAGGGGAAAAAAAAAAAAAAAAACTGAGTCAGTGTGAGTGTGTCAGTATGAGACTGAAAGAGAAACAGAGGACGACAAACAGTTTGGGGGACAAAGAGACGTCCGTGTGCATGTCTCCGCACAAATGCACACTGACACGGATATTCATACAAAAACACACACGGAGGCAATTAAGCGGCCAACCAGTCCGGTACCATCGGCCCTCTGCAGGGGCCGAGCGGCTCAGCTGTTCCCACACCACAGCGCCTCTGCTGTGCCAGCACACCCAGAGCCCTCAGTGGACAACTGTTCAGCCACGCTGCTTGTGTCTGCCCCGGATCCATAGCTCAGACCATGCGAGAGTCTAACTTCATCCTCCCACAACTTCCCCATGCTGAGCTCCAAAAAACATAAATAATCTGGATTGGACAGAGTCTAAAAGCTGCAGTTTCCAGTGGTGACAGAGTTAACATGCCTGCCACCGACATCTGCCGAGGCCAAACTCTTGTTTATCTACAGCTCTGGTCTGAGGCGTCGACACGCCCAGGACAAGCACACTGCTCAATTTTTAGCAGTTCTCTCTATTAATAGGAGAAGTGCCAATAATAACTGTGCCTAGTAAGTTGAACTAAATAATAGTGGCTGCCCCAGTAACAGAGAGGTCTGCAGTGTTATGTATAACCTGTCAGGGTTATTCTGGGGTAGCAGACAGCCTGACTTAAACTCTGGAAATACACACGGGACATTTGTCTGATGATTGAAAATAACCCTGTATTTACAAGAAAAGATAAAGTGCTTTTTTTAAAACTTTTTGTTGCATTTCACTTTGATTTGCAGGTTCAACAGCTGTGAGGAGTATTTATGTAGGAATAACAAAAAAAAAGTAAGACATTCTATTTATTTTTTTTAACTGATCTGACTAATTGTTTATTGTTTGTTTTTCTTTTCCTTTTCTTTTTGGTAATTTACAAGAAACACATCAAGTTGGGCTTTACTCAAAATTTCAAAACAATTTCTAAAAAATAAGGAAGCTACAAAAACTACTTTTGTAATTTTCTTCCTCATTTTCCCATTTATTGTTGTGATCTCTAGAGCTTTCAGATGTGTCCCCTTTGTATTTAAAGTATAAAAATCCAAACTGAAAAAGGAAATTTTGCACTGAAAACACTGGTCTACACCCCAACAACAACAATAGTATAAGTATATAATAGTAAGTTAAACTGTGGTCTTCACGTGCTGGGAAGGCTACAGCATCAACAGCAGCGTATTGGCCCAACAAAGCTGATAATAATCCCATAATGCATTCAGCTTGTTAAAGTGGCAGCATTAGGACAAAGGATCACCCAGATTATGAGCGAGTATACAACTTCAGATCTACACGGGATTAGGCTACACACTTACAGCTGGACTGGAAAATATGCTGAATTATTAGCTTCAGTTACTGAAATACAAAAAACATCATAAACTTGATATGATACCCTACACAGGTTCCAGAGGAGTGCTTTTAATTTAATATTAACTTTGTATGAATATATTAAAACTACTTGGCCAGACAGCATTTATCATTAAACAAGTAATTTACTGTGACAACAAACCCAAAGACATTTTTTTAAGTTTGTTTTTGGACATGTAAGTATCAGGGTTTACGATTTATCGTGATACAAACACAAATCTAGGGACCTTTGCCCTGCATCCGAGCAGTTCTGCTGATCGACTGTGTGATACACACACACACACACACACACACACACACACACACACACACACACACACACGAACCAGCCAGCAGGATTATGTCCCCAAAAAGTGCCTCTTTCCAAAGTTCAACAACCAATTTATCTTAATGTTCACATTATCTCCTTTCAAAAGGAAAGTGATAAAACAAAGCCTTGCAAAGCCATTAACAAAACAAAAGAATTTCATATTTCTGTCAAACTCTCAGTAAAACTGGCCGAACAGCATAAGAAAGTTAAATTGTTCATATCATGTCAATAAACTTAAGCAACAGGTAGGAGTGTTAAAAAACAGAAAGAGCAAATGTAGTATCACCTTACATATATCTGAGAATTATCACTGTAAAAATCAAAACCTAGTTTACTATTCATGTTACTAATACTAATATTTATTTAATAAGGATACTTAACATGGAGTTTAATACATTTACTCTATTATAATGACAACTGTAAAGACTATATGTGAAAAAATGCAACACGATGCCATAAAAGAGTTAATTTCACTAAATCCTTCTTTGGGTTCACATGGCATTAAAACTGTATCATTAAACTAAACTGCAAAACTTGAACATTCAAAGCAAAGTCAGAAAATGGTCTTGGCGCTTCCTCAAGAGGGGGAAAAGATCGTGCACGGCCCGCCGAGCAGAGCGATTACTGCCTCTCTGCACGTTCACATTGAGAACCGACCAAACCGAATGCTTCACCAGCCGATCCTTAATCAAACACACACACACACTCACACACACTGCACATTTAGAGAGAGAGAAAGAGAGAGAGAGAGAGGGAGAGAGAGAAAGAGGAGGAAAGAAAAGAGAGAGAAGGCTGTGTCTGACATTACAGCGCTGCTCCAAAAATAGCTCCCTGGCGCCCTGGCCTCCAGCTTGGTTGTCATGGTGACAGAACCACAGGCGCTATAAATAGACAATCGGCTCCAAATCTTGTGTGACTGGAGTGAGGCCAGAAAGAGGGAGAGACAGACAGGGAGAGAAAAGAAAAAGAAAGGCAGAGAGACAGAAAGGGAGAAAAACAGACAGACAGAAAGAAGAAATGAAGTGAAGAATGATAGAAGAGGAGGAGAGAAACAGAGCGAGCAACAAAGAGACAGAGAGAGAGAGAGAGAGAAATGCAGGGAATGGAGTGGGTTAGAGAGAGAGCAGAGGAAGACGAGCAGGAAAGAAATAAAGGAACAAAGAACAAATGAAAGAAGTTTAAAATTATCAAAAGCATAAAAAAAATAAACAAACTAGGAACCAAAGACTTAATGACAAAAAAGTCAGACAGAAAGACTGAAAGTGAAACAGAAAGAAAACCGAAAAACACAGAGCACAAAGAGAAAAGAAGCAAAAACATAAGCGTCAGAACTAATGAAAGAATGCAAGAGAAAATACAGAAAAGAAATAAGAGCAAAGAAAAGAGGCAGAAAGACAAAGAATAAAGAACATAAAAGGAAGAATATAAACATAAAGAATATAAACATAAACATAAAAATGACATAATGATAAGCTAAGAATTAACTAAAGAAAGAAAAAGAAAGACAGAAAAACTGAATAACATATCCCAAAAAAAAAAACAAAAAAACAGAAAGACAAAAAAAAAAAAAAGGAAACATAAAACCAATAAACACACAGATTAAGAACGAACAAAAAAGAAATCAAAACAATTAACAAAAAAGAGACCAAAGAAAATCAGGGTGAGAAAGAAAAAAAATATTAAAGAAATAAGAAAGATTAAAATGATAAAGAAAGAACAGATAAGCAAAGGGAAAGAAGGGAAGAAATAACAAAAGAGAGAAAAAGAAAGAAAAGTAAACCTCGTACTGGGAACACAACAGTGGCTGAGCACTGGGACCGGCACAATCACTGAATACACACAGCATTCAGAAAATCACAATACACTCAGATGGCGGCAGCAGCAGCAGCAGCGACGTTTCCTAAAGACAGATGAGCTCGACTGAAACACTTGAAAGTACCTGACTCATGCTACACATCAGCACAGCCAGAGCATGTTCAACATCTGCTGCCTGCACACACCTGCACATTTAAAAAAAAAAAAAAACCTCTGAACATACTCAGAATAACACCACACTATAAGATAAGACACTACACCCCCCACCAAAAATAATCAGTTTGTGTTTGCCCATCCCTTACTCTCCCCTCTCTCTCTTCCCCTCACCCCCCTCACTCCCTCACTCCTCGCGATGACTCAGAGACTCAATCCCAGCCATTTTCTGTCCCTGCTGAAACACCGCTACACATCAGAGGGAGAGAATGAGAGGGAGGGAAAGAGAGGAGAGGAGAGGAGAGGGAAGAGGATGACGGAGAAGTAAATCAGGGGGACTCCGGCACATGACGGCACATGACAGCACATTATCGCAAGGACAAGATTTCAAAGAATCGACAGATAATAAACGCACCGGTAATGCTCGGCTGATATCACAGGCAGGCGGGCGCGTAACGCAAACAGACACACATACAGAACGTATGGAGACGTTCTGTCACGTTCCTCCTCTCATGTTCTGTTTCAGTAAAAACATACATACATAATTCAGTTTTATCTAAAGAGCTGGTTAGGGATAGGTCTACCAGATGTATTCCCCAATAACCGACAACTTATGGCTATTTTCTTACCGAATGATCCATTATTATTTCAAATAACTTAATTATTTACTCTATACAGTGTCTTCATATAGCACAGAATGTCCTTTACAAGTTTAGAGACTAAGGTCACTATTTAAATCTTAGTCTAACCAACAGAGCAGTTTGCGATCCAAACAAAACAGAGGAAGGCGAAAGTTAATCGACAAGTTAATCGACTGTACAGTTGGGCAATACAATAAGATGCTATACAGTATACCATAAGTCTATATAAATTTGACTTCCATCGGGTAAAATTTAAGACTTTTTCACACCTGTTTTAAAAAAAAAAAACAGTTTAAGATTTTAATATTTTACAGTGTTGTAAATCACTAATTAAAATTTTCTTTTCACATTCAAATTTTTATGTCAATTTTGTGTTAGGCAACTTAAAGTTTTAGCAATAACTGATTTTTTGGCCACCTAGGGGAAGCAGGAGCAAGCTATGAACACAACACTGATATATCGTCACTTTTTAAAGTTCCTCTCTTAACACGTTTTAAGTTTTTTAACATGTAAGCACATCTACACTCAAGCCTTGGGCCCCGCCCACCTAGCTTGTGCTAGTTGACAGGTGAAACCCCATAGCTATCAAGATGATTAGTGGAGGACTCAGCTACATGTTTGACCCTCAGTCCAAACCAGACACAGGAGTTTTTGAGGAGTTTACTGTGCACCAAAATCGGCAACTAGCAGATGTATCAGAACGGATAGCTAGGTAATTGGTTATGTCGTTTGTTAGCTTGTAACTGGCAGTGGCTGACACAGTGTGAGTGGCTGTGTTAATGCAAACCTTCACTCTCTGTACTGACAAGGCTTCAGTGACCGGGGAAAGAGCAGTGTGTATCCAGATAGTTAGCAAAGGAAACATCAGAGAGACTCAGCTACATGTTTGAGCCTCAGTCAGACTCAGATGAGGAGCCTGTTGTGACCAAAACTGGTGAATAGCAGACATATCAAAACGGTTAGCATAGTTAGCATCTTTTGTCTGTTTATGCTGTTTGTTAGCTTGTAACCGGCGGTAGCTGACACAGTGTTAGTCGTTGTGCTAATGCAAACTCTCGCTCTCTGTTCATGTTTAATTTGCTTGCCCCTTACCTCCTGAATTCCTGGCTGTATGAATCAGTTTTTATGACACTGTCATTGGGTCACTGCAGTTCCACGGTGGAAATACAAAGTGACGCCAATGACTGCTTATTTAGCTCATAATATGTCTTCACATTGACATGTCAACAAGGTTGAAAAATTGATTTTCACCAGAGGGGGTCTTTAAGATGAAATGCCTAACATGTCAGCAAACACAGAGCAACACCATCATTCATTTAGAGGCCACCTGGTAACCTCCAAAAATGACGCCGATGAGAGCTGTGAGAGTGAACCAAAACAACAAAGTAGCAGGTCATAAAAGCCTCTAGTGCTTTTGGCTTAAGGATGTTAAAGCAGTTTGCAGAGCTGAGCGATACTGTAGGTGATAATTCTCTGTTGTTTTTTTGGGGATTGTTGTGATTCAAGGCGCCGCATATAACCAGCTATAATCTACGGGACTCTTTAACTTAAAGTATTTTTTTGTGCACATAGTAATAACTACAATAAAATCCCAAGACTGATGCAAAGATAAGTCTTGGGATTTTAAGAATTACTATTGAATAAAAAAATAATTGTGATTTAACTTTAAATATATGTTATATTTCATTTCTTTGATTCTTTACAGATGTGTTAGGAATAGTATGATTAATCTTTGGGACAGAGTTATTCAATAGTTTTATTTATCCAATTTCTTAATGCTAAATATGCATTAACCAATTATTTTTTGTGTTTTTTGGAAATCCTTATTACCATCTACAACTCTACAGCATGTCTTCATTTATGCTGAATAAAAAATTATTAGGGATATTAGATTTACAAAA
This sequence comes from Trachinotus anak, assembly GCF_046630095.1. Classification (NCBI taxonomy): domain Eukaryota; kingdom Metazoa; phylum Chordata; class Actinopteri; order Carangiformes; family Carangidae; genus Trachinotus; species Trachinotus anak. The sequence goes on along the minus strand of NW_027273864.1, from coordinate 21,226,444 downwards.
ACAAAAGATTGTAAGACTTTAATGCGTAAACGTGAATCCTTGTAAAGAAAGATTTCTTCTCCGGCTCTCAGACGTGATTTACAATTGAGAGGAATGCGCAAATATTTCAGGATCTCTGTGTATCCATACAGATATCCAAACATAGAAACCTGACAAACAGGCCTCGTCTTCTGGGACAAAACAAACCCTTCGCCCTGTAACACTGTTAGGGGACACAGTCACACTGTTTGGACCTAGTATGTGAATTTCCAGCAGTTACAGCAACCTAACCATCACCTTCTGAGCTCAACACATCTACATGTAATGAAAGAAAACAAAAATCCTCACAAACAAAAACCATAAAGGTGTCCGGAAGTGTATAATGTGTAAATAAAAAACAGCAAAAAAAAAAAAGAGATCCTACAGGAGTATGACAGAGCAAAAAGACACCCAGGGAAGCTTCAGTGACTTCCCTCTCGTCAGAGACAACAAAGCATCACCGCCCCATCAACTTCTCCTTCCTTTTTTTTTTATTTTTATCATGACATGAACCGGACAACGTTATTCGTTTTTCTTAAAAAAGGGAGAGGTGGGGGCGTCTGGGGTGGCCTTGACTTTTCCTGCGCTGATCGAGGGTTGACATTTTCATTTAATGCTAACAACTTTCATCAATAATGCTGAAGTTGCCTCTCTCCTAACACACACACTCTCATTCTTTCTCCTTCTGCAGGCTGCCTGGGTTAAAAATAGCTCTCCCCTCTCTCTTTCTCTGCTTCTCCGTTTACATAAGCACACAGAGGGGGGAGGGGAGCACTTCCGGTCTGGCCACCCAGCCCAGCATCTGATCCATAACACTGGGGCTGCTGGGTGTGGGAGAGAGGAGATGAGAGGAGAGGAGAGGAGAAGAGAGGAGAGGAGAGATCCCGCAATGCAGGGAAGCCCTCTCTTCCTCTATTTCAATCTGTCTCTTCAGTCCTTTCTCTTCAGTCGTTCTGTGCCTCCATTAGCTCCCAACTCTGTCTGTCCACAATCACATTTCTTACAAATAAGGTTTTTCATGATCATCTTACAGAGAGCCTCAATGGATCCCTACCCCCTTCCCACTAAAAACATACTGCACACCACCTACGGTAAGCAACAAACACCTGTCGCTATGCATGCAATGTAAGTTACAAGGACACACAAAGTCAGTAGTGTGAAGTAACTATGTACATTTGCTAAACTCTAGCACTGCAACTAGCAATTATTTTCACTGTCGATTATTTATTTAATATATTTCCATGGTTAATTGATAAACACATTTCCACATTCCTAGAGCCCTGTTCTGTTCAACTAAAAACTGAAAAATCTTCAGATTACTATCCCATAAGAGCACCGAAAATTAACTGATTAACCAGTTATTTCATCGTCAAAAAATGAATGAGCAATTAATAATCAATTTATCAATTAAATTATTTTTCAAACAGAAATTCCAAACTGGTTAAAGCTTCTAATCTGTAGATGTTTTTTCCCTCTCCAATTAATGATCTAATGACCCTTCAGATTTATCTTGCGGGCCTTATGTTGGTGGTCAACCCCTGGTTTGGGAAACGCTAAACTACCTCACTTTAACTTAAGTGGAGCAAAAGTGATTAGTTGATTAATTGATCCATTGAATTTGTAACTACTCTGATAATCAATTAATTGTTTGACTCATTCACAGTATATTCTCAGGTTGCAGCTTTGGAAATGGCAGGATTTGATACATCTCTTTGAGATGTATGATACTAAAGTGAAAATCTTCGGGTTTTGGACTTTTGGTCGGACAAAGGTGTCAACTTGAGTTCCATGAAGTCATTTTTTCATTTTTTCACTATTTCTTGCAATTTCTAAACAATTAATCGAATAAATAATCATCAGATAGATTAATAATGAAAACATAGGTTAGTTGCAATATGAAGTAGAATAATATAATAAAGTAGTGAAGGCCGTCTCCATCTTGACCAGCTGCAAGAGTAAGATGTCACTTATGATTTGATTAATCAGTATTAACACTCTGATATTATAAGTATGTGTTTTACTGGAGCAGAGATACTAAGCACCTCTTCTACAACTGCATGAAGTCACACATACAAAGAACCCGACGACCTCACACATGCATGTCTGCGCGGCAGCACATACTGTACACAAACACGCATGTACACATGGAAGAGAGTCGGCAAGCCTCCACCCTCCAAGAGCCCTGACTTCATGTGATCGCTGCATGCCTTATAACAGAGGCAGGCCTGACTGAGATTAAAAAAAGGCAGATAAATACCAAGAAAGAAAGAAAGAAAGTGTTCAGGAGTCAGAGGGGCTATGACATAACTTGAGCTGCGGTCACCAACAACATCCAACATACACACCAACCGTTGTTAGCAAGACTGCTAACTAGCCTGTACCCTAACAGAAGGTGGTTATATATTGGCTAACACATAAAAGCACAACCTCTGCTACTGCTCAATATACAGCAAGGACAAAGAAGCACCACAAAATCTCTTAATCTACATTTTTCTTCTCATCAATAAATCCAATTAAGATACCAAAACAAACACCAGCAATAAACTGATTCTACTAATAATAACACTACTAAGTATCAAGTATTCCCTTCGTTACCGCAGCCTGATACACTCGCTCCTCTGTGCCATAGACCTCCATTGTTTAAGAGTCTACAGCCACACTAGAGGCTCTGTGAATGTACTCAGTGCAAGTGGCGCTTTGAGCTAAATGCTAATGTGATAATGTTAATGTGCTCACAATGACAATGCTAACATGCCAATGTTAAGCAGGTTTAGTGTTTACCACCTTAGTTTAGAGTGTTAGCAGTCTTTACTCCTGTCCAAATTTTAGACTTTATTTTTTCTGACTGTTTTATAGGTGTACGTCTTCAGGACGAACGGATAGCTCGGGCCTAATTACCACAGGGTGGAGAACAGGTCTGGGGGAACGCATCCATAGTCAGCTTGCCCTATTGTCACCCTCGTCATACATTTATGGCTATGTTAAAACGAAATTGTCATCACAAATAAAGCATTAATTATTTACCTTACTCAAACTCAGCAAGGGCCACGTCGAAACAGCTGTTTATGGCTCTCTCTCTCTCTTTCTGTCATTCTCTCTCTCTCTCTCTCTCTATCTCTCCAAAATTCCTGTTTACAACCTTAAAAAGCAGTAGACTAAGAAACTGAACTAAGTGACGTGTTCTGTCTGTCGATCTCCTCCACTCTGTTTAATCACAGTGTGGCACCTAGTGTGTGTGTTCTTGTCTGTGTTGCAAACATTGGTTAGATGCGTTTTAAAGCCTTTGTGAAACTATGGCAGGACAAATTAAACTCAATGTTAATTTAATACGAATAATGACAATAAGACATCATCTTGACATTGGCAAAGACATAAGTTACATCACTCTGGTGATGGTCGATCACTGAGATCATCAACCATCGGCACAACCCTAGTGGGGAAGTTAAAAAGTATTGAGAGAGATTAACATATTGTTGGTTCTGGTGTTTTCAAAGGATTTGTTGACAACAAGAAAAATGCTGACTACCGCCAGCCTTATCTTTTAAATAGTAACATCATTTTTATTCCTCATTTGAACATCTGATGAACCAAACTAGAAAAAGATTGTGATGAGGTCGAGTCATTACCACTTCATGTCTAGTGTTCACTGTCACCACATGAACCTTGACACCGTGCACTCACATAAACCACATGGCAAAAACACCCAAACCCCTGCACAGCGTGCACGCTGAATTTCCTCGTGAGTATATATAGATGTGTGAACTCAACAGCCAAAGAGAGGAAAGGGAAACATGCCTTTGTGAGCCCTTCGAAATATGTTCGATTACAAGTATATGCATAGAGGTGAACATATCCGACTTACTACTGTGCACAGTCGATGAGCTGATATTCATTGGACCTTTCCCAGCAGGCCCGCACGCCCTCGTCCTGCCAGAGGATCTTTGCATGGTCATAAAACTCCTGGAAAGAGAAAGAGGGATTTGGATGAACAACACACCACACCTACAAATATCTGCAAGGCTGGCTCGGAAATAAAGATGTGATATCACAGTAAGAGAGAGCAAAAGTGCAGAGTATGTGAGTAAAACAGGAACCTTTCAAAGAAATAGCAGCTGTGAGTCTGAATGTGCGACATTTGCTGGTCCAGGCTTCTCAAATGTGAGGATTTGATGCGTTTAGTTATCAAACGTGATAGCAAACTCAATATATTTGATTTTGAGACTGTTGGTTAGACAAAGCAAGACATTTGAGGACATCAAGAATGGATGTTGGGACTTTTAACAGGCATTTTCTGACATGTGGTAGATGATAGATAGATAAAACTGTTAACCAATTAATCAAGAAAACAATCAGCAGATTAATCAATAATGAAAATAATCGTCAGTTGCTGCCTAAAGAGAGGAGCTGTGAAGAGAAGAGAATTACTGTTGAAAAAGTGGTTGTTAATCAACATGGAGTATACTGCACGCAGCTGGCGGTAAATGATCCACTTAAAACACTGGATGGAAATAAATGAAAAAGCTGGTTGGTATCTCTGGACAAGCCAGTGTCCCTGGCTCATGACCATATTTGTTGTCTGGATCCCGATGCGTAAAAACGTTTAAGGACAGATGGAAGGAGGCAGTGATATTCCCTAGTTTAGTTTGGAGCAGCTCGGAGAGGAGCAGCAGATGAGCGGGCTCTGACAGAGGCAGGAAACAGAACAGTTCACCGAGTTCAAGAAGAAATGGAGAGCTTTGTACTGACACAAGGCTTGGCTGTCACTGCGCAGGGGCCTATCTCCTCAGTACGATCTTCACTTGGTCACATTCAATGCAGTCAGGCACAAATAAGCCATTATGAGTCAGAGAGTTAAACTGTATACTCTTAGAAAATACTTCAGTCAGCTGAGAGCAAGCAGGATTTAGCAAAGCCCACCACGTCAGTGACAGATATGGATACATGAACGGGACGAGGTGATGCTTCCATGTAAAATTACAAATGGGGTTTGTCTTTAACCACAGTGCAATGTCGTCAAACATGAGGAACGCTGATACGCCGCTAAGTGCCGTCATTTCTTCACAGTGGCTGCCTGATGGCGCGAGTTCTGCCTCTCTTCATGCTTTTGTGTAAAATAACATAACATTTAAGTTGAGGCTTTTAGCAAAATAATTCAATTTTATGTGTGTTCCCTTTGTTATTTCTATCGCCCACTGGTTTTTAGCTAAAATATGAGTTATCACAGCCAAAGCAGGCAGCTGCAAAGACTGCTGATAGGAAAAAAGTTTCTGGGTCAATTTTAACACTCAACAGAGGAGGAAGCATAAAAGAACAGGGTTTCAGTGTTCACTAAGTTAAATTAAACACTTTTTAATTTGCTACCACATAGAGCACAAAAAAATCCCTGTTGCATGATCGTACCATCCAGAGTATTAAAAGATTTCATTGAGAACCGGTTGGGGTGACAACACCTTTATGTCACATTTTCGTCAGCACTTCCTAGTGGTATATAACAATTTCAGCTGAGATGATTAGTCGATTAATCTATTAGTTGATAAACAGAAAAGGAATCAGGAACTATTCTAATAATTGATTATTCGGTAACCAAACATGACAAACATTTAGCTTCTCAAACGTGAAAATTATTGGATTTTTCTTGTCTTACATTATTGTAAATTGAATATTTTGGGATTTTTGGACCATTGGTCAGACAAAACAAGACATTAAATATAATTAACTTGGGTTCTAGGAAATCGAGATGGGTACTTTTTTTTGCCAATTAATCTGGTAATATGGCAATATTGTTAATCAATACTTAAACACAACTTATAAGGATGAATGGATAGATTACCCAATTAAAAATATCACAAATTCATTTAAGGTCCATATCTGGGAAATTGTACTGGGGACTTTCCAGCCAGTTTCTGCTAAAATCACAAATGGAAACATTTCATAACTAATGTTATGACCTGCAGTAAAACAGAAAAAAATATTCAAGCCCTTTGGAAATGAAAAAGACTTGAAAACATTTAACACTATATGAACAGAAAAATTAGAGATACAGAAGCATATAAATGAGCTGTGGATTTTATCATTAAAAAACAGGTAAATGTTTCATACATGACTTTAAGGTGTGAAAAACCTTTTGTAATTAATTAGAAAATCAACACAAATTTCAGTGTGTAACCAAAGGGATTTTGGCTTTGCTATTACGGAAGAAAGAATCAGGCATCAAGTGTCAGAGTCAGCACCGAATAATAAAGAAATACACAGCAGCTAATGAATCATCAAGAGCTGAGGTCAACAAGGTCAACTCCAGGCTTTCCCATCTCTTTCTCTTTGTCACCACTTCAATTTAAAAAGAAATGTTTTTCTATCTACAGTCTATTCGTAGCTACGTGTACAATTCAGCGGAGTGTGACAGAAAAACAGCTACGAAATGACGCCTCTTGTAATAGTTGTGTAGTTTGTTTGTTTCTTTAAATTTAAAGAGTTGGCCTGTCCACAGACGTACTTGTGTGAATTTTAAATTAAGTTCCATTTATAGAATTAGGTTGAGGAAAAGGTATTTTGCGTAATCCATCAGGTGATACATGGTAAATCACACGTGGTATGATTTCCCTTCTTGTATGTTGGGCTGTTGGGTTTTTGTTGCAGTTGGAAAAAAAATCTGTCAATTTCTCGCACTCGCTGTAGAAATCCGATAAATATTTTTGTGTTATTTAAATAAAAGTAGGGATACACTGATGCCATATGCCAAACTGGTGTCAGCCCAGCGCTGGCCTTTTTAAACAAATCAGCTATCGGCCATGACAAATTTTGGATTATAAAAAAACTCAGCTTTTTGAATTTAAGTTGAAAGGTAATAGCTTATTTTAGTCTCGTAATTTTTGGAAACTTTCCAAATAATTTCCTTAAAAAAAAAAAAAAAAAAAGTTATTTAACTGTTAATTCCAAGTATATTTACTACAGTGGCGAAGGAAATTATAAAGGTGGTAAGTAATAAACGTCTGTTTATGAACTGTTTTTTCCAAGAAAAAAAAAATCTTAATTCTTAAATAGAAAATATGCCACACGGGGTCACTTTGTTTTTTCAGGGTGGAGCAAGGACTGTGTTTTACTTGCTGATCATCATGTCAGTTTGAAACAAAACTAAGGAATTTCCAATGCAGCTGAAAACTATGCAGAATAATCGTCAATATAATTAATATTTACCAATCACCAAGCAGATCTATAATGTATGGCAGGTCTGAAGAATCCAAATTAGGAAGTTCTGATTTACGTCAGTGTATGAACTATTTTTCACTTACCTGCTACATAATTTCCTAGTTTTTTTGTTGTTTTGTTGTTGTTGTCTTAAGAACTGCATCGTGAGTCCTTTGTAAAAGAGGAACTGTGTCAGTAAGGAATTTTTTTTGCTGGCAGTCTATTTCATGCTGATGCCTTCCACCTGCAGCTCAAGTCACCTTCACGGATTATTTTACAACACAACAGCAAAATTTAGATTTAATATTGCACATAACCTAAGAACATAATGAACAAGATAGAGAGCACCGGTTCCATTTAACAGTAGTTACTTGTGAGTTATGTAATAGAGAGAAAACATCCAAAGTATTTTTGGCCTGAGGAGGCTTTGATAGTCACTTATGTACATCTCGTATCTCAGTTTGATACTGAACACTTAATTACATTTGAAAACACTGTCGCATTTTCATGAGATTTTGGACATGTCTTAAAGAACTACGACAAACTTTCCTGCACATGTACTTCAACCAACTGAAACTTTGCTACAGTGTGTAGAGGGTTAGGAGAGTGTTGTCTGTATATACACAGCACCTACAGCCTGGGAGAGGGATCCCTCTTCTGTTGCTCTTAATGAGGTTTTTTTTTTCCTCTTAAAGGACGTTCTTGTAACATCAAGGATTTTTAAGGACAGAGGGCATCTTCACTGTACTGCACTGGGACCAGGACAGGTGGGCATGGCAGCAATCAGTCTGCAAGGAATAAAACGGTCTGAACAACAGTTTTTTTTTTTTTTCTTTTTTTAACTTGCAGAAAGACTTGGCCCATTTTATTATAAATATATTAGGAGAAAAAATACTTTCGGTGAATAATAACTTGGAGGATTATTGATTAGACACGAAGCTGAAAAGGAAATCAAGAGGAGACTACGGAGATTCAATCCAGGCCCTGTGCTTATTCTCTCTCTCTGTCTCTTCCTCCCCTGCTGAAGGCAGAGTCAACCAGTCCAACTGGTTTCCAGTAGGCCCTAAGGCCAGGCGAGGGGGAGCGGGAAGAGGAGGAGGAGATGGTGGAGGAGTTAGGGGAGAGGCTGAGCCTATCAGATAGTTTTCTACTCTAGTCTCTTTGCTAAACAACCAACCATTAAGGTCAACGGGAAGAATCGGTGGAGACAAAGCCTAACTTTTTGACTCTGACACTTGATTCAAACTTCAGCTTTAAGTATCCAGCTGCGGTGCAAACGCCACTATTTCAAATAACAGCGGTCTCTCGACAACTTCAACAGCATTAGCTCCACGTTCACACCTGCTCTGACGCTCCGCACCACACATGAAAGAGACCAAACTCAGTATCAGATCAAAGTGCGAGCGCTGGTCTTCCCCCTCTATGGAGACCCTGCAAGTCTTCAGTGGAAGTCCAGTGACAGACTGAGAGCCCGAGGGAAGGGTCAGCTCGAGATAGGCCCGCATAATAAATTTGCCATGACGTAGCAGAGACAACATCAGGAGACTTCCTTTTGCTTACACACAAATACACACACTCTTCACTGGAAATTCAGCTGCTGAACACTGTAAAAAAAAAAAAAAAGCCACTGACATTACAGCTATCATGCTGGAAAAAAACAAGGCAGACGCAGTGTTCTTCGTCTGCACAACCGTTCCCATGTTAGAAAACAATTAAAATACTATTGAACTACTTAAAACAATGTTACAATTCTTTCAATCTCTACCTGTGTAGCTTCAAAGTAGAATAAACCAGTTGCCACAGTTGGGCAATATTACATTAAGAAATATTCTATAAATGTTTGCTCCACTGCTCCACTGATTAAAACTGAATTTGCTGGAAAAAAAAAACAACAACACTATGACTTTATAAAGGCAGGACACATGACATCTGGTGTTGAAGAGATTAAAAATATCTGCGTTACTTTGTTCAAGCACTAAATCAGATGCAGGATCTTTCATTTATGTCCTGAAAATGACAACTTTTCCTTTTTTTAAAATAGAGCTGCAACAATTTCATTTCATTTTCGATTAATTTGCTGATTATTTTCCTTGATTAATTGTTTTACCATTAGTCTACAAAATGTCAGAAAATAGTAAAAAAAAAAAAAAAAAAAATACCTGTCACGCTGTCCTAAAGCATGACATGATATGTTCAAATGTCTTTGTTCCAGCAGCTTCCAAAGATATTACATTCACAATGATGCAAAACAGAGAAAAGCAGCAAATCCTCGCATGAAACAAGCAGGAGCCAGGAAATGTTTTGCATTTTTGCTTGAAAAATGACTTCAAAGATAAATCAAAATAAATCAATTATCAAAACTCACATTTTATTTATCCATTTATTTTTTTCAATTGATCAATTAATTGTTTCAGCTCGATCGAAAAGTTTCATCATAAATGAATCAACAGTGAATCACCCAGATTTTTATGAGTAATATTAAGTAGTGTTGTCCATGTATAGAAGAGTACTGACGGCACTCAGACTTCACTGTGTTTCACTGGGCTCCATTATGGTCTTATTACCATCTTTGAGAGCTGGTTGATGGACATGTTAATCAAACTGATAGATAACTGAGGGAGTTCTTTTATGCTCTCAGCCTGAGAGTCTCAAACAGGGTAACATTTCTTTGATCAGTTGATCTGTAACATCAGGTTTAAACACTGAAAATGATCCAGAAGACGCTGATAAATTAATACATAAATATGGTCCAGCAGTGGGACCTGCAGTGGCTGCCTGACAGGCCGCCGGGAGCAGACGGGCGCTCAGGGGGAATCCCTCTGAGTCTCTGTGTTTCTGGAGGACAAGTCCCTCTAGACGCATTTAGGGTTATTACAGACAATCAGTGTTAATAGGCGGTGTGGATCTCTCAGGTGAGAGGCTCATTCAATTGACAGCCTCCCAAGCGGGAGCACACCTGCTCATTACTGAATCACTGCGCAAACACACCGGGCGGATTTATAAAGGCTGCTGTGTGAGGCGCCTCACTCCCCTACACAACGGCAAGTCAGGAGAGCTGCAGGGTTCAGCAGGCTACAGTCGATACTCTGACACATTTTACAGCAGTTACAATAACATTTTAAAACCAATCTTGAGACAAAACACCTGGATAGTGAAAACCAGACCGTGATGAAAATTTGCAACTTTTTAAGGTCTTAATTTAAAAAAAAAAAATGGAATTAGGTTTATGGCTGCAGCTAATAAACAACTGTTTGCACTATCACTTCATCTACAGATTATTCCTTTGGTTGATAAAATCTCCATAGTCGTGAAAAATGTGGCTAACAATTTTCCAGAGTATAGGTTTACATATCAACAGTCCAAAACCAAACCATTTTCAGTTTAACATGACAAATGACTTAAAAAACCAGCAAATATTCAGATTTAAGGCTCTGAAAACTGAGAATTTGGGGTATTTTTTATCAAAAATAAATAAATAAATAAATTGATTGATTATCAAAATTGCTTTTGGTTAATTATTTGGTCAATTAATTGTTTCAGCTCTGATTAAGTGAAATCAAAAAAATAAATAAATAAATACTGAATGTCATGCAGCTGCCCCAGAGACACTGGGTTAAACACCATTTTTTAGGTCTTTTTTGAAAAACCAGTTTGTAAAATGACATAAATGTGCCATAAGTTTTGCTTCGGCTGTTGGTCCATTCATTACAAACTGCAAGACTTTGGATGAAGAGCACTTTGATCGACCTGCGGGTGACGTTCGACTAAAAGTGGCAGTTAAGATAAAATCAGAGTTGCAGTTGATAGAAGAATTAAAACAAACTGCTATAGAAGTCAGAGAGAGACGATGTATGTCAAAGAAACAAAGTGCAACTTACCGAAGGAAACTCAAAGTCCTTCTGGTTTACTTGGTTCAGGACATAGTCGATTCGGGACTGGTTTGCAGGACAGGCTAACTGGCAGGGCGGTGTGAGTGTATTCATGGCGGCCACAATCGTCTGTGCAGCGAAGACAGAAAATTTCATAAAAACAGTTACTTTGAAAGCACATCAACGCTGAGACACATACAATGCAACAGGGTGAACAATCAACCATTTCACATCTACACTACATGAGGAGCCTCATTCCAGTGTTATGTGATCACTGTTAAGGAAAAAGTTAACTATTCGGTATTTTAAAACCACTCTCCAAGTCGTTGTCAGTTGTTAAGCAAAAGCTCTGACTTAAATGCTCAGAATTTTTATGGATAATTAATGAATTTTCACAGGACACTATTACAGGCACAAACAAACTTTAGGAGCATACAGTTTGTATTGTGGTCAATAATTTTTTCTTTTCTCTTGATCTTCCATCTTATCATTCTCTTACAGTGGGGGAAATTACCAAATCTATTTATTATTGCTCCTATCATGGTAAGAAAAGTGCTGGACAGAGTAAAATGATCATTTACAATGGGTCATATTTCTTACCTCTATCGCTTCTTTAATGTTGTTTTTAATATCATGAATTTTCTGTTTTTTCTCCCTGTGAAGAACAAAGACAAGCTCGTGTTATTTTTTATTTTTTTTTACACAAAAGCATTAATTAAAAGAATTAAGCATTATGGACCTGAACCATGAAGGTTAACCATGAATAAAGTTAATCACTCTGCTGACTCCAAAGGGAACAGGAAAAAAAAAAAAACTTCTCCTAAACTAGGCAGAAATATACCTGCTGTGAATATAAATATGGATAATGCAGCTGTGCAGGACTTTCTTTCCTAAAATACAAAATAAAAAACAACCAATGATTTTAAAATAATGATCAAGAAATGTTTTGTTTCTTCTGTTTTTGTGCCAATCGGTTGAGCAGGAATGTGCTGTGTAACAAACTCCCCCAGCATCTCTCCGTCAGCCTGGAGGTAAATTATACTGTGCTCCAGATGCACAGACACCTTCATTTTGCTGACCAGGTGCAAGTCCTGAAATTTGTGCTCTTGCTGATACCATATGAGAGCAGCAGCAGAACTCGTCTTAATTTTGGCAAAAATAGTCATCAAACAGAAAACAGCAGAGCAGTGTTTACCTATGAGCACAAAGCAGAATCCAAAGTGTTAGCCAATAGAGTGATAGGCTCCATATTTTGTCCATTTATTGTTGTAAAGACAAACTGAATTTCAGCATCACCACACAGCACGGCGCTCAGATTATGCAACCTGTGGGCTCCACTGATACCAGGAGTGAAGGTCTAACGTCACTCAGGTCTTTCAGAAACCAGGGCTGCCAGTGTACGTGTTAAATTCTTTCAAATGTCCTGACAAGAGACAAGTTGACTATTGAAACTCAGATTTGATAGTGAAATTCCCCCAAATTAAACAACCTCAGAGCTGTTTACACAATCAGGAACCTGGACGGTGTGATTTCTTCATCTGAAACATCTATTTCAGAGCAACAGGCTACAAAGCATAAAATCCCCATGTGTGTGCACAGATGTGTATTTTGTTCACGTCACAGCAGCAGCGCAACTCCTGAAATAAAGTCTGTCATGTGTTCGGCAGCAGGATTTCAAATTAAAAGCCCAGATGAGTATCTTTTGATAATGACTGTGTTCTGTCCAAAGTGACTTTGCTGAAAAAGTGACACTATCAGCATCACAGCATGCTGCTGTAATCGAAACCAAACCCTGACTAAGGATATTGCAGAGGGCAACACCACAAGTTTCAGCTTGGAAATGCTATTTAGATTACCTAAAAGGGCAAATCTCTCTGTGTTAGTGAACATCTTTCACTGTCTGTTTGTGTTTGGTTATACTGACAAAGTGAAATATCGCCATATTTTTCACCTCAATTTCATTTATGTGACAACATATTAGACGTGACCACTGGCGCTTCCAGAAGATAATCAGACATTGAAAGAATCATCATTAAATGTGTGGAAGGAAGTCTTGTAGATTGTTTCAATTCAAGACATCCAAATTGTCGCCCACATTTCCAACTTTTCAGCGGTTTTAAACAGGTCTGGTCAGAGAATATATATAATAATCATTTGTTGATCAACAGAATATTAAATGGCAACAATCTTAATAAGTATTTATATGTTGGAGACATTTAAACAAAAATGCCCCAAATAATCTACAGTTTCAGCTTCTTAAATGTGAATAATTTGCTATTTTTCTTTGTCTTCTATGATAGTAAATTGAATCACTTTGGGTTTTGGACTGTTGGTGAGACAAAACAAGAATATCTGATGAACTATGACATTTTTCCCCATTTTCTCGCAGGTGGAGCTGCAAAGATCATCAATTAATGGATGGGATAGAAAAAACTATTTTGATACTTGATCAATCATTCAAACGACCGCAGTACAACCAAAGACAGAAAGACTACATTCCTCACACTAGGACCCCCTCTTTCAAAAAAAAAAAAAACCCCAAAAAAATCAAACAAAAATAAAACAAAACAGAACACCCACTTGCCAGAACAAATCTCTTCTCACCTCAACTCTCAACTCCCTCCTCTTATCTATCTCATATATTACTGCATCACTCCTTATCATCTCCCCCCGTCCTCATCCTCCCAGCACCTTGCACAGCCGGGCACCGACCTGCACCCGGAGGGGAAACCCAGCAAGGTTAAAAACCCCCCGGCCCAAAGAGAGCAACAAACCCTGAAGGCTAAACCCGACCGTGGAGTCACAGCCGAATGTGGATTTGTCATTACACCAGAGTGTCTGCGTCCGTGAGGAGCGTCTGTTCAACATGACCCAAAAATAAGCACCTGATAACGCACTCCTCCTCCTGATCCTACTCCAAAACCCCTTTCTAGGAAACAGATGATTAAGAATAGAAAAATGGGACTTTTGTTTCCATCGCACCAACATGGTGGAATTGAGTTTTAGGAAATTCATAAGACAGGATGTCCTAAAAACACCCAGGGCAATGTTTCCATGAAAACCAGAAACAGATAACGCTTTCTTCTTGCGTCACGCAACTTTGACTATTTACTCCAAAACACTACAAAAATCTGCCCAAAACATTTGACTTCATTTTCTTCATTTGGCCATATCGTATAGTTTCTTAAAACAATGATAAGTGTCCATTTCCCCCGTGCAAACGGAAAAAGTAAATATACTAACAAAGCAAGTAATACATCCTCATGTCTCTAAATTCATTTATTCTCCTACTAATAACCAGAACGATTATATATATATATATATATATATATATATATATCAGTGTCATATTACAAAAACAAAGACACATTTCTCTTCTTCCTGACTGAGGAGGACAGCTGTTAATTGACTACACTGGCCAAACTGTCCCAAGACACAAGAATACATATTTCAGAACAAAAAAATAATCAAATTCTGCTTTGTTGTACGAATAAAAACTAAAAGCACCTTCAAAGCTGCTTTATCATCAAAGATAATGTGATGCTTTAAGAGAAGTGCTTTACTGGCAAAAGCAATTTGTATTGTCACAAAAAACAATGGTTCATCACAAGTTCATCATATCCCTTGTTTTGTCCATTCAACAGTCCAAAAAGAAATTGAATTTACTAAGATATCAACTGAATAGTAACTGCTTCTATGTGAGAGGCTGAAACCACAGAATATTGAGATTTTACATTCAATATGACTGAAATGATTCATCGTTTATCAGAATATTCGCAGATTAAGTTTCTTTTATCAGCAACTATTTATTTTAACCAACAAATTCAGATCTATTACGCGATGTAGCTTCGATAATGATTTAATTGGTTTGGCATAAGGGCAAATTTATGTAGTTTCAAGAATAAATGTACAAGTTATACCTGCTAAAATACTATCTGAGTCGGATTGTTTTTTTCTGTGTTTGTCTCCTAAAAGCCATGTTTGTTCACTGATGTCCTGATGACTTCATTCACGACCACAATACAATAAACTTCCTCATCAACTTATTTTACTCAGGGAAGTGTAGAGGGAGCGCCTCTACCTGCTTGGCATCAGCATCGCTACAGGTCTCTTCTTATCATGTGGATTTTCTGAAAGGACCAATTGTCCTCCCCAAATACCGTCACCACATTATCAAGGATGTAACAAATATTTTCATACCGGCTCCTGTCAAAACCACCACAACCGTGTGCGTTTGTTAAGCGAACTGAATGTGCTGTGGGTGCGAGACGGAGGTAAACCAACACTTACTCTGCGTTGAAGCCATTAACATGCAATATTCGCATCTGTTTGACTATCGTGCTTTTCCCGGATTCACCGGCCCCTGAAAGCAGAAAGAGGACACAGAGATGTTTATAATCATACAAAACGTCTTTAAAAAAAAAAAAAAAAAAAAAAAAAAAGGCACAGAATGAAATATCCAAGATGGGGATCCATCTGAACATGGTGGAGGATGGTTTAAAACGTGTCACTGAACACTGGATCCCTGGAGGAAAAGGGCATTTTGGTGGCTTGGTTGGAAGATCAGGAAAGTAGAAGATGAAGTGGAAGAGCTTCAAACTTGACGCCAAAGATTTTATCCACAAGCGATTTGAATGTCAGGGCCTTGTTTCTCGATACAGAGGTCCTGTCCGACACAGCACCCACAGTGTCCCACGCCTAAACCCCTCGGTCCCCCACACAAAGACAATACTGCTAGGGCCGAGCAAGACGGTGAGACCTCAAAAGAGCCAATCAAAGAGGCTTGCCTGTTCTTCTCAGTGGTGGAACGTAACCATGTATATTTACTTAAGTACTGTATCAAAGTAGGATTTTAAGAAACTTTCCCTAAGAGCTTCCATTTTATGCTACTTTATACTTCTACTCCTCTACATTTAAAAGGGAAATACTGTTCTTTTTACTTCACTACATTTATTTGACTTATAAGTTACAAGTTGCATTGTTACAGATTAAAAGTCGTGGTGCCTAACCTTTTTGGCTTATGATTGCTAATAAAAAAAAAAAAGCACTGTCTAGTTTCAGTTGTCTGTGAGTAGTCTGCAGTTCCAACAAAGTGACATTTCCCCTCTGAACTTCTCAGACGGTTTCATTGGAAGAACTGTTTGCAATTCAAAGAGGTGAAATCATCCATTATCTAACACAAACACAAAAGAAATGTACAAAAAACAAAATACAAATTTGCGAATCAGAACAGTTTTTTTTCTTCTCTCCAACTCCAAGAATCATCTCATGCAGATTTATCTTATGCTGTATATATGTACTACATATTATAATTGGCCACAACAGTGATATGCTACTATTGCACTGTAATATTTTGAAGTGCATTTTGCTGATAATAACCTCTGTACTTAAGGTACAAATCTGAATGCACACTTGTAACAAGAGTATTTTTACATTGGTAAAATTTATTGGTACTTTGACTTCAATCCTGACAGATCTGAAGAACTGTCAGCGTTAGTGGTGAGGAGAAGGAGAATCGGACGAGCTGGCAGATGACATCAGCTATGAATATTGTCTTTAGTGTTTGTTTGTTTGTTTTGAGCAGAAATGAGATGTCATCCAGTCCTAAATGTGTCCTTGCAAACTGAAAATGAAAGAAGCCAGGCCATACAATCCACTCACCCAAACACTAGGCGCTAGCTAGGCTACAGGCCTGCTATTTAGAGTCGAAACGAGAGTGTGCAAATCTAGGATCAATTTCAGATTAGAACGAACGGGACAGTCATTCAAGTGAAGCTAGTAATCCTAATAGTAATCCTAATTTGCTCTCTGTAGGCTTAGCAGGATGCTAGCCCTGGCCTTAGGTTCATACACTGAAGCCTGACATGGAGGCCTAGATGATGAAGCTACAAATAGCATCTGAATTTAAAAAGCTGAGTTTTCAAGAACTGATTAGAGAACACACATTTCCAGAGTGGTCAGTGTGGAGAGGATTATGCGATGGTAAATCTGAAAAACAGCATCAAACATGGAAGTCTATAGGCCTGAATAACTCAAGGTGAAGGCATCCGACATCTAAACTGCACCCGCAAACACAACACATCCAGCATTTTGCAGTTTACATGCGTGGAGTAAAGAAACATTGCCTGTTGGTGGCCTCCCAGCCTCTGCATGGTTCCTGAGCGGCTGTCTGTCTGTCCGTCCACCGTCTCTCACATGTTCTGTAATCATGCTCCATTGTAACCCATGACTACAGGAGACGGGCCTGATTTTCAGCTGTCTTGTGTCAAGACGCTGCAAACCAGTGCTGTAGTGACTTCATGTCATTGCATCATTTGTTGATGCTTCACTGTTAAAGGCTGAGGAAGTTGTCGTAAAGCATTTTTTTTTTTTTTTTTTTCCATGAGAACAATCTGAAACAATGGCTATTATATGTGTATAAACAGGTGAAAATAAATACACTTGTATGGTTTTGTGGGTGCAACTATTCAGCACAAAATGGACATTCAGGCCTAAAATGAACACACACACACACACAGATATTAATGATAAATCTCACAAGACCTACCTAATAGTAGTAGCCGGTGAGTCGCCCGGTATATCTGTTTGTCTTTTTGGAGCTGCTTCTCTATCTTTTTGTTGGCTTCCCTCTGTGCCTTCTCCTCATTTCGTTGGTCTTCGGTCTTACTATTGCCAAGACAGCCCATCTTCCCAAAAACCCAGTGTTAGGTTCAGGGGGAGGCAGGGTAGTTGCTTGGGTTGGGTGGGCAGGTGGGTGCAGGGGGAGAAAGGAAGGAGGGAGGGTGTTGATCAGAAGAAAATCAGTGGATCCTAAATTCCTAGACTGGCCCAGCAGAGGAACACCTGGCTCAAAATGGGTGACATTTATGTTGCCAGATGCAGATGAAACAGATGTTAACCTGTTAAGTAGTAGACGGCGGGCCCCACCAGGCTTTGGCACAATATGTATGGATGGATGTGGCTCTTCACCGGGAATTAATCGACAAGAGATCAGTCAGAAAGCAGCAGAGCAACGATGCCGCCCTCTCAGACGCTTGATTCCTGTGTTTTTCACTGTAAATCCGCAATGAAGTCATCAACATTGATATGAGAGTGGATATGAAATTTCCAGTCTGGCAATGCACATGAATGGACGTCGTTGGTCCTGTTTCCCTGAAGGTGTTTGAAATTGAAACGCTAGTTTTTTTGTTTTTTTTTTTAATATATGTATAGATTTTCACGCTATTATGTTTAATTTCCTCCTCCGGAGCCCATCTTCGGCAGATATCTCACACTGCCATTCAATTCATTTCCACTCACAACCAAAGCCCTATCTTTTTCTCGACCTTCTTTTCCCCCCTTTAAATATATATATATATATATATATATATATATATTTTTTTTTTTTTTTTTTTTTTTTTTTTGGTTATTATTTTTAGGGCTTGTTTGCAATCAGTTTCCCACCTAACCAAAGCACATCAGAGGGCGGGTGAAAAAAAATTAAAAAAGAAATATTTCCTCTTAAAATGACGGCATGTGAATCATCAGGCTACACCGGGCTTCTTTCTCTATCGCAAATCCGTCACATTATACACAGTTTTTTTTTTTTTTTTTTTTGGAGGGTGGTGGTGTGTGTGGGGGGGGGGGCGGTGGGTTGGTAGCAACCTTATCAATAATATCCTGTTTTTAGACGATGTCAAAATAATTTCATCTCCCCGTCAACAGATGCTGGTGCTCGCCTTTTCGGAGGGTTTGACCAGACCCCCCCAAAAAAAAGGCCCCTTCTCCGTCCTTTTTCTCTCCGTAACGTTAATTTGTATTTCTCCTCACATCGGAAAGCTTCTCCGGGCGAGCAAAGGCGGTTTTTGGCAGCTGGATGTCCTTGAATATAACGCAATATCCAGGCGATATTCGTGGAAATCCTCCGTTATTTTCCCGTTTGGCGCAGGTACAGCCCGCTGTCAAGTCTCTCAGTTTTTTGTATTCCCTTTGAATCCGTATGGTAGATTATGGTTACATGTGCATGATACATGAACATACCGCGGTGTTTTCAGTCACTGATCCAGCGGCGAGACGCTCATCTTTACCGCCGACAGGCCGCGTCTGCTCCGATCAACCAGTCGGGGAGATGAGAAACGTTTCTTTGCAGAATTACTCTGAATTATTTTTGCCCCCGTTTTTCTCTGAGGATTGTACATTGAGATAGATAGCGTTGAAGAGGTGGGGTGGGGCAAACGGCTCTCACGGAACCCTGGGAACGAAGAACGGTGGTCAAGTTTTCCGGGACGACAAACTCATCTTCCGATTGCAACTTTCACAATAAAAGCACATTCGAAGCTTCGTGGCTTGCAACTGGCTAAAGCTAATGCAGTCTGTACCACGTTCTGGTGATGCACCATTAATAAATGTTGTATTAGCTATTCAGCTTTAATAATAGTTAATAAATAATTTATTACTGCTTTACAGATCAGTTAGATCAGTATGGATGGATTTTTGTACAGGCCTACAAGGCACAGGCCTGGAGGCCCATGAGGTCAGGGCACCCCTGAGCCAGAGCCTCTATATGAAGTGAGTGTATATGTAGGAATATTTCTTGTCTGAAAATCACGGAGCTCAGTTAAGAGATACAAAAGACCACAAAAAATGCATAATGACCACAGAGATGCAAAATGACCATTAATACATGCAAAACTACCATAAAGAGATGCAAAACTATCACAAAACTAGAATGATTTACAAAATGACAGCAGAGTCACAAAATGACCATAAAGAGACACAACAAATGACACGAGAGTGGTGAAAGAAATGACCCAATCCTTTATTCAAGTAAAAGTAATACAACAATATAAGAATAAACCCTTACAAGCTAGCCTTGCATTCAAAATCCAATTTTAGTAAAAGTGCACAAGTATTACCAGCTTAATGTATGTAAAATGTCAGAATTAAAAGGCCTTGTGCTGCAGACAAAATGCTTCCTGTGAGTGTAATATTATAATTATACGACCTCATTATTTAGATTGTTACAGTTACATCAATGTGTAAGCAGCATTTTATTTTTGCAGCTGATCAAATTAAAAGCTAGTTTAAGTTATTTATAATTAGTTTGGTAAGTCCTGTGGTTCCCACCATATGTGTTTGACCTCTTTAGGCCTTGAACAGTTATTTTGATTAAACTATCTGATAAGTAATGAGGCAAAATGTCTCTTCGGTTGAACTGCTGACAACTCAGACATCTCAAATGTGACAGGGAATAAGGAGAGAGGTTTTTGTTTGAGTTTCTTAAATAGTGAAAATCTTACAAAAGGTAAATTGTAACTTCAGCAAAACGTAGCAGAGAGTACAATATTTCCCTCTGGAATGTACTGAAGTTGAAAGTAGCATCTCTACACCTCCTGAAAAGTACAAAATAGGCTAATATTTAGATGTGTGACATCCATAAATTTTATAAAATTTCACAAATATTTCTTGTTGCAAATGATATTAATTAATTACTGTTTGAGATTAATTACAACTAGGCATGTATAATTTAACAAAAACTTTACAGCCACTTAATGTTACAATACAATACCTATCCACTATAAAGAGAACAAAGTCATCAAATAAATGACTCATACAATTATTATTTTTCAAGAAACTTTATGTTTTGTTTATTTTTACAACTAACTTACTCCAAAGTTGCACACTGTAAAGCAAGGCTGCAGATTTGTTAACATTAAATTATTATGATTCATATTTTTGCCGAATGTAACATACATGAATCATTAAAACGATTGAGCAAGCAGAGAAATGTGATGCTTTTAGTTTGAAGTTAAGATTATAGTCCTTCCGGTTCTCTCCTTGTTGTCGCTTGACGCAGGGTCGGATCACATGATTGCCCGGAGCGTCATGAAGCAGAGGTACAGAAAGGGAGAAGCGCCCTCTTTGAAGCAAAATGATTATTAACCTATCCACCCCAAAGACATTCAATCAATAACACTGAAAACCTAAAAACTAAATTATAAAAAAATATTCATACACAAGAGCAATAACAGTAAATGCTTTCATATACATTTACTAGCAATAATATCAATGCTAAAACAAATGTAGGTGGGTTCAGGATATTTAAATGTATAAATAGTTTACTGTGTGTGTGTGTGTGTTGATAGCCAAATACAACAAATGTTTTTGTTTTTGTTGTTTTTTATTGTGGAATGTCTGTTTAATAATAAGCTGAGGTCTTGATTGGTGAAATGTCACAGCTATGGTCACGGCATCACTTTTAAAACTGCCTCACTCACCACTCCTCATGGTCAGCTAGTCTTCAGCCTGTTACCCACAAGCCAGCTTCCTAGTCAGTTAGCATCGGGCCTGCTAACTCCCAGCCTGTTTCCCAACCTTCCTCCCAGTTTGCATCCAGGCCTGGTAGCATTAAGCCTTCCTCCCAGTCGGCTAGCCAGCATGCTAGCCTCCAGTCCTCATCCCAGTTGGCTAGCCTCTACCATGCTAGCCAACGGCATTCTAGCCTCCAGACTGCATCAAGGCCTGACCCTCAGCTGTCTCCTCTCTGCCTAACTCACCTAGCCTTTCCTGGGAGGTATCTTTGGGTCAGAGCACCAGGAAAGAAACAAAGGTCATAGAGGCGTCCATTTCCCCCTAACAGCCACAGTACCAGGTTTCCAGTAGTCAGCCCAAGCCTCAGCTCCATGGTTCCTACTGTCATCCCAAGCCTCAGTCCCGGGTTCCCAAGCTGCCCAGTGATCCCGAGCCTCAGCTGCACAGTGACCATGGGCCTTCACTGCCAAGCAACACAATCCACACTCAGCCAGGCGCCCTGCCAGACTCTGAGTTGGCCTTTCCCACCAACACTCTGTCTGGTTCTGAGTTGACCGCCTGGCCGATGCCTCACCTATTCCTCAGTTCATTCCTGGGTCAACTGCCCCGGCTGACACCTCCCTTGTTCTAGCATATGGGTGCCAGTCGTCATCTCATCTGTTCCTGGGTCGATTGCCCTGCCTGACACCTCACCTGTTGCAGTGTCAGGGGTCCCAGTCTACATCACATCTGCTCTTGAGTCAACAGCCCAGTTGACATCTCATTGACAGCTCCCCTGAGTCGACTGCTCTGGTTGACGCCTCACCTGGTTCCAGTCGACGCCACGTCTGTTTTTGAGTTGGCAGCCACGACACTTTACCTTACCACCTTGTGGTATTTGTGTTTTTACTTTAATAATGGGTCTGAGAACATCAACCACCACTATTGTCAACAGGTGTCAACCCGACTGAATATCTATGGTGGATTTTGAACCGACATGACAGCACTCAACATCACCCTCATCAAAACACCAAATGAGGGAATATCTTTTGGGAGACTGGTGTTCATCTCTCCAACACATCCAGACACTTGTGGAATTACCAGTATGCCAAGCAGCACTGACACTGTTCTGGAGGTTTGTGGTGGACCAACACTTTACTAACAGACCTTTTACATGCCTCTTTTGGTGTTATTGATCCTAATATAGATAGCATGTAGATTAATTTTACTCAACTAGAAGCAGGAACCAGCTTAATGATGGTTAAAATCCCTTTATAAATCCTTTAATCAGATGAGACCAAAAAAGACCTTACATATAACTGTGTTGCCTTAACAGTATCTTTGGTTGGATAGAGAGAAGCCTTGAAATAGCCTAATCTCTTTCAGTGTCACAAATCTTAGGCTTTATGTATAATGCACATAATTTTAACAACATTTGGGTTTAATTCACTGAAGAGTTTCCATGAACTCAGGACAGCATCATTGAAATTGATAGATGCTGTTAAAGAAACATTTAGAATAAAATCCAGATGTCCTGTCAGTTTAACTCACCTAATGGTGATCTGAATAGTTTTTTTCCTAAACTTGTAATGGCACTTTGTCTCTTCCTCCTTTAGCTCTAACATGCAAGCATGCAAACTGTGTGCATCACAAATCATACACCCGTAGACACACATACTGTACACACACACACACACACACACCTCCCTCCACAAATACGTCAAAAGACAAGGGAAAGAGGCTCAGGGCAAAACACATAAAGGTCATCAATGACAACTAAATGCTACTGTGGCTCTCTAATGAACCCCAGCAGACAACTGAATAAGTAAAAGAAGAAATGACTTGTGGATAAATTCCCACACATTTCCACTTGTTGATATGTGAACAGAAGTGCAACAGTTTGTAAACAATTAAAGAGGTTGGTAAAATAAAAATACATCTACTAACCACAGCAACATATGACAAGCATTTGACTACATGCAGCATTCCTGTCTGTATGAGTAAGAGAGAGAGCTTTCAGTATCCTTTTTTATATCATCACGCATTTATCACTGAATGGGCCTGTGCATCTGTTTGAAGAGAAATAGTATTTCTTGTTCAAAAGTCAATCAAGCAAAGAGACACAACGCGACCATGAAGATCTAAGGGTTTTTGTAATTCTGAACCCCCAAAGAAGAACAGACACCAGAAGTTGAAGGTGGCGGCTGCGGCGGGTGGGGGGACTTTGCCTGGGATAATAATGGGGGGAAGAAATCAGGATCGGTTGTTGGGAAAGGGATTGGGCTGTGGCTGGCTGGCTGGCTGGCTGGCTGCAGGCAGTGAAGAGGGGAGAGGATCCCTTGAAGGATGATGCAATTTCGGGAGCGGAGAAGTCAGGCAAAGAGCCACAGGTGACTGAAGGCCAGATAAGTTGGTGAGGTGAGCACAGTGATCACAAGACTCAACAGATGGATGAGCACAAAACTGGACTGGCAGAGCTGGATGTGGAAAACAACACAGAGACAGACCTACTAAACCACTGTGGGTGACAGAACGATCTGACGAAGAATGATGAGTTGGACTGGTCATTTTATACTGCAGCAGGTGGTGGCGTTGATGGCTAGATGAGGATCAGGTGTGGAAGAGACTGGTGGGAACAGGAAACTTAGGAGGCCACGCCCAGCTGCACAGAACACAGGCACAGAAAACGGACTGGGGACAAGCAAACACATGGGGGAAGGGAACATGAGAGAGAGAACACAAGGAAAACAGGGCCTACAGGATCTAATCCTAACAAAAAACTATAATAAAGAGGCACAAAATGATAGAAAATAACCATAAACAGACCAAAAAATGACAGTAACAAAAAGAGACCCTACTCCTACCAAGAGACACAGAAAAACTGCAAAGAGACAGAGAATGACACAAAGAGATTCAAAACTACAACAAAGCAGCAAAAAATGGCTACAGAAAAACACAGAATAACTATAATCAGACAAAAAAAAATACAAAATGACCAAAAAGCGATGCTGAACTAGGAGACACAAAATGACATGAAAGTGTTGTTTGTAGTTTTTTGTGTCTCTTTCAGTCTAGGGGTCTTGCTTCTTTTGCAAGAGGGTTGGGTGGTCTTGTACATGCCTTTACCCAGAAGCCTGCTGTCTCATGATCCATGCATAATAATCATAGTGCCCTTAGTATTTGATTACTTTGTACAGTAGTTCAGTGTCAGGTTTAACTGGTGGCTTTGTGAACTTTAAATAATTACATACATTATGCTGTTCACACCCACAGAGGAGGAAAATATAGACGAAAAACTCATACAGGCAATTTACCCTGGACTTATTTATCCCCATTCTGTATGTCCACCCAAAAACACTGTCATAAAAACAAATCATATTTGCATACTTTCATGTACCTGCCATCAGATCAACAGATAAACTGCCAGGGAAATTTAACAGGATTTGCATGGTGAGAAACACATTC
The DNA here is from genome assembly GCF_046630095.1 of Trachinotus anak. Classification (NCBI taxonomy): domain Eukaryota; kingdom Metazoa; phylum Chordata; class Actinopteri; order Carangiformes; family Carangidae; genus Trachinotus; species Trachinotus anak. Next base: position 21,201,638 of record NW_027273864.1, on the reverse strand, counting down.
TCAACCCATTCTGTTAAAATGTACATATGAAATCATTTACATAGATATTCTAGAGTTCAATTCTATCCTGTAATGCCTGTGTTAGTCCTCTAGATGGTAGTATCTCTCATACATAATCTCTGAACAATTGTCCATTTTATGCTATTATTCTTATACATACAGTCAGCAGCTAAAATGGAAATAGGGATTATTTTGCATTACTGTGGGGCCTTGAGAGAGCTAAAATAGAATATGCCATGCTATCTAAGTCCTATATTATACACATTTTTGAACGATTTTATTTTGAAGTTCTGCAATTTTATCATTTTAAAGTCTTTTGTCTGTTTCCTGTCAGGCATGGGAACAACTTGCTTGAAATGTCTGTGTGTTAGTGTGTAAGCCGGTTATCATATCACTGTAGTTAATACAATGCGTGTTACCTGGTGCCCACCAGAGAAGCACACATTTTGCAACCTTTCCTTCCTGTTTTTGCTCAGTCGTATAGTCGAACAGCTCACAGATGTGTTTTAGGGATAAAGACAACATAACATGTTTTTATTGTGTATCACTGCACCAACAGTTTTCCTCTGAAATAGTTGGTAATTCAAACTGTATATTTTATTTAGATGACTCCTTTCACATGGTAGTTTAACATTTTCACTTGAGTAATTGCAATATAACCTTTGAGATGACTTTTTCAATTTTAAACTATGGTTTTGTAGAGGTAAAAATACTTTTTCTATGAATTTTTACATAATATAATATACACATACAATGATACATATAAAGTATAACAGAACACAATACAGCACTATACAATATAGTGGACCAAACTTAATTAACCTCAAGTACACCCCTCTATAGTATAAAAGCGAGGCAAATTCCAGCATATAAAAAATCATTTATACTTATTATTATACTATTATTCTACCTGATATAGCATATTATGGGTCCTTCATAGACAGTCCTTCATAACAGCTGGGGTGACTCCCTGATGACATCATTTCTGGCACTGTATAAAAGACTGGTTTTGAGACTGTATCCTATCAGAGACCCCGAGCTGCTCTTTGTACTGTAGCCCGACCATCATGCGTGAAATTGTACATCTGCAAATTGGACAATGTGGCAACCAGATCGGCTCAAAGGTAACAGAATAAAACTACTTTTCCACTGTTAAAGTTATAATATGAGTTAGGCCTGACTTTGTTGAATGTGAAATGTTGAGAATCTGATATGTTCTGTCTATGTCCATGGCCCACATCAAAATTTACAATGTTATTTTAAGAAGAATGTTAATGACACATCTATTATAATATAAACCACTATTATCTTATCTTCTGGATGATTATTGGTGCTGTTTATAAGAAAATGAACTTTGTTTTGTCACTCTGGCTGACATAAAATGAGGACTTAAATGTTTAAGTTAAACATTCAATTTAAGTGACACCAACTTGAGAGAAAAAATCACATATAATTACATTTTTCTTTTTAATATGATGCATATTTTGACATGCACTGGTCCTTTGCATGTCGCCAGTTGTGAGTGATACTGGGTGTATCCTGTCAAGTAAACGTAAAGATAAGGGCCAAAGCTAGACTGTCATGGGTGGGACCTTTTTTATCATGGCTACCACAAAACAAGAGAGAGGAACTACAAGATAATTCAGCTAAAGCACCAAGTAGTCTAATGATATTGTGCCACTCTGAGAATTAAAGGCAATGAAATATCATTCATTTAACTTTTAATATTATATATATATGATTTTGTGTGTCTGCAAAGGATTAAAGAAGATGATATAAGATAGAATGCATTTTAACATGTACCCAACTGGAAAAGACTCAGTGTAGGAATATATTTACCAGTCACACATTGAATGGAGAATTAAAGTTAGAGGATACTTTCACACAACAGCATACAAATCTCAACAGATCCATAGATTAAAAAGTAAAAGGCAAAAGGTGTAAAACAGCGGAAGATAGACCTCAGATCTCAACTTTGTCTGTGTATTTATGTTCTTGTTTGAAACACTAGACAGAGTAGGAGAATGTTTCATCATCTAAACTTCAAACGTTTTTATTTGTAACATGTTTCAGAAAACACAATAAGTTGCATCATTATTATCATCACAGTGATAATATTCTTCTGTGACTTTGTCTTTCTAGTTTTGGGAAGTGATCAGTGATGAACATGGGATCAATGCAACAGGCCAATATGAGGGAGACAGCAACCTCCAGCTGGAGAGGATCAATGTCTACTTCAATGAGGCACATGGTAAAGGAGAGGATATATTGACTGCAATATGCTCATTTTGTAGCTAATGATTTCTAATTACTTTCGTTTGATGAGCTGTTCACAAATAACTCATAATTCAGATGGTATTTTTTGTTATTCTTGAAATTGAACAGTGACAAACATATAACAAAAGTCTAATTTCTGCAATATTGGTAATAATCTCCACGGTTTCCATGGTTTCCCCAGGTGGAAAATATGTGCCCAGAGCCCTGCTGGTTGACCTGGAGCCCGGCACCATGGACAGTGTAAGAGGGAGCCGCATTGGGGCCCTTTTTAGGCCGGACAATTTCATCCATGGTGAGACAAATAACAAAATAGTTGTACTCGAGGGAATTCCTCCTGAGACCCTTTTGCCGTCACGTGGTAAAATCAGATGATTTTAATGACTGTTTTGGCAAAGGAAACATACAACTAATTACACTCGTGGTACTGTCTTATTTGGTGCTCCTGGATACCCAGGCCTCCTAAATGGCAAATCCTGCATTTGAATTGCATCATGTCTTTGTTTGGTGAAAATTAAGTATTTATAAAAGTAGAATTAATTCTTGTTTCAGAAATCTGAGAGTGAAATATATTTAAACATGTAGAACAAAAACATTGCCTAAATTGGAGTTTCAAAGATTTAACCAAGAAAAGTTTACATTTTATGTCCATTATTGCAATAGATAATGTTTGTTTCCCTCAATTTATTCTGTTGACAAGTGACAGAATTAGATGAAGCTAGACACTTTTATCTTGGTGGTACAGGGAACTCTGGAGCTGGGAATAACTGGGCGAAGGGCCACTACACAGAGGGAGCAGAGCTGGTGGAGCAGGTGATTGACAGAGTGAGGAACGAGAGTGAGAGCTGTGATTGTCTGCAGGGCTTCCAGCTGGTTCACTCACTGGGGGGTGGCACTGGCTCCGGCATGGGAACCCTCATCATCAACAAGATCCGAGAGGAATACCCCGACCGCATCATGAATAGCTTCAGTGTCATGCCCTCTCCTAAAGTCTCTGATACGGTGGTGGAGCCCTACAACGCCACCCTGTCGGTCCACCAACTCCTGGAGAACACAGACGAGACCTTCTGCATCGACAATGAGGCCCTCTACGACATCTGTTTCCGTACGCTGAAACTGACCACACCGACTTACGGGGACCTCAACCACTTGGTTTCCTTGACGATGAGTGGGGTCACGACCTCCCTGAGATTCCCCGGACAGCTCAACGCAGACCTGAGGAAGCTGGCTGTCAACATGGTGCCCTTCCCTCGCCTCCACTTCTTCATGCCAGGCTTTGCTCCCCTGACGGCCCGCGGCAGCCAACAGTATAGAGCCCTCACGGTGCCTGAGCTCACCCAGCAGATGTTTGATGCCCGCAACATGATGACAGCGTGCGACCCAAGGCGAGGGCGCTACCTCACGGTTGCAGGTGTCTTCCGTGGCAGGATGTCCACCAAAGAGGTAGATGAACAAATGCTTGCAATCCAGCAGAAAAACAGCAACTACTTTGTGGACTGGATCCCACATAATGTCAAGGTTGCCGTATGTGACATCCCACCACGAGGCCTCAGAATGGCATCCACCTTCATCGGCAATAACACGGCCATTCAGGAGATATTCCGCCGTGTGGGTGAGCAGTTCTCCTTGATGTTCAGACGGAAAGCCTTTCTTCACTGGTACACAGGGGAAGGTATGGATGAAATGGAGTTCACTGAGGCAGAGAGCAACCTCAACGACCTGGTGTCAGAGTACCAGCAGTATCAAGATGCCACTGCCGATCTAGATTGGGAAGCAGAGGATGAAGAAGAGGACGGACCTTCATCACCAATGACAACAAAGGTTCAGGCTCGCACAGGAGTTACATTGGAAACAGTGACTGAAACAACCAAAGAAACTGTAGATGAGTAGAAGACATATAGTGTAGTGTGTAGGATTGACACCTTGTTGCAAGGAAGAGAAAAATGAATGTGGGATTTCTTGTCTTAAAAGGAACTCTTATTTTGTAGTTGAATTGATGCCTATGGTTGATTTAGCTAAATGTCTCCTATGTATGATTCAAGCGATTTTTATGTTTGTATTTTTGTTTTTTAGGGTTAAAGTTTTTCTTTGATAGTAAATATTTGAAAATCATAGAATTTTTTTCATGTATATATGGAATGTTATACCAGCTCTATATAATCCACAGCCATAGAAATGAAATTGTGATGTTAACACTGTTCGTCCATTTTTTAAAATGTTTTTTTTTCAGACCTACAGTAAATGTTGCATTTAGTGTTTTGTATCTAAGTTATGATAGTAATAAAAACAGTAAAACCAAAGTGAGAGCGTGTTCATATCAATACTAAAATACAACCAAAATATGTACCTTTTATATTCAGTTTTATCATTTGAAGTTAAACTGAACCCAACTGAACTTTACTATGATGGACATTGCTCTGACAGCGCAGTGACAGTGATACCAGTCTTGGCTGTCACACAGTTTCCTCCCACTGGGACAAGTCTGGTACATAGAGATTACACATTACTTAGCCAGAGTGTCTGCACTCTGAGATAAGCACAAGTGATGTGGAAATGTCCTGGTAATACTGCAGTAAAGTCGACCAGACTCATATATATACAAGGTTAAAGAAGATAATACTACATGTAACCCACATATGAATGTGGGTTATGGTGATGAAGACAGTATTGCATCACAGAGAACAATCTGCTTAAAGTTACAAGATAGTGATGGGGTCAAGAAGGGAAAAAAACCCTTTTACCGCTAAGAAGGTGGGGTTAATATCTAACTAAATGTTACCAAAGATGGAGCCACCACTTTCGCTGACTCGACTTAGAAGCTTGCAGCAGTGCATCCACGTCACATAAACCCCAAAAATTTGCATGTTAGCATACCATATTTCACTTCATCTTGAAAGACTTTAGTAATCATATTGTATATCAAGAGTAATGCATAACCATGAATTATTATATAGGAGCTGTTATGCTTAGCTCAGAAGGCACCTGGTTAACAGCTTTGCTAGAGATAAGGAAACCAGCACTCACTGAACAGAAATCATTCATAGGAACGGCAATTTCTTATTTGTCACCTCTTAAATTTAAACTATGTCATTTTCCAACCACTCGTCACAGGTTGCACATGTCTACTTATTTTGCAACCCCTTATAGCTTGGGAATCATTAAACTGTATATACTGTATTTAAATGCAACATTGACGATGTGTTCTTAGTTTTGCATTAAACTTTGACCACAAAATTAATGTTACAGAGTCAGTAACAATGGTAGAAGAAGCACTCAGAAGTTTTAATTAAATAAAAGCACTAATACAACAGTGTGGAAACACTGTTACAAGTAAAAGTTCTGGATTCCACTTTTTACTTGAGTATCAGAATCAAAACACACTTCAAGTCCCAAAAGTTAAAGCACTCATTATGCAGAATGGCCCATTTCAGAATAACATGTATTATAGGCTGGTGCTGTCTTATTAATGCTACAATGTCTATATTTGTTTGCAGCAGTTAAAGGTGGAGCTGATTATTATCACTTTATATAGGTTACTGCTGGATAGTTTTATGCATTCTAATGGGCTACATCATACATTAATTGCTGATTGTATTTTTTTTATTAATAATAAGATGGAAAGTATCTAAAGCTTTATGTAAATGCAGTGGGGTAAAAAGTACACTATTTGCCTCTGAGATGTAGTGGAGTAGAAGTAAGTTGCATAACTGGGAACTCAATATTAGGTAAATGTGTGCAGCGAGTTTCCACCGCTGGACACTTACGTTCATCCCTTACAAGGTTGCGCAGGACAACTTTTAACCTTGACTGAGCTGAATTGTGTAACATCAAAGGTTAAATGGGCGATTTTCTATTAGAAAATGTACTTCATGCTATAACGTTAAGATGCAGACCTATAATCATATGATTCCCTGTCTTCGGTTTTTGTTGGTTTTATTTTAAGGGGTGTTTCACTCTGCTGTGTCCAGTGTCCGTGAACTCCTGCGGCATGTTGCAGACTATCGGAAATGCGTAATACAGTCATGTGACTGTGCCGGTACAGTGGGAGGGGACTTGCGGCTGTCTTTGAACGCGGTTCAGTGATTTCAGTCACTGTGTCGGCGCATACCTACCGGCTAATCCACGCTTCGACTCCGGCATCGCCAGCTCCAGTCACCTCGTTAAAACCATGAAAATCTGGACATCAGAGCACATATTCAAGTGAGTATGTCTGTTTCGGTAGCCGAGATGTCTTATTTTTTATTTTACACCGGCGATGTGGCCCGGCTGTGAGAGGTTCAATGTCTAGCTCAGGCAGCAAAGTAACGCTAGCTCGCTTCGCATTTAATCCAGCGATCATCGTGTGCATAGTTTATTACATTTAAAAACAAACAAAATAAAAAAAACAAAAAAACACCACACTGGACGAAGGCAGTCGTTATTAAAGTGAGCGGAGGGCTGTAAGTGTCTGGTTGTAGAAAAAAAGCGGTACACTTGCGTAAGCTGGCGTTCAGGTCCAACCCCCAGCGGATGACCTTTCCCCTACATTGTGCAGCGCCTGTCTGCGTCACCAGGCAACGCCGGCGCGTCTCCCTGGCAACCATTCACCACTACTTTCGACTAGCATTTCTGAGTTTATTTATTCTGTGTTTATTTTACTTTTATAAAACAGATTGTCATTTATTCCAGTTTCGTTCAGTCGATTTAAATCTCTGAAAAAAAAAAAAAAAAAAAAAAAAAAATCAGATATGCGGTTTTAATGGTTTAACATCACCGGCGCATTACTGTGTAGTCGGTGAAGGTTTAGCTAATTTTAACTATTCTATACACTGTTGGATGGTTAAATCCACAGCAAGGCGTGGAGTTAAATGTACACTTCCCTCTTTAGTTCAGAGGAAAGGGAATTCAAAGTAGTATGCAATGGAAATACTGCAGTAAAGTACAAGTACTGAAAATTTGCACTTCAGTACATTAACTATTTGTTTAAAAAAACTAAGAATGTGGGGCACTTAGGTGTAGTAAGTTTGAGTGTGTGTGTTTGTATGATTTATTACTGCAATGTTACAGTCGTTTAATTTATTTTGGCATTCCCTCAACAGCCATCCTTGGGAGACAGTGACCAATGCTGCTATGCAGAAGTACCCCAACCCCATGAACCCCAGCGTGATTGGAGTGGACGTCTTGGACAGAGGCATCGACAAACAGGGACGCCTCCACAGTAAAAGACTCCTCAGCACAGAGTGGGGCCTTCCCTCTATAGTGAAATCTGTAAGTGTCAAAATCCATAATTAGAACTGGTCAGCAGTCTGACATTATAGTTAAAAACCTGCTGCAGCTGCTTAAAAAGTTGACATGTGACTCTGAACGGAGAAACACATGACCTGACATGTCAGTTTGTGCTCGTGGTCTGGGTGCTTCTCTTAAAGGTAATTTAATCATACTTTTTACTGTGTCAAAAGTATTATAATGTATATAACAAAACACATAATCTTCTCATACTGTGGTGATAAACTGGCTTAAAATTACTTTAAAAGTCAAACTATGAAACACCACATGAGAATCCAGTTATAGGCTCAGTCAGTTTAGTACCGGAGGTAGGTAAGTTAAGGCTTTCCAGCCAGTGAGTGTGACCTTAACCCGCAAGGCTATTTCTGTCCAGGGGTATCAGCAGCAGCAGACCAGGTTGCTGACTGGAGGCTGACTGGAGCCTGACTGGGCGAGTTTGTGGCTTTGTGCCATGGCTCGTGTTGTACAGGACATGGTAGTGCCATTTCTGTCATTGCCAAGGTGTTACCCATGACGGCGTATGATGTAACTTTCCATCTCTGTGTCAGCTGGGTTAAAACTAGAGGTCACTGAAATGCAGAGCAGTGACGGCGGCTCTTGGATTTCTGCAACATGTCATTTGAACTTTCCCCCCTTTTCTTTGACTCTCTGAATGCAGTAGTGATAAGGCTGGAAAAAGATAATGTCCTGTTACTCTGTCTTGTTTTAACGTATCTAAACATTTGCCAATCAGCTGCTGTTCTTTAGCACTGACCTTTGCTGTGTATGAATAGCCCCTTTAATTCCAAGGACAGTCTAGGACACGGACTGTCCCAGTGATTGATAGCATATTAACATAACCCTTAATCAGATTGCGTCAAACTAAATCTCTCCTGAGCCTCAGTGTGTATGTCTAGACTGGATATGCCATGAAGACGACTTCCTGTGACATCAGTTAACCTCTGTATTTTCAGCTTAAGACAATGAAAAAAAAATAAAATTAAATAAATATATATATATATATATATATATATATATATATATATATATATATATATATATATATATATATATATATATATATATATATATATATTGACAGAAAACCTCACCTTAAAGCTCAAACTAGTTGAAAAGTGACCTATCCAGAAGTGGGGTGGAACAACAAATTCATTCAGATTTCAATCTTTATATATAATTTTTCATCTTCACAAAAAATATTCTGAGGTTAAACAACAACTTCTGGTCTATCTGAAGAAGATGAATGTGAATTACAAAACCTAAAATTTAAATATAGCTGTTATTTGAATTTTATATTTAAGTTTCTTCCATTTAAATGTAACTGGTGTGTGAATTCATTCAGCAAAGTAGTGGTTGAAGACAAAGATTTGGTAAAATTTGGCCAAAGTCAGCAGATGATCTGTGTATTTATTGCGAACAGGAGGTGAAGCTTTGTGTATGTAATTAGTTTTGGGGGTAGTTCAGCCACAGAGGCAGCAAAAATAAATGAATAAAAATGTAAATCAATCAATAAAGGTATAATTTTCAAGGTATTAAGGCAGCACAAATAAGAACAAATTGCAAATTGTTCTCCCATTTAATTTCAGTTTGTAGTAAAGTGCGTTTCTTTTTTTTGTCTTCAGCTCATTGGCAACACACGAACATACACGTATGTCCAGGAGCACTCGGTTGTGGATCCCAAAGAGAAAACTTTCGAACTTCAGTCCACAAATGTGAGTATTCATTAAACTCCCCCGTGTTTGGGTTTTCATGGGTGCATAAATTCGGTGTGGGATTTTATTATACCTAGGGATAGCCTACTATGTATGAGACACACATAACTATGCAAGACACTATCTTACCTTGATGTACTAGCAGCTGAAATAGGATACTACCATAGGACATAATGTTCGCAGGAAGACACAGGTCGTAAATCTCTGCCTTGAGTTACAGCGTGATGTAACTATTAAAGACGGACGTTTTGACCCATTTTTTTTTCACTACATATTCTTATCACACCCTTTCAAGTGTTTACAGAACATGTTCTTTTTGCATGTGTCAACCACAAACACCCATATCCCATCTAGATCCACCTTTTGTGACTTCCATTTGACTGAAGATATGCAGTCATATACTTAGTGTGTGAAACCTTGAGACATTCCTGGAATGAAGTGCTTCTTGTTACACAAGTCAATAGCTCACTTTTCAGCAGGGAACATTCATAATGGTGTCTTTTTAACTTCCCTGACAATTATTACTATGGCCTGTGATATCTTAACATTTACTAATTCATGACTTGTAATATTTCCTCCATAGATTACTTTCACAAACATGGTGTCTGTGGATGAGAAGTTAACGTACAAACCACACCCTGAGGATCCAGAGAAGTAAGTTTTTACTTTGTAGGGATTTTAACATCGTAGCGATAAATCCTAAATTTCATAAGCAAGTAGATCTGTTAGGTTGTTAAAGGCAACTTTTGACCATGATTTCTCTAAAACCCTTTCTTCTTTAGAACAATACTGACACAGGAGGCTATCATCTCTGTGAAAGGAGTCAGTCTCAGCAGTTACTTAGAGGGAGTTATGGCCAGCACCATCTCAGCTAATGCTGGAAAGGTAAGAGATCCCTTAAAACTGTATCTTGAGTGGGACCCAAAACATTTGTTCGGCCTGTTTAAGGTAGTACCGCACATGACAATTGTTAAGCTAAACAACTAGGCAGAATTTTCTTTAGGTCCTGTGCTTACATATATAGTAATTTGCTGTGTCAGGACATAATTTATCATATTCCTGCCCAATTGTGATTTTTTTATTACCTATTAACGTAATAATTTCCCCCTGGGATCAATTAAGTATTCTGATACTGATTCTGAAAGCTGTACTTGCTTTAAAATGTGGTTTCCAACCTTTTTGGCTTTTGACCCCTTGAGATGATCACAAGTTATAGCCTCATTGTAGACATAAGCTCTGAGCAGTCCAACCACAGTGTGACTTTTCCTTTTTAGATTGTTTCATTTTAAGTAATTTTGAAAAACCTGAAAAGATGAAAAGTGTCCAGTATCTCACAAGAAAAGCAAAATATTTTGTTGCTATGCAGAAACTACTGTTTTTAAATTCATTTAAAAGGGATCATGTTGCACACTGTCAGACAATCTTTACTTGAAGCAATTTTTGGTTTACACTTGTTTGTATACAAAAAAAAAAATGATGGAAGTAGTTGTATGAATTTTTTTTTTTTTTAAATCAGTGACAGAAGTTAAAATCCTCCCTCCATGCTCTCCTCAGCATCAATGATCAATCCCAGGAGAAGTGGTCTTGCTTGTTGAAGAAAGGTGTGGGGGTCACTATTTGACAAACACTTAATTTGAAGCACACTGACTCCTTTTTACCCCTTAAATCATCCAGTGACCCTTAAAATTTGTCTCTGGGTCCCTTGGAAGGTTCTTGAACCTTTCTTAATGACAACATACGTTATAATTTTTGTCATTCCTTCTACACAGCTTGATCTAATTCTCTTTATATCTCCTCTTATGGTCTAATGCTTTACGTTTGTTCTCGATCAGGGCCGTGAAGCCATGGAGTGGGTAATCAGGCGACTGAATGCAGAAATTGAGGAGCTAGCAGCCACAGCACGCGGGACCATGCGCACCCCGATGGCTGCTGCGGTCACCGAGAAATGACACCTGCCGCTATTTAACAACAGAGTCTGACAGAAACTGCACGCTGGTGCAACCAGCCTCCCTTTATGATACTCTGGTGCTGTTTTGGTGCTCTGGGTTTTTGTATTATTTAACTCCTCCATCTCGAACTTAACTATCTACATTAGATAAATGTTTTAACAGCAGGCTGCATCATAAAGTGTTTTTCAGGAGACGCTGCTTGGCAGGACGGCAGTGATGAGAGACTTGGGGAGGAAACAAGGGTGGTGCGCTCAGGGACATATTTTAAACAACACTGTTATCTGTGTGTTTAGAAACATGTAGCATTGGCAGAGATGTATCAGAGGCACTGGGTGAACTGAAAAACATAAGAAAAGTGCCAAAGGAGACTCAATGCTTTTTGTCTAACCTCGTAAAAAAACCTTTGCTAGTTGTGTTTCTATCTGCCATAAGACCAGGAAGTCATGCCAGTGGCATGATTTCTTGGTGCACAACCATAGAGTTATAAAGAAAAACAGTTATGGTGTGATAGACAGTATAGAAGTGGATTACTCCTGTTGAGATTTGAGGGCAGAAAACGATGCTGTGTCACAACACAGCAACACAGGGGTCAAGTGCAATGTGTGTCAAGGTTACATGGAAGTGGTTTCAGGTGTCAGAGTAAACAGTGGGTTAACACAGTGACTGTGAGGCATTAATGAGATGTTTCACAGTCAGGTTTAGTTGTGTAAGAGCTATCTCTCCAACAATGTTTTCTTGCGGGACCTCAGTAATAACAAGACACTCTGTACCAGGTAGTGTTTGTATGCAAGCCTGAATATACACATGTTATTATGTAATAAGTAATATTGTTATTAAGCTATTTAAGTGAAATGAAGGGATCAAGGTACTTGCCATATTTATGTTTTCGATTACTTAATGTAGAAGACCTTCTCAAACACTGTTGTGCAAACAAGCATAACAATTACAACTTGTTTTCTAAACTCAAAAAGTTTTACTGATGCACATGGACATTTTTCCTCAGCATGTCCTTTCAGAGTAAAGGCTGAGACCTTTGCAGTGACTTTTATTTGCACTTACAAAATAACACATTTTAACAAAGAAAAGCTGCTACACATGCTGAGGGAGCTGATAATTTGTGAATGTATTGGTATTACTGTTTGAGAGATAAGATGTGCTTACACTGTGTGTTTGAGAAGGTCTTTCTTCATATAACAGACAGCAGTGTGGTGAAAGTGAACTCTTTAGTTTCATATTTATATTTTTTTCTACATATGACAGGAATATTTCAAAAAACAGTTTGTTTTGATGTGGCTTAGCTTGGCCATTGAGAAATGTGATATCACATACTTAGTTAGAAATTGTAACTTAAACATTTTGTCTGGGTGCCTTTGAAAAAGAAATGGTCTCACCGTCTATAGAATGTGGCAATGAAATAAATACATGTATAATAGAAGGTCTTTGCCAGTAATTCTTCAAATTAGGTACACCTCAGAATGAAATAGGCTTGGCTGCTGTTACAATGGAAAAAATCTAATATATTCTGAGAGTTAAATGTTTTTGAATTTTTGGAATTTGCATTCAATATAAGTTATACAATATTTAACACGGAGTGTATATTTATTCAAATTAATAGTTATTTTGTTTTCAAGTAGCAATTTGGCCTGTGTGAAAACCTCCAGTGCATATGAGTCTGCTAAAATAGTAGCTTGAGTGACTGTGAGAGGTTCAGTCAAGAGATGCTCATTGAATGTATGCATTCCAAAAGTCACTGTTAATTAAGGTGTGTGAAGGTCTGTTTTTCCTCTGTATCATCCCCCTCTATTCTCTATATCATCAGAGTCCAAACACTGAAGCGGTTATTCTTCATATTGTATGAACACCTAGGTGTGGACCAGTACAACTGCATTCTTCTAACATTGATCACTTGGTAGGATGCATTGATGTTGCATGTTTGAAATGGAAGGGCCACATGCTGCCACACTGTGGCCAAATGCTGGACTTCCAATTTCATCTTGACAAGTATTGTAAAAAGAAATCTGTAATGTGATGTCATCTAGAAAAAAGGTCAAGTCTTACTTTGACAAAAATAAGGGCCAAAATTAGTAATTTTCGTAATCGTTGCTATTTTTAACTTACTGACTGTGTGAAAGGAATAGTTAAAAATAAAGTTGTTCAAATGATTAACCGTGCCATTACTTTTTCTTTATGTGTAGTGTGTTTATGTAGATGGGATGATCTTGCATTCACCCTAACACCACTGAGTAAACACCTCAGGTACAGTTGAAATACATGTTATATATGAAAATATTGCAGGTTCAGTGTCTTTTGAATGACCTTTAATGGCAGTATGGGATGGGAGTATGGCATTAAGGGACTAGGCAGAAGATGCTTGGTCACCTACGTATTGATGAGGAAAATCTGACATTGGCTTACTGGACGCTGCAGGGGTCAACTATCTCCAGAAGATGGCAGCAATGCACCAGAAGAAGAAGAAGAAAAAGAAGCATTTTTCCCATAGACCGCAATAGTAAAAGAGAGGCCTGTAAAACTTTTAACAGGACACCTCCAGCTGTGCACATAGCCGAATATCAATCTTTCTAATGTATATTTTTAAGCCATGGGTTTTTAATCTTTGTAAAAGTTTTTCAAAGCTCAGAAAAAGCCCAGTAGAGTCTTTTTTCTCTGAGTGACGTCACCGCTGTGTACGCGCACTCTATCCGCGGTCACGCTGTGTCTCGGGAACGAGGATGTATTATAAGACCTTATAATACATCCATGCGTATGCGCCAGGCGAGCAACTTGTATTGAACTGAATGGGCGCCATTTTTAGATCCGTCATCCAGGTCTTATAATACATCCATGGGGAGGAGCTTTGACAATACCGGGACAGCAAACATAAAATAAAAATAAAAAAAAAATAAACAAAAACATGCCAAAGAACATGCCCGTATATAAACTGGGCATGAAAGCGGCTGATGTCAAGTGGCCACAAAGTGACAGGGATATTTTCAAGAGAAACACAGACTACATAGCGTTTATACCAATATATATTTAGGCTATTTTAATTTTTGAAAATTAAATAAGCCGAATTAGCTATTAAGATTTCCTGTTTTCAGTGTACCATGTGCAGACAACCATCGCTGGATTGTCTTGATATTGAAGAAAACTACAAAACATGATTTTCAGTAAAGTTCTTGGGTAATGAGGAGCGTCTCAATTTCTATAATGATCTTGTTCTTGATTGCATCCATTTTATGTTATTTTAGACTTCTAGTCCAATATTTCAGAGGGAATTACTGTGCTTTTTACCTCACTGTGTATTTGATTTTTACATATAGGGTTATAAAATACAACAGATTAAATAAATGTTTTTTCTCAGCCTGCCTTGTGATCACTATCTATCTATCTATCTATCTATCTATCTATCTATCTATCTATCTATCTATCTATCTATCTATCTATCTGTCTATCTATCTATCACTGTGCCCCCCTCAATAAACCCATTGGCAGTATTTATCGTCAGCCAATGAGAACCGAGTACAGGGCATTCCCTCAGCCAATCAGAGCCAGGGGTTTGTTTAAAGGTTTTGAACGGAGGGCCGTTTGAAATTAAACAGGCAGTGTTCAGGGGAAGTGTTAGTCAGCCCCATTTAAAGCTGTCCGTGGAGTTTGCATTTACTCATTTCATTTTTATTTATATTTTAACAACTTCAGATCTGCTGTTAGAGGGATTGCCCCTGCGACTGTGCGGATACAGTGGATAATAATTCCTTATTTATGTAGCAACAAACAGCTCTCGTAGCCGACGTAGCTGCTAGCTAGCTAGCTGGGGTAACTCGTTTGAAAGCTGCTCTCAGCTCGTTTAAATTCTGGATAGATTATCGGTCGGTGGTTGCTCTCGGTCGTCGTGCAATAATATCTTTAGGTAAGTGTTGTTTTCTCATGAACAGGGTTGTTGTGTCGGGTGTGTTGGTTAGCTGTGGTTACTGGGCTAACGTTAGCGGTGAACCGACGCGTCTAGAAACGTTAGGCACGGTGGCCACGCAGAGAAGATGACTAACGTTTCATGTCTGTTTAATACGGCAGTGTGTAGTTTTTAGTGTTTTTGTCCAGTTACTTTTTAAAATTTTTCTAGGATAAGCACAGGGGAGCATCGGTGATAGGCAGCGTTAACACTCCTTTTGTAATTCAAACCTGTTTTGGCATTGAGGCACTTTAGCCATAGGAAGTTTAGAGGCGCTAAAATAAGTCAATTAATTGAATATTATGGCCTCAGACCTATTCTAGGCTTTCCTTAACATAAACTGTCTGATTTGATTGATTCAAAATTAAACTCCAGTTTCCTTTTCCCCAGAATATGGACTCTTCTGCCAGACTCAAGCTGACAAAGGACATGAAACTTCAAAGGCCTGAAGTGAAGGTAATGCACAATGTTACCATAAAGATTAATATTATTATTACTATCATGTCGTATGAAGAAATTAAGAAAGTCAGTACAACAACAAAAACAGAATTACAGTAACTAGTTGTCACAATAGAAATCAGAATGTCACTCAGATAAATGATCAAGGACCAGAGCAAATGGAGCAAAACTGTTGCTTTCAGACAAAAAAAACAAAAAAACTTTAAAAGCCAGTTTAAGTATTTAATGATTTCCTTAAATTACAGTTGAGTGGTGAAGGACCAAAGCGGATTCCTGTGTCACAACAGTCACAGATGACTCAGATGGCTGTTGTTACACCAACTCAGCATCAGCGGGTCCTGGGTGTGTCGAATGGACCTCAGCGCATTCAACGACCCGTGAGCCATCAGAAGCCAGTATCTCATGCCTCTTTCGCGGTCAAGTCTACACAACCCTCTGATCAGAATGTGAACCCTGCTACTCAGAATTCAAACCCTGCCCCACAGCCCAAACCTAGTTCCCAGCAAAACCAGCCAAAGACACAGGTGGCCAAGGCGAACTCTGAGGTAGCCAAACCACTATCAGAATCAGCAAAGCCGGAGAATCCACAGAGTAAGCACATTATAATTCTGGACAAACTAATCAATGTTCTTTGTAGGTGTGTGTCTTGTTGTCTATGTTTGGTTTTGGTTCAAAATATCTTTTTTTTTTTTTTTTTCTCCCTATTTGTTAGACAAACCTGCCAAGAATGATTCTGCAGACACCTCTGCATCCAAGTATGTGTGATTTAATGTACTTACATTTATTCTCTCTCTCTGTCTCTCTGTCTCTCTGTTGCTGTTGCTGTTGCTGTTGTTTGTAACAATACACATTTCCACTCACACAGGAAGCGATGGAGCCTGGAAAACTTTGACATTGGCCGACCCTTAGGAAAAGGTAAATTTGGCAATGTCTACCTGGCCAGAGAGCGACAAAGTAAGTTCATCTTGGCCCTGAAGGTGCTCTTCAAGAAGCAGCTGGAGAAAGCCGGGGTTGAACACCAGCTGAGGAGAGAAGTGGAGATCCAGTCTCACCTCAGGTAAAGTGTCTTTCAGGTTGTGACAAATTTGAACTTTGAAAGTAGATGGGCCAATCAGAGGTGGTTTTATAGTGTGGTCATTCAAAATTATGTCATTTTAAAGGGCTTGTGACTTTGTTTGCTGCTGGCTGTCTGCTGACTTCTGTGTTATCAAGTCAAACCAAATTAAGCAGTTTCGACTTCATGATAAGTTGATGTTGCATACTTTGAATGAGTGCAATGGTAAAAGTCAAACGAGTAAGGAATTACAAGTCTTACTGACCTTGTTGTGTTTGCTAGCAGCTCTTGTGCAGTGAAATTCTGCATGTTAACACTACAACTACCTTTGCTTTCATCGTTGGTAGTATTTTCTGCAGCTAATCAGCTGAGGGTAGAAAATCCGCTTCCTGTTTACGCAGACTTCCACATGCCCAGTGTATGGGAATGGTCAAGTATGTATGTGTTTTCAGGTGTGATAATGTGAATGCAGATCATTTCTGATACAGAGTTAAAACAGTTATCTGCACAGAGATTGTTTTAATTTTAAAATGCTGTTTTAAAGAGAGAGCTTGGCAATATAAACAATAGTCTAACTCACTTTTCAAAAAAGTGTTTAAAAAGAATGTGTTGGCCAAACTGAAATTTACTTTTTTGGGTAATTGTGTGAACATGTTGGTTTGGTGTATATGCAGTATGGTTGTCAAGGAATTTAAGCTGCCACAGTCTTGGATGAACGGGTCCCCCAGTTTAATGCAGCTTTGGTAGACTCATGTCATATACAGGTCTCTTGTATAACAGGTGTTTCATTTTTAAAGCCTCCTACAATCAATTGTAAATATATGTTGTGCTTCATTTGGCTGTCGTAGTGCCACATGCTGTGTAGCAGAAAGACCAGGAAAAAACACTCATTGTTTCTATCTAGTTTCTATTTGTGTTGCAACTGCATAATTCGTATGTTATCATGTTGCGTTCCCTGTGAAAGTCCTGGGGTTGAGGGAAGTAACAATAAGTGAACTGGGCAGATTCAGTAAAAATAAAGGATTTTATTCACGATAACAAACTATAATGGAAAAACCGACAGTGGAACACTCAGTAAACCAAGATGATCAATTAACAATAACCACAAGAACGGGAGCATATTGCTATTGAAATTGATGAAAACTATAGCTCCACACTGCTATCTTGGCAACAACACACAGCTCATCAGCTGCCGAATAGCCTACTCTGGCGATGGCCAGGCCCGCTCATGCCACCTTTATTCTCCTGATTGGGAAAACGGTCACTTGCTGGAGAAAAGGGGAGAGTAGAGGACATACCAGCGCACACACACACACACACACACACACACACACACACACACACACACACACACAGGCACATAACACATCATGCTTGGTTCATGTTTCTGTTTTGTCTGTCTTGAGTTCAAATCTGTTTGGCTCATGCTGGTCTCTGCACAATTAATTCTCATGTATCCAATTATCAGCACTAGAGATCAGTCAAGTTTGAAAGTTTGGCCCAGAGTGATTACATTTTGCATAGATATTGAAATCCATAGAGTGAACTCAGAATGTGGACCTCATCTGTAAAGCAACCGCTGAGGCATTAGCTATTGCAACTGTTTATTTGGTTCTACCAATGTTTGCTCTTTTGACACCTTGGCTGGATATTTCAACAAAATTTCTCAGAACACTCTTCTGCATCGACATCCTGCAGGCACCCCAATATCTTGCGTCTCTACGGCTACTTCCATGATGCATCTCGTGTGTATCTCATCCTTGAGTTTGCACCCAAGGGAGAACTATACAGTGAGCTGCAGCGGTGTGGAAGTTTTAATGAGGAAAGAAGTGCCACAGTAAGTCTGCCAATTTAAGACCTTTTTGTGAAATGTATACTCTGCCATCAAATAAGCAGTTTACGTTAACTTAAATGCAGAAATGTCAAAGTTTATTAAATTAAAGTAATAAGGTTTATGTATGGTTTATCGTGATTACACAAACATGACGATATTTAGTGTCCTTTCCTGGGGTTTATAGAAAGTTTCAAAATTTAGAGGATGCTGTCAAAGATAATGTGATGCGTGTGATTCACAATGCTCTGTTCCTTGTGTGCTGTACTAGTACATCATGGAGCTGGCAGATGCCCTCAACTATTGCCACTCCAAGAAGGTGATCCACAGGGACATCAAACCAGAGAACCTGTTGCTTGGGGCTAATGGGGAGCTGAAGATTGCAGATTTTGGCTGGTCTGTTCACACACCCTCCTCCAGGTATCCACATGCCTTTTTACATATGGCACCTTTTTGGTTTTTGTGTGTGTGGGGGTCCCCCCCCCCTTTAAGTGAAGTATTGCATCTGTACAGTTGTGGCTTCATTCTCAGTGCTCAGGTCAGGAATTGAATTGGTGTTTTTTTACTTTTAAATGTAGACGACTCTTTTGCCAGACATCTGACAAACTAATCACAAAGTGCCTTACTTTATCAATCACTCTTTCCTTTTTCAGGAGGTCCACCCTGTGTGGAACACTGGACTACTTGCCTCCAGAGATGATTGAGGGTAAAACTCATGATGAAAAAGTGGACCTGTGGAGCCTGGGTGTCCTCTGCTATGAGTTCCTGGTTGGAAAACCCCCCTTTGAAGCAAAAAGTCATGAGGACACTTACCGCAGGATATCAAGGGTAAGGCAAGGGAAGCTGAGACTCCAACAACTGTCATATATATTACTAACTTTTAAATACAACATTAATGGTTATTTACAACAGTTTAAAAAATACATAGTCATAGTCAGAGACACTAGCATTATTTTTTTTAAACCTTGTACCTATGCATTATAGCCAACAGCGCATCAAATCACCCTTGCCAAAACACCCTTTTAAAAGTGTTATACAGTGGTGCTGTCTTGACACAGTCCCCAGAATATCACCTTTTTTTTTTTTTTTTTTTTTAAATATATATATTTGCCCAAGGATTCTTATACATCCACTTCTCTGCCTTGACTGCTACTTTTGTCCTTATGGGGTGTCCAACGTGTGCTGCAGGCATCTGTAAACAATGCAATGCTACACATTAATTCTTTTTTTTTGATGAATTGAATAAGTCTATAAAATACTGAAACACAATGAAAAATGTGCTCCATTATTTCCCAGAACCCATGGTACCTAACCTTACCTTACTTAACCTCGTTGTCTTTGTTGTCCAGGTGGAGTACACTTACCCTGCACAGTCCAGTATCAGTGCTGGAGCCAAAGACTTGGTTGCCCGTCTGTTGAAGCACAACCCCATGCACAGACTGCCCATTGAAGGAGTCCTGACCCACCCTTGGGTGGCTGAATACTCGACTAAGAAGCCCACAACTCTGAACAATGATGAGACCAGCCAATGAGCCTCTTTGTATTTGAGTATTGGGTCACAGTGACTGGCTGATGTGGAATCTAAACGCCAGTGTGCAGCCGATTATTTGAATCGGCTTGTACTACTTTATTGACCACAAAATAACGTCATATGGATTTTCTTGTTTGCAGGTATTTTGAGCCACTTGATATTTTTTCTCTTCCTATCCCTTTGTTCCTTTTGTCTTACCAATGGCATTCGATTGCCTGTGAATATTTCACTGTTTTTGTGTAATTATGAAAATTTTATTGACGTTTTTTTTTAAAATGCCATTACTTGGTCCGACACACCCATCTTTGAACTCATCCTTCATTTTCGTCTCAACTACACACCTGTTAAATTTCCTGACTGTGTCTTTCATGTTTAATGCTATCGTGGTGACAAAATCAGACATATGAACACCTACCGAAGTATTCACTACCACTTCTGCTACAGTAGGTGCCTCCAGGACCACATATGGCCATGATCTTACACACAGGCTCACAAGATGGAGGAAACTCCACAGGTGTATAGTTGAGATCAAAGAAAGCAGAGTTCAAAGATGGGTGTGTTCCGACCCATGAGTACTGAGTACTCATGTAATAATGTAGTAATGACTACTGAGTACTCATGGATCTGTACGTCAACATATTGATGGGTGTGATACCATTGCAAGATGGTTTTAGTGTGTCTTCTGTGCATTTCAAGCTCTGTTAATTGTTAAGTACATGGTTAAAAAGACTTTGCACTGAATGTCTGGTGTGAGATATCTGACTGTCATCGATACTCGCATCATCTCCAAAGTACTGTGTTTTATGAGGCTCCTTCAGTGAAATGCGGCCAGCAGAAGGCACCAATATACCGTCACTGAATTTAGAATGTTACAGATTTGGGAGTATTAATGTCAATGTTAATAAATGTTAATTAATAAATAAGTTCAGCACAATAAGGCTGTTCACTGTGTGTCATCATGGCAAAATGTGGTCCTGGAACGGAGTGCAGCAGTGGGGTGGGGAAAAAAGTCAGTTTTAACTGTTACGCTGGTCGTGCACCAAACCTGACAGACGGATTCACCTTGCGAAGCGATGAGTGTTGCTAAACAACACATTTCACTCTTAACTTCTACCAATGTGTGATGCATGCTGTAGTTAAGGGGGGAGCTTCTCGATTAGCTCAGTTAGGGCTTGTTTGCTAAACCTGAGCTGACTGCCACGTGACTGAGTTAGTTTCCCCATTGGCCGTTGTTCTTTCAAAATGAATTGGTGCTAACAGGTTAATTACAGGGGCATTTACAGCCTGTTGTTTTGCCAACTTAATGCATTTGTTGCAATATTTAGGGCGTTTTTTTTTTTTTTATATTTCTTCAAACAAGATTAGCCTAGTACATGGCTGGATGTGCATGGGAGCCAACTTTGAAGTCTTAGGGCTATGCCTCTTGTTATGGAAAGCCACCATGTTTCCAAATCACTGAGCCTTACCTTCATTATGGAAAATAAACTAACCTCCTTCCATGTAACATTATTACGAAAGGGGGCAGAGGAATGACTACACATAAGACACAGAGAGAAGCCACTGGTAACTGCTAAGCTTAAGTAACTAGCAGATCAGAATAGCATGTAAATTAATTTGAATTGGTTACACCAAGTGTTGAGTTTGTATTAAGGCGTAGTGCAGTAGCATGGCAAATGGTCAGACTGAAAATGAAGATGATGAGGAAAAAAAAAAAGAAAGGCCTGCTTCTAATACAAGGCTGCCTTAAAGGCCCATCACCTTCTGCTGAGGGTAAATAAAGGCCCTGATCACTTTTTAAAGAAATACAGTAGTTATATTGTTGTGGATCCCAGAAGGAGCCTGTGCTGTGCAAGAGACAAAATAAGATATTCCTTCTCTTACAACTTTCTGATGTGTAAATACAGCTCAAATCATAGGTCTTTGTCTTCAGTGTCTTAAATATTTGATATGTCTGTTAGCATTTTCCCTGCTCAAGTACTGCCCTGTGTGAGATGTCTCTTATATTTTTCATGCACATCAGTTTAAAATGCTATTGGATTTGAAAAAGTTCTTTTTCTAAGCCTTTCTGAAGCACATAAAGTGCTTGAAGAAGGAACAATTTGCAAAATATATTCCATAACATGTCTGCATAAAGCTAAAAGACCAATGGCAAATGAGGAATTACTGGTGAAATGTATATTGCCAGATGTGAATGAAATGTTTTAATCCCTAGTTACCTGTATGGTATATTGTCCAGCCCATAGGCCTATTGGTGTTATGTTTCTCTGTTATGACGCAATTTCTCTCCTGCCCGCTAGGTGGCTCCCCAGGCATTATAATCCTTTTTATATACAGTCTATGGGTAAAACTACCTTGAGGATGATGACGGGAGGAAATAAAATTAATCTCATGATTTGTTCGTTTATGCTGAAATTCCGTGTTTTTGCTTATCTGTAGCTTATTATTTTCTAAGTAGTAAAGTTATGTTTTTGCTTAAGATTTATTGTTTTTTGCCAGTAGCCTACATAGTTGCCTGTCTTTTAATGGCTGATAGAAAATGACTGAAGAGCGATGCATTCCCTCAGGGAAATGGCTGCGGGATTTGGGATGTGGGCTGTACCTACTGTACTTTCAATATCGAATACGATAAATTCTGTTATATTTTTTTGTTAAAGATGCCGACCTAACTTACAGTATACCGCATTTTCGTTCAAGAGGCCTCTGCTTGCGCATCTCTGCTCTTGACACCGTGATCACCTCAAAAATATCTCAGCACACAATTTTCCCGCATTTTGCGCTGCATTTGAACTGTGCGCCCTGGACTCCAGGCTTTAAGGTAAATCCGTGCATTCATATGCACCAGGTAACTTGATGCTTCAGCAGCTGGAGATCAGCCCTGTCAGAAAACAAACGCTTCGTCCAGATGTTGCCTGAGCAGAGAAATCAACACGGTGGACGACCAGGTCGACCGTGAGGCCTGATGCACGCCTGCAGCAGACAATCTGGCCAAGTGCTCTTCATGTGAGCATGCAGGAATGTGATGGTGGGGGGAAAACACGCGTGCTTTGAATTCCTCCACCGACATAACCTGATAACAGGCGTACAAAGGGCTAGAAAAAGCGCGGTGAAAATTGTGATGGACCCCTGATTTGACAGATAAACCTGTATCGACCCCCACCCCCATCTCATACAAATACCGAGGCACATTCATTGTAATTTTTTTTTTTTTTAAAGCCATAGGCCTCTGCAGCCTTTACACGGTGTGAATTAACCTCAATTTTGATTATAAAATAATAAATATGCAAGTATTTTCTCCACCATTTTCTGTCTTTTATTATTGAGAAAAAAAAAATACATGTTCTGACCATTTTTCGTTTTACATAAAACCACACACATTTTTACAATATAATTTCACTTATTTCTTTATTCTTTAATATTAATTTCACGATATATGATAACGACTTTGAGATATACATTCCATCTTTTTGAAACCACAATAACACACTACACATACGGTTTTATAACATTTCCACAGGACCCATTGGATTGCACAGAATGAAAAATGTCTGTATGCACATTTTCCTCTTTAATGATCTCTTTTTTTTTTCTTTTAGATTTTCAGACACCGAATTGTCGAGACAGAAGTCTTAAAATTAATTTCAGAACGGGCCATGTATTTTTCAACGTAATGGAAAGAATTATGTTAAAATTGAGTGTGCAGGATTTCATTTTGGGGTCCCCATCTATAGCTGAAATTTGGGCCAGGATGTGGGGGCTTGGGTGTATGACCACAATGTGTGTTTCAGATGAAGTCAATTTTGTTATTGCCGATTGAAAGGTCGATAAAATTAATGTCAAAATATCAAAGCATTAACCAAACACTTTCACGCAGAAGAATCGAAATTTTGAGGATTTTTTTTTTTTTTTTAATTTCCACTTCCCAGTTTTATTATCTTTTGTGTGTCTGAAATATCATACATTCAATGCATAGTTTGTATAGCTGCTGTGGATCATCTGACATTTTGCATTTCCAGTGTTTTCAACTGCTCGGGGAAGGTCCAGTTTCCTCATTTATTAACGAAACTTCTCTATTCTTTTAAATGTTTCTATACGCATTCATGTGTTTTTACTGCTGGTTATTGCCCTTGTGTTGCTTTTTCCGCTTTTCTTTTTTTTTTCTGGATTCACTGCCCAATAATCATATTGCAAATTACCTTGAAGAAAGTGGCACTTCTCTTTAAATAAACGTATCTTAATCATCAGTAAATCACATTATGCTGTCGAATGTCAGTCAATCACAAACTCGAGCGTTACATGAAGTGAAGTCTCATGTGGGGAAGCACCACAAGAGCGACGAAAAGACAAACTGCCCTTTTTGCAATTTTGTTTAAGGTCAATATTGTAAACGTTCACTCCACTGGAAAATACGTATCATGTACTTCTGTTCGCATATTTATACAACATGTATTGTCCATATAGTGTGTTGTTGATGCGTTACATTGGATTCCCTCACTGCCACTGACTATTCCTCTCTCTCTCTCTCTCTCTCTGAGTGTGTGTGTGTGTGTGTGTGTGTGTGTGTGTGTGTGTGTGTGTGTGGTGTGTGTATCTGTGTCTGCGCGCATTTTGTTTTGTATTGATGCAAGACAGTATGGGTGCGAAAATGTCTGCGTGTTCTTTGCGCGCTTTTTACGCATGGATTAAGCAGAGGGGCTGCGTTTGCAGGGAAGTCGTGTGTTTTATTTATTTACTTTTTTTTTCTTCTTCACTAAATGGGGGTTTGCAGTTAACATCTAGTTCCAGCAATGGCTTGCATCTATTCTTCTATGTTATATTTGAAAGCCTCTATGAGCCCCTCCATTGAGTGGATGAAACCAGATACGCTGCATATACCTCCTATTACAAAGATGGCGACATCAAAGAAGACCTGGTGCCATAGCAGCTTTCTCCATAAAAGCTTGAGGTGGAAGAGGCTGGGAAGCAGGAAGCAAAGGCCTGCACCTGTCAGGCTGCCAGTGAGACCCATGAGGAGGGCGAAATGTGGCACATAGATCGCCATGAGCAATGTGAACACAACAAGGACACATCGGAGAGTGAGTCCCCAGGATTTTAGGCGTCCGTCGCCTCCGTAGCAATCTGGAAAGTACGCACGTCCACTGTCCTGGAAAAACGTTTTCTCTAACACCTCGACGGCAGCGAAAAACGGCAGCGGATACGACAGCAAAGCTTTGGCCACGAGAAAGAGGTTGACGACAGCTCGGATAGTTGGGGGGAGGTTGTCTGTGATGACCTCCTTGGTTTCGTCAGCCCAGGTCAAGTAGGCCACCAGGGCGAACAGGCCCTTGAGGATGCAGGCAGCGATGTGAGTCCAGTTCATCATGCAGTGGAACTCGCTCGGTTTCTGCATGTTCCCCTCCAGAGACGGCAGGAAGATCTGCGAGGTGTAGCTGAACACGATAATCCCAATGGAGATGGGGAACTTCTTGACGTCGATGTAAAACTTGACCTTCTCCCAGGCCCAGTCCCTCGCCCTGGATAGGCAGTAAGCTATTACCAGGATGTTGATGACAAAGTGGGCCATCGTGCACAGCAGGCTGAACTTGGAGACGGCTTTCAGGTTCTTGAGGAAGGCGCAGGGGAGGAGAGCGGCGGTGGCGATGATGGCCCACGACTTCTGGGAAATTGGCATGTTGGGGAAGCTGTTGTACATGAGATTGCCACTGACCACCACATACAGGATGCAAGTCATCA
The DNA here is from genome assembly GCF_046630095.1 of Trachinotus anak. NCBI lineage: Eukaryota > Metazoa > Chordata > Actinopteri > Carangiformes > Carangidae > Trachinotus > Trachinotus anak. The sequence continues at coordinate 21,175,887 of NW_027273864.1, read as the reverse complement.
CTAGCTCTATGATCTGGGCTACATTCACGACGTGGCCACCTAAAGACGGGAATCTGGGCGCGCAGCAGGCGTTGGCAATGTCCACATAGGAGTCCCTCACACGGACGAGCTGCCCGTCTTCGTCCTCCTCGTACAGACAGGCAATGAGGATTTTCCCCGTGTAACAGCAAACTACGGCGGCGAAAATAATGAGAAAGAGTCCGAGGTATCCTCCGTGCAGGATGGCGTAGGGCAACCCAAGAACAAACATCCCCTGCAAACGTGAAAGAAAATAGGGAAAAAACACATTGTCAATGAGTGAAATTGTTTAGGTTTGGTCATTAAGTGTCAAACATGAATGCTGTCGTAATATATAGGCCTGTAGTTGATTTATTCTGATTCATTATTGTAATGCGGGCTGTGGCTTTAGTCGGCCTGACTCTACAATGGATGTTTTCATGTTGTGGGTTTTCCACTTCGCTTTGAGCGCATCCGCCCGCCTCTGACGTCACTGCGAGCCGGAGGAGACACACTCTGACGTCATAAGGCTCAGGCAGGATGACTGTGTCTAATGATTTTTTTTTTTGTCGCATAGTCTACACACACACACACACACACGGATCTCACTCTGGAGTGAATCCTCGCACTTTTTAACGACGCGAAACACTGTGCAAAATAGCTGCACCCTCTCATGGCTCTTTGGGCTGCAGGTGGAGGTGTAGGTGTAGGCTACATATAAAAATGCTTGTTTTCTGCTACTTATATCATCTCTGTCCTTTGGAGTGTATTTAACGACTTACTGCACTTCATAATATAGGGCTATTCGATAGCCAAATATTTATCTCCACACATCTTTACCCATTTACATAAATAAACGGATAAATGCAATAAATTTAGCTGCATTTTTTCTTTAAATAGCCCCCCCAAAAATAATCCAACAAGACTGTTAAAAGAAATAAGCTTTGGCTTTTGTAAACCCAGTTATCCATTTATACAATACAATGCCTGTGAGGTGAACAGTTATGAGGGACGTGCATCGGTGACACAGTGCATCACCAGCCAATACAGACAAAGACCGTGTAAGTGTTGGGGAGGGGGGCACTGACTACAGGCGCATCTTAATGTCTTCGCTGTTCTAAAATCTCTGCACTGCTCCTGTTCAAATGAAGGAAAATGTGACTTCATAAAGACTGAGTTGGTTCAACAAAGCTGCAATGTCCCCACCAGAAGCAGCCAAATTTGTCTGCATAGTTTACCAGATATATTTATTTCACTGTTATTGAAACTAACTGGACAAAGTTGCTTTCGCGTATGGGTATTTTAATGAAGCCTTTGTGCTGTCGCAGGTGTGCGGGTAGCTCCCGGAGGCGGCTCAGCCAATTAGACCCGAGCACCAGAACCGCCCGTTCATAATCCACGAAGTGCGCTTTTACCTGGATCGCATTCGTGACGTTCCAGCCCGCCTCCCAAGCAGTGATTCTGGGTCTGTCCTCAGACAGCTGGCTCGTCGAACCTCCATCCTTTGAGGCTGAGTGCGGTGGACCGGTGCCGTCCCTCTGGTAGTGGCTGTCCCCCTCCGTCGCACCTCCGTCTCCGCTCCCCTCTCCCCCTATCTCATCGGATGACAAAATGTCCATTTGCATGCCTTGCCGGTGGTCGTAGTCCAGGTCATCGCAGGCGGCGAAGCCCAGAGCCTCATCGTCGGTGGCGGCCTGGAACCCCATCCTGGCGAACATCCCGCTCACCTTCGCCTGGGATTTGTTGGACACAGCCGTGGCTGCATTTGACAGTTTATTAGAAAGCTTGCTTCTGATTAACGTCGCCATTTTTTGCTCCTCTCCCGACTCTTAACTGTCTGCAGCGTAATAAGTGTTTTTTCCTCCTTCAGTCACAAAAAAATATTGAGGCTACTTTGGGTTGCAGCTCTTGATTCTCTGCATCAGATAAAGCCGGGGGGGGGGTGGGGGGAAGCGCAAGTTTTGTTTTGAAGACACCGATGGTTTTCAGTTGCTATCTCCACTCCTGGTTCAGTGTGCGCCTGCTGCTCTTGATCATCCACAGGTTCATGTCACCTTCAGACGTCGCTGCTCCGTTTCTGCATCTTGGCACTGCGCTCTGATGCTCGACGAGTAGCGCACCTATCCAGTCTCTGAGGCAGTTCAGCGGTGTGCGCAAAAGCTTTACGCACGACGACAGGACCAGCCACAGGTTTCTGTGAGGCCTGCAATATCGTTTTTCCTTTTGGGTTACAAGGTGGCAGGCAGCGTTTCCAGGAGTTGGTTGTCGGTTTTCAGGTGCCTTTACTGATGCCAATGCGGTACCGTGGAGCCCGGGGGGTGGGGGGGAGGCAAGGAGGAGACACGTGTCCTCATCAGTCTGCCAATGCAAAGCACGTCTCCAGCCCTCCCAGTGCCCCACCAGGAGAAAACGGGAGAGATTTGCTGCATTTCTAGGGGAGGTGCTTGCAGTACCCCCACCATCCCTTTCCAAACCCATAATCTATAATATCTCATCCGAACATCCAATGACATTCCGGGGGCCTCAAATCTTGCATAACTTTACGCGTATAAAAGGAGGCTGGAACTCGCAAAAAAAAAAAAAATCCTAACTCTTTGGACCAGATTATATAACAAACAAAACTAGGATTTTTTTTTTCTTTTTTTAATCAAATTTTGCGCCATTTTAATTTCTTTTTAAGGAGAAGAGGACATGGAGCAGCAAAATAGTAATCCAAATTGTTTGGAATTACATGGATTTAAAAAAAAAAAACGAGTTGGGTTTGTTGGTGATGAAGAAAAAAAAATCGTGCATTTTGTCTTTGCTAAATTATGGTAAGAAGAACCATAAAAGAAGAATTATGGTAGAGCTGGGCTATTTTTATTTACTTTTGCACAAAATAGGCGAATTATATTATTTTGTATTATTTGAAACGTAGTTTTGATTTACTCTTATTCCATCCGGTCTGTTTTCAGGCTGAAGTCTTCATTCAGGATGCTCATTCATTCACTCAATCATTCATTCAGTGACTGTCTGTGAAGATGATGTGACAGCCTGAGCCATGACGGTGTCTCCGTTGAGAGAAATGTAGTGCAGCCCATATTTATGCTGCGAGATTTGTACATTAAAGATCCAAGCCGACCAGCTTGAATAGAAATGTTGACAGAGAATATGTGTTAACTGATGTGAAATTACATCCTCATTTGGCCTGGAGTGAGAATGACTAACGCATTTATTTTCATTCTTTGGATGAATATATCATCTTTTTTTTCTTTTTCTAACCAATCAAATAGACTAGAAGACTAAATATACAGTGAGTAGAATTCCCTGCCTCATGAAAACTAAACAACTAAAAACAACAACTGAAGCACAGTCTAACACGGAGACTATACCTTCACATTTTATTTGCCTTGTTGACTCAGTTTAAAAACAAAAAATCATAATAAGCTTCAAAATTGCAGTGAAACATTTTTTTCATGATGTGATTTTAGGAACCGAGGCCCACAGTGCTGTGAACAGTTTGTTGACACTGCCTTGTCAGTAGCACTTTGTGTCCACCGTGTTTCCGTGTTTCCTCAGGCTGCAGCATCAGTTCATCCCCGTGATACAAAGCCGCGGCCTAACTCTCTACAATAAAACCGCCTGAGCCAACATACAGTATAGGCTACTGTAACCGAGGCTATTTGCTTTGCAGTTGATTCAAAAAAATATATATTCCTATTCAAAGCTCTTAACCTGGTTTCTTTAATAGAACAGACTGTAACCTGATAAGAGCAGTGACGCAGCGGAATAATAAAAGAGTGAACTGTCATCTCCATCTGCTGATCACAACCATGGTGTTATTTTTTTCCTCGGTGTATCACTCAGAATGAGAGGCCTGCTGGCACAGGCGAGTGCCACAGATTTAAAGGCGGAGAAAGCGGCAGTAACGCCACCAACAGACCTGTCTGCACTTTCATATTATTCTTTAAAATCCTGACTTTTTAAAAGTGGAATAATTAACCCCTGTGGTCCCGAGTAAAATCTGGTGTAGGCTGTGGGAAATGAGCAAATCCTTCAAACCCTTCAGTGCAGACAAGAAAAAAAAAGACAAGAAAATATTCATTATTGGCCTCACTGTTCGTTCTCTCTCTCTCTCTCTCCCTCTCCCTCTCTCTCTTTATTTAGCAGAATTTGATCTGAAGCTAAGTTCAGGATGAAACCGAGCTGCTCCATGATGCGGTGGTTCCACAGACAGGTTCAGAGGGAGCGCACAGGCCGAGCTGTGCCGGGCCTGAGCGCCTCTGTTAGATCTCAAGCCGGATTTAAACCGCAGCATTTCAATAAGAAAATACGCGGCAAATAAATCGCAGACTGTGACGCGCTCCCGCTTCGTGCGTCTTGGGGGTGTGTGTTTGTTTTAATGTGCGGTTTATGGGGACGAAAATGGCTGCTTTCTCCTTCCCTGAATGAAAGAGTTAATGAGAGAGGCTGTTATCAGCGGGCTGCAGCCCTCCTCTGATCTGCGCTCTGCGCTGTCTGATGGAGTCTGCAGCAGGATGAAAAGAGCAGCCCTGACACCAGCAGCCAGCGGGTTACACAGGCTGCAGACCCTCTCGCGACCTGCTGTACAGATAATAACAACAACAACAACAATAAGAGTAACGGAACAAATGTTTTTCATAAATGTGGAGGTATTGCTTCTGGTGGAAACCACACATTGTGGAGGTTTCAGTGGCAATAAACTCAACTTTCCATACCCGTACACGATGTTTAGGCCTATTTATAAATAAATATTAAGTATTTAGTGCGTTTGATCACAGTGGGAGCTGCATGGTTCTCCTTTATCTACAAGGAGAGGGAAAGTGATTTTCGCAGGTTATCGCCCATCCTGAGTCACTGGGAGGGGGGGGGGGGTCTTACCAGGTCCCAGGAGGATCCTCATGTGTGTCGATACAGATATGACCAATCAAAGCTCCTTATCTGTGTCTGGCTTTACACACTCCTTGTTAGACCAACCAACAAAAGGCAGAGACGATCATCGAAATCCAAAATGGCTTTTCTGATCTCACTGCGTCCTCAAATTCATTTCCTCCTGTGCCCCCCACCCTCTCCCCCTCCGCTCCCCCCCCCCCCCCCCCCCCCCACAGTATTTCACCCCCGGCTCTCCTTTTTCACATTACACACATGGGTGAGCTGGCACAAGGTTCTCCGCCCAATGTAAGGCCCCTCCACCACCACCACCACCACCACCACCGCCACCCCACCTCCCCAATGCCGACGCCAACCCAACCCCCAATTTTTTTCCACGAATCACAAAAATAAAAGCCTAATTTTCGTGATTATGGGAGGGGGGGGGGGTAGTTTCTCCTGGAAAGAGCAATTTCAGAACAGATCCTCACAACTGGAAACAACTGCGACTACATCTTTCTTTCGGTGAACATAGAGGGTGTATCCCATGATAATAATGTTTAGAAGAGAGCGTGTGATACTTTTACAGCCGCTGCAATGTGAGCCCAACATTTATGGCTATTACACAATACCAAGCAGGATAAACTAGGGTTTATGTTTCCATGGCATCGTTGACCGCGATTATGTAGGTCTACAATGCCTTTCATTGTAGGCTGTCATTACCTCATCCATTAAATGTTTTCAGTGAGAGATGGTAATGATAATGTGTGTGTCTGTGTGTGTGTGTGTGTGTGTGTGTGAGGGAGAGAGGGAGTGTGTGAGGCTACATGAATCGTTTGACGCACGACCCAGATTGAGCCGAGATAAGGGAGTGCGTGAGGGAGAGAAGAGGTGCAAACTCGCCAAACTAACATCATCACTGTATGCTGAGCAGATCTCGCGGCCAAACGGATCTCATATCTCTGAGTTCAGAAAACAGAGAGATTCACTCTGCCTTTTAAGCCCCGATTGTCTGTCTGCTGTGTCTATCTGCCAACCCAGCGAGGCAGAAAATCCCACCCAACGCTCCTCGATTAATAAGGGACAGTGAAAAGGCACTCCGGGCTCTCTGGGGACTGCAGAGGAGGGAAATTAGCCCACATCAGGGTAATCAGAGGACCTCAGAGTCCATTAACATTTGCATCACAATCACAGGTAGCACGCTGTCTGCGCCATGGACCAGGTCATGTCTACACTCGACACGTCTGTGATTTCAGAGCCTGTTCATGATTTCAGCACCATGGACAGCGTGTGGGCGTTTGAAGGGACAATCCGCCCTAACATTTCTGTTATTATCAAAACGACATTGATCTGTTCTTTCTTGCCATTGGAAATAACAGTTTGGCCAAAAATCTTCATTAACTTGGTGTTCCTTAAATCACATGGCCCTCGTCGGCGGTTAGAGTCGCTCAGTTGCCCTTTAAATGATCTGACTCTGTTGTTTCAGTTTCAGTGGTTTTGTGCAGTACAGGTAATACCTACAGACAACTGTCTCCTGAAGCAGGAAATCGAAAAGGCAAGGCTTGAGCTTTGGATAGAATGAGATGCCACGTCTTTGGCACAGAGTGACTGACGCTTTGGGCTCATGTAGTTAGAGATATTAGTTGAGATGTTTAAAAACGGTGAGACATTTTTATCAAAGTGGTGAAATCAATTCAGTTTAATTTCAAGAAATGGAAGATTTTCTACTTTTTACCGTCTTCAAATGACATTATCATCCCACCAAATAAGAACAATTCCAACAATCGAGCATTTTTCTTTCTATTCTGCCCAGCCCCGTCCCAAAACTTCCACTCAGATCTCCATGTGAAAAAAACACGCAATCAGTTATCGTCAGTTTGAACTGAAAATAGCCTTTGACAGCCTACATGCAAACATCATCATATTTATCTCCGCTGTTTTTCCTGCCCTCAGCCTGCAGCCCGATCACAGCCGCCGCCCACTTCCACACAGAGAAATCCAGGTGGCCCACAGTGCTAAACCACTAAGAGCCTTTTCATTACTCCTAATGCGCCTGTTTAATGGCTTATTATGGGCTCCCGAGAGACTTCCTCAGAGAGGGGTTTGTATTAGTCCTGCACGATGGCTTCTGTCTGAGAACAGTGATAAATAGCATGAGAAATTCTTCTACTCTATCTATCTATCTATCTATCTATCTATCTATCTATCTATCTATCTATCTATCTATCTATCTATCTATCTATCTATCTATCTATCTATCTATCTCACTGTCTGTCTGTCTTCCTATATAATCTACCTATGTAATCTAGGCAGATTTTATACCCCAAATTATTTGTTTTAGCCAAAAAATAGGGTCCAATCTGGATCCATAGGTTGTTTCATTCCTGTCTACCTCCCCGTGTGTTTCATATAAAACGCTCCCCAGACGCTGTTTTGCTGTTAACCCACGGTGAGTCGGCTCTCTCCATCAACCTTTGACGTCCTCTCCCGGGTTCACTCTCCTGCTGCGACACATTAACATTGTAATTGCCTTTTTTTGAGCACAATAAACTGAGCCACTCCGTGGGGACCTGCACGGCCCGGGGCTGGCACAAAGCTATGCCATCGATTTTTCACTCTCTGTCACAAAAAAAAAAAAAAAAAAATATCTCAGCCATCAACAGCATGCATGTTTTTCTGTTATGTTGAATTTCTGCAGATGATGTAGGGTATCTGGTGTCCATCTGACACTTGCTTCAGGCCATGTAGAATAAAATAAATTGTGGGCTAACAGCTAATTATAATTTTAAATGGTCTATTAATGACTTAAAACATTATTAGCCTATATTAGTTGTTGTTATTGTATTATCAGGCATAACATAAGTGAGTAAGCAGGGAGCATGTCTCCTGTATTGATCAATCCTAAGGTGATAGAAAATCATTACTATCTATCACACCTAATCTACTGTAGTAAGAACTCCTTTTATTGATGTGTGTGTGTGTATTAAAAACACATTTTTAGTAGTGTATGTGTGCGGTTGTGGTTGTCTCACCAACAGTCCTACAGTGTATGTGCCTGTGTTTGCATAATGTGAAAATGTGTAACTGTTAAGTGTGTGACTGTGTGTGTGTGTGTGTGTGTGTGTGTGTGTGTGTGTGTGTGTGTGTGTGGTCTTGTCATTCAGAGCAAAGTCAATAGAGGAGCAGACCTCAGTGGCTGGTTAACTGATGTGTAATAGTTTTGTTCTCATTAAAGTTTTATGTCATGAGAGCAGCAAACGTCTTGTCGGCTCTCGCAGGGATTCCCACGTTTGAATCACGCTGCACTTTGACTGAGGGAGCTGAAGGGTTCACACTGTTTCATCCTGGAGCACTTGCCACAGTCACAACACACACGGTGACTGGGGGTTTGTCACCAGGACAACCTGTCTGATAAACTCAGTGTGTAGCTTTGTTGCAGTATCACGTTGTTGTAGCCTATCATGCTTTCAACCCATATGTTACATGGATTTAGATTATGTCTGTTATGACTCTCCTTGTAAACAGATTATAGAATTAAAGAATTTCCCCTACAAGTACTGTAAAGCTAGGTACAGTTTGGAGGTACTTGTACTTTACTTGAGTATTTACATTTTATGCTATTTTATACTTGTACTCCACTATATTTCAGAGGGAAATATTGTCCTTTTTACTCCACCACCTCTATATGACAGTCATCGTCATCTTTTCAGATTTTTCACACAGAACACATAAATCTTATCATCTGATCATCTTATAAATATTATACATCCTGATATTACACTATTTGAAAAGTAAAATTATTAAAATTCAGCTCAAAATATTAAAATGTTGCCCACACATAATGCATCAGTAACAAAAATCCAATGCAGGTGATAGATACAACTCTCTTAATGGTACATTTTTCATACTTTTGCTACTTTAAGTAGATTTGCTAGTAGATGAGTAGCCTATTTTTGTGCTGTGGTTTTGTTACTTTTACTCAACTGAAAGATCTCAGAGCTTCTTCCATCACCTCCGTCTGGTAATCTCTGTTTCTGAGGTAAAGAGTGAACTTTAAATCTAAATCTTGATGACCATATGCAACCACCCGGGCTTACATTACAAACAGGCAAAACAAAAGCAAGCAAACAAAAATAAAAATAAAAAAACATACTCAAGACAAGCAAAAGTCATGGTTATGAATCCACACTTTCCATCCTAGAAACCATCGTTTACCTCTCATTGACAGTAGTAATAAAAAAAAAACTAAACTGTAAAAACACACAGTGTAGGGATAAAACTAGTCGCTAATGTCTGAACCTTATGGCGGTGAAAAGAGATGAGCTCAGGTTGGGGTCTGAATTTCTCAGCTTCCTCACAGGTTATGGTCATGTTCCGGTGCATAAATCCTGCTTTCATTAGTGTGTTTAGTCCATTATCAAAATGTCTTGAAATCAATTAAAGCTGCAGTAGTGAGACAAAGGCAGTATATTAATTCCAGCCATATATCAGCCAAAACATCTTTGAGGATAGCTCCTCATATCTTTCAAAAGCCTCAATGTAATCTCCTTGACTTGCTCGCATTCAGTAGCTTTCATGTTTCTAAAAATACATTCGATTTGCTTAACAAGTGTTTCTTCTACTGGCATAAATTTGTTATGTTTCTTTTAACAAGACGCTGAATCAAAAGACGAGATGAAACAAATATAGCCAGGCAACACAGGGAATCCCTCTTTAAAATTAGCATTGATGCTTTGTTTATTCTAATGCATCCATCCTGTTTTTATTAGTACACCCCTTCCATTTCCTCTCCCTATCCAATCTGAATGATTCATTGAATTGCACATCTTGTTTGCAATTGACTACATTCACAACCTGCTGAAAGCTTTTTGTTCTGTCCCTGTGATGTCGGCACGCCTTCAAACAGCTTTGATTTAATTGAAACTCACGGCTCTCATGGAGAGTGCTCGGAGCTTAATAAAGGCAACTGCTGGCCATGTTGCATACAGGTTTATGAATAAAAACCATGTATGCGTTTGAAAATGGGTTTTTCCTTCCACATCGTCCCATCCCCCACAGTTGAACCGTGCAGCCACTCTGGGCTGTCATTAACTGCTATTGTCAGCATCACAATCAAGAGCGGGGGGGGAAAAAATACTCCAGCACTTATCATGAGCTCAGCCACAAGAAGGGACACGCAAAAATGCACAACACACTCACACACAAGAGAATGGATGTTGCTATTGATTTCTGAGCTGATGTGCGAGACGTTGCACAAATACAGAAGCCTGGGTACAAAAGGTGTTTTTTGTCTTTCCAGAGCTATAATCATTCTGCAAGAACAGGCCAATAACTGGCTCTATCTTTAGACAGAAGGTCAATACAGCCATTGAACAGAAATCCTGCAATCTTCAGTTTGATCTGAGCCACTTCTCAGACTTCTTATAGAGCCCATTGTCTTACGTTTTGAGAAGAGATATAGGCGAACAATATGCAATGAAGTGATATGAGGACAATGTTTTGAAATGCAACAAATCCTCAAACCTAAACAACCATGCAGGCCGTTTGTCCCCACCCTCTGCAACGACCCAGAGGAGCGTCTCCTGAAATAGTGTTCCTACTGCAACAGGTGTGCTGCACCTTGGCCATCACGGTTACAATACCAAACAGCAATTAGGCTTATTGAACAGTCATGGTTAGATGTTTGTCAAAAACTATGTGATAGGTTTAGTGAAAGATCATGGTATTTTGTAACTACATTGTTAAGGTTAGAGGACCTTTATCAACATGGTTATGATCCGACCCAAGCTCCTCCCAATGCTGACTTTACCTGTGCCCCAATTCAGGGGCTGCATCGTTCAGAGGCTGCATTTGAAGATGGATTGTGTCACAGCGGTGTGACTAGGCTGTCATATCTGAAGGCTCCTTCAAATGCAGCCAGAAATGTGTCCTTCTTTTCCCGGGCAACAAAGGCTCCAATGGGTGTATCCTTCATGGCCCAACCTATGCCAAGATTCATTGCACATCAGTAGTGAAAATATTATGGCAGAAAACTTTACATTTGCTGTTTTCTGTTATTTTATTCACTGAACAGAAATTGCAATTAATTGAGATTAATAATATTATGTAGACCTAATTGATAAGCCTATGGAGTAAACCTAGGGCTTTTGGGGCCCCTGAAGGTCTAGGTCCCCTGCAGTTCCAGCCTTCCAAAGTCCTGATCAATGTCCCACACTCTTGTTTTTCAGTTTTCCTCTTGAACGTATCTTTCATACACTTTCATTGACAGACCGGAGGTTAATGTTGCCTATTGGTTTCTGCCTGACTTGTGCTGTAGTGAGCAGTGTCCCCGAGGGCAGCGACACATCTCATACAAACCTGTCAATATACTCAACTTCTCTCACTCCTCTCAACACTGGCCCTCAGGCACTTTCCCAGTGTGTCTACAGTTCACCCCTGATTGCTTTCTGATCTCCCTCTTGTACTGTTTAAGCAGAACATTGAGGAACACATGCACAGCTGCAGAGGGCACGCTGACCAAGCAGAAAACACACACACACACACACACACACACACACACACACACACAGTCACGTGTTTTCAGATATGCAGGGCTTTTCTACATCTCAGAAGAGTCCTTTAAAGGTCAAGTGAGGCTTTTTTATAAATGTAAGATGTAAACTAATTAAACAGTAGTGATGGAGGTGGAGCTGAAGGATCACTTTTTTTGCTTTGGGAGTTTTGATGTGTATTTATATGTAGATCAGACATAGACATAATTAAGCCTACATGTTAAATTTAATGAGTAAAATAATTTGTCATTATTTTGTATCATTGTCACTGAATAATCCTTGATTTCCTAGCTTCACCATGCAATACCAAAGGTACAATTGTATCCCCTTCTAGACCGTTCAACATAGAAACTCCATTCAAACTTTAAAATGTTCAACTTAATTCGGACATTATTGAATGTGTTCAGTTTATTGATATATTTCATACTTTCCAAAATATTCAGTGTTTGTCTGACATTTTTCCTATTAAGATGAATGGACAAAATGTTCAAAATCTCCAGTTTTCCATAATTTTTAATACATTTTTCAATCCTTTCTACTCATTCGTACTTTCAGGTAGAAACTCCATTCAAATCCAATTCATAGTTTTTACACAATGACAGTTCAAGTTACATAAACGTTTGTGGACCTTTCCAGATTTTTACATTAGTGTGTATGTGGCAGAATGCCAACAAATAACTTATCACCGCAGTTTCTTCAGAAATTGCTCTTTCTTTTTACAGCAACAACTTTTGTGTTCACCTTTGGTTGCCAACATGTTACATTGCAGCTACTCCAAGATGAAATTAATGGTAAAATGACAAATGGGGAAATATTAAAACAGGGGTTAGGTTTATTTACCATGTGAGTGTTGTGGGCCAAAGACAAACAAAACAACAAATTTTTAATTTTTAAAAAGTTTTTTTTTTCTCTGTCTGGATCCTTAGATCCAGTATTTTGTATTTCAGGGGCTCCATATGCAAAGTGGAGTTAATGACTATAAACTTGAACCAGACCTGCAGGCAGTTGTGAACGGGGTCCAAGCCCCCCACGCAGGTCGTCCCATGCTGTGGGGCCAGTTGGCCAGTCAGCCCCACAGCATGGGAAAAAGCATGCGAAAATAAACTGCCCAACCTTGAACGGTTTAGGTTGTGCAACCACTTTTGGTGTCAGAAAAATAAAAAAAACAGAAGAAAGAAGAAGAAAATAAAAATCTGTACAATTACAACAGGGTTCCCAGCACTGCTGGTACTGGGAGATGTGTTGCCTTGCATACGTGTCCCTAGGCCCACCGCGGGCTTGGACCCCTAAATATAGGCACCAAGGATCATCACAGCGTCCATGTCATGACCTTTATTTGTAATTCTTTAGGTCTATTATATACAATATAGTACAAGTGGGGACTGTTATCAAAGTTCCTTGCTGTTGTGTTCAAGGACAGACTGTCCTGGCTACCAAGGAGCACTACGTTCATGAGCTATTAGGACATCAGTCCTAGAAGAGAAAATTAATTCTATTAAAAAGTTGTTGGTTTGAAAATCACTTTCAAGTGAATTTTGTCTGAGTCTCCCGCAAACACCTGAATGCACCAACAATATGATTAAAGCAGTTGTGTTTATCAAGCAGTTCTCAACGCTGTCAATGTTTACTGTGATTGATAGCATAATTAAAGGTACTTTCACTTAGCATAATAAATTAGCAAATCAAATCTGACATCTGATGGTGTACTTCAGAAAATGGTAGCTAGTAATTCAAAGTGTACACCAATTGTGGTTAAATCAGCTGATTGTGTTTTAAGGACATCTGAAATGGTTCTTTAGAAGCAAAACTAAACACAAAGCAGAAACTGATGAGTGGTAAATAATGTGCGCAACAACCTCTTTCAGTTTATTTCTTATCTTCCTAAATGATTCCTCACATTTACCCAAAACAGCCTCAGCAATAAAATGATCTTATTTCACTTCCACACACAGTGTAATGAAGATGCCGTCATAAATAAGAGTTGTGGGTCCGTGTGATTTGGACCATTCTGTCAGGCAAAGTTTGGCTTTTCAGTGTCACTTATGTGTTTATGTTCTGATTGAGGGTATTACACAGCTTTTCAGTCTTAAAAATAGAAATAGGTCTTTAAGATTGTGTCCATGTCTGAGAAACCGATTTCAAAGGTTGAATCATCATTATTTGTTTGGCACTATACATTTAAATATGCTGTTCAAATTATTGCCCATCACCCACTCAGTTCATTCTTCTCGGGCATTCCCATGAAAACAAGTAAATATTCCTCTGGTCATATCTGCAGTAACACAAGTGAAGCTATCAGATCACACCTCCCCCTAATTCAATCTTGAATGTAGCTTATCACGTTTCCACCGTGATCTGAAATGTTTCTCACCCTTAGGTGGGTGAGATTGCATCTCTATTGTGCGCTTCTGTTTAGTTGAGATAGCAAACAAACAGCAACAGCAAACAATATTAAACACCTCTGTATCAGCACCTCACCCCTCCTCTCTCCTCACACAGTCTGCTCCTCACTCTCACTGCTGCCTTATTGCATTTTCGTGTTGCAGCTTTCTGTACTCTCCTGTAATGTGTGGTGGAGTCTCCCACTGGTGTTGGTGTAGTTTGTGCCCTAAGTCAGTCAGTGTATGTTTCTGGCTTCTCCAGCTTCTTCTTCTTTGTTTTTAGCCTTGTTAGCACCATGGTCTAGGGATGGAAATTTTGATCAGATGGTTGGTCAGTCCACCACTTTGGTGCAGACTGAAATATTTTAACAACTATTGGATGGATTCCCATTCCACATTTATGGTCCCCAGGGGATGAATCCTCACGAGTCTGGTGATATACTGACTTTTCTTGGTGCATCGGGTCAAAACCACCAAGTTGTCTATTACTTTGGTTTATGACCAAAATCCTGCAAAACGACCGACTCCCACCAGCCTCAGATGTACTTTGTGTTCAGTGCATGACTCCTATTATGTTTATGTGCACCTGGATGAAATAGCTACGATAATCAGCTCTTTTATTGTATCACTTTTGGAGAATGATTGACAGAAAATAAATGGCAAATGTTTTATAATAGATCAGTTATCTACATTGTAGTAAACTGAATATCTCCAGGAGTGCTGGTGCAACGAAATTATAATGGGCATTTTTTCACTGTTTTATGGACCAAAGTGATTAGTCAGTTCATCAGGAACACAATCAACAGATTAATCAACAATGAAAGTAATGGTTAGTTGCTGCCCTATTTAGTGTAGCGACCTCCTCTTCAGTAGTTTAATTTTTCTCACTCAGGTGTCCTCATTCTCATCTTCAGTCATTAACATTTCTGCCACTTGTGTCATCCTCCTTTCCACATGTTCTCATTGTCTACTTGCTATCTCCTCTTACCTCCCACCATTACTTCCTTCTATTTCTTCTCTTCTCTGTGCTTCTTTCCCCCCCTGCGTTCCCTCTCTCCTCCTCTTCCTATGTCCTCATCTTCCTCTACCCTCCCTTGCTGTGTCCTCTCTCCCCCTTCTATGTAGTGATCATACCTCCACCCAGGCACCTGACTGCAGATAATCACCAGAGAAGAAGAAGAAGAAGAAGAAAAAAAAAACGCTCAGTTTTTATCTACAGCCACAGCTGCAATTCATTGTAGAGTCATGAATGAAGGGGAGAGATTAATAGAACCCCCCACCCCCCGCCCCTCCCCAGACTCTCTCCTCTTCTTTATTCCCCTTTCCTCCACTTTCTGTCAGTGCTGCCTCCTACAGCTGCTGTTTTCTGAACAGTGAAAAGACCCATCTGAATTTGAACACCCCATTATGAATTTGCTGAACCGCAGCACTAAATTATGGGCTGTTTTGGAGAAGATGATCATCTTACAGACGAAGTTGCACACTGGATTTTACAAGTGCCCCCCTTTGATTTTTATACATTTCTAGGTTCTTACATTGGACTTCAGGGTGCTACCAGTGTGGGCAATTGCTCAAATTTTAACATTAAGCTGTAAAACTGCTTTCAGAAATTTTGTGAGTATTTAAAGCCACTTTAAGGGATGGCGAGGGAAGTAAGACACTATTAACAAGAATCATTTATTGTTGCAATTACAAAAAGAACAATTTTGACCCCAAGGCAGCACAGCTCACCGCATGATGCAAATGGCAGCGGGGAGCAGTGGTTTGCAGCACTGTGTAAATGGCAGAACAACAACACTTTTCCTTGGAACCAGGATTAAGACTATACTAACTCCCTGTCCTTTTCTGCAAACATAAAAACAGGAAACATTTCTTCTTCTAATAGCTACTGAGGTCAAACTGAAGGACATACTGATGCAAGCTCATTTAAAATTCATCACATTTAAACATTTTCTGTGGCCTGAGAGGGTACTGTGTGTACAATGTTTTGCTGTTTGTTTAAGGAACACTTCATCAAAAACATTGTTTTGAGGCATTTACATTATGGAGCTGGCTACTTTTTCAGTACCACCCATTTGAATTTATTCAGTGTGAGTCTTTTCCTTTTTTTAGCTTTCACACAGCATATTATCAAAGGCCCGGGTGAATGTAATGTGAATAATTACAAATTTGTTAGACAGTGTATGTACCTTTAAGACACAATAATTTACTTCCGCTTTAGGCACTGTGCTTTAGGCACAGGGGCTCCGACTCTGTTATTTTGTCTTTTAACTTCCTGACTACACCTTAGACAGCAACAATATTCTCCTACAATATTGACTGGTGTGTGTATGTGTTGGTGTTTGATAATCTTATTATGTGTTAAAATTGATATCATATCATAGCAGAGGTTGTCTGAGTGTGTCTGTTCAAAAGTGTGTTCATACAATATTTCTCTCATTTGCTTAGGTCAATATGGTTCATACTTACCCCAGGGCTCAGTAGGAGGTCAATCTTTCCATGCATGTAATGGGGAAGTTTATATTTATATTCAAGCATGAATAATGTTTTTATGCATTTGCCGTGATTTCAAAATCTTATGAATCATGCATCAGTGCAGCAGATACCACCACACCTTTACTCTCAAAGAATCACAGTCACAGTTTGATGTAATCCCAGAACATGCAATCAGTTTGTGGACTGTGTCGCTCCTCCTGTCTGCAGCCAACAACAGATGACTCACTGATGTGAACTGATTACGCAACCGTTGTGATTTTCTTCGACTCCAGACTGAGTACGTCTGATGGCAGAATTCCTGCTCAAGGGAGTCAGTGTTTCCAGTTTACCCCCTAAACCGCAGCTGCTTAATCTACCAAAAGAGTAGAAAAAAATGTACATATTAGCAAGTCTTCTGTCCTTATAGTCACCGAAATTGAGCAGATACTGTTGATTTTTTTTTAAATAATGTGGGTGCATATAATGAAATTTTACAAAATATTTTCAATAATTTGGATAATATCTTTTTAATTGGCAAATTCAGGAGTCATTTACAGTAATAAATGTTAAAAGTGAAGTGAAGATGTGAAGCTTCTACTTGACTCAGTTATAATTCAACACCTGCAGATATTTGGAAACAACATTTTTTTTTTTAGAAATCAATCAGGTGAAGAACTAAAACATGAGATCTGAAATGCTACATTCTGTTATTGCAAAGCATTTTGTAAGGAAAACTCCTCATGAACAGGTCAAACATTTAAGTTATTCATATAAATTTTGGGATGTATCATAAAGTAACATTTCTTTATTTGCCAGCAGCTAATCCCATTATATTTTGTTTAGGACTGTTACCTTTTAAAATGTCTTCAAATGTCATTTCAGAGGAAACAAATGTGTAGTAATTCAAAATACTCACCGCTCAAGTTCCCAAAATATTCAAAAAATGCATTTCAGATTTAAAAATGATCGTTACATTACACCTGATAGTTGACATGGTGTCTGGGATTATCTCAGTGTATCTCATTGTTTCCAATATACTGTTGTGTTGCACTTTAGATCATCTGAGATCTGTTCTGTTCTCAAACACTTTGAGATTATTTCCGCCTCATGGAGTGGCATGGCTCTCCACTCCACAGAGTGAAGGGGTGTCTAGGGACGTGGACACGGGTCGCAGGCAGCGCCTCATCAGGGCATCGAGCTCCAGCCGAGTGGGAATTCATGTTGATTTTCATGCTTGGCTAAGTCTGTTTTGCCAGCTGCCATTTATGCTCAGACGTTTATGCACATTCATTCTGTATGAGTGACTGTGTGTGTATGTGTGTGTGTGTGTGTGTCTGTGTCCTATTTTGGCCAGCATATTGTGGCATCCAGATTAAAATAGAAACGGTGTCATAGCAAAACATGATCATCAGAACCTCTTTGAAAACGAAATAAAACTTACTTTTTACATATAAAACTGCAAATATAACACAGGCAATGCAGCATTTTTCCCCCCTTTCACTTCAAAAGCAGAGCTGAGAGCTTTTTCTTCCCTGCCCAACGTAATTCAGCTTGGCGTCTAATTCATATTATTACCGAAATTGCCTCAAATTTGTTGCCATGGTTATTTTTCTCGCCTCTCTTTTTTAAGCTTTGTGCCTCCTTGGTGACCAATGATTGGAGCCGACAGCAGCTAGAAAGAGTCTGGGGTGTGGGGAGACAGTGTTAGTGTGTGTGTGTGTGTGTGTGTGTGTCAGTGGGGGGACAGATAGGCTGCAAGGCAGTGACCTGGTAATAGTGAATGTATCCACAGGCCATACTCCAAGATAGTTGCCATGGTCACAATAATTGGGAGACAGAGCAGGAAGAGAGAGAGAGAGAAAAAGGAGGAGTGTGTGTGTGTGTGTGTGTGTGTGAGAGAGAGAGAGAGAGAGAGAGAAAAGGAGGAGTGTGTGTGTGTGTGTGTGTGTGTGTGTGTGAGAGAGAGAGAGAGAGAGAAAGAGATGGTGTCTTAAGTCTACAGACAGATAGAGAGACAGAGAGACAAAGGAAGAGAGAGAGGATGATTGACATTGAGAAAAGGCTTGAGGCAACACTGCAGACTAGCAGCATGAAGCGGTATTACATTACCAGCTGCTGACAAGTGCCCACTGTTCACAAAGACATGTTGGACAAAGGATGGACAAAATAATACAAACATCTTGCTGTATTGTGACGCAGTTATAGGTCAACAGGAGAACAAACTATACAGTCCCAGCTATTGTAAATATCCTGGCTTGTTAATAACTGACGAGGTTTTGTGTTAGTTTGGTCGTCCCTTAAAGAAATAGTTTGACATTTTAGGAAATGCACTTAACTGAGGAAGACTTACAAGAATAAAAGCCAACCATGTCGTCTGTGCAGGCAGCTTGTTACGACCCATGGTTACGTTTTATTGTCAGGCGACCTCAAGTGGTCATAGTAATTATGGCAGGGGCAAAGGAGGAAGTCGGGTGATGCAGTATTTAGAGCGACATGGTCCATGTTAGGAGGAGGCTGTGAATGACAGAGTCGTCAAATACAGGACTTGTAGAGAAGATACAGCTTTTTGTCTCTTGAAACCCGAGATCAGACTTTCTTTTCCTGAACCGAACCAAGCTGTTTCTCTGCCTAAACCTAACTAATGGTTCCATAAGCTTGGCCACATGTTTATTATTGTTGCCATGACAGAGGCCCAATATGCCTGCTGCTTGTATGCCCTCAGAGGTCGTATCTGGGGTAAGGACAAATGACCCATATTGTCATTAAGACTGGAGTATTTGTTGTCTTAGTTTTTCGAGTCAGCATGCTAACATTTGCAGATTAGATGAATAGAAGTACAGCTGGGGCTGATGGGAATGCCAATAGTTTTGGAAATGTTAAGTCACAAACCAAAGAACTGGACAAATAGAAATTCTGACCTGACAATAGCTTTAGATGAAACATTAGCGGGACAGCAAAGTCAGTATGATGGATTATCTGGGGACCATGTCTGTACAAAATGTCCTGGCAGTCCATCCAATCACTGTTGAGATATCTGAGTCAGGACGGAGTGGTGCTCCATTGCCGTCTTTAGAAAAAAAATACCACTGGCATGGCTGTGGCTGACTTTGTGTTTCCCCCCTGCTTGTTGTACCTCTGCGTTAGGTTGTGTGTAACCCCCTCTGTGCGTCTCCTGTCTCGGTCTGTCTGCAGCTGAATGAAGCGCTCTGTCCCGGCTCCCTGTCACAACACAGCAGCAGCATCATCATCTCCTGACACACTGAGATCACAGGGGTGTCCCCCACCCTGACTGAGACACACACACACACACACAGATATGTGACTGGCTTGCTATCCTCCGGCGGCCAACAGTCATCATTACTACTGTCCACCCACATCCCTCTCACTCTCTCCTCCTTCCTCACGCTGTGGTTAGGAAAAGCCCCCTGGAGTGGTGCAGCGTGGGTATTTATCCACACTACGCATGCTGCAAAGTGCAGCCGCCACCAGTTAGGGACAATGCGGTGATGACGTGGTGTGTCGGGGGGTGTGTGCTGAGTTTGTGGTTCTTCATTGGATGTTTGATTTGCGTGTGCATGGTCACGACTGCGGTGCAAAGAGGCTGTTAGACATCTGAGGGCACCCCTGAAGGACAGGGATGCAAGTTCAGCTCTTCTTCTCTTCTCTTCTCTTCTCTTCTCTTCTCTTCTCTTCTCTTCTCTTCTCTTCTCTTCTCTTCTCTTCTCTTCTCTTCTCCCTTTCTCATCTTCATCTTCCCTTCTCTCCTCTCCTCTCTTCCTCCCCTTGCCTTAGTCCCTTTCTTCTTGTTTCCTCTCATATCCTTTCTTCATTTCCTTTCCTTTTCTCCTCTCCTTTCTATCCTTTCCTTCCCCCCTCTCTTGTCCTCTCTCTCGTTTCTTCTTTTCCTCTCTCCTTGTTTCTTTTCCTGGCCTTTCCCAGTTTCCTCTCATCTCCTTCCCTTTCTTCCTCTACCCCTCTTCTTGTTTTCTCTCTTTTTTTCTTTCTCTTCCCTCCTCTCCTCTCCTCCTAGGGTAGAGGTGACAAATAAAGAAAGAAAACATAAAACAATATGAAAAAAAAAAATCTTGCTGTACAGTTATTGTGAAAGAATTGAAAGGAGATTCATTTGATTTGCGGGTCTGTGTGGCATTGTGGAGGGGGGTGGAGGGGGTGGGGGGATGTCTTGAGTCATGAGTCATGTTAAGAAGGGGATGCACAGCCCCTCTCCTCCTCCCCCCTCCTTTCCTCAGTGGGGTTTTTTAAATGAGGGCCGCAGCAGCAACATACCACTCCCGGCGAAAAAGCTCCCTATTGTCACTGTTTTGAGGCGATAAGGTTCGTGTGCCACTCAGTAGCTGCTGTGAGCGTGAGCGCACAGGCATGCAGACACACAGCAACACACAGAAACACACAGCAACACACAGAAACACACAGAAACACACAGAAACACACAGCAACACACAGCAACACACAGAAACACACAGAAACACACAGCAACACACAGCAACACACAGAAACACACAGAAACACACAGCAACACACAGAAACACACAGAAACACACAGAAACACACAGCAACACACAGCAACACACAGAAACACACAGAAACACACAGAAACACACAGAAACACACAGCAACACACAGCAACACACAGAAACACACAGAAACACACAGAAACACACAGCAACACACAGAAACACACAGAAACACACAGAAACACACAGAAACACACAGCAACACACAGAAACACACAGAAACACACAGAAACCTCCCTTCTTTTCTTTGAAGTGTGAAAGAATCAGTTCGTGCAAACATGTAGTCAGCTTTGTTCGGAGACATGCTGTCAGTCTGAAGTGTCACTGTTTCTGTGTGTGTGTGTGTGTGTGTGTGTGTGTGTGTGTGTGTGTGTGTGTGTGTTCATGCCATCAGCGTCAGCTGTCTAAATCCTTCCACAAACTCAAAAGCCACTGCAGACATAAACACACTAACAGCATTTTTCTGCCACAACCCAGTGTCTCCAAGCCAACAAAAGAAAGTAAAAGGTTATTAGAAGACTATACAGAAAACATAAGAAGAAATATTAAAAAAAAAACATGCTTGTCCTTTTTTTAGTTGATCGAGTCTGTTGTTGTTTTGATGAACTGTGATTTTGGATCATCACTTTGTTGTTTGAATAACACAACACAACAGTTAAATCAGTTTATGTTGGACAAGAAAAAAGGCTGAACTGAAGGTTACTAGCTTAGCACACCTCTCATTTTTTGACACAAACACCTAATTCCTACAAGCCATGGACTGTAAATAACCATAAACTAAAGATCATTTTCTTAAACAAACTTGTTCAAATGGATTAGAAAGATGAGAGAACGCAGTTTACTCGTAGATATACTGCAGTTTCTCTGAGCAGCCTGTGAAGGTCATGCACAGATCTGTATTTTTCAGGTATTTTGTGTGGTGGGTAATTGTATGACAATTATTTTTTTGGGGTTAAAACAATTTAATCCTAAAAATACATAAAATGAAAGCATCACTCCCCTTTAACTGCTTTACAGTTTGCTGTACTCTCACCACTCATTTACTCCTACACTGCATTAATTATCCAACCATTTTTTGGGAGAAAAATGTATATATAGTCTGTTTTAATAGAGAAATATATCTTGAATGGCTGAAATGAGCTCAAATTCCCGTCAGCTTGAGTAGATCAGTTAGGGTTATCTGCACCGGAAGCAGCCTCCTTTAAGCATATTTGCGCTGATGGATATTGAAAGATAAAGACGGCCTTTTCCATGCAATCATTTTATCTTTAATTATGTGTTTTATTAATGGACGTGTTTTATTTATATGGAAATGTGATTATATTAACACTACATTCAAATTGTAGGTTTATTTAGAGCTGCTCTGCTTTTAATTTGGCATTTTTCCTTAAAGCGGGGGTGGTGGTGGTGGTTATGGTGGGGGGGGGCGAAGTGGCTATTTGAATATCTTTGATGTTCCTTTCAGTGTGTCTTCCTGGTGCAGATTCACAATCAGCTCTCTGCCTGTCTGTCGGCTTTCTGCAGGAGAGATAGCGCTCTCTTCATTACGCGCTTCATTAATTTAAATGCTAATTGATTCTGCGAGGGCCTTTCAGACCGAGGGCCAAGTCCTGTCTTCCCCCATTGATTGTGTGTGTGCTCGTGTGTGTGCTCATGCTTGTGTTCGTGCCTGTTTTGTGCACCTGCTGGATCCTGGAGTGACACGTCTTGACAGAACAGCCTCTCCTGCCTGTCTGTCGGCCTCAAGTGTGGCACTGATATGGTTTGAGTGCTCCAAGCCAGAGAGACAAGTACTGAAAAAAAAAAAACACACACACACACACAAGAAACAGAACATCAACAACCAGACTCTGGGTAGTTTCAGGGCCTGAGTGTTGAAAATAAGCACAGAAAATGTGAATAAAGGCAGTTGGCGTACTGTGTGTAACAACTGGAGGATGCAGGGGCAGTTAAATGATCCATGCTCCGTTGCTAGGAGACACCAGGGCTGGATGGTAGAGATAAATGCTGGGATCCACCCCTGGCGGCAAGCAGAGGGTGGGAAAGAGTGAGGGGGGAGGCAGAGGGTATGAGTAGCGAGATAGGAGGGGAGGGGGGTGAGTCATGTGACAGAGATGTCCTCCTTCATTTCATTTTCTCCCTCCATCGCCCTTTTCCTGCTTGTTTCTCATCTGTTGTTCACAAAAGTGAAAGTTGGTCAGAGGCTGTTTATACACATCATTCTGCACAGTGACGCACAAACAGTGGAGCGTGGCAACAATGAGCAGAGGGGGACTTCAAGAGTTCTCCCCTCTGTTGCTCCTCCTGAGGTTTCTTTTTGTTTTCCCTGTCAGTTTATTTTTTTTCGCCTAAGGACAGAGGGCGTCACATTGTGCAGACTGTGACGCCTGTGAATACAAACATGAGGCCAATCTTATGTTTTCTGAACAATAAATGCTGTAGTGAAACAACATTGCAATTCAGTCTGATTATCGGGTTAAAGCTTTACAATATATCCAGGAATCTAATTACAGTGAACAAATACTAAATACATTTATTGTACTTTAATTCATTTTAAGAAGGTTCCTAGCAGGGATTTCTGTAAAACTGTGAAGTTTCTAAAAATATACTGTCAGTATGAATATAAAAACATGTCTTTGTATGTACATGATATATCTATTTATGTTCATAAACGTTTCGCTTGCGCGTGAACCCCTCAACCTTGACATAATACTTGAGGCAAGTCAAACAACCTTCAAAAACATGAGAGTGAATTTTCCTTTTTTTATTGAGTCAAATAGAAGAGGTCTAAACCTTCTCTTTATGGTATTATTTACAGAGACCCAACAATTCCCTTTAAGAGCAAACACTTGGCAACAGTGGCAAGAAAAAAAAACGTCCTTTTAAGAGGCAGAAACCTTGAGCAGAACCGGACTCAGGGTGGGCGGCCATCTGCCTCGACCAGTTGGGTTGAGAGACACAGAGGGAGGGAGAGAGAGCAAGTGAGCAGGGAAGAAAGAGATCAAGAGAAACTGCGGGAGAAAAGACCACCATGCAATAATAGTAATAGTAATAATAATGATACTGGCAGCAGTAACAGCAACAACAATAATGTTAATGGTAACTGATTTGCTACCACTGATGTAAGTATTGTAATAATGATAGAGTTTGTTTTAATACACAATAAGGAATTGTTTGCGAAAATCAATGTTGAGCTTACAAATATCAGAATTACCTTTAAGAAACCACCATGTGTGACTTGTCTGTGAAATGCTCTTCAGCTCATTAAAGCCCCCACATCACCAGAGACAGCACAGTGGTAGCTACGGCCCTGACTTACATGAGAAAAACAAACCCAGATCAAACTTGTCAACTGAGTGATCACTTCAGTACAGTCCTTTAAGTCTGCTAAATTTAAAGCACATGTTATTTTTCACGTTTCCTGCCTCACTTGAACACATCATTAGCAGCAGAAATTAGTCTAAATTTGAATGTGAAACTTTGCTTTTGTGTAAAGTGTCTCATCAGCAGCGGAGCCTCTATAGGTGGAGCCAGGAGGGAAGCCATGGCTGCCACCGTGTAAGCACAGGAAAGAGCTTCATCTCACAACGTCATCCCTCATCAATCCGGTCGACTCCGGTCAGCCCAGCACAAAAAGACAAAAGGAGGAGAGGAGCGCTTCCTCCATCAAATGTGAGGGAAGTGGTGAGCTCTGAGTGCACGTCGTGATTAGCTGTGAATGGGATGCAGCGGTCTGATTGGTGGAGAGAGCCGGGGGTCAGGCAGTCTGCCAGTAGCTCATACAAGGCTGCTGATTGCTATTCATCCTCTGATTACAGTAATTTAGACCTGCAGCAGGCCAAAGGGGCCTGTGTCTGGCAGGGTGGATGCTGCTGCTGCTGCTGCTGCTGCTGCTGCTGCCGCTGCTCTGTCTGGGGGGTGCAGTTTTGGTTTGCTTAGTGATTTTTATTGTTCTTATAAATGAGTGAATGAGGCTGGAAAAAGAACCAAACATACAGCAACTCAGAAAGACAAGAGAGAGATTCATGTTCTCTGATCTGAAAGTGTTATATGTGTGATGAAGGTGAAAGTCTGGGCAACAACATAGATATCTGCTTTTACAGGTGAAGAATATTTGAATGGCAGTCTTTTAAAATTCTTTTGTATTTAAGAAACGTTGCTGAAGATGATCAAAAAAATGCAGATGTAAAGATCTATCTTTATAAAATAACCTCTTTTTAAGCACATACTAATTTTGTAATACTGTATTTAAAAAAAAAATGGATGTGAATACTTAATTCAGAACCACACTTAATTCCCTCCATGGTGCATGTCCAAAAGAATAAAATGCATATCTCCAAACTCATTCAGTGATATGAAAAAAAGCAATGAATGATGATGAATGATGAATGATACATCAGTTTTAGTTCCTTTTGTATTCCAAGCTGCCTGTTTGGACCTGCTGAAACCTTGAATAATCGAAGCTGATGAGGCAGTTAGTTGCGAATGGTTTTTCGAGGAGCGTGGCGATGATTAATCAAGGAACTGAGCAGCAGTGGCCTCTCCACCCACACTCATTACAAGGTTAATCTCTCCATTGATTATTTCTGCAGAATAAACCAATACTTCACTACAGATTTTCTCTGTTTTCACAAATGTGTGTATGTTTGCTTCTTTCTGTGGATGCATAAAAGTGGAGGCAGGAGCAGTTGCGACTGTAGATTTGATGAATGATGCTCTCGTTGATACCATCTTTCCACCACACCCATTACCCCATATTGAAAAAAATAAATCATGTTTAGCAGAACATTAGATTCACATTTATTGACATAAAAAAAAGAACATTTTTTTCCGTCTACAGCAAAGCCTAAATATTTTCACAGAAGTATTAAAAACGACGACTTGTGTAAAGGGCATAAATATACATTCTGACGTCTGCTGACTGACGTCTAAAATCTCCACCATAATAAAAGTTGGATGTGTTGAAGACAATAAGAGGTCCACAGCCACACTTTGATCACAACAGGGAACAAACGTCCCTGTAAATGTCCATCATTTAGTCTTGGGTAATTATATGGATAACACTGTTTCAGAGATATCTAGCCCAAAGGATTCTTCCTCTTTCTCTCGCACACACAAACACATTCACATATATACAAACACAGAGTCAACAGAAAACTAGTGTAGTGTGTGAACTTGTGGCCCCGTGTTTTGCTTTGTCCATGTGTGTGTCATGTGTGTTTAGACAATATGTGTCCATGTGCCCTGCTCCTCGGGGTGTTTGGACTCACGCTGCTCGCCCTCCGGGATGCTGCTTCAGAGGTGACCTAGTTCTCCTGATTGTCAGCAGAAGGCAGTTTCATCAGCTTGCTTTGTGCCGGGGCACTGAACTGTGCCTGGGACCCTGGGACAGGCCAATTGGACTTGTGTAATGAAGCTCATCACACACATGCACACACACATGCACACACACACGCACACACACAAACACACACACACGTACACATGCTCCTGCTGCTGTTGTCAGGTGCGGGGCAGCAGAATTTATAACAGCCATTTATTAGCTTCTCCTTTATCAAAGAAATGTGATTCCTCGGTGCGTTTCAGATGCACACACCACGCTGCCATTATGGTCCATTATGGGGAGGTGACAGAGATGGAGCGGAGGGTGTTGATAGATGTTGGTGCCGGGCCGGGTGTCATTACTCTGTCCATAGAGTGGAGTGTGCAAGACACTTCCCACAAAATGGCCGCGGAGAACCAACATGGCTGCGATTGCGAGGAGTAAATGATTCACATCTGACGCTCGGCACAAAATGTTAAACACATTCATTTGCTGCTTGCGTGTGTTTGGAATAAGTTACTAGACCGTCGTACTGCGGTGATTTCAGTGCCTCTTCACAGCAGAGTGCATGACTGAGCAATATTTACACAGGAAATTTATCTTACTGTACTGTTCAGGAGAAACAGATGTAAAGAGATTCATCCAAAAAAAAACAACAACAACAACAACAACTTAGCATGAAGAAATATGTACAAGAACACTGCAAATTCCCACACTGAGTATGGACGACTTAACACAACATACTGTTACACTTAGTGCAGCACACGATCCTAAAGTCTCTCTAGCCTAAAGAATACTCATCAAATACCAGAGCAACAATGGTATTACATTCATATAAATAATAATAATCCCAGTATACCCCAGGAGTCACTTCAGCACTTCCGGCTCCATTCATGTGTTAAAAAATGAGAACTGAAGACCAGCTTCACTGTGTGTCCTTAACAACTCCCTTTAGAGGTACAATAACTGTTCTTGAGGTTGTGACACCAAATCCCTTGGTGTCAAAAAACAGAACGTCTCTTTGAGCAGTGTTCTGTACAGGTCAGGGGTCCTTGGAAGTCCATGGATTTTTTTTTTTTATAAGGCCCAGGAGATCGCAGGGTTTCACAGATAAAGGGGATATCAGTTCAACAGGGTCTCTGTCCCTCTTTGAATGGCACAGACGATGAAAGAAGCCGATAAATGCCAGCGGAAGAGGGAGAGAAAGAGTAAGTAAGAAAGATCAGTCAGTTGATTTGTTGATTGATCAGTCAGTTATTGTGTGTTTACAAAGAGCTGCAGTCCCACTCAGTGTCCAGGTTAGGCTCTGTTCCACTTACTTTTTTTTAATGTATTTTTGCTGTTATCATTGCTGTTTCTTGGTGTTGGTATATTTGTAGTAATTCATAAAACAGGATACAAAGGTTTTCTGTCTATATTCTAGGCTAGATGGGTATCAACTGCAGTCAGTGTGTATACGCTCTCCAGTGAGCTGATTCCTTTCACGTCATGTGAGCAAGAAAACTTATTTACATTTACTGACCAATGCAGAATTGAGACCAATTTAGGTGAGAATATGCACCTGAAAACCCCTGTATCATGTTTCAGCTTTTCAAAAAAGGCTCATGAATGAAACCCACAGAAGGAAAAGTCACTGTCTGACTGGCCTGAGAAAAGAGGAGGGACTTGGGCTCCCTATAGCCAGAGGTGCTCTGCATGCCCATCTGCTCGCTAATGGCTGGACATGATTGTGTGAGGGGAAAGATGGCAGACCAAACTGCCCAGCCGCGCTCTTTCCTCTCTTTTCTATGCAGCAAATTCTCCGTCAGAAGTAATGAGTCACGTCAGCAGCTTTTTGCTTTCAGCGTCACAGCCCAGAGACAAATGATGGAGTCAAGGGAGAAGAAGATGGAGAGATAGAGGAAAAGAGAAAGAGCGCAGTGTGTGTTCATCTGGTCACAGACAGTTTTTAGGCTCTGCTCCTGGCAGATTCTTCATTTTTCTGTTTCTGCTTCCTCCATCTGTCTCCCTCTCCCATGTCCCTCGAAGGTTGAACAGGTCAGGAAGTAGAGAGAGGGCTGCATGGGTTTGATCTTTTTTTAAGCTCTGCTTTTGTCCTGTTCCCAGATCTGGCCATCCTTCAATCATCCTCCATGTCACAGGCCTCTGCTTGCGTTGGGTTTCAGCTTGATGATCCACTCCCCGCCAGGGTTATTGTTGTACAAATCTAGAAGGTGTGTGTCGGGATCCAGACAGTGCTCACCTACAGAAAGCACACATTTACTTAAAGCTCTACAGGTTGGAATTGTTTGCTACTGACTTAGATAAAAAAAAAGTTTAGGGCTGATTTTATGTATCACCTGACATTCATTTTCATTATCAGTGTATCTGCTCATAATTCTCTCTATTAGTTGACCATTTGATCAATCAAATGTGAGAATATTGTTAAAAAACAATGATGATGGTTTTATTCAATCAACAGTAAAGTTACATAAGCAGAGAAAAGCAGCAAATATTCACAATTGAGAAGCTGTAACTTGGGATTTTCTGGCATTTCTGCTCAAAAAATAATAATTAGAAAAATAATTTCCATTGATTAACTACTCAATAATTTGTTTCACCACTAGTATCAGTTGAAGACTTTTGTTTATATCAATTCAATCAGAATAATTCAGTAATTTAGGTGCTAATGTGCAGATTAAAAATTTTCCATCACAAAGTTGAGCGGAACAAGTTTCACTGTTCACTGTCAGTTCTCCTGTGAGCACAGACATGTGTGTAATAAGCATTTGTCTGCTCTGATAACTGCAGATGCACTGCTCGTCTCTTTGGCGCTTGCACAGTTCATTACATAAGACCTTGCTATCCTCATCAGTTCAATGAACAGAAAGACAGGCAAATGTCAGCGCTGCAGCGCAGCCACTTCCACTTACCAATATTCCCTCCCACTTCGTACAGGGCACAGTCTGGATACACCACAGCCCCGTTTCTGTTGAGAGACATATAACACCCACGTATAATCTTCTGTTTTTCCATGGAGGAGATATGTCATATTTTATTCTTAGAGGAAATATTCATCAGGTGACTGACATTATTGCTTGACAAAAAGCTTAAACTAGACAGCTATGCACATTAGAGCTACCAGCGTCATCAGACTTTTGCTTGATGAGATCATCAACAGAAGTTATTTGTTTTTCTGAAAATGAAGCGTAATGATTTCCTGTTCCACCCCTGATGACACTACACATCACCTTCTTGGTTTCATATTTCTCAGGATACATCTATTTATTGTTCTTTCATGTTAAAGACGTCTGCATTTTGATATATGTGCTACTGATTAATTGTCTTAATCTGCTTACTTTACTTTGTACATTTGATTTAAATCTAAGCCTTGCAACTTATTAATTGAATTACAATAAAATGAATGAAACTCCTGACTAAATACAGTGCACACAGCATTAAAACGAATAGAACGCTGAGGTTAGTCTTTTAAACTCTCTGTGGTATTGTACCTTCGCATTTTGCCCTTTCCATTTTCAGGGCTGCGGATGAACTGGCGGTGAAACTGGGCGAGCAGGTCTGAGGTTCGTGAGTTGATGTTGAGCTTGAACTCCATGGTGCCGCTCACCAGATCCCCGACCTGGACCTTCACCGTACGGCATGGCTTTAGAAACAAAAAGGGGAAGAGAATATTAGTCACCATGATGACCATGAATATCAACATTAGCAAATAAAACACCATGAGGTTTCTAAAGCATTTAATCTGTTTTAAAGTGTAAAGTAAAATAACCACATGAATTGAGATTTGATGTGTTAATTTACACAGAATCTTTCATTGGCTCCAGAGTTGCTTTTGCCCTGATGTCCAGTTTACAGAGAAAACAGTTCTCACCTCTGAGGTGTTTTTATCAGGTTTTTCCCGGCTGTCTGTGTGGATCTTCCTCAGCAGGTTCTTGATGCGGCGATCATAGAACTGGTAACGCCGGTTACTGTTCTCGTTCAGCTTACGCACTTGTCCTATGAGGAAGTTTGGGATCTGAAAAAAAAACAAGAAAAATAAAAAACATTTGTTATGTTTATATTTTCATGCCAGGACACGTGTGTACAATCTGAATAAAGTTTGACAAAACCTTTTATCCTAACGCCCACTTACTTGGTTTTTATGCAGAAGCAGAATAAAGGGAACCTTGTTATAAGAATTTCTTTGCCATTTCTAGGAATGAACCTTCAAGCTCAATTAAAGCTTTGGCTGATATTTCATTCCGAACTTGGCATATGAAATGACAGGTTTTTGTGAGTATAACTTAATAATGCTTTATTACTAGAAAAGTACATGGCCTCGAAATAATTCAACTATTGGATATGTTAGACCAACAATCCTCCACCACCTACCGTCCAAAGCAGGTCCTGGTAGCGGATGAGGAGCCTCATAACATCAGCTGCCTTCTCCGCCTGTCCTTTCTCTGCCCCCTCAGTCAGTCTGCTGGGGACGGCCTTATGGAGGAAGAGGTTGGGAGCCATGATGGTCGCTACGGCCCACAGGTTCATCCTGTTCCTCTTCTCCCTGGAAACCACCTTGCTGAGGAACTCGAGGAGGGCCTGCAGGACACACAAATTGAGACATACGTAGTTTGTATAGAGTTAAAAGACATCCTCTCACTTTCAACTCAGTGATGTGTAAATGTCTTTCAAAAGAGAGAGAGGGGTCACTTAAGATGATGCACAAAATAGAGTTAATTGGATTATCACAATGACTGAATCATCTGCAATACCTCTGCTAAGAAGTATGTTAATACACAGTAAGTTCCAGCTGCCTCCACTGGAGTCAAAGTAATTAGTTCAGGTGGGTTTTATGCTTCTGGATGCTATAAGCAGAGCTGACTGTACACTTGTGTCAGTGAAAGTGAGTCATGGTTAATGAAAGCTGTTATATAACAGAGCAGAGTGTTTAAAATGTGGATTAAGAACAGCACAATATAGTCATGTGTTATGAAACAGTGCTTTAGTCTTTAGTCATACATCACGAAGACTTAAACTGGGATCAATTCCTGACAAACCTGAGAAGAGCATGTACAGTGTGGTGAGGAATTCTAGACTCAGCTTTATAACAGAGCTTATTGTTCAAAAACCCAATTTTATATTTTTTGGGTCATTTAAGGGTTTTTATGAAACATTTTTTTTCCAAAACTTCACTCTTAAATCTTAGTAGACAATTTTCAACCCATGTTGCACCTGGAGATCAAGTGCATTCATCATAAAGGATACATTTGCATCCTTTACTTAAGTGACAGTAGCAATAAAAACTACATTCAAAAAATACTGTTACATATTAAAAGTCCTACATTAAGTATCAAAAGTAAAGCACTTGGACACATTAAAATATCACCTGAGAGTGTTATAATACTGTAAAATGTATTGTTAATGTATTATTCTGATGCACTAATGTGCAAGGAACATTCTGATCTACACGCATTCAGTCAAAGTGGAGCTTATTTTAAATATTTTCTATGTAGTTTAATTAACAAACCTAAATTTAAATTCACATTGTACTAACTATAGTACTAATTCTACCAGTACTAACTCTACAGCTCTCCAATTAATGTGGTGGACCAAAAATGACAATATTTCCCTCTGAAATAAAGTGGAGCAGACATAGAGGTAAAGTAAAAATACCTCAGGTTTGTATTATCATGTGTTTAGTTACATTTCACCACCGGACATTCACATGAAAACCTTCCAAAACCAAAAAACCATACCAAAAAATCTGAGAACCGAGCGCATGAAAATCATGTAAAAAGACAGCAACAGTGGGTGTTCAGTCGGTTCCAAATGTACCATGTATCTATCTCAGAGCGTGATACGCTATTTCTGTCTCTACTTCATTGTGCATTGTTGAAGTGTGTGTGTGTGTGTGTGTGTGTGTGTGTTCAGTACCTTCAGTGTGTTCCTGTTGGGCTCAGGCAGCAGCAGGATGAGCAGGTTCAACATGTGAAGTTTCTGCTTCAGCTCTGTGATGTCTGAAGGAGGAGGGAGGAGCAAAGGTAAGACATGTCAAATAGGCATGCACGCACACACACACTCCTCACACACACACACACCTTCTCTTCATTTCCTCTGTTTGGCTAAGAATAATGGGATGTCTAAAGATTAATGGCACTGTGACAGGTGGTCATTAGTTTGTTAGTTTATGTCTCAGTGGTCACATGTCATTTATCACTTTGCACTGAGTCTCATCACAAACGACACATCAGTGAGTCATCAATCAGATTATATTAATGTCAATCCATTGTTTTATTAAGGTGAAACTAATAAGAGAATAGCTGATCTTTCACTCCTCTCTGCCACTGTGCGTGTATTTATGGCAGTGGGGACGCTTCCTAAAAGTCTATGAACTTGTTCATTTTTATGTTGATTTCTCAGTCGAAGCAGAAGCGTCACGCTGTGCTGCCATCAGGGTGACAAGACTCATGTAGTTATCATGTGAACCCTGCTGAGCTGTCTGGAAAAGTGAGCTGCAGATTGTTATTATACTGTAAATATGCAACTTGCCTAATATGGAAACACGTACACAACACAGTGAGTCACTTCAGTAACACACCCATCTGCATACTGATTTATTGTTTGATCTATCACAGGTCTGGTTGTAATGTAACTGTAGGGGAGTGAAGTATGATGTTACACTCTCCTGAAACTGAAAGCGCTTGAATCCAAACAGACATTTTTTTGTTGATTTCTCAGGATGACAGCTTCAAATGGCTAGAACATGATGCGTGTGTGAGTAAAGCTACAGTGAATCTTCAAGTGGTGTGCACTGACCTCTGACGGCGCTGAAGGTGTTGAGGTACTCGGCAGTGAGCAAAGGAGCGGGAAGCTCCCGGATGAACTTCTTCAGTAGTGCAGCTGCATCGTTTGGACTCACTTCATCCCAGCTGACCTGCCCTGAGTAGAAGTTGGTCTCCAGGTTCTGCTGCAGCATCTGCAGACAGAAAACAGTCAGATGTTTTTGTGAATTTTGAATTGAGTGTATGGCCCCCTGTTCATTCCTGCCTCGATTTGTGTGTCTAAAATCTGGCAGAAATAATGCTGAGGACAGTAGATCCATGTGACAAGTATAGTACTGAAACTATGCACAATTCATAAACCTGTTTATGGTATTTCCAATTTTGTAAAAATCATTTTGGGAAGTGTGTGACAAGTGTGTGACGTGATGGAATCATTGTGTGTGTTTTGTGCTGTTTTGTATGCATTTTCTTGTTGAGTTATGTATGTTTTATGTATATTTTAAAGGCTCATGACTGGCAATACAAACTAGCTTAGGCCATAAAGCTGTGGTATGTGGCACTGGTTCTGGTTATATATTGTACTTATCCCTCTAAAAAACAATAAATACACAAATAAATAGTGTTGTTATACTTTCACTCCACAATAAACACTATAAACTAAAGACAGAAATCCCAGCGAAAGTTTAGCTAATTCTATCTGAATGATCATTATTGACACATCCATGAGCCATTAGTAATTACTTCAATTGATCTGTCCAGATAATTTGTCTCATGTTTTTTTCCCCTCAGTGTTAGATGGTGCCCTCTTCTGGCAGTTTCGATGTAATAGCTTCACCATCCACTGAACATGTGGTGAATTAAATACAGTATCATAAGAGGTATGTGGCAGCAACAGCTGAAAAAAACATTATTGATTTTGTCTTATTGGACCTGGTATTTCTAAATGTCAACTGTAGTTAAACTTACTCTGGCTGATTTCTCCCTCTGCTATTGTAACACTTCTGACATTTTATTTCTGTCAATATTTTGCCTGCTCTTTAGGTCATGAAATATTTTTGTCTTTGCTTTGCTTTAAACATTAGACAGAAGAAAGGGGCAAATGTTGTGATTAAAATAATCTGGTGCAGTGCCAACACTGCTTGACATAAACAGGTATAAATTGAGATTTTTGTACCTTGATTCTGGACTGAGACCCTGGAACCCGCAGGATCCCCTCCGAATCGACTCCTTTCTTCTCCAAAGACGACAACAACTGCAGAGAGAGAGAGAGAGAGGAGAGAGAGAGACATTAGCAGAGAGTCAGGCATGGCTGGATAAGAATCTCTTGCTCACCTCTGCTGGTTATTCTGAGTAACTGCTGCTACATACAGGGTGTGGTCAAAGCATTTGACATTCAGATCGTGTTACGTGCTACATCTGGAGATGTGAACTCTCATCTTGTGTCACACCAGGGGTGAAGAGCAGGTGTAATAAAACAGTGTGACATTTCAAGACATTTAAAACCAATAGATTCTAACACACAGGTTTTCTTATTCTTCACTTCTTCAGACAGTTAGTTTATTAATTTAAAGTAAAAAAAAAAAAAAGGTCTGTTGACATCATATTTATTTTGGGTTCTCACCGCCTGCAGGAAGAGAGGAGTCGTGGTGTTGGGCTTGATTTTCTGATCATTCTCCAGCAGTGTGGCCAGCTGCACCCCGAAGAGCGTGCTCTCTGTGAAAGACCCGAGTGTCATTCAGTTGTTCATCAGCCAAACCAGCATGTGTATACATCCATACTGCCATGCCTTTGCTTGTGTAATTGTGTGCAGGTGAGTACATACAGTAATTGCAATGTGTGAAACTATGGCTGCAAACCAAAAACTACAAAAGGATTATTCATGAATCATTTATGTATTACTAAAGAACATGTCACTGTGGTGTAGTCTAGTTTTTTGTGCTGTTTCTGTGCTGAGAAAGAGTTGCTATATAAAATATTTAGTAAAGAGGCTCCGGCACATTTAGATTTAAACTTGATCAGTTTGTCTTCTTTAATGAATAAAATAAGCAACTAATCATCCAAACAGTTTGTGTAGACCTACTGCTGCAGACAACCAGGTCAGTTCTGGTTTGAGTCATTGAGTCATTTGATTTGATTTGAGTGGCTGACAAAGTATGAGAAGAGACACAAAATAAACACTGCACATAGTTAAAATGTCTAAAAAAAACACTAGCCGTCTGTTTCCGTGTGTCTGTTTTTCTTTCATGTGTGCAGGTGCCACTGAGTGCCATCATACCTGGGATTTTCCTCTTGCAGGTTTTGTGTCTTTTGACCTCGAGCTCTAAGAGGTCGCACAGCGCCGTCATGTCGATGAGAGCCAGCTGACGCACCTTCTTCATGTCAGTGTGGGAGAGATCTTGGATACGAGTCACTCCTAGGCGGCACTTGGGGCAGATCACCCGCTGAGGAGGTGAGAGTGGAGGGAGAGAACAGTGAGGAGAGGAGAAATGGAGTTGATAGGTGGAAAGAGGAGATGAGGAGGTAATGAAAGAAACAAAAAAACAAACAGAAGGGGGAGTAGGCAGAGGTGAGTGGGGTAGAGGAAAAAAGATGGAGACTGTCAAATTATATTCTAATGTATGTACTGTACATACAGTAAGTTTACATCATTCCCTTGTTTAATACTCCATAAAGTGTCTTCAAGTAAATGTGGCAACGGTATCAATACATATACAATTAACACATTATATATAATTCTTCCCTTTCGCTGAAGAAACATATTCAACCTGACATAGAAAAATAAATCTGCTGGACTCTGTGACACAACAAATCACCTGTTGTTTTGAGCTAATTCCTTCATTCCTTTATTCTGTTTAACCCTGTTATCTAACCAGCAGTGGGGCTGAATACAACTGGCTTGAATTAACATTTGTGTCTGGGTGTGTGTAATTCAGTCTGACCCAAAATCCTTTGGTCCAACCACAGACTGAAATGCACTGTGACGTCTGTGTATATGTTTGGTGAAGATGTGTCAAGATTGATTTTTCCTTATTGGTTGCAGCTACTGGTTTACACCAACGGCATAATCAGAGCAACAAACTAAGCAAAACACAGACTGACGGACCCAAGATGATGATTTGACTTGACAAACCTGATAAACTACTTTTAGCACAAAAACACGAGAACATGGAAAACGTCTTTAAAATAATAATAGGTTGAAATTAAGCAAAGTGACACTGTAAGGTAGGTTGTATCTAATACATTAAAATTATGTGAAACAAAAACAGAAAGAAGCCTTGGACGCAGCATGTACTGCAGAGCAAAAGGTGAAGCTGAACTTACTGTACAGTCAAAAAAAAGGTTTAAGGAAGTTCTGACATTAGGAATTATCTTTAAATCTCACATCTTTAAAGGGCTTTAATTAAATTTTTAAAAAGTGTTCTCACTTTGTACCTAATTTTAAACTCAACTTTGTTATGACTTTTTCTGACAGCAGCTGAAAACTCCTTTTACTAAAGGTGAATTTCCATCCTGATACACAAGTTAAACTGATAATAGGTGTTATTATTTGTCATGGATGCGTGATTATTATCAAATCTTCTTCATCTGTAAACAGATGTCCACACCCACATAATGAAATGAATGTAGGAAGTAGTTGCACTGAAAAATAGGTGAGTATTTCCCTTTTATTCCCCTTTTGCAAAAATTCTCTTCCGGCTACATGACATCACTGGAGCATTTACAAAATTCCTCATTTAAAAGACCATTTAAAAATTTCTTTGTGCTTACAGGCAGGGTGCCATCCTCTTTCCTGCGTTGGCTGTTGTTCTGTGGCAGTTTGGCCTGTTTGAGGAAGATGACAGCTTGTTCGCAGTAAGCCACATCGGTGATGAGGAATTCCTCTTTTGGAGCACCGCGCTGATGCTCTGGTGTCACAGCTGAGCAGGAAACACACCCATAAATACACACAAGCCCACACACATACACCAATCTATTAGTTTATTTAGGGAAGTCCACTGCAGGGATGTCATTAAAGCAGAATCTGAATGCTTGCTACGTGAGGGAAGAAGAGGAAGAAAATGTGGAAATGTTTGTGTACCCACACACTCTCTTTATCTCCTATCTACCTCTTGTTCCTCAAAACAGAGGAACAAAGAATCACAAAAAACATTTTCAGCTGGGGCACTTTTAACTATCCTGCAGTCAAAACTTATTATTGTTCACATAAAAATAGCAATACTACAGTTGTCACTATTTATTGTGGCAAAACTGATCAGTAACATCCCTTTTGATTTCAGTAATGTCATCTAAGAACAATATCTTAGATGTACCTAAGGTTCACATCTGCAGATTTAAACCTGTTTTCACTCATAACACTTTGACAATGGACAACACAAAATCATGAGGCACTTTCTGTAAGGACTGTTTTCACTGTTTATTTTTTCTCAGAACAAAACCTTGATAGTATTCAAAATACTGAGATTTGGAAAGTGTCCTCAGCGCAGTGTGGACAGGGACTTTCTCCAGTTGCAGTGTGTAGAGACGAGGAGTTACCTGGGGATTAATCTGAACCGATTAGAAGATCCAGACAATCCCTCATCATGTCCTCACCAATCTGCTGCTCACCTGACTTCTTTAGGAATGTTTTTTTAAGACAAAGCAGCTTATTTGTAGTAAAGCCTATGAGTAATGTGTAAGATAACACAGACATGGAAGTTATTTTATTCATATCTTAGACAAGGTTATAGGCTGAAGTCTTGTTTTGACTCTGATTGTAAAAATAACTGCAGCTATTGTCTTTTGCAATTTATTGAGCTATATTCCTGCTTTTGAATGCCTATGAGTGTACTTTCACCTTTTTCTTATTCCCTTTAGTTACTTCGTAGTTTTAATTTTGGTTTACTTTAAGTATATTGTACAGCTCTTACCTGATAGTGGTGTTTTGGCAACCGAAGCCATGCTGTTTTGGCCAAGGTCTTCACTATGCTGAGACTCAGGCAGAAGGGTCTGGGAGGAGAGAGAACATTGACACATATATAACACTTTCTGTAAGGAGTAAATTTAGTTAAAAACATCTGCCTTCCCTATAATATTTTCTCTACCACTGGGAATAGGAGTAGTGTGTCACTTTGTCCATGCAGCAGATAAACATGAATACAAAAGAGTGTTTCTTTTGATAAAGGACTGATAAAGATCAGAGGAACACTGTCTCTTTTCCCCTCTCAGGGCGTCTCAGGCAGACAGGGAGGACAAAGCATGGCCTTTACATGTGATTTTCCTTTATTGTCACAGGTCAACCCCTGTGCATGGAACAAGACAGTACAATTTGAAATCTCTCACTGAGTCCTGAGAGTCCCCTGGGAAATGGGTATTTTATATTTTACTGTGACCCAGACACAAGTCACTCTTAAATTAAATTTCTTAAATTTTTTATTTTTTTTATTTTTTATTCTTTTCCATTTGTAGGTCATTTGAAAGCATGGAAAATTAGCTTTTTCTTGTTTTCTCTTGCTTTTTCTTGCTTCTCCTCTTCCACGATGTCAGTGGTTGTGGTCAGTTACCACCTCCCTTAGACCCGCAGAGATTCAGGGATACACATAGTTAACAAAGTATTTTAAAGTCCTAACCTGAGTGATGGGGGAGTTGAAGATGTCGCGAACGTCACGGGGCGCTGGCTTGTTCCTTTTGCGGAGGGACAGCGTGTAGGAATCCAGTCGGCGCTGGACGGCCTCAGCCTGGGTCCGGGTCAGAGTGGACAGCAGCACCACGTTGTCTACATCTCCGCTGTCCTCGCTGATGAGGGTCGACAAACCAGCATCAGCCAACCACTGCTCCTCCTGTTCACCTTCTGAGACACACACACACAACAGGCATGGAGAGATCCAAACAGGTCACATGTAAATACACAACAACAAGATGGGGATAAAATACAGTATATTATACTGAAGTATACTTTTGATGTAATATAATTTTGAATAGATGATGGGAGCTGGTAGGAGCGTTACCCAATCAAAAGCAAATGATTATATCAACAAAAAGTCATTTTAGTGTCACAAGCTGTTGCTTAACAATTTTAGTGGTAATCAATACATTGAACTTAACTGCCAGTGTATTGTAAATGTAAGAATTACGGCATTTTATTTAAGCCTGTGTTTCATCACTAGTCATAAATAAATCCACATCAGTGCCTCTGTTGAGCAAAACATCAAACAGATCTGTTAAAGGTAGAAATAACTCAATCAAATCCTTTGAATGGACATAATTAAACAGCATTCCCACTGAGTCAGCATTCATGAATGGCTATTGGCTTTGGCACTTCCTGCTACAGAGTGTTTGATAGTGTTGTCATGGTGATGAGCATTACTTTGCTGCATGAGAGAAACCGGCTATGTTGCCATGGCAAATGCATCATTTTATGGAGGATCTCAGTATTGCAGCTGTGCTTAAAATGAAAGGCTTGTAATTCTATTACATAAAGTAATAATGACTTCTTTCTCTCTGTTCTTAATATATCAGCACAGGATTTGCGGTATTTACCTTCTGATTGTCTGGAGTCTCTTCTGGTGCAGTCGAGGTCTGTGTAGCCACTCCCCTGTCGGATGGTCTCCACCTCACTCCAGAAGGAGTCCAGGCAGAGTTTGTCGGGGTGCTGCTCCTGATCCTGGGTGGGAAGCGTGTGTGTGCTGTGTGCGTGTTCAGCGGCTGCCTGGTCCTGCGGGCTGGCCCAGGGCTCCACGCTCATCTCGGTGGGGCTGGGATCTCTGGTGCAGACACACACACGTGTAAAGAAATCGCACGCATGCATGCAAACAAACGAGCAGAAACACAGAGACACATACAAGCACAAGAGGAATGGTGAAGAATGAGGTGCTGCGGGGAAGATGAATCAGCCAGGAGAGCCCAGAGAGATGGAGAGACAAAAGGAGTGGGATGGAGGAAGGGCCGCAGTGAGGAGAGAGATGGCGAGAGCGGACACAAAGGGGGGTCTCTATTGTTCTTGCAAAATGTGGCCTGGAGACAAGGTACCCTGTAGAACCACTAGATGTCACTGTAACAGTGTGAATTCTGTTTTCATAAGGGTTACGCCCCTTTATCAACTGACACAAGATACATGAATTTAACACACTAACGGTGGGACATGAAACATGCAATGAACAATTTAAGAAAGAAGGCATTTATATCTGCTCCCATTTTCCCTTCCAAACACTAGCAGGGGAAATACAGTCTGCTTTTCCCATGTAGCACTCAACAACACAGGATACTGTTCTCTGACAACAATGAGACACACTCAGCAGGCAGACACACTCGCACCCTCGAGCAGTAAAATGTGACCTGGTGATCTCAGGCACAGGAAGTGGTCAGCTGACTCACTCAGCTGGTGTGCAGTTCAGTTACATTCTTGTTGTCACATCTCAAGAGACATACCAAATCACACGAGCCCATTTCTCAGGAATGCCAGATGGCTCATCATGCCAACATGGCTGAAGAGAGACAATGGAAAATAATAGTTCCCTGATATATCAGAGACAAAAATACCAATCGTACTTTGAGTTATGAATGTATGAGCTTATCAATAAGTTCCTCATACAGTGAATGGGCTTATCAATTACAAGTCAGGTGAGGTCAGATCCAGATCACTGTTTTGGTTTGTTAAACCAGTTTCTCAAAGTGGGGTGGGGGGCTTGAGTTTCAACAGATACTTACTTCTGTGAAAACTTCCTGTGAGCAAGTATAAGCTAGAGATATAGAATCTGATTTCTATATTAGGTCACATGCTAGGCTATGGACTATTTCTCATACACAATTGAATTGAATTAATTGTGAATGACAAAAAAAAAAAAATCCAAAAAAAAATCTGGTAATTGCCCACAGTTGGGTGAACCAAATTAGACTGGATTCTAAAGCAAAATGCAGTTGTGACACTATGCCATAAACCTATAGTGGCTTTTTCTATTGCAGTAAAGCCTGTAAAAACGTTTAAGGAAAATGGGTCATGGTATTGTTTTACTGTGCTATACCAGTAAGGTCACATTTCAACATATAGCATAGTGGTATACTATGTAATGTGACGCAATCAGTCCAAACATCCAAGTTAGTAGAAAAAACAAACATTTCAGTGGGTTTATATATATTGGATCGGTAACAGAACTGAGGCTGAAATTACTGATTGGCCAGACAAGACAGATCTATCAATTATTTTTCCAATCAATCATTAAAATGATACGTCAATAAAATAACAGAAAATAGTGGGAAAATAACTTCAGACCTCTTCAAATAGCTTTTTTTGGTCCAACCAGCAGACCACAACCCAAAGATATTCTTTTTACAATGAAAACAAATCAGAGAAAAGCAGAAAATCTTCACACACCAGAGAAACTGAGAGAGGCAAATGTATGGCACATACACTTGTACAATGACTCAAACAATGAATTAGTTATCACCGTTGTGACTAATTATCTATCAGTCAGTCACTTTGAGACTGTAACAATTACAGTGCAATTAAAAAGAAAAGACCAATCAGATCGACTCAGATTTTAAGTTGACAAAGAAAATATGGTGTCTAGCATCTTATCAATTTATGAAGGGAATCAAAATTGGGATAGAAAATGTGGTATAGCTGCATCACTAATAAGAAATATACATAATAAATACTGTTATTTTCATACAACACCTGGCTCACTGTGTCCCCCACACAGACAGTTGTCCAAAGCCACAACATGTGCTCACAACCTACCAATCATATGCATAAAATACATCTAGCCTGAGAGATCAGAGATCTACAGACGGCTGACTCAGCAGCCACGTCAACTTCAGAGAATACCACATAAATTCAAATTCAATTCAAATAATGAAAATACACCACACTTATTTTAAATTCACGAACTCAACTTGTTTCTCTCTCACAACTGAAGGTTTTTCTGCAAACTGCCATACAACTAACACATTCATCACATGTTTTAAATGTTAGGAAAAATGCCAAAATAGAGTCAACATCTAAAAAAGTTTAGGAAACGCAGACCCCATGGCATAAAGTACACGCACCACAACTGCATCGTTTTGAATGACACATTTATGTTATGATATTGATGATGCAATTCACTGTCAGGTTATTTTTTGACTTTAAAAGACATTGTGCCATCTATACAACTTCTCTTCAAGCTCTGACAACACACCAAAACATCAAGGACTTTGGTCCTGCTGATACAGCTCAAATGTGACTGTCTCATCACACATACCTGGCTGTTTTCTTGTGTGAGGATGGTTTCACGCGCTTGCCCATCAGCGGGCTTCGGACAGGACGGAGCCTGAGACGGTTCAACCTGGTGTGTGGGAACTGCATGTTGGACCCGAGCCTGCTTAACACAACCTCCTCTCTGCCTCCCATATCCACCGTGCTAAAGGAATCCAGGAATTACAGTCCAGCACAAAACCTAGTTTTATCCAGTCTTGGTGTGAAAGCAATGTAAATCTGTCCGCTGCCCCAGTTTCACAGA
The DNA here is from genome assembly GCF_046630095.1 of Trachinotus anak. Classification (NCBI taxonomy): domain Eukaryota; kingdom Metazoa; phylum Chordata; class Actinopteri; order Carangiformes; family Carangidae; genus Trachinotus; species Trachinotus anak. Next base: position 21,133,522 of record NW_027273864.1, on the reverse strand, counting down.
GTGGTGATAGGAGGAGATGTTGCAAGTCTTTACTGGGACCTGCGGCTGTGTGGCGTGTTTGTGAGCTGAGTGGAGCTGGGGCTGGAATGCAGGAGGGAGTGACGACTCTCTGAACATCGACACATTCTCACCTGTCCCCTCCCTCGCCACTCTGAGGTGACACACCCTGCCTGCATGCCTGATGGCCATCCACTTCCTCTTTGGTTCAAACAGGAATCTATTCCATGCTACACTTCTGAAAACCCCACTCAAAAATACTTTGACTGAAACAAAACAGTGGCACTCTTTGTTCTAGTGTGGCTTAAGTCTAATAGGCATCAATGAATGAAGCCTCTAGCCACACGAGTAAAAGCTGACTAACTTTAGTGTCCAATCACATGTGCACCTCAGGCACTTCACTGGCCTTTTAGTGAAAGCTACAGAACTCTACTTGAGCAAATTAATCAAGGATTCTTTGTTGGAAAGATGAGGCACGTTATCTCCCCTTTTCTTGGCTGTTACTGCATGAGTCCAGAAGTAAGTTAATCAAATGAATCAAAGGATAAGGATGTTTTCTTCTTATTCAAATTCTGTGTTTGAGTTTGCATTGCAAGCAGGCAATCTCATATCAGCTATCACATATTTGTGACGTGACAGCCAGTGTGTTGGTGCGTTTAATCAAATCATGCCTTATATGCAGAAGACAGCCACCTATTGCACCATTCACAAAAGTGTAACTAACATCCTAGTTTAACCCGAGCATGACTAAGCGGTTGATATAAATAACCGTCGTGTGGCTGTGTGTGGAGGTGATGGCAGAGTGACAGAAACTGACAGTCAAAGAAAGTGAAGCAGGTCTGTTAACATTGCCTGTGAGCAGCACTCTAACCCCCCAGCCGCCCAGTAAATCACTGCCTCATCTACATGTTTTCATTCTCTCTTGTCAAGCTGATGACAACCAATATATCAGCTGACAATGTAAACAGACAGAAACAGATGCCTGGTGAGTTGAGTAGAAAGGTGAGAAAAACATGCCTTTGGTTTGACACGCAGGTAATTTTGGTGACAACTATTACCCTACTATATTCACACATTCTGTGTAAACACAGATGTGTATTTTTTTTTTTTACTAGTTTACTAATGCATCACCTAGTTTTTCCTGTTTAATAAAAGCTTCATGGAACAGGTTTTGCAATGTATGTCCAGGAAAATTCAACTAAAACCTGCTGTGCAGCTTACAAGAACCTAACCAGTTACCTCAACCTCTACAACCTCTTTGTCATATGACTCTGCTTCCTGTTTGAATATATACCCAGAAGGTTTGAAACTCTTGAGCCAGACTCATAACAACAGAAATCATGACTTCTAAAATGAATTGAAGCTAAAAATGCCAGCAACCTCAGTATGAAATATCCTCAGAGGACAGATAATATATGGGAAGTTTTTTTGCGGGCTTCCTTGTTTTGCATCAAGAACCAAGAGGAAAAACAGCATTGTCTTATTTTTAAACCTGCTAATAATACTCCTCACCAAAGCGCAACAACAAAACAAAGCACATGCTCCATGCTACTCCATGCTAGACAATTAAAGAAAGCATTACTGCAAATGTCAAGGTGTGGGGATTGTTTCTTGTTGAATGGACTTCCCATTAACACAAATAATCAACAGGAAAGCATCCACTCTTAGAGAAGAATGGACAAAATGTCAAAGTGTTGACTTATGTTTATACTCAGCACTGAGGGAAATAACACAAAGTAACCCTGACCAACAACTCAGGTCAAGGAATACAGTAATCCACTTGAAAAAGCTGCTTGTGTTGAAAGAAACACACTGTTAAGACCTCGTGGCTGAATTCCACTGCAAGCCTCTTAGCTTGCAGCGAATGCGACAGTTAGCTCATACAGCCATGAGAAAGTGCTTCTTCTCAAGGTCTGTCACAGCATGTAGGATCTGTCCTGTGATATAGAAAATCCCAAACACAAAGAGTCACAATAAAACGAGTAGTTCAAAACACAAAAAGCACCAAACAGCAAAACAGGGATATTCAAAATTAGAAAACAATCTCCCATCAAAGATTTCTTAGTCTATCTCATTCAGTCAAGTTAGGCTATGAATCATACACAAACTGTGTTTTAACAATCCTTCCTTGCACCTAAACCCAGTTTAGACAAACAGTGGAACAGCTTAATCCATACATGAGCCTCAAGCTTTAGCAGACCCTGAGTCCACAGCAGCAGCAGCAAAGGCCTGATCCTACCTGGCCTTGGCCCGCCCGCTGGCTCTGCCCGACAGCAGCAGCAGGGCCACTGAGCTACTTCTCCCCCACGGCATCCTGCTGTTGTCCCCCCAATACTGCCGCGAGCTGTAGGAAACAGCAGCTGCCTGCCCCTGGCAAGCTGCTTCCTTGTAACCTCTTCAGTGCACAAACACATTAGGACAAGGACAATCTCAGTGTGCTGGCAGGCACGTCACTACATCGCATCCTGGGGCAGGAAAGGAGGTCTGCACGGGGGGCGGAGAAGGAGAGAACCTGAGTGGTTGAATAGCTGACCAGGGCTGAGACACAGACAGGAGGAAGAGATAGTCTGAATGGCTGGTAGGATGGTCAGGGCTGGAGCTGGGTGTTTAATGGCTGGGGCAGACAGCTGCATGCTTGACTGACTGGCCGGCTGGCTGGATAGCCTGACTAAGTGTTTGGATAGAGTTACACTGGGCCTGTATCATTTCCCCCACTGGGACAAAGAAAAATGCAAAACATCCTTTATACTAGTGGCATCATGTTCACTCATTCATTTTCTGGTTTACTCAAACCCAAGCAAAGGAATCTGCGCTCTGGTCTTTAATCTTTATAGTTTTCAACAGTAACTGGGGTCATGATCCACTTTATTGTCACTTATTGACAGGTGGGTTGAATATCAATGAATAGCAGCAAGGCCTTGACTTGACAGGGAGGAATAAAAAAGCAGTGGCTCTTGAACTTTGGATCAGACCTACAGGAGGGAGGAACACAAGGAAGACTGGACTGATGAGGTATAGCGCGGCAAAAACAACTCACAATAAATGCTGTGTCCTCTGTTCCATAAGCTGGTTTAAAACCTAAATTCATATCGGACTCGCTATGATGATGTGAACCCTGAAGATAAAGATAAAGGTGATTTGGGAGCCTGTTATTAACATTAAATAATTCACATTTATCTATTATAACCTACTTAAAACTGCACTTTTAATGTTACTGTTGTAAATGCCTTTATGTGCCTTAAGTAAAACATATTAACCTTCCTTTGTGCATCAACCTAGCACAATGTGAAACGTGCTATACTAAAAGATTAGGCTTTTGGCAACACTTGACAGATACCATAAATGTGTGAGTAAACATAATTTTGATATGCCATTTGAAATGGCCACTTTTACTCCTATGATGACAGAGGCAGAGAAGGTGACTCTGCTCTGTGACTGTCCTCTGACCTGTTTTTTACCTACACAAAGGGTCACTTGGTGCTGAACAGATGCTGGGTGTATTATGACGTCAAATTCAACCTCAAAGTAAAATTTCACTGAGATTTACTATATTTGTCTCATTGTGAGAGGGAGCTTTGAGGGCTCAGTAGTAAGGATTGGACTTTGTACCACAGCAGTGTTAGCTAAGCTTTAAATACTAAGAAATCTATACAGTTTTTCCAGGAACATATGTGAGGTACTCAATAGTATAAATCTGATGATGAGACATTTCAGGCTTTGATCGCAGCAAAAGCCTTTTACAACCACAACAAAATTTACTATCCCAGCACATTGCGCTCCATACACACAGATGAAAAACACAGTTTTAATTTATTTGATGTCAAAGACAAGTGTCCTTGCTTATGTGAATAGCATAAGAGTTTATTTATATTGTAGAATTTAGAAATGATGTTCTACAAATCCTCACTGAATTCCCACAATGGGCATCTTCATTAAGCCCACAAAATAAGGTGGTGCAGGGCCATGGATGAGGGTGGCCCACTGCTTTGACTTATGTGCTTGTAACTAATGGCATGATTTTAAGTTTTTGGGAGATACAGATGATATATGTTATATATACTGTATATGTGTGTGTGTGTGTGTGTGTGTGTGTGTGTGTGTGTGTGTGTGTGTGTGTGTGTGTGTGTGTGTGTGTGTGTTCAAAGTATACCCACTGTTCATTGTGTGTTGTCAGTGATGTTCTTTTCAGCTCAGCAGCCATGATAGTGTACCCTGGGTCCACTTTATATTGTATCTAATAATGCACTGGCCTAGTAAAGCTTCCTCATTACAATTTACATTAGTAGAAACACACATGAAATGAAGATCTTTTTTGTCACTGTTGGAGTTAATCTCAAAATTGTTCCTCCATAAAAATGCTCTCAAGTCAAATGAAAAAATAGAAAACATTAGGAGTCACACAGTATATAGCTAGTGAACTAAATACAGAACCAATTAACATTTTCATTTGGTGTGGGTGAAATCTGTTGTACAGTATCTGGTGGGCTCAGTGTAGTCTATGCTTTGTGCTGCTGGTGTCTCAGCTCTCTGGCAGTTTTCCCAGTCACCTTTACACTCAGTTTATCTCTAACCAGATCAACACAGATTAGTGAAACCACAGGGATGCCTCTTGGGATTTTGCCTTCCTCACCAGCTCTCTCTGTTCACACTAACTTATTCCTTATTCCTCGTTTCTCCATGATTTTAGACTAGCGTGTTAACCGGACCTGTCTGAGGTCTCCCATGTTGTGCACCACTCTTATCTTGATTTTCCTCCTTGTTAAGTCAAATAAAACCACCTTAACTCCTCCCCTGTAACTGCAGGTCGAACCAAGATCTTTTCTCTTACAGTAAAGTCCTTCTTGCCCCATCCATCTTCAAAATGTTCAAATGTTTCTTTCCTTTCTCTCAAATCGCCTCTGACATCGTTCTTGGTAAGTCAAGCCCTTTCTCGCCTTCTCTGACAATCCTGCTTAGCTCACAGATATGCCTGGAGGGAAAGGAGAGTGAAGAACGTGATGGCATGTCTCTGTGTGACCCTGCAAATGTCATGTGACAGCCAGCTCAGCCGCGTGCCGTGCTCATCCACCTCTTGGCAAGCAGGGCACAGAGCCTCTGCAAAGGGAAGAGTAAGGAGCTGGAGGACAAAAAAGTGGAGGAGAGTAGAATACAGGAGAGGGGGAAAAGGATGAAGAAGAAAAGAGAGCAAATAATGACAGGGGAGGATAAGAGATGCTTGCAGGAGAGGAGGAAGGATATGAGAAGAGTAGAGAAAGATGGGCAAAAACCACAATGCCACGTTTCATTATATTAGTATTGTTGGCCTGTGTTGTCTCTTGTCGCTCGTTAATTATTGGGGTGATTCTACTAACTCTCAAAAATGCCTAATAAAAGGATCTGATCAATCTTCAATAGGTGAATTAGACATGAGGAGAAAAGCAGAAAATGGGGCAGAGGGTGAGACCAGACTCATCAACAACAACACTTCCAGATGGTCTGACTAACAAGCAAATGGTGACACAGAGCCAGAATGATGCAACACGTCACTCATACCAATAACTCCACACACAATTAAAAACCAGCATGCCAGCACACTGCACTGTAAAAGCTCACTGGTGTATAAACACAAAAGCACACAGAAAGAGGAGGTGAGGTACTGGAAGTGAAAGCACTGTGATGCCGTCAAATGCTATTGTTCATTTGAGGCAACTGATGCAAGTTTGTTTTCAATCCAACGACCACAATACCATTCCAGATAAACCAGTGAAAATATTCATGTTAAATGCAAATCAGAAGATTTTCATGAAAAAATGAGTCATGCACGTATGGTTTTCTTCTGTATACATACACATAGAGAGAACTGTGCTGCAGCGATCAAATTCCTGCATCAAGCCCACAGTGATGTGAATGCTTCTGCTCATCATTATTTGTGGCTGCAAAGTTTGGCACATTTGTGCATCTGGGCTCTGTAGCTGAACTTGTTCTGAAGGACAGAGTGAGTTGGAGAAAGCTGTAATTATCCGGTCATGTAAACATATTGATGCATCACTGAAAGTATGGCTGTGTGCAGAGCACTGAAAGAAAATGAAAGAAAGAAAGAAAAAAACAACTGCAAAATCCAAAACCCATTTATCTATCTGAAATAACTTTACAGAATCCATCTCACAACTGTATATCACTGGTTTATTTTTTTCTGTTATAAATGGTAAGATAATGGTATTATTTCACCCGAACCAACCACCTAAATTCATCTTTTTTATACCTAATGAACTCATTGAGGACTGTCAACAATTTTTATTTAATTGTTTAAGAAAAAATATAACATTCAACAAAAGTGCTCAATGCTCAGCAGCATAACACCAACTGTCAACTGCCACCTCCACATATGCACAGGTGAAACTGTTGTGTTTGTTTAAGAGACTATGGTTGGTATGAAAGATACGCAGGCCTGGTAATTTAGAAAGATAATAACCACCTTTGCTCTGATGGCAACAGCTCACACTCTCTAAAAAGACGATGAGATACATGGCTATGGATTCCTTGCTCTTTCCCAATCACCCTGCAGTACATCACTGTCATGCCTTTTTGTTGTTGACCTGCAATCTCATATGAAATTTTAAGTACCTTATAATTTTATCACTTCGTGACAATGAAAAGCAGACAATAAAGCAGACGGTGAGCATGTTCTCCACAGAGGAGCTATAAATTGATGTCTGACTTAAACTTGAAACCCTACACTTATACGATCATAACAACCATGACAAGTCATTAAATCATGATCCGATGTAACCATATCTCTCCTAAACTTTCTTGCTTGACCCTATTTCTTCCACTGGGCAATTTCACAAACCCAGTCTGTCCTTTGCAAACATTTGCTAATGGCAGCAGCCGCATCAGTGAGAAAGAGATCATAGTTTAATGATTATTTATTTTCTTAAGTTACATAATCATGTCTTTGACCAAATTATATGTATGTGTGAGTTCATGTTTGCTTTTTTCGAAACAGATACCACATTGCGTCAACCAAAACAAACAATCTGTCCCCATAAAGTCCCTCACAGCAGCTGGCGGTGCAGGGCGTAAGCAATGAAAGCTGAAACACCTTCTCTATTCTCACCATATGGAGCAAAAGTGGATTACAATTAAGCACTACTTTGCACTAACTCTTACCCTTTAAACTTGGAATAATGCACCCTTCGGCCTTGCTCTTCAGGTATCATGTCACTAGTAGAACAGGTTAGCATATAGTATTCTGCTAAAGCTCCAAAGAAGGTCTATATGAAAACATGTCAGGAATGATATTCTGATAAAATATAAAACTTTACAGACACAGTTTCTTTTGCTGGTGTGTCTGTCAGAGAGCACTGAGAGGTTCATTTAAAAATACATATCACATATCATATGATATTTTCAGAATACTAAAATACTCATCTGCTGCTTGATGACAATTTTTTTTTTTTTTTTTGTTTCTCAAGTTGCAGCTAGCTGCCATCTTTATGATTTGATCTGGAAACAGAGGTGTAACTCAAGAAAGTTTTTTTTTGTCATTCAGTGGAAAAAGTTAATTATCTTTTAGTGAGACCAACCCAAATGTGAAATGGTACCCACAGGAGGGGCATAAGATAAAATAGCCTTTATTAGTCCCACAGTGGGGAACTTCACAATTCACATGAACTGTATCTTGGTCACAAACTGTTAATATCCAAATTTTTAAAGATCCCTATCAAGAGCTTTGCTTATGCCAATATATCATTATCATTTTTTCTTAAATATTAGTATAACTGTCGGTCTAAAACAGCACTGGTTAGGCCAAAGTGTGGGGACTGTTATAACAGATCATCATGCATAACATTACTGCAATATACTGTGGTGAAATCTTCAGAAACACTTGTTTTCAACTAGATTGGTGTTAACATCCAGCAGACAGCTTTGTGCTGCAGCTGCACATGCAGGCAGAAGAAACAAACGCCCATAGCAACATGTCCTGGTACCCTAGCAACCAGAAACGCTTCTCGACGAAGAGCAACGAAGCTAAACGGAAAAATTACACAATAAACATATAATTCCATGAAACTGCATTATTTAGATCATATTACCAAAACATAAAACATGCGGTGCATGCAGCAGCTTAGCTTCTAACCTGAGAATTCACCTGTTTTAACACATTGATGCAAAGGGTAAGCTAGCTCACCGAAAACAAAGACATCCTCTAGCTGAACCAGTTTGTTGTTACCTGAGAAAACGTCGTTGACAGCTCCGGTGTGCGAAGGCGCCTCTGACCGTGAACAGAAGATTTTTCCATGTAGTACAACAACAGCAACAACAACAGCAACAACACCGATAAGTCTTGCTGTGAACGGTGACAACAAACAGATGGCAGGGGAGAAGCTCTCGCCTTGCCCGCCCCGCCGGTGGATGAGAGGGGAGAGGCGGCGCTCCTCCGTTAACCGTCCGCACTGTCCTCCTCACCTTGCGGCTGACGTCACCACGCCGGACCCCACGACTGCCCCGTGTTTGTGTTTGGTTTTTTATTATTTACAACTCACAGCTCTATTGGCAGCACCTAAAATGATCTGACACTCATTCAAAAAAGACAAAATCATATAAGTGTCCATCATTGTGCAACGATGGACTGATGGAAAAGATAATTGCAGATAAGCCGTGGTGTGGCACAAAAACCTGATAACAGAATCACATTTGAATAGGTGTTTTATTATTTTGTGCCCTTGGGGGCATTTTTCCCAATGAGTGAACATGTGAACACGTAAAAAATACATAGACATTTCACCCAGTCAACAAACAGTATGAACACCAGTCACATCAGTGTTAGTGTTGCACATGGTTATTATGGTTATCAAAATGAAGGGTTTGTAGCATATTTCAAAAAGTCTGTATAATCTTCTCTCAGCATAATGTTATTACTGTGTGGAGCGAACAGTAACAGCGTTACAGAACAGTTTTTAGGTCTTCATTACGCAATGAGACAATAGACAAAGATGGAAAGTCATCTGCCTCCAGCCTCTACCCTAAGAAAGGATTTCTGTATTACTGACAATAGAATAAGACTTAAATTTATGTTTTATTTGCAGAATTATTTTCCAAGTGCTAACCCTAGCTGTTGCAGAATAGTTGTAGAATAGTAAAACTTTAGAAACTTAAAGGCACAATCTAAATATATACAAACACAGGGTCATAGGATTGTACTCTTTAACTAACTGACTGAACTAAATAAGGTGTAATGTTAGATAATAATTCTCTCTCTCTCATTCTCCTCTGACCTGTGTTATCAACATTGGTATTTCCGTCCACAGAACTGCCGCTGACTGGATGTCTTTTGTCTTCGCAGGAGATCAGCAGTTTCGATAGCTACTACATTTTATACGACTGATGACTGAACACAAGTGTATTTTGAAGTTCATTGCCTTTTCAAAGGGAAATTATACCTGAGGCAAAGGCAGAATTTATAATACTGCCTTTCACTGCTCAACTAAAGCATCTTACTATAAAATGAAACAATTTGCATAACATTTGATGATACAAAGGCATAAGCATTTATAACATCTAATAGGTTTAGTCTCTGAGGTATTAGGTAAACCACAAACAAGGAATACAGGATCACACTGGCCTGACTGACAAATATAACAGGAAGGTTGTGCGAACAAACCATGCTGGGATAAGGTCTTACTCATTTTGCTAGTTCCAAGGTCAATAATGAACCTTCAAGCTCACATTCTTCAATCTATCAATGCTTTGAGGTGACACATGCCCATGCAAAGTCCCAGCTGACTCAAACTTAGACTACTGCTTCCTTAAACACATTCACAGTTGTGTAAAAAAAAAATCAGTTATTCAGCCACGCTAACAGTCAACCTCTAGGAATGGCAATGTCAGTCAGTTGTTGGCCCCACTACTAAAATATCTCAACTCCCACTCGATGGATTAAGATGAAATTTAGTACAGACATTTGTGGTCCTCAGAGGATCGGTTCTAATTCTATTTTGGTTGTCCCCTGACTTTTCTTGTAGTGGCAGCAGCAGGTTTAAGTTTTCACTTATCCTGTAAAACATCTCAACGTCTAATGAAGCATCTTCATCTTGTTTTACTATTATTACTGTGTGGATTAAATGCTGGTTTTGATTTGTCTGGGTTTATTAGAGTGAATCTTCAAATGACTGATTGAATATCAATCCACATGTTAATATGGGGCTTTATTCTGTGGGGGTCTATTACACACTTAGTCCACCTATCATGTTCACTTCTGCCTTCTTACAGCTCTCATACCTCTCTGAAAAATAAATCACTCCCACTGTAGACAAAGTAATGCAGCAGGAGTCATTTATCTGTGGTTGTCCCATTCCTAACATACTGTAAACCCAGCCTGACGCATTCACTCCACCCCTGCATTTTGTCTAGTTGCAGCTTTGAGGTGGAAAGATCACCCCTCCTGGACAGATAAATTCTCTCTAGCATCCTGTTTTTTGTTTTCATTGGCCTCTCAGCTTTCTTGCCGACAGTCCGTTTCATTTCAGGGCTGTGTGTGTGTGTGTGTGTGGGTGTGTGGGTGTGTGGGTGTGTGGGAGAGAGAGAGTGTATGTGAGGGAGAAACACATACAGATAGACAGAAAGAGGCAGAAAAAATGAGACATGGAGACAGCACCAGAGAGCACAGAGGGCCAGTAAAGCAGCCCACTCTCTTCCTGCCATTGTTTCATCTCAGGGACCCACATGAGGCTCAGCTAGGCTACGCCTCCTGGACATCAGCTCACCCACCCTGCCCCCGCTCAGTTGGCCCACTCCTCCTACCTACTGCCGCTCTGGGTTTCCATGGAGACGGAGAATATGCCTGCAGATGATTGCATCCTCTGCTGAAAGGCATTCATGGAGACAATAACACAGCACAACCTGAAATTCTGACGTTAAAAGAGCAACGTGAACACAATGCATGTGTGGAGTTACATGAGAAATGTGCTAAAATTGTGTTTTTCTTTATGACCTTTTGTGAATTTATATATTGTTGCTGTCCAGTAAAAAAAAAAAGTATGTCTATATTTTCAGCTTTTCATGAGATAAGAAAAATAGTGTTGTTTTGATGTTTGCAATAGCACATTTTGTGAGATAACTTAGTGGGTTTTTAGACATAGTAGTGGCTCGGGGCATGGCGATATCAGTATGTCCTTCGTTCCACTACTCCGGTCCAAACTGACATATCTCAACAACATCTCAACTGATGGATCGCATTTATAAAGAGAATCCCCAGAGGGTGATTTATACTGACTCTGGTGATCCCCTCATTTTTCCTCTTATGCCACCATCAGGAGCACTTTTGTGGTTTTGAGTGAAATATCTCAAAAACTATGGGCTGGATTACAATGAACACTGGTTCAGATATTTGTGTCCACCTTGGGATGACTGGCAATGACTTTGATCCTCTGAAATTTAAGCTGACAAAATTTTATTGGTCCCATACTGTTTATCACTGAATACCTGCCTCAGCTGAACTTTGAGTTTAGCGCTCATTAGCAAATATGAGCATCTTAAACAAATATGATGAACGTGATAAACATTATACCTGCTAAACATCAGAATTTTGGCATTGTCATTGTGTGCATGTTAGCATTTAGTTATTTTAGTCTTGAGATATATTAGCTTTGGACATGGGTGATCTGTCTGAACCCATCACCAAGCATTTAATTTTCCAGTTTATCTGAAAAACCTTAAATATGGAAATAATAGTTTTTCAGTGGACAGCAACTCTATGTGAGTTATGGAAAAGTGCAAAACATGCATGGGCCTATACAGAAGGACTGAAATCTGCAACGTTGTTAGCTCCACAGGTACACAGTGACAGATACTACAGGCATGTGTGTGTCCGGTATGTTTGTGTGTTGTGTGTGGGTGTGTGCATGTGACCGCATTTGCATGTTAAGCCCTCAACTCCTTTTACATGAGTCTGAATATGTGAGTTTTTAATATCTTCAGCACTAGCATGTATTTTTGCGACTGCACATGGGTGTGCCTGCTCATGCATGTGTGACCACATGCCAACCGTGACAAATGACTGATTGAAACTCTATCTGGAGCGAGGAACCTTATCTGTGACGATGAGGTTAGCTTCCTTTAAAGTGGCCGTATTTCCTCCTCTGAGCTGTAGCCTATCAAGCCCCTTGTTGCTGATACCTGGTTTTAAGTCAGACAGAAACACAGAAACACAAAAAAAAAAAAACATTTGCACTGATCGGAAAGAAATGTTGATACTCAGGTTTTACGTTGGCTTACACACCGACATGTGTGCATTAAGCTGGATTGCTAAGTTCCTTAAGGCCCTCAGCTGCAGACCTGGGAAAGGGGCCAGATATCTGCTGTCTTGCTCACTGTGTCTCACGTCACAACGGCACGTGAAACCTGCCCTGTTTATGTGGTCTGTAATGGAGTCTCTTGTGAATGCATTTCAAAGACTTTGTTACTGTGAAAAGAGTCAATAGTTTGCAGCATTGTCCTTACCAAGTATAGCCAGTCATTATGAGGAGCTTGGTGTAAATGTCTCACATTAATATTGCAAGATGGCAAATTGGGTCTTTTCTGACTGATGTTAACATTTCTGGGTGCAAAGTCTCCTTCATTGTGTGTGATGACAGGAAAATGTCACAGAGCAGAAAAAAATTACAAGACTCTTGTTTAAAACAATAAGAAATCTCATGCAGTAGAACAATAGATTAAACTATTAACAAATATTATTAATTACTGCCTGTTTGTAGTGGCAGTTGTTAGATAACAAAGAAGAGGTTTAAAATGAGTGGGGAGATTACAGAAATTCCCAGACAATGGACACCATTCAAACAGGGCTAAAATCACTTACTATATTTAACCAGCTCTCCCTCATTCATAGTAATATCCTGCTTTGGGATTAACCCTGATTGGAACTGGGCAACAAAGTATATGAGTGGTGGGATATGAGCTCAGTAGCACGAGTTGTGATGACGTTTGATGGGGGAATTAAATGACGTGACAGAGACAAAAACGAAAAAAGAAAGACAATGACAACTTGTACGACTGAAAAAAAACAAAATAATGATCATATCATATGATAAAACAGACATAAAACCTGTGCACAGTTTTGTTTAACAATATGCAAATTGTAACAGTCCATCAGCCTGCGGCCACTTCATTTCCTGTTCTCCAATGCAGTGCACTTTCCCATGGATAAACACATTACTTTAGGTAAATGTATCACTGCATTTAGTGAGTAAATACATTAACATGAAGAGGGACGACATATTAAACAGACAGTTTTTGCATGTTTTGCAAATAAATAAACTAATTTGAACGCAAAACCTATTATACCATAAATAATTGCTCAGTGTGGCCATTGCAGGAAAAATAACAAACTCCAGTCAAAGACAATACCCTTTAAAATCTAGCTTTTCACTGCAATTTGTGTACATCATAAAAACAGCAATATATACTGTGTACACATCTGAGTGTCAGCCTCTCTCTGCATGACCTTCTTTAGGGTTGGTATACAATTGATTCCTGATCTTTATGAATGTCTGCTTATATTCTCAGCATTCACTTTATACAGTATGCGTATTTAATCAGCGTGGTGCAGTCAAAAGCAGCGCTGCAGTGCAGTCATTTCACACATTCAGCAGCCTATAATAGCTGTTACTCAGTTGTTGCCGAGGCAGGTAGAAACTGTATGAGAGGGCATTAATACCCCTGTGCCCCCCTGTTGTTCAGGTGTAGAGGGAATATGGTGTAACACCACACCAGCGCCCCTCTGTGTCATAATGTGTGTACTACTATGGAAGACTCAGCACATAAATACAGTGCAGTCTTTGGGACAATCAAAAATGTCCCTCAAGATGCAAAGACACACAGACAGGGATGGCAAGTGGATGATAAAGAGCATCATAAATATTTGTGCTTTTCTTCAACTTTCAGCAGCGTGATTGTCATTATTCGGATTATTTCTGTATCTGTAATTGCCAAATTTAGCCACTAGAGAGCACCCTTTGCTTTCTGCAGAAGACAATCAGAGGTAAAAATGAGCGGCATTTACTAATTGGGGAAAGGATTCCTTAAAAATCTCTGAATCTCTGCATAAACCCCTACTCAATCTGAATAAATCTATTTTCAGTGCATCTGATTCAAATGAGAGAGGTTTCTCTTGACATATTCCTGAGAAATTTCAATATTAAAGCTTATTTGATCAAATATTTGCTCATTACTTGCAGTTGACCCTATTGCGTCTCCTGCGGTGGTTATATGTAAAATGGTAAATTCTGAATTGTATTTCAGGCAATTGACTGCAAACACATTTTTTCTGACCTGCAGGAATAGCTGAGATAATGAGCCTTGCTGGAGATGTGGCTTATTGGAGCAGCTGGGAGTTAACTGCCTTGCTTGAGGGAACTTAAAAAGTTGGTTGTGAAGAGTGGGGAATACACAGGGATTCTTCCTTTCATCTCACACATCCCTATGTTTTAGCAAGTATCCTTCCTTCACATTTCAGTGGTCAGAGTTAACAGAGTTTTCAAAGCTTGTCTAAAACTGCATTGTCAGTGCCTGCCCACCAGCTTAAGCCTCGGCGGACCTTCCACAGAAGCTTTGCTGCAGAGTCAGATCACAGCATGCCTCCAGCAGAGAGTGAAATATCCCTCTGCTGTTATTGTTGTGGATGTTTTTAAGATTTTGGAAAGCTGCTGCGTCATTTTTTTTTTTTAAACAAGAGCAACAACTTTTACACAGCAACCGCCAGGACTGTGAATAGTCATGATCTATGCCCAAATTTACATTTTAAACATTCACAATCACTGCCACAAGGGACAGCAACTCAATGCCAAGAGGAGAAAAAGACTAGAGGAGAATATATTTTTTATTATTGCCAATGCAGATGAAAGAGAATGTCGGTGTGTTGCCAAAGAGGAGTCAGAGCATAATCTGGTTTATTGTCAAATCCTCCAAAAGAACACTCAGACCTTCAGGTCTTTCTACAGAGCTGAAATATTGTTCCTCTCAGCATGACATGTGTTGTAATCATTGGCTGCTATGGCAGGATGGAGAGGAGCTCAGTGCTCTGTTTGCGTGGCAGCATCTGACTGACGCAGACATAACCTGCCTACAGCCAGCCCACAGCAACTACATACAATTACTCAAGCACTGTTAAAGTACTTGTGTTTTACCCATTTGAATTTTATGCTGCTTTATTTCTGCTCCATTTCATTTGAAAGAGAATTTTTTACTCGTTTACGCTGATTTTTGCACTCTGAACTGCACTCACTTTTCAGAGTTTATATTTAAAAACGTACGATAAGCTGAAGACATTTTCTCCCAAAAACAAGGATGGTTTCATGTCAGTAATTGCTTGAGGCCTGAAGAGGAAAGCAAAGATTTTATAAAAGATTAATGTGAATTTCGTTTCATTGCCCATTGATCATCTTACAACCCTTCAGATTTATCATTAGTCCCACTGGAGGGGTCCAACACCCAGGGTGGGAGCTACTGATATAAACTACCAATATGTACAGAAATTAAAACTAGCTTCTACTAATCTCCTTTAAAATTTTTAACATAATATTTTGCTCATAATACTGTTATTTTTATTTTAGTATGATTTTGAATGAGTGACACAGTGTTTTTACATTGTTGTATTGCTGCTTTGTTTTAAGTACTTCTTAAGTCGCTGCCTGCAGGTCAGAAGTTTCAACTAGCAGAATTTGTGTTGTCGGGAAAACCTATAAACATATTCCAATGTTACAGAGCCACTGTGGATTCACTATGAATCCCTGCATGGCAACAAATGAAACAGATTTAAGGGAATTAAAAAATAATCATAAGTAAATCTTACTGTCCAAAACCAATGTCAGCTCTCTTTTTCACACTTACATGGCTTTTGTTCCATCCTCTAAATTCATAATTCCTCCCTGCAACTGAGACGTCAGCAATATGCTAATAACCTTGGAATAAGTGCTTCCAGGAAACACTTGCTTCTGGATTCTCTTTCCTTGGACCGTAATGACGACACCATCTTTTCAGTTTTTCAGAGGAATCGCTTGCACAGCAGAACTTATGCAAGAAAAAAAATCTACCATTTTTGGATTTCGAGACTGTAAAAAAATGTCATAAGGGGGTTTAGGGTTTTAGGGCAGGAGCTGATATAATTTTTTTTCTTTCTGAGAGGAGTAGTAGAAAAATACAGCATGTGCATGAAAAATGACTTCCTACTTTAATGCCGGGGCAAAAAGAGTTCAAGCAGTGATGATAAAGTGAACATGGAGATCTATTTTCACACCTGAACCTATAGGAATTCTCTACATTCTGTAAAGCTGTTTTGAGAGGTAAACATAACCTCTATCACTGGGCGTTTGCATATAGTCTGTAAGAGTAACCAGAGGCGAGAGATCAGATGTATACAATTACCTCCTCTTTCATTCATCTTCCCCCACACACAGGTTGTTGCTTTCGGAGGCAATTCAAATCTCTGAGTCTGCCTGCTTTGAAAAAGCTTCTGTCTGCAGGAGATACATTCCCCTCTGGACCCCCTTAGTGGCAATCCAAATGCAGACACTATTTCCATTTTCCATGCCAGTAAAATGTTCCTATTTGCTTGAATGAACTAAGAGACAGCATGTGTCATTTGCAACTGTCTCATTTGCATCTCTATGAAGCATTCTCTCTCTAAGTGCAGAGTTTGGAGCATCTATACACTTTAAAGCCCACCCTCCACTCAAAAATGTGTTTTGCTTATTGTCACTTCATTTGACCTTCACTGTGAGATTGAAAGAATATTGCTATAAGTTTGGGGACATCCTGTGTCCAGCATTTTAACTTTTGAAAAGAAACTGATTTGCATATTCACAGATTTGGGATTTTAGGATGAAATTTTAAAGGCACAAAAATTTACTTTCAAAGCTTGTCACTGTCACCATTGTCACTATTTTTTCAAACTTAGATATAGTTCATGTTATTGAGAAATATTACAATTTGAAGCTAACTTCTGTGGCGCTTTCAGAGTTTTTCACTAGTTAATTGGACCAGTTTATGAAAATAACATTTCACACATTAAATATTCTAAGCAGGTTCTCCTCCATGCATGCCAGGCATCTTTTATTTTCTTCAGAGAAACTGAAAATGATTACTCCAGGATAATTGAGTGATTCTCTATTTTTAAAAAAAGATTTTTTTTGTATATTGCTTTAAAAGAAGAGTTAGGTTAAGAATCTCCAAAGATGCACACATTTACAGACAGAAATCAAGTTAGGACAACTTTGTAGACATTCTGAAGTAATACTACAATGTAAAAATACTTGGTTACAAGAGTAAACAAATGTAAGTATCAACAGCAAAATGTACTCAAGGTATCAAAAGTAATCATCATGCAGCAGAACCGCTCCTCCCTTTGTTATTATGTATCATAGTGTTGGATTATTATTATTGCTACTTTATATTCTGTCAGGCAGTTTAATCTATAACAATTCATCGTATTCATAAACTGATCATGATTTTAAATGAAAAACCTGAATCTGCAAATATATGTTAAATATATCATTTTAGTAAAAAATGGTAATATTTCCTTCTGAAATGTAGTGAAGTAGATGCAAAAAGCACCATAATATTGAACTACTCAAACAGTCCAACACTGCTTTCCTCTAGAGGTAAAAATGAGCAGTCATACATGTATGTGCGAAACATGTTATCTACTTAAAACAGAAACAAATTGTAAAAGTGGAGAAAAATTACATCCACGTCAAGATCATCACTGTAAATCCCATCATGGTATTAACAGCCCTGTCTGTTCACTTAGTGTTGTTAACCACAGGACGCAGGTCAATAAAATAAACCACAGGGCCCTTTAAAGAAAAGGGTCAGTGCATGAATGCTTAAATTGCACTGTGATAACAGCCTGATTGATATACTATCGATCGCAAAAAAGCTTAAAGTGGTTGATAATAAGAGCATACTCCATTCTCGCTGATGTGCTAATATCTTAATTGCGGGATTTGACAACATGGACTTATTGCTCGCGGCAGCTACTTGGCACTGATCCACTCTTCACCACAGAGAGAAGAGAGTGAAAAAGATAGATACATAAAGAAGGGGTGGATCAATGCAGACCACAAAGACATGATGTGTATTGTGGGGATGATTTATAATTTGATTTTTTAATTGCATAACTCCTTCAGGAAGAGCATTAGTCACCAGCATTGCGTCTCTTTGTCTGCCTGTTTATTAAAACCATAAAAACTGGCGATGGAAAGCTTCTCACTTCCAAACGCACTTTCAAATGCACTGCTTAATGATCAGATTTCTCATTTCCAAGCACTCCAGTCGCTAACAGACAAAGTTAAATTGCTCTGAAACAAACTCAAGTGCCAGCTTGAGGGACACAGACAAAGAGCTAATCTTCATTCCTAACTTGTACCTTGTGTGCTTTGTTTAGTCGTGCCACTCCCAACAACAACACAAACCACCTCTTTCTGCTCTTTGGGAGAAGTGGGGCAAGTGCAAATCCATGAAATATGTAAGGAGCACAGTCTTAAGCCTGTCTGCCATTTCCAGCTGCCATGGGACCAGGAAGATTGGGGTTAAGAGGAGAAAGGGGGGAGTGTATTAACAAATACCTTATTCCATCAACCATTCCTGCTGACCCAGATTCTCAAATCAGTGTGTTTGAATGTTAAAACTTTTATTTTCCCCTTTTTATCCGAGAGTCTTTGTCAATACTTGTGTATTTGCTGAGTTTAGATATTGTTATATTTCATCATTATGTTTCCCATTTCCTGGTATTGCAGATCTGTAACGTTGCGGCAGTTTTCCTTACTTGCCAAGCTTGGAGATGTCTTTATATTGAGATCATTTTGCTTTGACTCGCAGTGACAGTAGCTGACTTGAAAGCTCTTAACAATCACAAATCTTCCTTCCCTGAGGAATCCCAAAGAGCCCACAGAGGACAGAGCGACTGGGCAACAGTAATAACTGAATCATTAATAATTTAAAAGAGAAAACACAGGTGGGGCAGCTTATTTACGACTTCAAACAGTACGGGACGTTCACAGTCTCTCCAGGGATCCTGAAGAGCCTCTGCTCAGATGCTGTGAAAGGGAATCATGAACTGGTGAACTTCTGTGTATCTTCTGCTTTGTCTAGCATGAAGTGCATTATGTTAACAGTAAACACAATCTGAGTGAGACAAACAAACCTTTCACGGTCATAGTCACACCTACGGGCACTTAAGGGTCACCTAACCTAACGTGCATGTCTTTGGAGTGTGGGAGGAAGCGGGAGTACCTGGCGGGAACCCACGCAGACATGGGGACAACATGTCCCAGCATGTTTGAACCCAGAACCTTCTTGCTGTGAGGCGACACTGCACCTCAGTGCCACCATGCACATTGTCTTTCTCTAATTCTGATTTTTACTTATTGTAATTATGATTATTATTATTGTTGTTGCTATATAATTATATTCTTTATTGAACACTAGCCTTTTGATACAGCCTCAAAACCAGGTCACTCTGCATTCAGTGTTCTCCAGTCTTAAAGAGTCATGTAATCATAAATTCTGCAGTTGTGGCATCATTATTTTCTTTTCAACAAATCAGTCCGTGGGTGAAACAAACCAAAACATCCACTCTTTTCTCATGTATTTTCCCTATTGAGGTATTTTCTATGAACAGTGGCACGATCCTTTACCAAGAGGCATATCTCTGCAAGACAAGAAGGAGAGAAGATTAGAAAGTAAAGGAGACACAAGTAGGCAAAGACAAAAGAAATAAATTGGGGAAATCCCAAAGTGTGGGAGAGAAATCTCAAAGACTGCATTAAGTTTTCATGTGCATTAGACCCTTTTGCTGTCGACTGTCTCGCCGGAGATAAAGCACTAATTTTATTTTCACCTTCAGTGTATTTCTGACATCTCATAAGCTTTATGACAAGTAAAATAATACATTAAATAGAAAGTCTGTGGTAAAATATTGTTTCATCAGGATGAGGCGTTGGAAGTGTAGGCCTACATTTAGTTCTGCAGAACAAGAATTAGTTATTGAATCATTAACTACTATCCAAAACTATTGTTTTAATGGTAATATAATGAAATAATATAATATATTTATTTACACCAGTCTCCAAGTGATTTCATTTTTTATGAATGTACAACAACACAGAATTATCATCAACTTCGTCAGTTGAAGTCTGTTGACCTACAAAAGTTGTCAGTGCTTGTAAACAGCTGCAGAGAAAAAAAAGCACAGGAATGTGCAGCCAAACACAGATATGGCTGCAAGTCAGAGGCAGGTTAATGGGCCCACAGGTGGTGCAAGATGGATCCTCTCAATTTCTAGTTGCTGAGATCTGACCTGGATGATGTAACTGAGGTTAGGTCAAACATATATTTTGTCTAATTTGGTTAGTGGCCTGTCCTATAGCAAAGTTGTGGTCATCGCTGAAGAAAAAAATCTCTTTTATGAGGCAAGACACAGAATGTGACCCTCTTCTCGACCCTCACTGCTCATTAACTGGTGGCGGTATCAAGCCTCCGCTAGTGTTGGTGTTTGCTCTCTATTAAGGTCTTCTCCGGTTGACTGCCTTTTGGTTTGGGTGTGATTATCTTCAGGGCTATTTTTGGAAGCTGTCTGACTGTATCAGGTCATGTATGGACTGACTCTATTTATTTGAAAATGTATTTGTGCAGTTTAAGTTTGGGTTGGTTTGCTGCAGGTCAGATTTAGTGAGGACCTCTATGTAACCTGCAAGCTGGTATCCTGGCACACAGGTGGGTGGACACCATGTCGGTCAAGGTAAAAGGACTGTATTCAGGGGACTGTTTTTATACTTGTCTGTTAAACTACAAAGAGACATTAGCAAACTCTATATCTTCACAGACTTAATTCCAGCTTAAACAAGAGGTTTTACATGCATTTATTAAGTTTGGGCTCAGGCTCAGACACTGTGCTCACTGTCAGCATCTGCTCCGTGGATCATAAGAAGTGTTGAAGCTTAATTTATAGTTTTCATATCCATGTGGTTGTGAGGGTCTGTGTGATGTAAACTTTTTCATCTGTTCATGTCTGGAAAGGCCTGCCGCGATGACCGTCTGCTTGCAGCCCTAAAATTTATGACCAGCCATCTGTGCAGACACCCAGTGTAGTCTGTGTCTGTGACTGGAGTCTGTATCCACACACAACTTCATTCATGAGCCTCATTCATGCATGTAGGGGCTGTTCTCAGCAGTATAATCCTAACAGGCAATAAAAATAACGTATATGATAAGAAAACATCCGAGTCAACCATTAAGTATCATATGGATAGATTTATTTTCTGCAACCATTACAGTTACATAATATTATGTGCAGAATAAAATGTAACTATTTAATAAAAAGAAGTAAACACACTCACTCATTAGCAATAAGAAAAGTGAAAAAAATATGCTCATTGATGAACTCGTCAATGCACTGTGTGCTTTGCAAAATATCACTGGTAAAATGAGGCCTGTGGTGAATGGATTTGAAAATCTGTGTTTTTCTCTCTCTCACACACATTTGCTATTTGACAATGTTACAGTGTTTGGCTACTTATTAAAGTTTCTCCCCAGTTGGACGTCTGCAGGCAGGTCAGTTTCTCTGTGGCTGTTGCCACTGTCCAGCTGACTGAGTTACTGCAGTGAGTCGATTCCTCTCTCAGACAGTTAGTTTTCTCTCTGCCAAGGAGGTTATGTTTTCACCTGCATCTGTTGGCTTGTTGGTTTGTTTGTTTGTCAGGAGGATTACATAAAAAGCACTGAGCCAACTTGCACTGAACTTGGAGGTGGGATGGAGCAACAGCCAGGGAGGAACTCATCAAAATTTGGTGCAGATCCGGATCATTTATTATGAATTTGTCTTTTTTTTTCTCTGAAGTCTGGTGTATGTTCTTAGACACTGGCCTTGCTGGAGGTCTGCACACTCTTAAGTGCCCTTCTAGTTCAGACTGTTTTTTTAAACTTTAAGATCATCATCTGTGACAGCCATAATTCATGGCTGTTTGATTTTCTCCCTCTGTCATTTTCTTTAGTGAAGATGTGAAGAGATGCATGAATGAACTCATTTTTTGTTGTCTTCAATTTATTTCCACTGTGGCAGCGAAACACATTACACCAGCCTTCAGAAACTCCTGCGTGTTAAACTGGGCTAACGAAACACTTTTAGGACTGACCACCTCTGAAAGAATTAAGGCCACAATCCATAATGCGACACTCTGTAAAAGACCGTCATCACACATGTTCCCTCCACAGTCACAAATAGAGAATATCAAGAATATCTGATGTTTTGAATGCGATGTGTCTTGTAGGTGTGGAAGCTCCTCAGGGCCAGCCTCAATTACACTCCCTTGTGGATGAGCACATGAACAGCTGTGGACACCATGGATGGTTGTTCTTATTAAACTACTTTCTAGTTGGCTTGGGGTCTGCTTGGTCGATGCATGCGCAGTTGGTGCCTTGTAGCATGGAGACTGCACGGTCACAGTGAATTGGTGAATCTGCACAGATCCTTGCGCACACTCTTGGAAGCTAGTGGACCCGTGGGTACTCACAAAAGTGGAGAGCAAAACCCATCATCAACGGTGATCAGTGAAAACTTTTCCTCAATACTCACAATAACTGTTCACCAGTGCACCATGAACCAGTTGTTAATCGGTCCAATTTTTCTCCTTTTACTTTGAAAAGTACGTTTGGGAAGTGGAGGTGAAGGTCTACATCAGTGATCGTCAACTGGCCGATCCAGCCCGCGATTGAATTCCGAAATAGTGAGGAGGAAAAAGAAAATCTCTTGTGGTATTTAGGGTATCTTTTAAAGGATCTATTAAGGCAACCCAAAAAGCAATTGAGATCGACTTCTCCGTCATCTTCTTCATCTTCTCTGTGAAGTTGCCGCAGCAGCCTCCTTGACAACAAATCTGCCTGGAACCGATCAAGTTTGTTCCCAAATGCATCAAGTTTTCAGTTTTCAGTGATGGACATGACAGCCCCACAAATATCAAGGCAAAATATCTCTATCACCCTGGTGGCTGGCTGCGGTATAGGTGATAGGAGCCTGACTGATAAAGGCTAAAAAATGCCATCAATTTTGTAAGAAAATTTAAAATATCAAAACATACATGAATAAGGCCAAAATGTAAATTTTATTTCATTTTATTCTAAAGTCTGGCCCCCAGATTCTGGCCCTTCCACAAATGTAGTTGATGACCCCTGGTCTACATTATGTTGGGGGGGAAGGGGGCTGTTTCGGGGGCCCCACTTTGCGCACTCCTGCCGTTCACTGTGGCTGCATCCGCCCTTCAGTCTCCTCCTCCCTCTCAACCCCGCCCTCAAGGAGTGACTTGGTGCTGGATAGGAGAGAGAGAGAGAGAGAGAGAGAGAGACTCTGCAGACCCACACACACACACACACACTCACACACACACTAAGCATTTCTTACCAGCCCTGTCGTGTCTTTACTAACGGGACAAGTTTAAACCTCCGGGAGATCTCTGCCGGTTCCCCCGCTTTTCTCTCGCCTCCATGTGAACGTCTCGACCCGGAGTGAGGTGAGTGCAGAAATTAAGACATGTTGACAGTTTTTTTTTGTTTTTTTTTGGAGGAGGAGGGGGGTGGTGGTGGTTAGTGAGCTGTGGACTGGTTGTAACTAAACGAGAGGCAAGGAGGGGATTTTTGCCAGTAGAGGAAAAAGCGGCAGGCAGGAGGAGAGGGGCATGTCCGACTCTTCTTGGAGCAGTTCAGAGCCAGCTCACTTCACCGCCCTCCCAGGGTCACCACCCGCCTCCATAACCCGCACCTACACCGGCGAAAACCGTCGTTTCCGCTGCTGGCGCCTGGAGATCTCGGGATTTCTGCTCCACGGTTTGTGGTTTAGCAGAGCGGCTCCAACATCCTTCCCCCGGGATGTTGCCATTACACCGCTGCAGTGTTGCACATGGCTTTTCCTGCGACAGCGTTTCCACAGCCGCTGCCTCGGCTGCTGGGACACTTGGGCACAGTTTGAAATGGTTGAAAGCTGCAGGGATTTTTCTTTAGTTGTTGCTTCACAAGTCAATGTGCAGGAGCAACGAGAGCCCCAGGTCGTGTAAACCGAGGCTTATAAGGAGGAGCAGTGTCATATTCTAAACTTTTGAATGGAAAATATGCGCACACCTCCGTTTTTTTTCCCCCTTTGTCTATGTGCAACATGTTTGATGCTTTGAAGTTACTCCCCCATTTCATGTATGTGATACAAAAGTGTGGGGGTTTTTTTGGATCTACGTCACATTGGGCTGCCAATGTTCATTTTCATTCCCAAGCAATATCTTGAGTAATTATTCGATTAGACCAATCAATTAATCATTTGGTTAGTATCACAAACGATCAAAAACTCAAACATATTCAATTTTCAATGATATAAAACAGAGAAAAACAGCAAATTACACACATGAGAGGCTAGAGCCCAAAAATGTTTGACATATTTAATTGCTATATTACTTAAATTGTTTATTAAAACGGCTGTTGTGTAACTTTGTCTTTCCACTAACTGACTATAAGTCCAGACTATAAGATTTTTAGTCTTCAATGACATAAAATAACATTTGAGAAGCTGGAACCAGCAATATGCTTGAAGGGCATTGATCATTTAGTCTATAAAATGTCAGAATGTCCATCACATTTTCCCCAGACCTCAGGGTGAAGCTTTAGTCCAACCAATAGTTTTGAAAAAATGAGTCAACCAACAATCATATAAAACAAAGACGAGCAGAAAATGCTCAATTTGAGAAGCCTGAAGCAACGAGCGGCAGTATTGGTCGATAAATTACTAATCAGACCAATCACATCGGTCCTGTAAGACAGACTAGGCCACATTAAAAATCTATGAGGCAACAGAACTGTGCAGTTTAGAGTCTCTGTCTCATGTTCACACACCAACACACTAAAAAGATGGAAAATATCATCGGCTGTGTTTGTCTCACCTTGTGTCAGATGCACACTTTGTTAAGGTAGGTGGTGTCCCTGCCTGGCAGCGCTGGCCTTTAAATGTTTGATGTGTGGAGACGTCCTGAGAGCTTTCTCCTGCTGTTCCTCTCAGCATCTGCACCGCCCGTCGGCTCATGTTAGAGATGAGCTGTGAAAGAGTGGCAGTGCATGTCTGCCTTCATGCATACACACAATACAGTACATGCACTTACTTTCATGTAGGAAGTGATTCAGTATATCAGTATATTCAGTATATCTGAAAATGGACGTGCAGACGTCCATCACAAAGATGTGCCTAGACTGTAATGTTTGATAAAGGTACTTTCTGCCGTTTACCTTATGTTATATGCACAAAGTTCAGGGCTGAACTACACAATATATATAATATTTTGTTTCAGTTCTGACATGTGATGTTCACAAGTGAACCTCTCAATACAAAGAAGAAATGTCAAGCAAACTAGGTCCAGCATTCACTTCGGCCTTAATGCTTTGGCTCTCTACCTATGATCACCGGTACGAGGTGCAGAGGCAAACTGCAGCGTAGGTTTATGTCACCAATGCGTGGTACCTAAGCAGGAAAACCCCGGGGAATTTCAAAAAGAAAACAACAAGCTTAGCAAAGACTGTTTTGGCGAGAAGGCAGTTGTCTGCTTTCGGAGAAGAACACAAGTTAAAAAAAACAAAACAAAAAAAAAACAACTCAATGATCAAGAAGGGTTTGGAAGCATGAAACCCTTTTCATCCGTCATGTGCTGAATTCAGGTTACATCACAGACGGTGTCTTCTCGGGTTGTGAGTTGAAAGGTCACCAACAAAACAAGATCAAAAGTAAAACTTATTGAACTCCGAGCACAGCAGAAGTGCAGCTATGCATAAGGCCTGAGGTAGTGCATCGTTGCTCTCCACAGGAAAACAGTGTTTCTGCAGCTGATCATGTGTAGAGGACCTGAAAATGATAAAACGCAAATAGTGCTGCAACAGTTAGTTGATTGATTGATTAGTAAATAGACGGAAGGTTATTTGGAAACTAAGGTAACTGAATAATATTTAGACTCGGCAGCAGGGCAGAGTGTGCAAAACTGAAAATAAATAGTGTTATTGATATTATGAAAAATATTAAAATGACGAGAAACAGCGATACTTGATATTATCAATTATCAGCCCAAGCCTTTAGTAACCTGAATATCTTCGGGTTTTGGTCTGTTGGTCAGACAAGACATTTGAAGGTGTCACTGTCTCAGGCATTTCTCTATTTTCTAGCATTTTACTGACAAAATGAATCCAAAATATTTGTTGTGGATTAAATACTAATGAGAAATGATCCTTAGTTGCAGCCATGGCTTGGCTCCAGGGTGGGTACTGTTAAGCTCTGGTGAATCTTTTATTTGGAAAAGTGGTACTTTTAAATGGAAATATGATACATAGTATTTTACCTCATCAGCACATATGTAATACATCTGGCTGTTACATGATAAGTTAATCAGCAGACAAATGCTACAGTTTTAATATACAATCTTTTGGGTCAAGCAGAAAAAAAACCCCCAAACATTCTCATATTCCAGTTTCTCAAATGTTGCATATGTGATCGTATACTTTCCTAATTTAGGA
Organism: Trachinotus anak; assembly: GCF_046630095.1. Classification (NCBI taxonomy): domain Eukaryota; kingdom Metazoa; phylum Chordata; class Actinopteri; order Carangiformes; family Carangidae; genus Trachinotus; species Trachinotus anak. Next base: position 21,106,966 of record NW_027273864.1, on the reverse strand, counting down.
TTTGGAATATTGGTCAGATAAAATCTGAGCAATCTCATGACATGAACCTGGGCTTGAGGAAATTGTGAAGGAAATTTTTCACTGTATTCTAAAAAAAAAAAAACCTATAGACCAAAGATAATCGGATCAATCGAGGAAGTAAGTGAAAAGTTATTTACCAGTGCAGACCCAGTTTTAGTTATTCAAATCTCAGTGCAGTGTTGTCTGGTGTTGTGTTGAGTCAACCAGAGAAATAAACCACTGCCCCAGTTCTCCCTCTAAAGTCAAATGAATCTTTGAAAGAGTGACACGTTCTTTCCACACGGAGTAAAGATGCATATTTGGTGAAATTATATACAGCAACAGATGTTTTTTCATACATTGGAAAATATAATAATGCAGCACCTTCTTGCTATTATTGTTCAGACCTAATGCACACACAATAAACACACACACACTCACGTACACATTAGCATTACAACCTCTGGTGTTTCAGACGATCTATCATTAGGTTGTATATGGTGTAATGGCAAAATGAGATTTCTCTCGAGTGTCTGAGGAGCCCCACTGCTCTCCTTCAGTGCTTCCTCTTCACTGATGAGCTGCCACCATAATGTATTCTGTGTAGTTTTGTACCCTAACTGATGTTTAATTATTTGACACGGTGATTTTGCTGTTACTCATAAAATATTGAAACAGAAGTGGCCCCGGAGGCTGACTGAAAGACACCGGCCTCACTTTATCCTCAAAGACAACTTGCAGCGGAGCCAGGCACTGTCTGGTACTGACATCAAAGCAAGTCAACACAGACACACAACCACCGAGGAGGTTTTTAATTTTTGTTTAAATAAATGTAATTTCCCTTTACCAGTCCTCTTAGGAAGTCTGTTTCTTATGTTTGATTTGTTGACCTCCTGCTGTTTAAGATGTCCTCTCTGAGCCGTGCCTGAAGCCAGTGTGCTTGCTTACTATTAGAAAAGCGATTACACTAGATCAGCGTTCTGATTACAGCGGGAACCCGGGCACTTCCTGCTAATCTGTGATCTTAATACGGAGACAGGCAAATCTCAGGGCAGGCTACTTACAGACCCTCAAAGTCCACCTCCACATTTCTTGGCCATTCCTGATACAGACTTGTTGTTTTAAAAGTGTAGGTTTGGTGTCAAGTTGAGTTGAAATTATTGAGGAAGGAATATTTGACAGGTTTTTTTTTTTTTCCGCACACATTTTCCACAAAATATTTGTCATCAAAGTGAAACCACTTCAAAATTAGTGGCAACAAGGAGGATGTAATTTCCTTCTGTTACTCCTGTGTGATTTTTAAGGCCACAACAAATGATTGTTTTCATTATCTAAAAAGTTGATTCATTTCTTGATTAATCTTCTGTTGTTTTCACAGAATGTCTGAAAATTGTATAAAACGTCCATCACAATTTTCCAGAATCCAAGATGATGTATAAATATATCAGGTGGAACCAGATTTTTTTTTGTTGTTGCTTAAAACAATGACATAACACATAAATCAATCATCAAAATTGTTGATACATTTTCTTTCGATTGGCTTTGTCCATTCAGCTCCAGTATGTTTTCATCTGTGCGGCAGTGTATGAAACGGTGTGTGTATCTGGTCTCGTGAGACCAAACGAAAGCAAGTGGGCATCTAGATTATGGTATCCTCCAGATTGTCCCTGGAGTAGTGGGAGTGGTTTTGGCTGCGTAGGTTCTTAAGTGATCAGTGGACATAATGGTGGATCCCCTGCTGATGGATGCTGGGATATCTGAGCCCCTTGTGTGACCACTCACTGAGAGGATAAAACCACAAACATCACTGTTTTGTAGAGAAGAGCTTTCGCACCATGCCATCCAGGTCGATCAGTCCTGTGTGTGTGTGTGTGTGTGTGTGTGTGTGTGTGTGTTGAATGACATACAACAAGCTTCCAGCTGGAGTCGAACCAGCAACGTTGCAATCATCACATGTGGTCAGATGCCAAGCTACCGCCATTTCAGCCGAAATCAATTACAGTGCAATCACTGTGATCAGAGGAGTAAATCTGTGCGGTGCTTTGATGTTGAGTGAATGGGAATGTGAGCCCAGACAAAGTGCAAATCATCTTGAAGTCAACAGCAATAGAGCTTTTTTTTTTTCCCATTTTGTTTTATCTATTTTGATATGACCAAAAACTCTCCATAAGCATTTAGTGGTCGGTGACATAATAATTAATGTGATGAAGTATCTTCATTTGTCAGGTTTGCTGAAATATCCAAAACAGGAATCCTGGTCTGGTTATTTTAGATAGTTTTTCACTTTTTCACCCATATTGCAATAATATAAACACATTTGCTGTGTGATTATAAGATTATGTTTACTGTGATACAGAGATTTATTTAACCGTGCAGCTAATGCTGCAAGAGGTCACTATGTCCCCAAACCTCCTGCACCATGTGCCCAGGCAGCGAGGCTCATACAATCCTGTAATAACTCATGATGACACCTCAAAAATACAATGTCAACAAGCTTATAACAAGGCTGCTTTTCTTAGACTACATTTTGATTTTCACTTCTGTATTACTCTGTGTCTACACCCAGCATGGTGTGTTGTCACCATTAAAGCAAAACTAAAACATGTATTTAGAGGCTTTCATGGATATCGAGCATCCTGTGACTCAGTGTATTTTTTTTTTTTAGTTTTTTTTTTTTTTTTTACATCCTTTCCAGAGTTGACTGTATTCGTAGCTCGTTGCATGCTTGTGTGGTAAAGCCCAGCATCTCCTGCAGCTGGTTTCTTTAGAAACCCACCAACCAATCACAGCCATTGAAGCACTGTAAAAAGGAAGTGAGCTCAGAGGTGTTTGACCAGGGGGCCATTGTGAAGGTTTTTTCCTCACATTGTTGAGAAAAGTACAGCAAGCCTCAGCCTCTCTGGTCTAGCTTGACTTTAGCATATGTTTACAAACATGTACAACAAATTATTGGATTTCCTGGTGTCCTATCGAGGGTATCAACACACATAGCATGAAATATCTTCTTCTCTTGGCATCTAAAACGTTACTTTCCAACCCTTCTTCATAAAGTCTATAGTAAACAGATTCTGAATATGAGGCCTCTTGAAATACTCGGTGTCTATGAAGAGTCATGCTTTCATTCTGCTCTCCTGATGAGCAAAATGCCTCTTATATTAGACCAACACAGCTGTTGAACTTCAAAGGAAAAATTCAGCCAACATTGGAAGTGTTGTTGAAATAGTCCCTCTCTCTCTGTGTCTGTGTGTGTGTGTGTGTGTGTGTGTGTGTGTATGTGTGTGTCTGTGTGTGTGTGTGTGTGTGTGAGAGAGAGAGAGAGAGAGAGAGAGAGAGAGAGAGAGAGAGAGAGAGAGAGAGAGAGAGAGAGAGAGAGAGAGAGAGAGAGAGAGAGAGAGAGAGAGAGAGAGAGAGAGAGAGAGAGAGAGAGAGAGAGAGAGAGTGTGCTTTTTGAAGGCTGTTTTTATGAAATCTCCCTCTGCTGTTTGAGATGGGCCCTTTAATGTCTGGCTTGCTCTGTCCTACGTCTCTGTCTTCACTCTGGTCTAAAACTGACCTCCCACTCTGGTGCCTGGTCGTACCAAGGCTGCGGCTGATGTTTGTGTCTGTGTTTTGTGGTTTGTTCCCCCGGTGTTGTTCCTTCTTCATAGGTCTTTTTTCGTATGTGCTCGTGTGAGCATAGATGCATCTGTTACATTTTGAGCATGCCTCAACGTTCTCACACAGACACACAATGCACACATAACACACTTTGTTAACCATTAATGTTTTACCCATTATGGGTTTCACGGTCTCATAAACTGGTGATAACTGGGGCTTCTCAGCTCTGATTTCTTTGGTGCAGGATCCCTTCAAAGTGTTAACAGTTGTATCTATTTAAATATTGATGAGTGTGCATAAGTTTGTCTGAAAAATCTCTTTTTAGGAATCCTCAAAGGAGATCAAATGTCTTAAGTGCCTAGACATGATGCTGGTGATGCCCCCCGTTCAGTGTCTGAACTGAACACCAGTTGCAACATTAATTTACAGAAGGAACAGGTAGTATACACATGGGCCTTGTAGTGCACTGTCATCTATCTGCTGCAGGGTCCCTGCAGGGTTTCACTCTGGCTATCTGATGGACTCCACTAAGGAAGTTATGTTTTTCTGTCCTTTTTTGTTTATCAGGAGGATGGATTGAAAATAGTGTTAACAGCTTTCAACAGAAATTTAGTCCAAAGGAACAAATATTTGTTTTTTGTTGCGGCTCCCATATTTATTTTTAAAGGCTTTCATAACCTTATGAAATAAGGTTTTATCACTTTTATCATGAACTAGTGCAGTAACTTAAATGAAAAATATCTGGCATATTTATCCCACGATTATCTGTGACTGTGCATTGATGCAAATCCAAACTGCTATTAAATATTTCTAAACATTTTCTAACATTGAAATGACAAATTTAGAGCATTGGGCATACTTGGCAGAGGAATGTGAGCTGAGAGCCCTGCTAGTTGGCCTTTCTGTTGCTCTAAACTCAGTGAAGGACTTTCCTGCAAACAGTGGTGCAGCTAATAATGTTATCATGACATGTGCAGATGAATTTCTTTTCCACTGGTCGTTCGTATTGTGTTATGGCAACTCTGTGTCTTCGAAATTACATTTATGCACTACTAAACTGGTTTCCCACTTACATGATGGTGGCAGCATATTAACCGGTTGGATTATGTTCAGAGGCAACTTTAAATGAATGAATGAAGTGCTGCATTTATTAATGGCAGTGGAGTCACCAAGAGGTGGTTGGGATGGATGGCGGGCGTACAAAGTGCACGAGACCAGAGTTCAGATTCACCGTCCTGTCTGTTGTTGGGTTTGGGCAACAAAAGCACTGTGGTTACGGTTAGGTGGGTTAAACCTTAATGATTATGGTTAAATGTTGATAAACAAGTCGTGCCTAAAGACGTTGTGAGCTTTTTCTACATTAAACCAGACCGTGATCGAAGTTGCCAACTTTAAGCAAGAGTTGAGAGTGTCTAAACACAACCATAAAAAATTAAAATTAAGCTGTTGTCGGTGAAAATGAACACTGTACTGCAAGGATCCAACGTTTTGTCTGAAAACAAATACACTGTCTGTGAACATTTTACTGATACGTTCAGTAGCGACATATATTCTACGTCTATGTTAACAGTAAATATTTGCTGTATTGAATATAAACTTAATTCGTAGGAGAGAGGGTTGCTCTGACTGCAACCATACCACAACCTAACAGGAACTGATCGCCGACCTTGCTCAGTATCTACTTCCCCACATGAGATCAGAGAAAAGGTTGATATTTTAGGTAAACTGCCTCTGTTTCAACCGAAACTCGTAGTGTGAAAACACCCTGACTTATAATTGCAGATATTCATGGACTTGAAGAAAGCAGTTTTTTGACCCAGTTTAAGTTATCAGTGTATTTGTTGCATGGCTCCCACTTTTTTTTATTTGATCTTCCCTTTTTAATGTAAACAAACCCCCTGAGAAACACTAGCTCCCTCTTCCACCTCCACCAAACTCTCCAGCAGGAAGAACAGATTGCGGAGACCAACTCTACTCTCATCCTTTTTGTCTGTCTCTGCTTTTCTTAATCTAACAAGCACAGACAGATCCTTGTTTTGTAGCATAGTAAAATGACAAATCAGCATGTACAGCTCTTACTCTGCCCATGCCCCCAGTTACGGGGACAGTGCGGGCTCACTGCGCACCCATCTTGGTGTAGTAATGGATTAGAAGTGACACTTACTGCAGGCTGGCTGAGTCTGAGCCTTGTTTACTCTGGCTGGGTCTTAGCCGGGGACTCAAACCATCATTAGGCAGTGAAATGACTCAACAGTGGGACAGAGATCCAGACAGAGAGAGAGACAGAGAGAGAGAGAGAAGACTAAGGGGGAATGGTTCAGGAAAGAAACAGAAACATGAAAAATCAGGATATTCCCGAATTTGCCTGGAGATAGAGTGAACCGGATGACTGCAGGGGTGGGGGTGTGGGGGTGGGAGTAGTTAGAACCTGGAGGCCAGGGCGTGCTGTGGTCAAACCCTTTTATAAATAAACAGACAGATTGGTCTAAAATAAACACAATTCGCTCATGTCAGTGTGGAGCAGATGGGCGAATAACCCCACCCAGGACTGGGACAGGACATCAGGCCCTGGACATGGGCTGCTGCTGTTGTGCAGAGGGGCTGCAGGCCAGGTTTTCGTAGAGCCTCCCACACCGGAAAATCAGCAGAAAACAACCAGTGCAGACATTTCATCCATTTCAAAATGGAGTTGCGGGAAGCGGATCAGTGTGGTGTCTTTTTGGGAAAGATTGCAAACTTAGGCCGGAGGCTCGGGATTCCTGTTTGAAAGCTGAAGACATGGTTGTCTCACTGCCCGCTCTGACCTGCACACTGCTCTGCTGATATAACAGAAAGCATGGTGGGCTGGTGAAATTAAAGCCATACGTTTATTTAAAAAAAGAAAAAAAAAAAGAAAGAAATCTCAAGGATTAACAAAAACCATCACACAATGAGGAAGATTACAAGTAAATGGAGACTACAGACATGCATAACAATAAAGCAGAGCATGAAGAATAATTGAACTATATTTTGGGCATGGCAGGACATGAATCTTTACTGCAAAGTGCCAGCTGGTGAGAAGAGGTGAATTATATTCCTTCAAAGTTTGGCTAATGGACTGTGAGACAGGAATACAGATGACTGAGTTTAAGCTGCTTACACACAGGGAGCCCTCAGCTTTTCTGGTTTAATTATCTGAGAAAATTAGACGTTTACAGGAAGTCTAGGAAGTCTTACACATGTACTCTGTTGTACACGGAAAAAGTCGACATCATGTCTCTGACCACACGACTTGTCTGTGTCAAATACATTATGCGGTATTTGCGCAAGACATGACATTTCGCTCATGAGGTGAGGTAATGCAACATGTTCACGGTACTTTGTGGAGTTTTTGGCCACCAAAAGTGCTACCGGGCAATGCTTTTATGAGTGGGTCCCCATTTTGTTTGCAACACATGAGCACATTGGCGAGTGCGCATCCTCAACAGATGGTGGCAGGAATGTGCAAAGAGGTGTGTAATACGCCTGTAAAGGCTCTGAAGAAGGATGCAACCTAACAAACGTGAATGTAAACAATGCGACAGTTAAATATTTGTAAAACCTCTTGGCTAACGTTTCATGAGGAAGGAAATACATTTAGAGTTGTAATGTTCAGTCAATCAATTGATAAATGGATTGGCAAAAAAGTACTTGACAATTGATTCATTGTTTAAGTCATTTTTTAAGTAAAAAATGCCAAACATACTCCAGCCTCTCGAATGTAAAGGTCATCTGTGGTCATCAGTATAGATTGAATATCTTCTGGAGGGTTTAGAGTTAGTCAAGTGAAACAGTTATTCGAAGACAACGCACTGGACTCATAAACATTTTGTTTCACTAACTCTTTGACGTAAGCATTGAGAAATTAGATAAATCAGTAATGAAAACAATAGTTAGCTGCGTCTCTATATGCATTCAGTGCGTTTGTTTGACCTGGCTCTGTTTAGAAAAAGAGTATTATTTGTTTTCAAGAAAACTCCACAGGGCAAGAAAACTGTCACCTTGCCTGGGAATGTCGCTGCTTTGGTCCTCACTAGAGCTGCAGAGGAAGATTTCTGGTGATCTTACTAAGTCTTTAACATTAAAACTGCTGCAGTATTTATAAAAAGAAAAAGTGCAGGTCCTGTTCGCACATGCGGCAAATGTGGAAACAAAACACTGAACAGCTTAAAGTGCAAGTTGGAAAGAGGCTGACAATCTCCAGCACATCACAGCACTTGACAGAATTGCCTCTACAAAAAATAATAGGGATGATGATGATAGTGCAAACCATGTTGGGTTTGTATGAGGTTTGTTCATTTCACTCACCATCTTGTTCTTTCCTCTTTCTGGTAAGATTGAATCCTCTTTGTTTATATTTCTGAACTCGTGCCCTGTTTTGAAGCGTATCTCCTTTTGGTACATTATGAAATAAAATGCAACCAGTGCTGAGAATACAAGTTGAATTTGTTGCAGAGGCTCCTTCAGCAGATCGGGCTTTCCCCTCAGCCTGCATGAGCAAAGATAAACAAAGAGGTTTACGAGATGTACAGTAAGAGTGCTCTAAATCCTTCAGTTTGCATACAGTCTGCAGGGTAATCTGAGGCTTCGGCCTCCGTCTGACCCGCTGCTGACGCTGCGGTGGCCTTTTTCAGGGATGGCAAATGTTTGTGGATGTATTTGTTGACATAGTTTTGTGTCTCTGGCTAAGCTACAAATGGAAAATCTAGAGGTAAAATGATTATTCAGTGAACAAATTATAGTTTATATGTATTCTAAACAAAGAAAAACCGTGCAACTCTTAACCCCTGTTTGACTGTAAGTCTGGGAGATTTAGTAATAGCGGGATACGAATGAAACAAAAATTTGTGCCCACACAGGCCAAATAGTGGGTTTGTGTATGTGTGTTTTCAGTCTACCCGCAGTTTCTTTACATATGTCCTTCCTCACATTATTACCATCCTGGGCAGATATACGATTGCGAGATGAAGATGAATCTGTCTGAGCTGAGAATCTGAATAAAAGCATCCTCTGAATCCCTTATGAATGCTGAGGAACATATGGAGAGCATACTTACAGTGATTTTGCTGATGTTTTCTTCTTCCGTATCGTGCAGCTTCATTTTTATTCATGCCACACAAGAACAAGGCAATAGATTGATAGCATATCTCAGCACGTCTTCATAGTGGAGAGAGGCGTATTGCATTTTACTTTGAGTTTGTCTGTCCATGTAGATGTTGTTGCACATTCTAAATCGTTATTTTTGTTTGGTTACCATTTTTGCATGTTTGAACCCATTTAACTCCTTTTTGAATCTATCCTGCTAATGCTCTGTTTTGTTCCTCCATGATTCAGATGCCATGTGACCATAAGACCATATTAAGTGAAGGTGTCAGGTAATTGCTGTTATTACTTTAGGGCCAGTTCAGGTGCAGTATTGGATTCCTGTCCAAGTAATGATTGCTGACACCTGCATGTGTCCGTAGATGGGGCTGTCATGTCTTAAGAGGCATTATTGGGCTTGTTCAGGCTTTTTTTTTTAGCTGTGAGGATGAGGCGTATGTAGCATCGTTTGTCTGTGGCGCTGCTTCCCCTCACTCGAAACAGCAAGAACAAGACAGAAAGGCAGGGACAAGAGAAACCTAACATAGACTAGAAAGCTTTTTTTTTTTTTAATAGAAACATGCTGTAGAATTATTGCAGTCAGCCCAATAAAGAGAATAGATACATGGTAAAAGACAAAGTGCTGCTACTTTCACATAAAATACTGCTCTTGAAATGTGAGAGCTTTTTGAAAAATAATTGGGAAAATGTTTCTAAACAACAGTATTTCTGTATTCTTGCAGGCTTTTAAACAAGCTAAGACATTTGGTATTCTCTAAAGTACTTCAAAAAAGTAAAGGGTCTTAGAGTGGAACTAAAATCTTGGTTGAATCTTTTTAGGCGAGTCCTGATTTTGCCTGTGTCGGCTAAATACTGGATTGAAGACAGCACAATGGTGGAACTGTTGGTGCAGCGTTGACCTGGCTGTGTCAGGCAGCACGAAGCACAACCATGAATTAGGTCAATAGGAATTATAATGTGGACTGTGCTTGAGTGTAGGGCCAGCGGTGTTGTGTTGCAGTGATTAATATGTTGGTCACTAACATGTTGGTCAGTAGGCCCTGCAGGATCAGTCCTGGCAGAGAAACATAGATTTACTGCAAGATTGCTGGCTTAATATTTACAAGCATCAAGTAAATGGCTTGTGTGGACATAAGCTAATGTAATTTGGGCGCTTATGAGTTGAGTTGAGGTTATTGCCTCGTGTTTTTCTCTGTGGAATATTGAATTATGTTTGGGCACAAGAACTAAAGCTACCAAAATAAGTGCTGATGCTTCTTGGCTCAGTTCTGAATGCAGCTGTCCAGCTGTGGCATCCTCAGCACCACCTCAACACCTTGGTTTGTCGATATGCATTTCGCTGTCTAACACTGCCCTGGTTCATTACGACAGGGGAGACAATGACCCAGAATCAAGTTGACCTGAGTGCTTTAAATCAAGGCTCCAGTGGAGGAAATAAATTCTCTCCCCACCAGCACGCCTAGCGCCAACTAGGACAAGTAATCCAGACTGAATAAAAATGTCCTCTTAGAGGACGCCGAGGGAGAGAGGGATGGAGGCGTGAAGGCTTGGTAGGCTGAGAGGAAGGGAGGAAGGAAGGAAGGAAGAAGGAGAGAGGGAGGAGTTGGGAGGAGTTGGATTGTTGACTGGATAGAGGAGTGGTCCATTGCTGCAACAACATACAGTAGATACACCTCGTTTTTGCATCAATTCTTCTACAGTTTAGATTTACAGTTGTCATGACGTCATGTTCATGAAACTGAGCACAAATATCCATCCCAGGCTTGTCTACCAGGTGACTGCAATGATCTTGATATTCAAGACTGTGTAAAGAACTTCAGTACTGTTAAATACTGACAGCATCAATGTCTGCTCAGATTAGATTTCTCATTCTTTGATCAGACAGTGAAGGAATAATTGTACCAATTTTAGATTGTATTTAATGAAGACAGTACTCTTCTTCTTGAAGAGTCAGGCTGCTGCACTAAAAAAGTTGAAAGTTTTAAGCTTTTTAAAAAATGTTTATTTAGGCCTGTGTATGGCTTAAACAAGATTCAAATGTTAATTTGTGAGGTTTAGATGTGCTGGTAGGGGCATTTTTCTACCTTTGGGCAGAGCCAGGCTGTCTGTTCCCCCCTGTTTCCAGGTCTTTGTGTTGAGCCAAGATAACTGGCCGCTGGCTGTACCTTCATATTTACCGTATAGACATGTGGGTGGTATCAAATCTTTCCATCTAGCTCCTGGCAAGAAAGCAAAACAAAACTTTGTTAAAATGAAAAACAAGTGTTTTGTGTAGAAAAACATGTTTGTATTTGTGAAAGTAAGGTACTGAACATTCATACCGGTATTGCATCATCACAAATGCTCAGAAGTAGTAAATGATACCAAGACCTGGATTGAAGACAGCACAATACTGTGTAAAATGTGTAATTACATGTTTGTGTCTTCAGACATTTAGAGTCGGCCATTTGTGGTGTTTCAGTTAGGCACTATAAACCAGAGGCCTCATTTCACTCAAAACATCCACTATTTCTTCAAAGTTTAAGATCTGAGTCTTATTTAAGATCTGAGTCAAATGTGTGTGTGTGTGTGTGTATGTGTGTGTTTGTATGTGAGGAGCTCTATGGCTCTGTGAAGTGTATTCTGTTGATCTGTTTACATACAGCAGCAGCTGCTACTTTGCTTTTTCTTTTCACGCCTCTGCCATTTAGTAACAATGTTTCCTCTCCATTCTGCTTTTTGTCGAAAAAAAAGGAAGCTCCTGCTGTCGCTACAGAGGCAGCCGAGACGGACGTACACAACACAACACAACACAACACAACACAACACAACACAACACAACACAACACAACACAACACAACACAACACACTGTGATGGTATGAGCTGACAGACTGGCTCATAAAATTTGATGGAGAAAACTGAAGCGTCTGTAAGAAATGTCCAGAAACTAATCCTATTTGAACTAAAGGCTGATTTAATAGGATCCACAATTATAGAATTGGCATTTTCATAAAATAAATTACATGTTTATTTCTACATCTACAGGATAGAGGAAAAACATTCTTTTAAATCACAGAACATGAGAGGGAAATACATGAAAACTGTCCAGGTGATAAATTTAGTTGAAACAAAAAAAATGCATGATTCAAAGATTAACATACAGAGCTATGATTAGGGAGAAAGGTCTATTCTGTATATTGCGTCAACACATTACATCAGAATACTCTTTAATACACACGCACCGCACACTGAAATTCATAATAGTGGAATATGAATGCACGATACAAAGACATGAAATGGAACGAATCATACAGCATTAAATATTTTTCATGATTTAATTCACTGAGAGGAACTCTGTAGCCAATCCTGCTGCAGCAGTTAAAGATGTAGGGTAAATGTATAGTGACTACCACTGTGTTTAAGGTGTAACTGTGTGTGTGTGTGTGTGTGTTTTCCTGGCTCTCCAAACACAGACCTGCGTTCTGTCAGTTTGACTCCAGTGACTTCAGTCTGACATGGCCAGGGATCACTTGTTTCGGCTAATGGCCGCGCTTTTCAGAAAGGTCAGATGTCAAATCTCAGTCAAAACCAACTGCTTCCTGTTTTAATGGCCATGTGCTGTATCCCTGGCCTTTTGTGCAGTGTTTCTCCATCACTGGCTCAGGGCCCAAAATAATTGCTGATGTATTCTAATGAGGACTCTGGGGTGAAACTTAAGTTTCTAAAACATGCAGTGAGATAAGGTTAAGAGCCGCTGTCACTGTCTGATCATTAAAGCAAAGTTTCGGTTTGGTATGACTCAGATCTTTTTTCATAGTTTTGGCTGTTATTTCTATCAGTTATGATGACATTGTGCTCACCAAGTTAATTGCTGAGATCTGTGAACACGGCAACGTTGCTGAAAAGATGCTGAAAACATGAAGAAACGAGCAGTCAGATGATCATACGTCCTTTAAACACCTAAACACCCACTTTTCTTGTAGAGAAGACAAAGGCGAATGGCAAAATTATTCCATAAAGTGTAAACTTTGTCTGGATTTATTATCATCAATAAACCAAGAAGTATCCAAATCCATGATTCATTAAGCCAACAAGGGGCCTCACCTGGACTTTCTGCCGACCGGAGGTAGTTGACTGAATTGCCCAAAAGTGATTGTGACAAGGATGTGATGCTGTAATATTTTTGATTGCTGACACAAGAAGAACATAAAAGTATGATGAGATGTTATTTGCATCTTTTAGACACAATATATGGTCCATCTTATGTTGAAATGATTCATGAGGGCATTTCAAAGTATGTATGCCAAAAGTCGGCCAGTCCGGTTAGATTTAGATTCAGGGCATCACAATTTAGAGACTGACTTCCTGGTTCAATCTGTAACTACTGCCCTTGTCGTAGTTGTGCATGCTCCCAGTGTTCCTTTGCAGAGAGGAAGTATTAGCAATATTTTGGAAGCATTCACTTTTGGATTTACCTCCAAATAATGTGATTTAGATAATCTGGCTGAACTGTTGACTGTTGACCGACTGCTCATGTTTTCTGCACCTGTTTGTTCCCATATCTCAAAAATGACTTTGGGAGGTACAGTTTTATCATAACTGATAGAAATGATGGTTAAGACTATAAAAATGAGACCCAAATTGAAATAAACTGGAATGATTCTATAACTCAAAAGCAGGATTTATTATTTTAGGCCCCTATAGATCTTGTAAATACTAAAAGTCACTGACTTGGGAAACTGATTATATCCTGATCAGCTCCGTTCAGTCCTGAAGTGAATTTCCTAAGTGTAAAACACACTGACACTGAACATTAAGATATTTCTGTGTGCTACATCTCTTAAGCACCTATTAAGATGTGATTACATGCCACACAGTGTCGAGGCATTTCTGGTATGCATAGCGTGGGCTATGCATTAATTTTTGTAATATCTCAGCCGAGGCCTTCACCCTCACCAGCACCAGCGACAGACACAGTGTGCTCACAATTACCGCACAAGTCCCATGTTGTGGATTTGGTTTTGTCTCTGATGCCCTTTCTCTTTCGTAAGGCTCAGTAATGAAGTCAGAACATTTGCAAAAGCCTTAGTTGGTTCAGCCCTATCATGAAATGAGAAGAAGTCATTTCGTTTCATTCCAAGAGGCTACGCTGCTCATTTTAAACATGAAATTGGATCAAGCTCTTTCAGAGCAAATGTCCTTACAAAATAATTCCATTGTAATCCTCTAAAGTGGCATAAAAAGTTAACACAGATTGAGAGAGAAACTTTGCGTCGCCATATACTGCTCAATACTCTATTTCACATTAGGACCTTGAAGAAATCCTGTAATAAAGGTCTCCTTTTTTTTTTTTTTTTTTTTTTTTTTGCTGTGATTAACACTGAAATTGTCTCCAATACTTCACAACCATGAAACGAAGTTAGTCCAGCAATTAAGGATCTTGGAGTTATACAAGGTTTCTGCAGTGAAGCGCTTGTATCTGTGCGATGAATGATGGCCCGTGTCACTGGTACGACAGCTGTAACTCCTGCTCAATGGTTTCGGTGGGCTCTTTAATCAGCCCGGCCCGCCTTCGGCATTAGCAGGTGATTAAATGAATTAGTGGGACCTGGAGACATAAGCAGTGGCCTGGAACACAGGGTCTCAGGGCTCAGGGGGCCACGATGGGTCCGGATGGTGAGGGAGGTGGGGGTAAGGAAGGTGGTATGAGGGGGAGGGAGGGGGGCAGACTGGAGGGACACGGTTTTATGTCCTGGCGTTTCACAAGCGGGAATGTGTACACAGTGTACACACACTTTCTCATGACACAGAGGGGTTTGTACAGCTCACATGAATATACACACACACACACACACACACACACACACACACACACACATGTAGACAAAGTGCAGACACACAGACAGACTCTGTCAGACACACTGGACCATTGTGTGTGACACTGCCGCCACTGTGTCTCCACGCGGAGCATCCTGACACAGCACACGCCTCCTCGCTGCTAAATGTCACGCACTGATACTGACATTATTGGTGATGCAGTGCAGCGTGATTGTGTGTGTGTCAGCAAACTGGTGAAAATTAATTGCGACCCGTTGGATGATCACCTGAGTCAGTTTTTAAGCAGAAATGCCAGACATAGTCCCGTACCAGCTTCTTAAATGTGATTATCTTCTGCTTTTCTCTGTTTTACATCAATGCAAACTGAACTGAGTATCTTCGGGTTTTAGACTGTTGGTCACTCAAAACAAGATATTTTCACATATAATCTCGGGCTCTGTAATCAGCACTTTTCACAAACATTTTAGATACAGAGCAATTAATCAATGAATCAATAAATCAATAAATCAATAAAATAATGGCTAGACTACTCAATACTGAAAATAATGATTAGTTGTTGCCATAGTGTACAGGGAACCTTCAGTGTTTTTTTTTCATTCATTGCATTTGACTGTTAATTAACTATTTCAGCAGCACGTCTTTACAGTGTGAAGTTTGTTGTTGGTGTAGAAACTTAAGATTATTTTCATGATTGATGATGAATTGTAAGATCTATTAGATATCAGGAAAACTCATTTTGTCCACCGACAGTCCAAAACCCAAAAATATTAGCTGTCTCATAAAAAAGAGAAAGTAGAAAACACACAAGTATTTTTTTTTGGCATTTTTGCCTTTTTAAAATAATCATTGAAATTGTTGCTGATTTACTTTTGGTTTGACTAATAGACATCTGATTTCACCTCCCCTTCGTTTTACTGTAGATGTACTCTTTTCCCAGGCGTGTTTTCCTCTTGCTGCCTGGTCCCTGGTCTTTGCCTGTGCACACGTTTGTCTCTTCATCTGCTCTCGCCAGGCGGGGACTGATAACAGCATTAGCGTTTTTCCTTGTAACAGCAGATGATGAAACTGTGAGCAGGAGAGAGGCGACAGCGAAAGTACGAAAGCTTCACCAGAAGCTCAGGAAACACAACACAAACACATTCACTGACTCTTTTTTGTTGGTCCAGTCCTCCAGGCCTTCTTCGTGGCGAGCTGCTGATTGGCGGGGTCACAGCCTCAGTGGGTAGCGTTTTTATACCTAAGCAGCTCCTGCTGTTCGTTAAAGCTGAGAGGGCAACTGTGGGACTCTGCACCTCTTTGTTGCAGTCTGGAGTTAAACAGTTTGTAAGGATGATATGTTAACTACTTCAGGAAAATGATCATTGTAGTTATGAAAATCACATCTGTATTACAAAACGCAGACATTTATAAAGATATTAGACATTTTTAATGGGTGAAAGTGACTGAATGGGAAGTCTTTAAAAAGATATGGTCTTCATTTGAGGTGTTATTAAAAGTCTTTTATTAGCTGTTGAATTGAGATGTAAGCATGCTTAGCATGCTTAGCAAAAAACCTTTTGACCTCCACCCTGTTTTTGTCAATCTTTTATTTGTCATATTCTCCTCTTTTAAGATGAATGGGATAAAAGGAAGCGATTGAGTATAGTTAACCTTCCTCATTTAAAATGTTTTGATAAGGCAATGAAGAGGACATATATGAGAGAATATGAAGTATTGATATTAATGTATTATCCCTCTAAAATAATCTGCATCAGGACACTGATACTGTTGGCACTCAGACAAAAACATTCAGCATGATTGACCGACTTCTGCTTGAAAATTCACATGGATTCAAATGCATTTTTAAATTCTAAGAAAAGGACGGTAAGACTGGTTACCTTGCATGGCCTTCATTATTTTGGAATGAACTTTCTGTTGACTTGTTCAACTCCTTGTGAACTTTTTCCACAGAATGACTTCACTGGATGTATTTGGACGGTAGAGAGATCCTAAAATTGGAGAAAGCGTGGCCTTTCAATTATAGATAAAACATCCAGTTGCAGAGTCAATGTCTGATATTGTTGGCACTGTTTTCTTAGTGCTACTCCAAAAACCAGTACTTTGCATTTTTTTTCACATTTTCATGTACTGAATGTGCAAAAGGTGACAAAGCAGCGTGGTTATCAAAGCTGTAATCCTAAGGATTTCCATCCTGGTTAGGGTTAGCTCCGTCTCTTTTCCTCCATGGCAAAAAATTAGAAAATGTCTGTTCTTGTTGCACAAATGCTTTTTTGAAAATAACCAGTAAATGTCACAGCGGTTGCCTAAATGATGAATGTTGAAACTAAAAACTTAAAAACTTGATGTCTTGAAGTTCATGCTTGACATTAGAAAAAGTACAAAAGTGCAAAACCCGACTCAGTCCTGTTTCTTTTGCTACCTTTTTCAGTTGCTTTCACCCTCATCAATCTTCATCACTGGCTGGACTCTGCTCAGTCGTCACAGAGATGGATCTGTTGACATAGGAGCTGATGACTTTATCCTTATCACTTTTAGGACTTCTTGTGTGAGTATCAAAGTTTGTTATTGACTTACCCTGCATTCACATGGTGGTGGAATAATCGAAAATTAGTTTCTGACCAGAAAGTTGGCAAATATTTGCTCATGAACACAGTGAAGTCGGAAGAACGACTACCCAAGCTGGGAAATGGGACCATCCGAGGAGCAGGTGAATGCAGCATTTTTCAGTTTAGTCAGTTTGCCCAGTTGTCATGGAGATGTATCCACAGACTCTTTTGTTAGGAGTGAGTGGACCTTGAGTTGGACATGCTTCGTCAGAATGAATGACTAAATGTTTATGCTCCTACAAACGTGTACCTGTAGTTTCAGGGGCATGTGGAGTGGAAACTATGTGTGGGAAGCGTTGAATGTGGAGTTAATATTAATAAGTGGTTCAGATGAAATCCTGGTGCATTATGTGCTGTACTGTGCTGTCCTGCCATTATCTATATGTCTATAGTGTATTGCCCTCAGTGCCAAATCAGCTCCATAATGATGATGAAAGATCCAGAATGACCTCAATCCATGTGGTTTGTGGAGATATTAGTGCTTTAAAGCTGATGCTACATACACACACACACACACACACACACACACACACACACACACACACACACACACACACACACCCCTTAAATTCACCTCTAGTCTAACAGCTCCTCTAATCGAGTGAGGACTGGTTAAAAGTTTTGGTTTAGTTTTTTTGTCCTTGAGAGGACGTTCAGTCCTCATAAGTGTGGGAACTCATGAACACACAAAGGCGTGTTATAATTGTCAGTGATGAAAAGGAGAAAATGGATCATAATGTCCTGAATGCTCAGTGACAGATGCCTTTGTACTGAACCGTCAGGCGGCCATGACAGGCGAAATATTTAAACCACCCTTTCCTTTCCTCCAGCTTCCTGATGCAGTTGGCTCAGTGTGATGTAGTAAATGGCTTCAAGCTGATAACAACAGGCTATTGAGTTATTTACCTTGGAAAAACTTTGTTTGGTATATTCTGTTTTTGTTCTGCCTGTACCTCTTCTTAATGTTCTGGTCTGGCAGGTCAGCAGATGATATGAGAAACTGACTTTTAGCAAGAAAAATCAATTAAGTTTTGAGACTGAAAGGTAAAATGGAAAGTCTGCTTCTGAAAGATATATTTTTTTTTGTCTTGTGAGGCAAAGAAACTGCTTTTTTTTTTTCTTTTTGTTAAAGTCCAAACCAGTTATGTTTTATTCAGCAGTGTGAGGGCCGGTTGCATTTTTGTGATCTTGTAATCACAACAAACACAGCAGAGCTTTTGTAATATGTCGGCAGCCAGTAATTTATGAAAACAACAACCTGAATGAAAAACAGACAAAACTAGAGGAAAAATTGTTAGTAATTGTTGCACTGTATTGGTGATTTGCTGTGGGCATAAATGCAGTTCATTGATAGCAGCAGCTGCTTGGTGCTTCACTGTCTGCCCTGCTTTTTCAAAGAATCGGTGTAAAATTTAGGTTGTGCTTTTTTTCCTACGAATGTGAAATACACAGTGTAACATTCTTATCTGCAACCAGGGAGCTGATTGAGGTCAATCTGTGATTTGCTGCTTTGGCTCCGGGGACCGACTGTGATATCACCAGAGGGCTTACAGTGCCCACGGCTCCCCGTGTTTTACATATCTTCAAACAGTTTGTCTTCTGCCTCGTGCGAGGACATCACATCGAGTACACAAAGTGTTTGCATTGTTTGTTTTTCATGCGCTGCTGAATCTCTTAATGGGCAAGAGAATCTCCCCTTGGGGCTGCAAATGATTTATTCTCTTCTATCTTCAGCTGTTTTAAAAAATGCTAAAGGCTATGCTAACGTCATTTCCCTTGTTCACCTGTTGTTAAGGTTACAGAAACAAGACAGCGAGCTTCCCTCTTGAATTTAAGAAGCTGTCTCACGGAGCCGTCAGTCAATATTTCAGTGAAACAGTCAAATGGAAACTTTCTTCGCACCACGATAACAGCTTAAGCTGGCAAGACGTGATAAACAGTGAAGCGGTTTTGTGCTTACTCAGGCGCTGGTTTCCTATCAAGAGAGTGGTGGTGCAGCAGCTTGTTGCCCTGTGCTACTCGTGTAGTTTTGGCGCTCGTGGGGGAGTAAAACATGGATATCAGTCTAAAGATCTGTGTTCCTCTTGGAAAAGTTCATGCTGATTTGACGGCATCCTCCCCATCCGATGATTGTTGTTTTCCATGAGTGGGCAATAATCAGGTAGTTAATCAGAATGTAAAAACAAGGTGGGAGAGCTCACAGAAATAGTCCTGGTCTCCTGCTGCTGTGTATACATGATACAGTACTCAGTTTGTACTCAGTACTCAGGGTGGGGGTGGGGGTGGGGGTTAAAGTTTGATGGTTTACTGGTTAATACCACACATGATGATTTTACGCTTATGTCTGTTTTATGTCATGTCTCATTTATCCTTGTTGGTCAAAACAAGGCCTCTTCATCCGGACACTATGAAACTGTGATTTTGCCAATTTGTATGTAACAGACAGACAGTCAATCTAGTCTTTTATTATATCAGGGTCTAAGGATAGAGGGTGTTGTATGCTGTACACATCGTGAAACCCCCTCGAAGGAAATGTGTGATTTCTGGTGTTAGTTCGTATAAGACCGATTAATTGTTTTGGACATTATGCTGTGATCATTATCTGTCGATGCCATATGTGTAAAATTCGAGTCGAACCGAGTCTTGAACAGAATGTTTGGAGAAACATGGCTGATAAAATGATTTTGGTTATCAGTGGTTGATTAATGCTGATTGTGTTGTTTTTTTCTGTGGCTTTACTTTTGCTTGTTTGTGTGTGTGCGTGTGTGTGTGCATGTATGAGTAATATCATTACCTCTTCTCTGATTCCCCTGATTTGATCTGCAGTAGCTCCTGGGTTTCATATTCCCGGAGTTAATGCCATTGACCATCAAAGAAAGCTAAAAACAACCCACGGGATGTTTCTTGTTTGTCACACGTTTTGTCTGAAGTTAATTCAGTTTGCACGCTGTGCTCACCTCTCACAGCAAAAGAGAGAGAGGGGTAAATGTTGTCTCCCATTCAGAGGAACCTTTTATCTTGTAAAATCCAGCAGGTTGTAAAATAAAGCATGTCATGAAAAATGTTTTATAGATGTCAGCAGTCTGGAGTTGTAGTGACTGTTAGACCCAGTTTGCTCGTTGGCCTTTTCCTGGATCCTCTTCCCTGTGTGCTGTAGTTACGATCCCTGTGGGGAAACTTGGTATTATAATGTTGCATAGTTGTTTTGTAACTTGAATCTTATTGATTTTACTTTTAATCATTCAAGTTTATCACTTGATCTGGCAACAATCTCAACAATGCAAAGTGGAATAAATGCTTAGATATCTTATATATTTATATATCAGTATCAGAGTGTATTATCACAAATATTATTTTTGAACAGTCAACTAGGTTTGAAGCGTCAAAAAAGATTTAATTAGTTTTAACCGACAATTGTCAGCCAATCAAAAACCTCTTATCTTTTATTACAGTAGGTTTTTATTTCTAATCAGTTTTTCAGTTGTTTGTGGCCACCTCTGCAAACATATGTGTGTGTTTTCAATGCTGTGGGGAGTTTATTATGTTATCAGTTTCCTCATAAAGCCATCTCCTACGCCAGAGAAGAATGACTGAGTTTTTAGTTTCAGTTCTGCTTAAGAAACCTTAATTTTACCGGTAAAATAAGCCAGTAAAAAACTTTTCCAGGCAAATGTTACTCATAGTAAATTGTTAAGTGTAATGCACAGGAGCTGTGTGTGGCCTTGTTTATAACCTTTTCACTGACAGCGGCATGAGATGAGCTGAAAGGTCTGTTTCTTGAATGGATGTGTCTCTATGAGTGCAGGAGCAGTGTGTCAGGAACAGGTGACGCTGACAGAACAAACAATTTCACAGTATTTATGACTAATTAATAAGTAATGTGGATCAGCAATGGTGCTTTCAGAATATATTTACATACAAGAAATTTAAGATGAATTATAACTAAATAACTATCAGTTAGGGTATGATAGAGATACTGGTAGACATATTTATTGCTTATGTCAAGCAAGGTATGTTGATGATAGACATTTGAAAGTAGACAAAATAATAAATGTTGACATGATGACCAGAATTTAGGGAGATCTTAAAAATCCTACCAAAAAGAGAAAAGTTTCCACATTGCCATTACTGAATTCATATCTTTTTAATTTCTGCCGGCTCAGATTTTTTTTCTCACCCCGGTAATCATAAATCTTGACAGAAGTTTATTCAAACCAACAAATGAAACTGTCGTAGAGACTGTTCAGCACTCTGCATTCGTGCGTCTGCCGGCTGTCTTCCTTGAAACACTTTACGGGGGAAAAAAAAAAAAAAAAAAAAATTGCTGACAGCTTTAGTTTGAAATTCCTCCAGAATAATTTGAGACCATGCTGCTAATCCCCTTGTGATCGACCTTTGGATCCTGATCCTGTCTTTACAAATCATTTGCTGTAAAGCAGTTTGCTGCGTTAAAGACACCTCTCAGCTCTTTCACACAAGCTCTTATAGTCTCGATCTCCCACTGTCATCTGAAAGTGAAGGACGTCTCCTGCATCTTTGTGCTGGAAACTTTTCTGCATCTAAAGGTTTAAGAGTAAACCGTTTGGTTGCATGTGTACGCCTGGATGCCTTTTTGAGTTCTTCACTTGGCTGCCTGTTGATAATGTTACGTATGACGTCTGTTCACTTGAGCACACAAACATGCTGCGCTGGTAAACTGAGGTCTGAAACTGATGCTGTAGGAAGTGCTTGTTTCCTGTCCATGTTTTTAGCAGTTATGTAGGTGTTTTGTAGAACTGCAAAGGAAATGTAGTATAAGGTGTGTGTGTGACAGACAGACTAGACGTAGGAGCACATCGCACTGTGGAACGTTTCATCAGGCGATGCTGCTGGACTGCAAGGTTTTGTTAGTGAAGCGGCTGCGACATAAAGAAATATTTATCAGCATGTGTGAAATAGTAAGTAAGAGCATGTTTCACTCATAAAACATCCATGTTTTGTTTTTAAAGCTATGGAAATTGTGTGAAATGTAATGTGTTTTGGTTTGTTTGTGTGTGTGTGTGTGTGTGTGTGTGTGTGTGTGTGCGTGTGTGCGTGTGTGCGTGTTTGCGTGCTAAGTGATTAGGAAGGGCTGGACTTTTATCAGGAGAATGTTTTCTGGCTGCAGTGTTAAAATGTCCGTACATTGTTAAGAGTGCTGTTCAAAGGAAGTGGTCTCAATCACTCATCATCACCACGAAATACAACATGTATGTATTTACTCTGCATGTACTGTATCTTACTCTGTTAAGGTCTGAATTTGAATGCTTCTGCCTTGATTTTTAGATTTCTATAGAATCACTGAACATCCAGTTTGCTGCCTTCGTGGCAGAGCTCTAAAAATGCTACGAAGCTAAAAATGTTTTTTTTTTGTTATGTCACTGACAATGTAGCTAAGTTGTCAAACAGAAAAAAAGAGCCTTTTGTTGGTGTGTACAGTCAGCCAAAGTACATCAAGCTAACAATGACATGAAAAATCCCCGCTTCAGCTCACTGCCCTACTGCCTTTTTATTTTCTCTTCTATCAGTTTCTCAACACCCCGCCGACTACTTGTAGCATTCAGGAAGCGGTTAACCTTCGTGCAGGATGGTAGACAGAGGTCTATAACGGCTCACGAAGCAAATGGAAAATTGAGACTGCAACCCATGCTCAGTCATTTAGATAAAAATAGAGAAATTGGCCTCCATTCTCGTGAACGTACATTTGTCCTCTTAACTGAACCCTAAAAGGCATCATCTTGATGCTTGGAAAATCATGCACATTAATGCAAGAAAATAGAGCAGTTACGGGAATATAATACTGCTTTTATTTTTGTTTAACCTTGATGTGAACCTCACTGTTGGATAGAACAGAAATATATGATTTTATTTACATATTTTTTGCATCACATTAGACAAGACAGGAAACAGTGAGACAACAAGAAAACAAGCCCCAGTGCTGCATGGCAACTTGAACTTGAATCTTTCTAACTAGGCCACCAAAATGCATCTCTGTGCACTTTTCTGTGGTTCATCCGGCCATGCTCACTTTAAAATGTCAATGTTTCTCCAGTGGCCAAAATTTACTAGAAGTGTTACACTGCTTCAAACTACTTCCACATTTTATTTACTGACATATTTATTTAAGTTCCAAGTAGTAAAAGATTGTGGCTGATATTTTTATGAGCAGTGGCTCAGCTTCTCTCTCTCTCTGTCTCCTTGCTCAGGAAGTTTACCACAGCTGAGAGGAGGATGATGATGATGATGGGAGGAGGCCACAGCCGAAGGTGCAGCCCTCGCTAGAAAAATACATTCTCCCCCTAATTTCGCCCCTCCACCATCACCCACTACCGCTGTCCCTTCCCCTGGCGTCATGGCCAACCACCTGGAGCTGATCCAGGAGCTGCAGCAGCTGGACAAGGTTCCCAGTCTGGAGAGGCTGCGGGCGGCTCAAAAACGCCGCACACAGCAGCTGAAGAGATGGGCCGTGTACGAGAAGGAGATGCAGAACAAGAAGCGAAAGGCAGACAAGAAGGGACGCAACGCCAACAACCTCCAGCAAATAGAGTCCAAGAGGCATGTGTCGTTTGCCGCCAGCGTGGCGCTTCTGGAGGCCTCGGCCAGGAATGATCCAGATGAAGGTAGGGGCAGTAAAGGATATTTATGATGTGTGCAAATTAGAAAGTAGAAGCGTAGATTCATGGGGAAAGTAGAGAATGCAGACACAAGCTACACAAGGGCACTTGACACACATGACCAGTGGGCACACAAAATACAACTGCTGTAGATTTATTCTTGTAACAAGGCAACTAACTAAAAATATGTGCTGGGGTTTGGTTCATAAGCTCAGAGTGAAACTCGACACAAAGCTCAGTGACGCCACATTTGAATAATTACTTTAATTTCAGCCTCACCTCGCTACTTCAGCTGGATATCAAAATGCCAAGGTCAGGAAAACGATTAGCTGGGCTTGCCCACTTAAACTGCCAGAGGAAGTCACTCCATTCGAACTGAATTTGTTCTGCTAGAAGACTGTTTTATCATTGAGAAATAATGAAGTTGTCACACTGAGATGAAACTCTGCCAGTCTTTTAATTAAAATTTCTACGGATGGTGCCCCTCCTATTTGGAGATAATAATTGTTTTCCTCCAGTACAAACAGTCCCATGATGCTGTGGCAGTGCTAACAGTGCGTCAGCGATGCAGGAATGATAACAGGCTGCTTATTGTTTAGATATGGCATCTAATTCAACTTCAACTTAACTTGAAATTAGATTGAACTCTTTTTTTATCATTTCAAATAGCTTTGCTACTATCCATTCTTTGCTTGTGCAAACTGTCTTTAAAGATATGGAAACAACCGTATGCTGCATTTTTCGTAGCATTTCTTACAGAGCAGAAGCAGCTCTATGCTGCGTACACACACTTACACGTGCACGCGTATGCACATGCTCACGGACTGTGAACTGGCATGTATAAACTCTAGCTGGAGTGAGAGTCAGTGGAAGGCTTGGGATTTGTGTTGTCTGGATGGCCTGTTTCTATCATCTGTTTTACCATCATGTGTAACCTAAATTAAGATTGGCAGTAGAATGACATCACCTAACTGGGTTAAAAAGGAAAAACTCTTTACAAACTGAGAAAAATCCATAAGTTTAATCAGATATGTTGCTGCTTTTGCTGATTGTGCTGCTGCTTCATTACACACGGAGAGAGGTGCTGTTGTGTGAAAGGTTTTGGAAATGGTCTGAGCAGCATTAACAGGTTATTGCTGTACAGTACATGGCTGTGCTGTGTGTAGTTACCAGAAAGTCTGCTGAGCCACTTAGACTTTGAACATGGATGTTGTGGCTCATGCATGTCTTTTATGTTTGTCTGAAAAACCACAAGGTCACCAGGCATGCAAGACATCCACTTATTTACGTTCAGTTGCAGGAAATATGTGTTTAGTAATAAGGTATGCTCTCATTTAAGAATACTTTCATGATAATGAAATATTTATCCATAGCAGCTCCCCAGTAATATACTCTGCATATGGTAGAGATAATGTTTAGAGTTGGCACTGTGACTGCAAGTGTATGTACCCAAACACTGAATGGAAAGATGACTCCTAGTCTCAAGACATTTGGCAGGAGAGGAATTTTACAGTGTGACAATGATCCACAAACACACTGCAGAAATCACAAAAGAGGTGACCTGGCCAATAACGTCCCTTGACTTGACTCAAATAGAAACCCAGCAACAAAAGCCCTCCAGCGAAGAGCAGCTGAAAAGATGCCTCTGTGAAAAATGGCGGAGCATCTCTGCACAGCTTTGTGCAAAACTGCATGTGCAAGAGGACTGATGTCAAAAAATAAAGGGGAACATACTGTTGTATACCCTATATTGTTGTTTAGAGCATGATTTGATATAATCAGTAATGAAATCATTTCAGTCTCACAGCTGTGAAGCCCAGTAATGTAAATAATAAACATATTGTAAGTTTTCAGCATGACTAAAGTCACATTGCATGTAATTTGCAAACATCTGAAATAATGCACCAGCCCATTTGGACACACTGGGAGCAGATTTCTTTGCTTTCGCTTTGCTTTGTATCACTGATATGCAGCAGCTTTGTCAGTTCTCCTTACCGCTGACAGTGCCCGGGCATAGACACATTCGCTATCAGTGCTGTTTAATGAGGGTGACCATGAAAGAGGCAGACAGATAAAAAGAAATGGAGGCAGGATGTAGTGTTGCCCACACAGCTCCAGTGGCAGCTGGCTAGCTCAGGAGCCTGATAATCTCCTCTCTCATTCCCTCTGGTCCCCAAATGCTCAATCAGGCATCATGACTCCACACGCTATGCTGCTCCAGCGCACTGTTCACAGGCTCTGAGATTCTTTTTACAAAAAATATTATTTGACACTATCACAGATTGTCTTGTGCATCCATTTTTAAAGAAGGTCATGTAAAAAGAGGGAAGGAAATTAAAATGGATCACAATGGAATTTATTTCAAGCATCTTTGATAAATAGCATCAATGGTGAAACTTAGACCCTTAATCTGCGAAAAAAAAACAAAAAAAACAATGACTGGTGAAAGTTACTGATGGGGACAGGAATAAAAGGAGCCACACATCATCTGCTTTTTTTGTATCAATAGAAGGAAAGGTGGAGAGAGAGGGAGGGAGAAGTAAAAACAAACACAGAGATTGAGATTGACTTTGACCTGAGGTTGACTCTGCTGACATCAGGGCTGTAATAAGATGAGAGGTTGGATTGGCTGGACGGACTCCTGTTTAATCCCTGGCTGGTAGGAGCGGACAAGTGAGTCTTCCACTGCTCTTTTATTTTTTCTCTGTGGTTGCAGTCACAGTATCGTTGGGTTGACTGGAGGTCATGTGTGTAAGCACACACTGACAAATGGGTGTATGTGTGTGTGCGCGTGTGTGTGTGTGTGGGGTTATTGGCAGGCATGTTTTACAGGTGAGATATTTGCTTTTTCGTGTGCACTTTGTAAGATTAACTGTATCGTGAACAGTAGATGGTGTCATTGAAGCTGAGATCATTTTACTCGCAGGTGTGCGTGTTTATGTGCTGGTGTTGAAGTGTGTATATTTGTGTGTGTGCGTGCATGTGTGTGTGTGTGTATGTGTGTGTGTTTTCCTTCCTCTCTGAACTACAGTGTCCCTGTCATTATAACTTCCTCACTGGAAGCTGTGGGAGCAGACTCACCAGGCCGTGAGGAGATACAGATATAGTAAAGCCGCAGAGGACACAGTGTCACAAGGACAGAGGAGGAAGCAAGAAAGTGTTCATGTGGATATTTGAGATTGCATGTATGTAAATGAACACAGTTTGTGTTTCTGGTTGTAAATAAGTGTCTGTGCGCTGGCCAGAGAAACCGTGAAGAGACTTTAAAATGAGGGGACGAGAAAGGAAAGAATAAGTAGGAGGAGATTGAATGGGATGGGTTGCAGTCTGAGTCTGAACCTATTTCTTCGCCCTCCGGCTGCCACCTCTCTGAACCCTCTGCCCTCTCACGCTGATGAGGGCTGATGACTGTGAAATTACTGTGAAGCACCTCAGTGTCTCTCTGTGCAGCTCTGTGGCTATTGAGACTGATAGGTTTTCCCCTCTCCAGAGACCTGCTATCCTGCAGTGGGGTCAGAAAGGACAGTCAACACATACACATACGCAGAGTACGGACTGACCTGACATTTCCTCGTAACACTGCTGTATTATCTGATAAAATTGTCAAACAGCTCAAACATGAATGAAGGAGTCACAAATCTCTGTGGAAAAAGGGGAAAACTGAACAATTCAAGTGAGCTAAAACACTGGATCCTACAAATATAAAATGCACCTGAAAGAAAACAAGTACAGCATTTCAAAGTTTACATTCATGACATAAACAAATGTTCTTATCCAGACTGACTCGAAAAACTGCTCAGTATTTATGATTAAGACAGGTCAAGTCGTGGTAAACATTTGGTGGCAATCAAATCACCCCAGTGATTAGCTGACTGCAAGTGCGTGAAAGTAGCATGGACGAACAGGTTGTTCAGTAACACCAACTGATTTTCAAAGGGTCCTTAAACAACGCACTAAACCCTGAGCTGCTCCCGATGAGCTAAGTCATGCTAGAAAAGAGCCAGTTCATTCCACACGTGAAGGCAAAAGTGTTAAATGCTGTTCCAGACAGGCGCACTTGAAGGCAGCGTGAAAAGCCAGCCGTCAAAGAGGGAGATGTGATTGTTTAAATATGGGGATAATTGATGCACATTTTCCTTCATAGTGTCGGAAAGGGTTGTTGACATGAAAAGTGACAAATTGTTTGTTACAAACAAGTTTTGTAACAAATGAAAAATGGAGAGTTAGGAGAAAGAGAGATGCTTACTTTCTCACCTCAGCACAGCTGGCCTGAAGTCGGTGTGAATACAGAACAAAGTACACAAATTGTAGTTGGAAAGCTGTGAGGGGGAGTGGGTTTCTGAAGCCGTTTGACCATCCAACAAGCAATGGGACCTTTAAAAGGCTTTACACTGCTCCTAGCTTAAGGCCCCGGAATAAATACAGCCCAATTATCAAATTATCAAATAGGAGAATTACCACTGAGAGTAAAGTGTTGTGCTTTTGAGAGTTACAATAAGCACATTTTATACAAATGACCCAATTAAAGGGACAAAGCAATGAAATATCGAACAATGAGGATAATAAAGGGACAGGAAGTTGTCTTCAGTCTGTCAGTCTGTGAACATGTGAACATCAGCTGGAGCTGCCCCTCTATGAACCTAGTCAGTGTTTCCCATCCCTGGACTCTATTTATTCACCCACACACACACGTGGAAACACCCAGCGCACTAATTGCCACTTCTTCCTCACTGAAAATCCCAACTTGTAACTTCATGTTGGAGAAGCCACACTTAAGGCCCATCTTCCATTTTTAGCCATGTGGCTTTTGCTTTTGGTTCACCACCTTTTTCTCTGCCATATCATCACCACCATAAAAATACAGAGGAGCCATAACTAGATTGCAGAATAAAAAATACTCCAGCAGCAAGCCAGGCCTCTTGAAAGGAGAATTCATGTGGGGTTTTGTCTCCTGTGTTTTTTTTTGTTTTTTTTCCTTGATATTTGTGTGCAAATTAGGTCTCATAGGAGCTTTTGTCTTCTTCTGCTGCCTTATTAGAGTGGTAAGGCCTTCTCCTCAGAGGCCTTCGATAGGCTTAGCTGCTCCTAGGCATATGGTGGCATTAAAAAGACACACAGGAGCAGAGTGAAGAGAAGACAAACGCAACAGAAACAAAAAAAAAATAAATAAAAAATTGCATCTGACGCAACTGGTTTTCAAGAAAACACTGATGTTTGACAGAGATGTCTGTTTGTTTCTTACTCGCTCCTCAGTTCTTTCTTGCTCCAGCTGTCTGTCTTTTTTTTTTTTTCTATAGGGGGAAATACATTAAGACACAGTGTGTTAGTTAACCTTTACTCTTGCTTTCAAATGCCAGTGGGGAGATTTAAGCAACCCCTCTAATGGTGTTTGATGGGAAATTAGATTGAAAATCCAAGACTGTCAGTAGGATCTGTGTGTTGGTTCTTCTCTGTGTGGAAGAAGTATTTTCTGAAATGAACACATGTAGTGAAACATCCATAGCAACAGCTTTCAAGACACTGGTCATTCAAAACCAATACAGTCTATCCACAGACTAGGGGTCGGCGATACAGAGTAATATAGACCAAACATTGTTTGTCAATACCGACTTTTTATTATTAAAATCAGCTAATGTACTTTGATGCAATTGCAGTTTGAAAGTGTAACATAAACCAACGCTGAAGATCACATTTGACTCAAGTGTTCAAGGTACCTGGACAGTGAAGTGTTTATGCAGTTGGTGATGTTTCTACAGTAGCGAACAGCCTTCTTACAAAACTGTTCACAATGTTTTCATTTACAGTTGTAAGATATCTCCATACGATGCTCCTCCTTCGTTCAGCCATGGCTGCATTCATGTGTCCGATAGGAGCTGGTAAATCAGGGTGTGCACAGCAGAGCGTGTTTGAGAGCACACAACATGACAACAGCAGTGAAGAAGCAAAGAGTGTACGCACTTCTATGGGCTCAAGACAACTGAACACTGTTTGCACAGACAGTTCTACTCTTGGGTCCATCATAGAAGAGAGAAACCGAGACTGGTATCAATCACATTGACGCTACAATCGATCTTCAAAAAACTAGATGTATTGTAGTATCTGTTGAATTGATATTTTGGGGATCGATCCACCCACCCCTACACAAAACAACAAACAAAACACACAGGACTGCCATGAGTGCTGTGTTTAAATGTCCAGTTGGTGGATCAATTGTCAGGGACCAAATTTATGTGTGCGTGTTAGTCCATCCGACATTTCCTGGTGTGGTTTCCATTTTCAGGAGGTAACAGTCTGTCTTTCCTGTAGGTTGGCTCGACCTCCAGTTAAACTCCATTAACCTTACCCCTGTGTCAGTCAGAGGAACGCTCCCACCGCCTTATTTACTGCTCACAATACTTCTGATGAATTGGCATTAAATTCTGTTTTAGACATAGTAAACATGTTTAGCTGTACATGATCCTTTCCGTCTCTTGTGTTGTCAGATTTCTAACAGGGCCCACACTAGCATGCTAAGCTAAGATCATTAACATGGTAAACATGATACCTGCTAAATATCAACACATTAGTATTGTCATTGTGAGCATGCTGATGTTAACAATTAGCTCAAAGCGGCATTGTGCTAAACAGAACCTCACTGAGCTGTTTTTCATTAGAGCTGGGTGTGGAAACAAATTGAGTGTTGTTGTAAGGTTTAATGGGGGGAAAGAGATGAAGCACTCAATTAAGTTTGTCACAAAAATAAGGCTCCATTTCTCGACACCTCATGGTGTCTCATATCTTTAACAATGAGGATATTTGATTGAGAAGCTTTTCTTGTTCCTGTTGAGGTTGAAGGCTTTTTTTTTTTAGTCACATCGAAAAAAAAGTGTCTGTCAAATGAATAATGCAGTAATGGTGTAATTCTGATGGAGAACCCCACTCAGATGTCATGCTCGTTAGAGGCTGTCGGAGTAATGAGCTGAGCACAGTTAACTAATCGCAGGTTGTACTCTGAAAGAGGAACGGTGCTGTTCATTGATGATGTGGGTCAGCGCTGCTGCTCCCTGTGTTACATAACAAACGATAATCTTGGATCAAAAAAAAAAAGGGAGAATTGGTAAACTTCAAACGATTTGCGCTTGGAGACATAAAAGGAGAGACTTTCGAACCAGATTTACCAGTAAAAGCCAACTGACGCTTGTTATCCACCTCTTCTTGACTTCACTTAAATACTTTAAAGCACTGGATCTGACGTAAGGAGCAGTGATATGACAAGAGATTCAGAGGCTCATTTCAGGCATGCAGAATTTAATGTGTAGTGGGTCTCTTCTTTTATGTTTGGTATCATTAATATAGCAATGGACAAGTACAGTGGGGGAGACTAAATAACAAAGAAATAGAAATAAAACAAAACAACAGCAGCAAAGATTACAATAATAACACAAAGTTCTGGATTGCGTAATGCTTGTGCTCACACCATGGGACCAGGCCATACTCATGATGGCTGTTAGCCAGAGAAAAATAGTCACTATTAAAAAAAATAAATAAAGAAAGAAAGAAAAAGGGTGGATAGAGGGCCTTGCTTAAAAGAAGGTAAAAGAAAATGTGGTATGATTTGGGTGAGGATGAGGGAGTAATTTATTATTTTGGATTATTAGGCCTCACATATATTCTCAAAATTGTTGTTTGATAATTAACATTTGTGCGGTTGTTTCATAACCGCACAAATGAGTAATGTGTAACTATTTTGTAAAGGATTTTTTCTCAGCTAATCACTCACTAGTGATCTGTAACAGGAGGTTGTTTACTCACATGCTCAGCTAAGCCAGTGTGACCTCTGACCTTTGACAGCTGAAGTGTAAGATGGCCGGTCTCTGTTGTGCATCATGTGTCATAACACAACTCAAAACAAAGGTGAGCAGTCTCTGTTAGGGCACGGAAGAGTTATGGTATCACAGTCTAAAACTTTTTGGAGTAAAGAAGCACAGGATATAGTTTAACATTTAAAAATAAGTTCTCTATGTTCTCGGGCTCTTGACTGTGAATATTATCTGGTTTTCTTAGTCTTCTATGATAGTAAACGGATCATCTCAGATCCCAGTTTTAGATTGTTGGTCAAACAGAACAAGCAATTTGAATTTGTTGTCTTGGGCTTTGGGAATTTCTGATATTTTATTGACTAAATAAATAATTTAGAAAATAATAAAGAGATTAATAGTCCCACTTACTTGATGCTTACATTTGAACACTAACAAAAATGGTGTCTCTGTGCCATGAGCTCAGATGTGCATTGATATTTTAATCTAATCTTGATTATATCTAATCAACAATATAAAATGCCACATGGTGTTTTCTGGAGACTGTATTCATTTATTCATTCATGGGGATAAGTGCAGTCATTTTTACTACCCCTGCATCTTTCCTGCTGACAAAATGAATGTGCTTCACTTGAGGCTCCTTCACCAACAGCTCTTTGCATTTTTTTTTTTTTTGCTTTTTCCACTTGTGTGATCACCATTGATTTATGTGCCTTTTCTGAGCAGTTGATTACTTAAGTGGAATTTAACATTTCATGCCCTGAGCTGGGCTGCAACAATGACAGGGGAGAGAAGTACAGTTAGAATGGATCCTCGTGTGCGTGGCATCTATCGAATGCTTCTGTGATCAGGAGGCCTAGACTTGTTCTCCTAATATCAGTGGATTTTAGAAACTGTTTTTCTAATGTCTTTGCCACTGCTACTCCATCTGGCAGCATCTGACAGTTTTTTTTTTTTTACTGTCAGCCTTCATGGAATCTCAGGCAACCTTCAGGTCAACAGAACTCTATTCTCTATCCTCTGTTACACTCTTTTCTTCCCCTCTCCTGCTCCGTCTCTCTAAATTAACATTCCTCCATCGGCTTGTCACACTCGGCTCCTCCAGGCGTTGCCGCTCTGCCTGGTACACACTGACACTGCTGTCTCCTCGCCGTCTTGGTAGTTCACGTGCCTCAGCCTGGACAAAGGGGACGGACTCATCCTGGTCATATAACATCATTTGGGATGAACAATACTGGAAAGAAAAAAAACTTCAAACACAAAAGTGTAAGCAGCCTGATTGGTTGAACTAGTATGTAAAATGTTGCATGCAGTACAAATGTTTGTGATATTGTGTAAGTTGAAAGAGCAGGATTCACCGGACCATGGAGATATCAGAATTTTGGCTTATTTAGCTTCATAATTGAGCACATTTCTTGGCTGTGTAACTGTCACATTACAACAAAGGGTCATTTATTGAACTTGAGCACACTATCTCTGCTTCACTGTGTCCTCTACTTTCACTACACCGCTCATTTTTTTCTTTTCATTTGCATGTCTTTGCATGTACTTTCAAAGTGCTCTCATACAATCCCTACTACTATTATTATTATTATTATTATTATTATTATTATTATTATTTGCTGGTTCAGGTGCAGTCTTTAGTGAACCGTACTGCACTAAGCGGTAGCCTGTCGAGTTCACTGAGATGTCTTTCTCCCTCTCCTCCCCTCATCCACATCAGTCAAATCTCCTGGGAGAGCCCGACTCTCAAGTTAACTCCTATTTCCATGGTAACTGAGGCAGACGTAGAGAGCTCCAGGCGGCCATGGCCCAGAGCTACTCAGCTGCAAAGGCTCAAACTGTGCATCATCATTGCCGCAGCTACATGGGATAGCATGTAGGAGACTGTTGGATGTAGTTGTGGCTGCTTGGCTAACTCGCCCTCAAGTAAAACTGTCATGGGTGGAAGTGGACACTGTGATCTCAGTCATAATTTGTGCAAAAAAATATACATAACAAAATTTGGATTTATATTGATGAAGTGATATACCAATTTACATACATGGAGGGAATTCTACTTTCTTTATTATCACCATGGTGAAAAGGAAGCAGCCACATAGATGTCAGAAATATTTTAGGTTTAAACGAAGCAAAAGATATTTGGTGTAAATACTGTTAATCCCAAGTAAGAAAACCTTATAATAGAGATACATTTTTCAAACTTATTTCTGGGCTGTGCTCAAAGCTGACTCTCAGCCCATGCTGGGCAGGTGACAGATCTGTTTACAGCGTTTGTGCTCTGACAGACGTCGCAGCGTGGAAGAGGGACGAAAATTAGCGCGTTTATCTTGGTATCATGTGTACAACACTGGCAATAGGAGCTTGAGCCAATAAATACCTGTGACTACTGCAGAGTCATTTGACCAGGAAGTGAATGCCAGTTTTACGCTTTCACATTTATGCCAAAAGCCAGGGGTTAGTGGGTGTTAGTGGGTTTTTTGTTCAGAGTAAAAGGGGCTTCAGACAAATAATGTTCTGCTGAGAGGAGTCGGATCAGAAAACCCTTGCGTGTGAGGGCATGGACATACAACACATTTTTTTGTTTAGTGAGAAAGGTAGTGCCCCCAACAAAGGACTAATGGCTACTAATTGCTGAAGAAATCTTAATGCAAAAGCTGACTCATATCTTAAGAGAACAAGAAGCTAAACTGGAAAATGGACATTATGCAAGAAAACGGAAACATCTGCGCTGCAAGAAAATCCATTAATAGGACTGCTTACATTTTTTAATTTAATGTTGTTAATCTCTTGCCACTAAAGCCCCATTTTAGTGGAATAAAACTGCCCTTGGTATACTTGAATTGCCATGAAAGAGCATTTATTGATCCTGTGTAGTCTGTAATTTCCGGCAATCTAAAGATCTGTTACATTTGTTCTATGCATCACAGTTGGAAAAATGATCAGTTTAAACAGTTTTATTTTGCAAAATGGGGAAACAGCTTTGCTTACAGTTACAAAGCACACTGTCACTAATCAGGTCCTTTGAAATTCGTGCCGGTTGATTTGACGCATGCCTACAGCTCAAGAAGCCTGTCAGCCTTCCTACATCTCTATCAGTGACCGCGCTTGAAGCCCACCTGCCTTCATGCTGGTCTGCCGGAGGCGTTTAAATGGCAATCCTCCGAGTGCCTGTTCAGCACCCTGCTGCTCCCCCGCTCTTTCTAAACCAGTCTATAACATCTTCCAGTGTGTCTCCACCTGCCCACCAACCTCCCCCCTCGTACATGAACAGCCCCCCACCATAAATCCTGCAATAGGATTCAGGATTATCCAGTGAGGATTAGGCCTCGGCAAACCAAACAGGGGCAGCGTCATTAACAACACTTTAATATATGATAATAAACTCTAGAAGCACAGCAAGTGACCCTTTTAATTGTATGTGTTGAAAGTCCAATAACACTTGTTGACTGAGAGGATGTATTTAATAGCAGGGGGAAGAGTAAAGTTTGAAGTGTTTTAATTAACCAGAAGAGATGTTATTTCATGTTTGAGGTTAAAATCGCCCTGAACCAAAAGTGCCAAACTTACAGCTTTCAGATCTTGAACTGA
Source organism: Trachinotus anak (assembly GCF_046630095.1). Lineage (NCBI taxonomy): Eukaryota > Metazoa > Chordata > Actinopteri > Carangiformes > Carangidae > Trachinotus > Trachinotus anak. The sequence goes on along the minus strand of NW_027273864.1, from coordinate 21,071,804 downwards.
ACTGTGAGTTTAGTGTATATTTGACAAATATGATGAACACAAATGACCATGTAAACTTTGAGCTGAATGAGACTTTGGAGGGAGTGAAAACATATCTCATTGTTGTTTCTTGTACATCTTGAAAACTAAAGCTAAATTATTACTTAAATATTATAACTAAAATCCAAATGAGGGCTGTGAAGTAGAGCTGAGCTGGGAGGAACAAATGGCAACCACTGCAGCTTTTTATAGCATGAGGAGCTGTCAATCAAAAATACTTCTGTCTTTAAGCCTTAGATACTTTTGATCTAACCATAATTTTCAAAATTACCACCAACGCGCATTAGAAGAAGTAAAATCAACTGACTGGTAGAGTCTGGTTTTCTAGAGCAAAACTAGACGCAGCAAATTCAATTCATTGTAATGGAATTGACATAACTAGTGGATTCACTCGTGAGCAAAAATAAATTCATGCAAATTTTTATGTATCAAGTTCAATTTTAATAAAATTTGACCTACACATTTACATTGTTGAAGTGAAGTGCAGGGTTGGAGAATGGAATGGAGGAAACTAGTGTGTGTGTGTGTGTGTGTGTGTGTGTGTGTGTGTGTGTGTGTGTGTCTGTGTGTGAGCAGTGCAGGTTGTTGTCATGCTGGGTTTGGGCTGATTTGTTGAGCCTTGCCACTTTTTCCTACAGTTTTTCCCTGGCAGTCTGTCTTTTTATCCCTTCCTCTGTTTCATTATAATCAGCAAAAGCCTACTATCTTAATACCTTTTAGCAAACATGCTGGATCTAATTGGATGGGGCCTTGCTATATAATCCTGAGGATTACTGAGACAAACAATACTGATGTTTGTCTTCACAATTCTATGTAGCACAATTTTTCTTTTTTCACTCCCGTAGATCATAAGCAAGTTCAGACTTGAACTTTTTGAATGAAATACTGCATATAGGTTTACAAATGAGACGCAAAGTTTCTTGATTCTCCAAGTATACCTCTAAACAATAAAATACAACCTGTAAGAAGCTTTCAACTCAATTATATTAACTAATGTGGTAGTTAAGCTTGGATTCAGGTTTTGAAGAGTGGTAGAGAGGGAAAGAGTATTGCAAATCAGTATTTAAATCAGATATTCATGAATGGTGTTAGTGTGATATCTTTGGCCTGACTAGTTTGAACGTACATTAATGGCTGTGTCTCAAAGCTGAAAAGAAACCCAGACACCATTGGCAGTGTCATTTGTAAGTAAACTTTGAAAGGGCTCCATTATTTGAGATGAGGTTTATGGACTTGATTTAATCTGATAAAAATGTTTGTCTTGATAGCTTTATTTCCTCATAGTGCCAGATAACATTTTTGGACTACAAAACAGCGCCTGGGATTTGTCAGTGTGCCCATAATATCAATGAGGCACCTGAAGGTTTTATTCATTGATTACATTAAGTGTGTCATAACCTCGTCTAGATGTTATGATGAATACCATTCTTTGAGGTATGTAGTATTTAATTTGCTCATAGTGACCCAGAACACACCTGCTGCGTCCGAATCTACAGTTTGTTGTGTCTTCCAATTGCCTTCCCTGCTGTGCTATCTAACTACATCTGTTAAGGCAGCGTAACATACAATTAAGTCCCTTAATAGCTCATCATGTGGAGGATAATTATAACACACAGTGGAGTACTAATTATACCAATGATCCTCTCACATAATGTCCTATTAAAACCAATGTCATTTAGCTGCTACTTATGGACGTGCCGAATGGCCTTCTTTCTGCACACCCGACAAGAAGACAGAGAGCGCTTCCTTACCTGAAGAGTATTTGGAACATAATTGTTATTTTCTGAAAACTGCTGCTCTTCATTGTGGGAACTGATGTGCACTTATGAGTGCGTGTGCTATATCAGCCCTTTTTCCATTTGCTGTAAATTGGTGAAAAAAATGAATGAAATGAGGTCATGGCAGAAATGAACACTAGCAATATGTCTATCAAGTGTCTCTGTTGTGAGTTGAATGAGAAATTTTCAGGGCGCCCTTTAAATCAGTACATGTATCCTCAAAATGCTGAAAAGAGAGAGACTTTAACCACACTGTAAAAATCATACTAGAATTTAGGGAAACAGACTTATCTTTTATTATTAACTTAATGTATGTAGAAAAGATTTGTTAATGTCAAGTTTCAATTTATAATCTGTCTAAGCCTGTAGAAACAAGCAGTGAACACAGGATTAACATATTATCACTTCATAAGTTGATATAGTAAACATGTTAGCCAAACACTAACCTATTTACATTTTTTGTTCTCCTTTAGCTCTGTTTTGGTCTCCACTAACTTCTGCAGGAAATAACTGGCTCCTAAGCTGCTAATCACTACAAATATGTTCACCAGCTGACTTTGTCTGTCTGCGGTTTGGTGCTGGTCAGGTATCATTTTTGCTGAAAACTGCTTCCTGCTGTGGCCGGAAATGATCCTATGAGAAGATGAGATGAGTGTAAACCAAAACGGTTCAGTGGAGCTGAGGGGAACTGCAAGGTGTACTGATAATAATGTTCTGCAGGAATGAAATTAGTTAGCACCGCAGCACTCCCAGTTCCCTTGTCCCAAAGTCTATGTTTTTTTTTGAATGGGTTTTTGGTTGGTTGACTGAAATAATGTCTGGTTAACGCAAGATCAAGGAATTTTCACTTTTTATAGGCCTACTATGACATAAAATACATAAAGCTTTTATGTCTCTTAAAAAAGGCTGGCTGATAACAAGTGGCTAAATGAGACTATAGAGGTTGTCAGGGGTGTTAAAAGTCATCAGGCCGAACATGAAAACTGATCTACTCATCAGTCTGCTTTGACAGCCTTGTTGTGTTTATACTTGTGCTATTGCAAACCATTACTACAAGTGCTAAATCAAACTACAAGTTAGAAGTTTAGCAGCGGTGACGCCAAAGTCATGCAACCATAGCGTAATTCGGATATAGCTTTTCACTTCTGGCGATTGTTTTTAGGCTTAAAGAATCATAAAAGTGGTGTTCATTAGTGAAGGTTATTGTGCTGAACAAACGTGTAATTATCATAAATTCTTGTTTGTGGCAGAGTTATTTTGTACAGTAATCCAAAAGCCAATGTAAAAATCCCATTGGCTTTTTGACGAGCGAACCTGCAAAATACATCATCCCTGCAGTAGCTTTCACATACGAGTACTAATGCAATCCCATTGTTGATATAAAAATATTGATAATACCTGCTTTAGGTTCTGTGACTTGAAATGCTCTGCCGTGCGTTCACTAAACTCATCAAGCATGTTAGCATACATCTTAGCATGTGCTGTATTTAAGACTCTAGAAAATCTACTTTGATAACAATGAAAACCGCGCTTACAGTAAGGTTAATATCCACTTCACTAAAACTATTCCTGTTACAGCAGGATAGGTCTTCCAAAATGTTGAATGTTGTTAAAGGACAGATGACTGAAACTGCAAATGTGGAAAATTATACAGTAATAGTGTGATGTTTTTCAGTTAGGAGCAAAAGACAGAAGTTGAAGGTGTTTCTCCTAGAAAAAACAACTTTGAATTGTTGTTTAACTGATGTCATGGTAAATGCCCCCATAGGCTCAAGGATTAGATGCTGTTTCCTCAAATGTTGTGCAAAATGGTTTAATTCTCTTAAAAATTTAAATATATGCACAGTAGCTGCTTGTTGATTAAGGTGAGGAGAATTTAAATTTCGTTTGACTTTGAAATTAACAGTCACTGCGACCAGACTCTGGTGTAGGAACCTTGTCTCTTTATTTCGTTTGAATCATCTTGAAATGTTTTACACTTTACTTGGTTCAGCGTATGAAAATCTACCCTCTCAACAGCATATGACAAATATTTGCCTCTTCAATATGGCAAAGAAAGATACTCTGGAAGGAAAATCAGCCCTCCACTTGGACTCCTCCTGCATTTGAACTTACATAGCCCCTCTCATATCACAATCTTCACTTGATCCTCACTTCACTGGCAATTCTCCCTTATCGGTGATCATTGGCTGTGAGATATGGGCCTACAAGGGGATCTGTATGAGTCAGAATCCTGAGCTAAACCCTGACAATGAGAACATCCATGCTCTTAACTGTGCTGTTCACTCAGCTCCAACACAAACTATTCCTTTTCCATAAGAAGAGACATGACAGTGTTATGCACTGTGTTTCTTACTGTATGTCTGCTTGAAATTTTTAAATTCTTAATTGATCTCATAGATCACATTTGTGCGTGCAGTATGTTGTGATATATGGCTTCATCATCAATTGTGTGCCGGGGATTTCCTGAACATGAATTAGTTGGCTCATAGAGATGAATCATAAAATGAATTCCCTCAAAGATCATAATCTGTGTAACTCGAAACATGGCAGGTTAGAGTACTTGTACAAGAGTCTCATTTTTACAATGTGTTCTGCTATGATCTATAGGGACTCTTTGACAACACAAACCAGGCTAGTAAAAAGACAACAATTTAAAATTCAATATCTCTTTTTTGTTCAAATCCTACTTTGCATGAGGTTTTGAAGGTTTGGACGGTTTTAAGCTCAGTTGACATATATGATTTGAAATGATCAAAAAATTGCAAAAAAAATGCCACTCGCAACTTTGTATAGCCTAAAGTGATGTTTTAAATGTAGTCTAAAATTAAACATTTCACACCAAACATCATGGAGGACCTGGAGAAAAAAGACAGGGGATCACCAAAGTCATTAGAACTTATCCTCATCCTCAGACCATGAATGTCTGTGCTACGATACATACGATATTTGTTGCGATATTTCGAACCATAGTTTGAACCAAAACGGTGGACCACAGACGAATATCACCATTCCTAGAGCAATTCTGCTACCGTTGATAAAAACATCTGTGGAATATAAAAGTGATGATGGAGCAGGCGCTGTCATCCACTGAAATACAGGTTTGATGGAAACTGAAAAGGGACAGTTTTCTCCAAGCAGAGCCTCGAGTAAACATCAGGCGCAGAACTGCACTTTAAATTCAATTACATTTTTGCCATATCCTAACCACGGGGCAGACAAACTATCACACCTGACTTGTGTAATCACGTTGCATTTTTGCACAGACACACACAAGTGCATAAAAGCAAGATTAACCATAGGAGGAAAATTTTGCATGGAAATTTACGTGTGGATGGCCACAAAGATAAAATAGATGTAACAGAAATACTTACCAGTTTTTTTCTCCAAATGCAATAAACTTTTGACCCTTGATATATTTGCTGGGTCAAAAACTGTATCAGTGCTTCCTGGATGGCACTATCCCAACTCTAAAACACATCCTCAAATCTTTTCATTTTGTCATGTGCACTCCAACAAAGAGTATTTACAGCTTTAATAACAAAATTGCATAAACATTATATTAGTATTTATGACCCTTGTTCCACTAAGGAGGCCACATTACTGTTTGTCAAAAACTTCTCGTCAATAATTCAATTCAATTCAATTCAATTTTATTTGTATAGCGCCAAATCATAATATACATTATCTCAAGGCACTTTACAGGGTAATAATCAGTGTCCAGGAAAGTCATGACCTAAATAATTTCATTCACTTGGGATTTGTTTCCACACACACACACACACACACACACACACACAGTATTGTTGAGGCACTCTAAGATAACAGGAAGGAAGGGTGGGTTTCTCTTCCTGTGTTGCTGTTTGTTAATGTAACTTTTATCTTTTGGGAGGCATCACATCCAGCTCCATCTCCTCCCTCAATGGGAATTTATGGGACCTGCCCAGGAAGAGTTGCATGAGATTTCTGCAGCATTGTGTTACTGGCTTGTGGGGTGGTTGATAATCACCATGGTGACTGTTCGATGTAATGGATTGCTTTAAAAGAGTTTGCATTTGTGTGTTTGCTCTGTCCCATAGGGTGGTGGTACAGACAGAAAAGAACCACACTCATGGTGGTTCCAACTCCATTTCACTTTATGCCCTCCTTTTCTCTGCATCCTCCAGGGCCACATCTGCCAGTGTGATCAATAATGACGTTTTACCCTTAACGTTACCCTTTTAAAGTTTGTGTTGTATATCCTTTAAGATCCCTTTTTCCCTTTGATCTAAAACTCACACACCATGGGTGTGATAAAAGTATAGAAGTTGCACATTTTTAGGCACAATTTCTTGTTAAGCCCGAGTCTACATGCTGCTAATGAAGCATGGAAGAGGCAGAAGAACACATTTTCCTAATGAAAAAGGATTTCAGTTACTTTGAAGTAACTATATCACCATTAGAAATACTGAGCCAACAATTCATCAGGTAATTGATTAGTCAATCGACCTGCCAGACATTTGCAGGTTTGAGTTTCCCAAAAGTGGGAAGTTGCTGCTTTTCTCTGTGTTGTCATTGTAAACCAAATATCTATGGATTATAGATCGATGGTTGGCTGGTTTTCTGATATTTTATTGACAGAGCAATAAATTGAGAAAATACTCAGTAGATTAATCAATAGTGAAAATAATCATCAGTTGCAGTCCTAATTGCAATCACTGCCACAATGGTGGGTCTTGTATCAGGCTCAGTGGTGGTATGTATCAGTACCACAGTGTGAAAATACTCCATTACAAGTTAAAAGTGTTATTAACAAAATTTAATATTCATTAAGTGTTAAAATAAATAATTAAAGAAAAGAATAGTCCGCACAGCCGCCAGCAATAATGGTCCCCCGAACAATATGGGATTTGGGCATTTTATGCCTTTATTTGACAGTTAAACAAAAAGGAAAAAGTAAGTTTGGAGAGCCTACTGGGACTTGATCTGGTGTCTCTGCTCGGAAAATAGGCCGGTCGGACTTCCTATTGTTTTTTAGTTATTTTTTGGGGCATTTTATGTCTTTATTTGACAGGACAGTGTAGAGAGACAGAAAACACAGGGACAGAGAGATGGGAAATGACATGCAGCAAGAAGTCCAGCTGGCTGGGAAATGAACCAGAGACTCGCTGCTCAAAAAATAGTATGCATCCTAACCACTCAGCTATCAGGAGACATCTGGTTAACTGCTCTATGTTGGCCGGAAAAGTTTCCGAAGCAGTTTGAGAAGAAAGTGAAACGTTATTAGATAGCGTATTGTTGTTACTATGTGATTGTTGCAGTGAGCAATGTTTTTCAGTGTCTTGATATTTTCATATTTAACTTATTTTGTGGCTTAATTTTAATTTTAATCTGCATTGTGTTGACCTGTCTGGGACACCATATTTATCAGTAATAAAAAGAATTGTAAGTTGCTGGTAGCTTTTATGTACTTTCAGGTTGGACGCAGGTGGTTTCCTTGGAGCTTTGCTCAGTGACTCATTGTTATGTAAAGTGTTGATCGTCACTCGTCTGTTTAGCTGACTAAAGCTGCTAATTCACATTTTAACTGCGTTTATAATTGTAATTATAAAGATCCCATGTATGAGGTTCTGACATTATTCTGTCTCCCCTGTGTAAGCTAATGTGTCCAGTTAGTTATCCGTTAATTACATTTAATTAGTTTATGCCCCTAAAAGGATTTTGTTTGTTTGTCATTTTTCATGTTAATGCGTATGCTTATTTTAAAAAAACGAAATGTTCCAGCCATCGTTCTTTCAGCAACATGGATTTTGTTTGTATTGTCTCATAATGATGCTTTGTACCAAATGTGTGCGCGTGTGTGTGTGTGTGTGTGACAAATCACCTCTTAAATCTTTGCCTTTTTTTAGATTTTTATCACAGGTTTAATATGATTGAAGGCTCCTGTCACTCCAGCACACATGTATGTAATGCACATAGATACTGTGCAAACAAACATTGTTTGTTATTCTTTGGTCTTCTCTCTCTTTTTTCCATTTTTGAAAGAATAAAAAAAAAAAAAAATTCTACAGAAAAATTGAGTTGCCTCCGTATTGATGTTTTGTGTGTAACTGTGTTTTGACGTGATAAATGATCACATCATTCTGCAAACACTCTCACTCTGTCATATATCTACTCTCACGTAAACACACACCACCTCCATATTTTAACTACAGCATATTACATAAAAGGGAGATCATCTGAATTTAAACAACCAACAACAACATTAAATATGTATTAAAAGAGAGTAGAAACCAAACAGAGCAATAGGAACATTCATAAACATTAAGAACAGAAATTTATGGAAGTGTGTTTTTCAAATTGAGCCTTCTCTCTCTCTCTCTCTCTTTCCTCTAGCTGTTTACACATCTCTCCATCTTGCTCTCTCCTTCACATCGTCAGATACATCACAAGCCATAACTCAAATCCATTTCATCTTGACTAATGCATCAGTGGCTCACAGGAAAGCAATTCACCACCAATGCCTATATTTTGGTGCACGTCCGGCTAAAATCCAATCAAACATCAGGCTGTTTGGTGGCGGTGAGTGCGTCTGCTCTGCTGGCATCTGCGTTTGTTCATGTGACACTACTTCCAGCAGAGATTTTAAAATCCAGCCTGAAGAGCAGAGCAGAGCAGAGCTTACTGACGTCTGCCACCAACAGACACTATTAGACAGCTCTCACCTTCCGGTTGCTTTTCCAGAGCAAACAGTGTGAAAACAAAATGTGTTTATACATTGATGTGTTCATTGCAAATATGCCCATGCAGAGGAAAATATACACACGCGCACACACACGAGGGGCCCCTGCGTGAACGAGAAATGACACAATCATTTCCATTGTCAGACCTACTTTCAGGTGTAATGCTGCCCATACTGCAGCACTGCTTTGTGTAATGCAACACCAATCAGTGTTTAATGGCAGGGTGTTCCAGCAGGGGAAGTGAACAGTGACAGGGTAGTGTTTATCTAGCGCTGGTGTTAAAACACACTGTGTCCCTCATCCTGATTTAAAAAAAAAAAAAAAAAAGATTTCCACACCACTGGATTATTTATCATGAAACTGCCAACCTCTGCATTGTTTTCAGTCATGCTAAAAGACAGGTTTGTTCAAGCTGAATGCAGCAGAAATTGGATTTTTATTATCTGATCAGCAGTGTCGGAGCTGTGGGAGAATTGAATTTATGCTTTATCCACAGTCATGTCCTCCAGTAGGACCAGAGATTATTCTCTTTCACAGTTTTGCATTAGTGAGATGTCAGATTGGTTTAAGTTCCACTTAACTCCTGCTGTAGTAGAAGTGCAACCACTCGTTGAGTTTTTCTTTGTCTTTAAGTTGTTTTATTTTTTGCAACTGTTTATTCACTATTTTGTGTGACACTATTACTGTTTCCCCAAGTCCTCTGGGGGTGACTGTCGGTACAAAACTAGTTAGCTGGACATTTTAACATGGAGCCCAGGAAGAGCAGCTGTTGCTTTGTAGGTCTATGGTTTTTGAAAGGTTGACAAATACACCACCTCCAAACTCTTTAAATGCCTTGTATCAGCAACAGCATCACTGACATTAGCTGATGTTTTGGACATATAATCAGTGTCTTGAGGATGATTATTTTCTGGCTACAGATGCACACCTATATTAGTAGGAATAACGGGAATGATTGGGTGCAGTGTGTTCAGTGTACTGAGCTGCAACATGTGTTCATATTGTTATTGTTGTTGTTCCCGTCTGATCGTCAGACAAAAGATTTGTGGTCATATTGTCCCAGAAATAGACACATCAAATCTCGTCAACTCTTGTCTCATAAAAGTAAAAGAAATGATTTTGTGATGAGCTCGACATGCGCAGTGCTGAGGTAGAAGTCAGCTGTTTATTTGCTCTATGGAGAGTTTTATTTTATTTTCCCCAAACCACATACTGTCAATGGAAACCATGGAAATGTTAGCAGGATGCATCTGGAGTAAGGACTGATCTGTTGACATGCGGTTTGTTACATGCACGTCTGCTAACAAACATGAGGAGCTCATTAGCATGTGTATACATAAAGTAGTATAAGATCTTGACTCCGTCGTTCTTTGAGGCTGAAGCTCCTGAAGTTGTAGTGCTGGTTGACACATTGGATCTATCATAAGTCGTCCTGTAGATGTCTCCTTACAACACTTGATGCTTTATTTATTTTCATCTTATTTTATTCGATCACCAATATAAAAGTGTTAAAGGTGCAAATATTCAGTTTCTACATACAAACTGAAAAGTTTATTTACAAACAAGGTTCTAAAGTACCTTGTTTACTTGATCAGGAGGCCGTATTCAACCAGAAGGCTCAGCTGAAGCTGTTGTACCATTACCATGTACTATGTACATGTACTATGTTGTCTTATTAAAGTGTCATTGAATCACCCACCAGCTGCAGTGTTGCTCAAGTGTAGCTGAACTCTGACATCTCTGCATATGAGGGTAAGAAAAAAGGTGACTGTCTGCATTGAAACCAATTACTCCCTTGTCTAGTAATTCATTTAGACATGGATCTGTTTGTGGAGTTGAAGCAGCCAATTGTATGAATTAGATACTTCTTACTGACCAGAAGGTAATAAGGTCTTGAATAGATCCTGAATGCATTTATATCTTGATTTTTCACTCACTTAAATAATAAAAAGAGAATAATTGAGATGAGGCCAGCACAGCTTGTCTGGCTTCGTCATGACAGCGAGCTCCTAAGCACTTCTTCAGAACTGATGTGAGTATTTTACAGACACAAGTTTTTGGCCTTGACTGGCGGAGACTTGCTTCGGCAGTTTAGATTCTGTTTATTTTTCTCCTCCATGGCCTCAAGAATCAACAGACACGTAGTGCATTTGTCAACTTTCATTTATCGCTTAATTTGTTACATAGCAGGGATGCTTGTTTAGTTATGGTGCCGCTTAATTGAATTGCTGTGACATACACATTTCTGTAGAAATTATTATGCTTTGACTAAGACATTTCCAGTGGAGCTAACAGTTAGACAGATACAACTGAAAAACACATTTCGAAGTACCTCATAGTTCTACAAAAAATAAATGCGTTCATATACCGTGACTACTTATTGAGGGACTCCAGCATACACTGCTCGCTTCAGGCAAAAGGAATTGAAAGTAATTCACTTGGTTATTTTTGGGAAAAGCTTGTGCTTGATACATAAATCCTAAACAGATTTATTTAAATGCAGTTTTCAAACCAATTTAAATTCAATTATAATCTCCTTATGACATTTGGAAGGTCCTCTTAAGATGCTGCAATCCATAAAAAGACCTCTGCCATTAATTACAGTTGTCATGATAGTGGTGCAGTTCCTCTGACACATGCTTTTTACGATCCAGGTTTTACACTGTTCATGTCCAACACAGCTCTCTAAACACACAGAGGAAAGCAGAAATGGTGTGTGACATTTATTGGATGCAGTCAAACTGAGCTTGCAGCGTATAACCTTGAGTCCATTTCTTTCAGCACTCACTGTCATTTTTCACTTTTCTTCTCCGTTACCTCTTACAGGCACTGCTCAGGGTAGAAAAGAAAGTCCTTTGTGTTCTGTGTTTTTATTCAGTCTTAATATTGTATGGGCAGAGTAGGATAGAACCTAAATCAAAGGTAATGCAGTACAGCACGGTGTTCTTGTAGTGAAGATGGAAAGCCAATATTATTGATTATAAAGTATTTAAAACATTTCAGGTAGGATAAAGCAGTAACTTACACAGCATTTCAGTTTTTTTTGTTATAGTAACATTAGTGTGGAAAACAGCAGTTATTTGCTATATTATATCTGCTCTATATGTGCTAAAGCCACACCCACACCCTTGATGTTACACATACATATATCACTATACTGCACTTCATCACATGTTTATCCAGCTGCATGAACGAGCAGGTGTCTGTTTTTATCTGTGTAGCCCACTGAACCTGCGCTGCATCTAGTTCATGTGCATATGACCATTTTTTCTGTCAGCCTAAGGGACAGATGTGATAATTATCATCCCAAATCACTCTCATCTCCCTTTCAGCGCTCAGCATCATAACCTAGTTCATCCACTCGCTCTGTTTGTTTTTTTGGGGTTTTTTTTTTATGTGTCTGTGAAATAAAGGGCAGGTGGCAACTCTGCCAAAAATGGGATAATAATGACGTGGAGAGGAGTCCTACGTGCCACTGGCACATACTGCTCAGGCCAGCAGGTTTAGCAGTTTTAGCAGCCAGGCAGCTGTCCAGTTTGCAGACTGTGATAGCTGATATATTCTGAATTACAATCCAAATGGAGGATTTATCTGTTTGGACCAGGAGACAAACTGTGTAATCCCAAGCATCGTTACATCATCCTCTAACACTAACCCGTCATACCTCCCCTCATCCCTCACCCATCATTCATTCATATTTCCAAGGTCAGTTGGGTAACATCCTGCCGGGGCTGATAATTTGAGAGATTGAAGCTGTGGCAGGGACGCATCACGATGATGCAGTGTGATTAATGGATCGCAGATTGATCGGTGATGTCACTGGGTAACAAAAGGTTAAATTGAGGTGCACCTGCAGGCTGTGAGAACAATTAAGAGGAATTGGTTTGTATGGAGTCTCTTCATGCTTTTATCCCGCATCCATTCATTTGTTGGAGCAACCAAAACATCTTATTCTCTCTGAAATATTGATTATAACTAAACTGCATGAACATGTGTGCCTCTTGACTCACAAGTGGAGGCAGCAAACTGAAGCCTGCAGTGAAGTGAGACCTCTAGATCTGGTCTCGTTTGTAAAAAGGAAATCCAGTTATTCAACTTGGGGAGCCCATATATTTAAAAAGAAATTTTGCCCATAGTTAAGTGAGACTTCAGCCTTCATTTATGTTTCTTCGTCTCTCTTTCTCACCAGTACGTTACCTGCTGAGGAACAATGTGAGTCCAGACCTCTGCAATGAGGACGGCCTCACCGCCCTGCACCAGGTAAGATTGTCTGACCCTCTCTCTCTCTGTCTTTGTCTCTGTTTCATTTCTCCGATGCTTCATTCTCAGACGGTATTCTCCTGTGAAACTAAGCCACTGATTGACAAGTCAGTGTCTTATCTCAAACTGAAAATGACAAAAGATTTAAAGTTGTAAGTTGCTTGTCAAACATCCTAATATACAGCGAGGCGTCTTTTGGTGAAACCAGCAGGTCATCCCCTAATTGCCGGGTTGGCAGTTTGAAGTCCAAGTAGCATCAGAGTGGGAGTGCATGAATGGGTGAATGAGAGGCAAATTTGTGAAGTGCTTTGGATAAAAGCCTTATATAAATGCTTGAGGGCTTAAAGCAGCTGTAATTAATATTAATTAATATTTTTATAGAAAGTGGTCTGTTGAAAATATGGAACATTTAGCAGCTAAAGAACCAGGTATTTCAACAAAAAGGAGCATGAATACTTCATTTACATTCTCCAGGTGTTCAGTTCAACATATCCACTCAAAAGGTGATAATATGTCAATTTTGTTTTCACAACTTTTTTTTCACTGCCCCCAAGTGGCCAAAAGGGTGTGCAGGTTTCACTAAGACCCAGGTTACTGAGGACCTGAGGTGTGTGGTTAAGGGTTGAATCTGCTTTTTTTTTCCTAATTAGAACAGACACATTGTATATGTTTGTCAGTTTTTATTCCTGACTTCATTTTTTTTCTCCTTAGCGGGGGTGTTTGTTCAGCATTTACTTGCTTAGTTGTGTTGTTGTGATATACTCATTTCTTCTGAATTGATTCTGCTGATAAATCAGACATGTATTTCAAAATCACTTCCTGTTATAACGGTGTATTGGTAATATTGGTGTCTTGCTTTGGTTAGATGAATAAGACGAAAAAAACACATCTTTGGATACATTCTGTTCTCCTGTTGACTTGTTGATTCAGGCTTTTCATATACTTATAATAGAGAAATAAATTCATACTCATTTACTGCGAGTGGCCGGAGCATACGCTGGCTTCCTGTTGGCGAAGGAAAATAATAGTCATGTAATCGGTTATTGTCAGGAAAAGAAATGGACTTACTTAAATTCAGTTGCTGAAGCCAATTTAAATTGAATTATAATGTCCTAAAGTAGTCAAATATGACATTTAGAAGTTAACATACAAAATATCTAATTCATTGTGCACCATATAATTGTCCTATGTGAATAGCAAACTCAATCTTTTTGAATTGGCCATTTTCCTCTTCTAGGAAAGGAGATAATAGAAAATGGAGCTCATTTGTACTTTACTCAAATGTACTTTTCTTCTTCGAAGCTGTCATACAGCTCAATTTAAACATTATATTAGCTATAAAATGCTGAAGCCTATATATAATATTATTTTTCAAAAAGGTCCCTTTCAAACTGTGTAATGTATTACTGAGTTTATTGTGTTGTTGTCAGATATTCCACTTATCCTTGTTTTGCCTCTGGTTCTTTGCTGAGCAGTAAAACTAATGTCTTTTTAAAACTTTTATTAGTCAAGTCTTACTTTACCATCACCACCTCAGTCGTTGTGGAAATGTAATTAAATCACGTCCTGGTGTAATTAGTTTGCAGGGGTATGAATTAAAGGCCTTGTGCAGAATAGTGTTGAGGTTTTCTGACATTGACAGAAGGATTGTAATCGTGAGGAAATGAGCTCAGTATTGGGGAAATTAGTCCATTTTGATGTAGGAAGTTGATAGAGGAGATCAGGCCTATTTTCACTTGTTAATTAGAGCCATTGCTGCCATAATAATCACAGCCTCCACCTTATTCAAATCAATGCTTCAATTCAGTTTTCTGTGTAAATAATAGACCATTACATGACTCTCTTGCTCACAAATCAACCAGCTGTTGATTTAAAAAAAGTTTTTTTTTTTTCATTAACTTAAAAACATTCTTCAGACGAGACCAGCTGGAAAGGATACATTATTTTAGATAATGCTGGTTACTTGAGGAGCACCGTGTCTATGGAGATGCTGCTGTGTAGGTTCACCTACTTCAGATGGAGGATGCTGATAAAGAACAGGCCAACCTGTCAACACAGACAAGCATTGAATCATTGTGGGTTTGTCTCTAGCACAGTGATTTGCAGTGGAGTCATATTTTAATGTAAACTAAAACAAATCTGGCCGTGGTTTCATCTTTCAAAAGGACGTGATGTTCTTTTATTACATAGTATTCTTCTCCGCTTTTCCTCCTTTCTGCCCTCATGTTCTCATTTGTCTCTCTCTACAGTTGTGCTGTACGTCTCACAGTCTATGTCCTCTCTCTCCCTCTTTGCCTCTTTTCGCACCGCATCAGATAACACGGCCGTATCTCTTTCCCTCCCAGCCGCTCAAAGCCTAATGTTCGGGTTCCTGCTGGGAGGCAGAGAAAGGAACAAGGGAAGAGAAAATTGAAGTCCATCAGTCACCACTGGTGTGGCTGGTGTTTTAAAAGCTACGGGCCGTCGCCAGCCAAGAGATCAGATTGACCTTTCAGCTTTGAATGTGTGCGTGCCTGATAATCTGCTATTTGGATGGGTCAGCCTGCACACTGTCTTCAAGATGAGACCTTTTCACTTGTGCTGCAGTTTGACAAATACCACCATACACACACTGGTAGACAGGGCCACAATAGAGATACACACATAGTGAATACATAACCGCACAAATACTGCACTGTTTACAGAAGCTAGATGAAGGATGGGAAGAAAGCTAGATACTGAGAAATCTCTGTCGTACACACACACACGCAATCTTATGTTGATCTTACTATAGTTGCTAAGGCACTTATTGACATCATGCCCTCACCCTACCCTCAATCTAATTCTAATCTAAACCTTAAAACCAGGTGCTAAACATCAACTAGCCCTTTGATGTTGACCAGGCCAAAATGATTTTTCAAACCAGAATTTGTCCACACAACTATAGAAAGACATGTGTGTGTGCACACACACACACTCACACACACACTCACACCATGTGGCAAAAGGTGAGATAAATGAAGCAAAGTGGTGGTGATGTTTCTCTAAATGAGATGTCATACCTATCTAGGGTTGGTTTCACCTCACTGAAATGAGACATTAATCAATAAATGACTTTCAGGAGCAACAGGCACACACGTGGACTCACAAACACACACACACACACACACACACACACACACACACACACACACACACTTTAGAATTACTATTTGAGCCCTTGAGGAGTTAATGTTTCATGAAAGCCCCTTGATAGCTTGATCTAGAGATAATTTTCTATAGTTAGTTGTTTGGTTATATTGAGATGATGCAATGATTAAATTGAGTCATTTTGTTCCATGACAGAGCTGTGCATGCATGTATGCATTTGTATGAATGTGTGTAAAAACAGCATCCTCAATCATTTCAGTGAGACCTCTGTGCTGTAAATGTTGGATGCCCCAGCTCACAGAGCTGGAAAAAAAAAAAAAATACAGGGTTATCTGGAAAAAGCTGCTCTACCTGGTGCCACTTTTGCCACAAGGTGCATCACTGCATCGCCAGTCGGTTGTTTGCTTGCGCAAATCCAACTGTGTAATCTGTAGTTATACTGTTCACCTCAGAATCACTCAATCAGTCAATGACATGGAGGATAAAATGATAACTCAGAGAAATTTTATGGCCTCAGAATGCTTCACATGAAGAGCTTGTATTCTTGTGGTGAAGGATTTGAACTTGTCTCTCAAGCTCTTTTTTTCTCCATTCTTCGCATAATTTCTTCTTCTGTCACTTTTTGTGTTTTTAGTTGAGTGGAACATGATTAAACTAAACCCTTCTATTATTTACTTTTTTTTAATTTTTACATTCAAATAAGCCTCAATAAGAAATATGGTTATTTGCTTTCTTGCTGAGAGTTAGATGAGAGGATCAATGCCACTCTCATGTCTCATGAAGCTACAGTCAGCAGACAGATACAGCTACTTAGCCGTCTTCTTTGATTTGTATTAAAAAAACAAATTAATCTTCCTGTCTAACTCCTCCTGGATTGCATGGATTTTTCTCACTTTAAACACAACAGTCTTTTTTGTTAAACACACCATCTGTCCTCCCTCTTCCCTCTTCTCACACCAACCCCTAGGTGAGTGGTGCTCAGACAATTACCACAAGACATTATAGTAAGATTCAACACAAAAGAAAAGGTCCTTCCACACTTTTGTTTCAGGTGAGTCTTTTTCTTAATGGAGTCTCTCTTAACAGTGTGTGAGAGCTTTTCGTGTTTTAGTTGATATTTTTTTTATTCACAAATGACACCCTCCTAAAAAGACATCAGAACTGAACACCAGTCAAAAATAAGACAGTTAAATGCAGCGATCTGCCACTTCTGGGAATGTTCTTGCTTTTAAAACATTTGTACTTACAGTAGGCTCCAAAAGTCTGAGACCACTTTGGGAAAGTGGTCCATATTTTTTTTAATACCGTTATTTGACAGTGGCAGCTAAGGCAGCAGGAAATGTGGGGGGGGGGGGTGGGAGAGTGATGGTCAGTAAATGGTCCAGCTAGCTGGGAGTCAAACTGGGGACTTGCTGCTCAGGGTTCTTACGCTGAGGATTTTTACGCCCTCGTGGTACACTTTCCTGACCACTCGGCTCTTTTGCTGTCTCGTATTTGATAAGAGGGATGTAACTGAACATTTCGTTCAGTCTGTGAGGTTTTGTAGGTTCACAGGGATATTTTTGGTCTGAACCTCCTCTGAGGTGGCGGGGAGGGGACGACAATCTCCTTACAAAAAAATGGACTGGCCGTGTGTTGCCCCATATTTGGTCTGGCTCTCGGTTTTGCTTTGGGACCCCAGTGTGGCCGAGTGGGCCTCGTGACCCAGAACATCAACAGACTGCTGGAGGCACATTTTAAAAGCATTTACTTCAGTGATCCAACCACTCAAATATTTATGCAGAGATGACTGAGGTGGGCTTTTAACTCGTGCTGTAATGATCATGTAGGATTTGATGAGTTCGAGCCGTGGAGTTGTGAGTCTGCATTCCTGTGTTGTTCCAGACCTCTCATCAGTCATTCAGCTCTTCATTACTTCAGCCTTTGAGGACTCAGACCAGCCAGCTTTTGATTACCATGTTCCTACACCTAGCTCCCCAAACTCAGCAATAACAAGGGGAATTGTCAGTCGATTCACTCTGTGCACCTGGACCATTTTTTATTAATATGCTTTCAATTATTTTTTAGAGATATGAGTGCTGGTGCCCTGTTAGACAATATGTGAAGGAGAGTGACAGGAAGGCTAGGAAATGAGAGGAAATGATGTGCCGCGGTGGTTGACATTATGCTGGAGCCCAGGAACCATGAATAGAGGGTACATACCGTTCTGCACAGGTGTCCCAGCTGCTTGTCACAGCCCAGATTCAGTTCATTTAGTCTTTTAGGTCTAATTCTCAACAGCTGAACTCGGCACCTCGGTTCTTCACTCAGACCCCTTCACTCTTCATGATTTGCATTAGTCCCTTCAGCTCTCATAGAATTTAGAGCCTCTTTTAACTTTTAACCTCCTGCAGTCTCAGCTGTACTCTTAGCCACCTGGTCCAGGTTTTGCTCACTATAACCCCATAGTGCTTCAGTTTCATTGCCAGCTCTGTCACTGACAGCCCTCCTGGCACTGGCCCTGATCAAATTACAGCCATTCAGTCAAAATCCCAGCCTTATTTCCTTGTCATTTTGCTCCTCAACCCGAGACACGGTCCTCTCAGCCCACTGACGGATCCCAGTGAGACTGTTGCTGTTGTTTTCCAGCCACACAGACATAATCTGGGTCTTTGTCTGGTACCACACTCCCATCCTTGTGTGAATAGTTCTCATGAAAGAAACATTATTTCTTGCTTGTTTCATTGTCCTGTTGCCAGGACAAGAGGGATGGAGGTGGTAAACAACAGATCTACAGGGGAAGGATAGGAGTTTGGTTTGGTGACTAGCTTGTGGGTGCAAATATGTGTTTTTCTTCAAAGGAACAGCTAAGAGATTAGCCTAGCAGTGAGTTAGCAGGTGGGCAGGAGTATGTGGGTGTATTCAGAAGGAGGTTAGGAGATTAGCCTAGTCGTTAGCTGGTGTGTAGGTTGCAGTCTCTCAGGTCTTTCTGAAGACATCTGTCATGCCACTGCTGCAGGCTGGAGCTTTAGATGTGAGCTAATCCATCAGTGTATCGGATGCCTTTGACAAGCTTGCGTGTTTCTTAAGAGCCTTGCTCTTGTCAGTTTTATGACGCAGCTCGGTCTTCCTGAATTATATCTTGAAGTTTGCCAATTTGCCAAGAAATCTCTGACTAGCTCTCTGAATTACCATCTCCGTGTACCGTGATGTAAAAGTTGAATATCTTGACACGCATGATGAAATTAGGAAATGTGTGACTCATGCTCTTCTGTCTTTTACTCTGAATCATTTGTCTTTGCAGCTGTTTTGAAATCATTGATACCATAAGTATTTGGCTAAATCAGTCTCCACAGAGCACTACTTCTGCTTTTGGGTCAAACAGACACTTTGTTGTTTCTTGCTCAGTCTGTCTCACACCGTTCCTCATCATTCTTTCACATCATGCCCAGTGCAGATTTCTACAGAAAAAAATTAGCATTCGAAAAAAGACAGACCTCTAAGAGTATCTCCTGCTGTGCTCCGTAGCTGGGACCAAGATCTCAATACTGGAGCTTTCATGTATTCCTTTTTCTTTTCACGCTGACTGCCTGTTTTTTGCATCACGTAACTTGTTTTCTTCTCATATACATATTGCACAGAATTCTCCACAATCTTAGGCTTTCTCGACTTCAAAAAAGATCGAGTGTTGGAGGCTTAAAGTTATAATTCAAGAGAGTGTGACCAAAGGTTGATGAGGCACTGAGTGTCCAAACCTGTCATATTTCTGTTTGAGAGTACTTGGTATTTTGTCCTAATTAATCAACATGGCATTTTTATTTGCAGTTAAGGTGAGACTGTATATTCTATTCTATTCTATTCTATTACATTACATTACATAACAGTTTCAGCCTGAGACATCCCTGTATGTAGAAGTAGCACAAGTAGGAATTCATAAATCTCAGGAACTGGCTCATTAATCTCAGATTTAAAAAACTGCTCGTACCAGACTGGACTATATCAGACTGAGCAAGACTGTCGCAGCAAAACCTCTTAGTGTGTTGACTGGGGCAGGGGTGTGTTTTTTGTTGCATAAGAATTTAAAGTTTTATTTGCAAGGGCAAGAATGTATCATTTCCTGTTTCATTTCCAAGTCTCATTTTAACTTTATGTTTTTAATCTCAATTAAAGGCATATACTGAGTTAATAGTTATAATTTGTTCATTTTTCCGGCTATGGCACAGGAAGATGGATGATATCACGGTTGTTAACCACTCCTACAGAGTCATGATTGGCTCAGTTGTTTTTCCAAGCAGGAGAACATGAATCAATGGGCACAACACCGGACCCGTTTGAATATGGACTAATTTGAGATGGGGGCAGTGATTTACAGGTGTGGATCCAGGACAAAGTTTTTGCATTTTCTCTAGTTTTACTTTGGATCTGTACCTGCTGCCCTGCTTGTTATCAGAGTCTAATACCCAGATGCTTAAATGATCATGTAAACAGCAGCCACAATAAATAAACAGACACTGTTGCATTATGACAGTTGCAGACTGAAGATGTATGTATTCATTTAAATCTTTCCTTTTTTCCTGAAAGATGCATCATTTTTAAGACTTGGATGCAAACAGGCTTAAAATCTTTCTACCTCAACTAAAATGTTAACCACAGGATGTGTTTGTTAGCCAGTCGTGTTTCCAGTCAGTCAGGTGTTTATGTTTTCTATGCATCTATTTCACCTCTTATCTGTCTTCCTGCTATCTGTCCTCCACATCTGTGCAGTAATTTCATTTCCTCTCTTGTGTTGTATATTAATTTATGTATCCCCCACTACACTCCTGTCAGAGCCGCCTTATCTGAGTAGCCTTGGCTGTCAAAGCTACAGAACCCCAGAGAATGCACAAAACTCATTTTCTCTTTATGTTAATGTAGTCTAATAGTCTTTTTTTTTTGCGTTGAGGTTCTTTTTCCAGACAGTAGGAAGGTAGAGACAGAGATGGAATACAGGTAACTGAGAAGAGAGATCGAGTTTTGTTTAAGGGATGCACGTGGTACCAAAGGGGACAGTCTCACGGTCACATCTGGTTGCGTTGTCACAAAACAACAGGGCCGGTGCTGGATTTCACTGTACTTGCCACTGATAATGATTACTACCAGTGTATCTATTGTCAGAAAAGTAACATTCATTATTTTATAGAATATTTAATTGTAATAATTGTGTTAAAAATATGGTCAAGAATTAGTTTCGACTTCTTCCCTTTTTAATTGTTCTAAAATAATTTTAAAGCATGCCAAGTCTTAATGAAGTGAATTGGATGCTGAAGAGTAGAGTCAGCTGTTGTTGTTTGTATTTCCTAAAGTGACTTTCATCTGTCTTCTAATCTGCTCTCCATTTCTCTTTCTTGAGATTTCCATCCTGTTGGTTTATACCCGTGCCTGTGCCTCTCCTTGTTTTACTGTCTCAATTGCTCTTGCTTCTACCCTCAGATACTAGAAACCTCAGGAGATTGCACTTCTGCTCGTCCTCTGTGTAAATCCATAAAAGAGATGGTGTGTCTTCTCTTCTCACCTCACCTTCTCAAGGTTTATACTGCATGTAAAATACAATGCAAAGTTCAAAGACAAATGGAAAAGGTGAGAAGTTCTGTTTTGGGAAAGTTCATCAGTGCAACAGACGTTTAACAGCATCTCACAATCAATGGTTTTTAATCTTGATCCTTTGGACCTGTGCACATCCCTTTTAACTTTTGTTTTAGCCAATCAGAGACTGAATTTGTAACTTGGCTTCATCTAACTACCTGGCACGATTAAAAACCCATTAGAGGTCCCTTTCAGACATGCAATGTGATATCACTCTTATATATTGGGGCATTTTTAAAGAAGCACTTGAGTCACTTTAGCACAAAAGACACGATCACAACTTTATCAGGACGCACCAACATTTCTGTAACACTTTAAACACGGCACAACTCTGATTCTAATGTTGTCAGATTAACATAAAGGCTGCAGCAGGTGAAGCCAGCAATGTTACTTATTTCACAGCTGAGAGAAGCTGCACTTCATGTCAGCAGCACAACTGCAAGAGACAGGTGTAGTTTGGGATTAGGAAATAGTGCTCTGTAAGAAGTGAATTTATCCACTCATCCATGCATCCTTATTTCTTATGGGTCACTTCATATTTCAAAATTTCTATTAGACTTATCTGGTTAAGGCATTTGCAGCAGACTGTATGTTGCTTTTTCTTGGCAGGTTGGATGATCAGGTTGTTGATTAATGCATGAAACTCAGCTACGAATTACCGTGTCCAGTCACTTTCATCCTCTCTGGTCTGGAAACAAACTTCACTGCTCCTCACTGTACCAGCTGCTCAGATAGAGAGGACAGTCAAAGAGAGAGCAACCAGCATTGTAATCATTTTTGTTATTAAACCAAAAAAGACCCAGTATTGTTTTTATTGTACTTTGTAGTCTGTTGTTACACCATCAAAATAATATAAATGAAAAGAATTTCTATCCAATCTTTCTCTGATTTGCTACAGATTTTTTTCTCTTATTGTTTAAATCTTCAGTGAAGTAGATCCAGGCTTTATAATGGGATTAACAGCAGTCATTTTGTCAGAAGAGATTTTACATTTCATCATGACAGATGTCTCATTTTCATTTCAAAGCAGAGAGCAGAGACATGACAACACTCCAGTGGCTTCTCTCAAAAGTGAAGGTGTTCTCTGGTGAAAACACATGGCTGTTTCTGGAAACAAAAAGGCACTTCTATAACTTTAACTCTTAAATACACTATACACTGGAGTAATGGGAGGTTTGATTACATGAGACAAATGTCATGAACCAGATTCAAACCTGCAACTTTATCAGCAAAAATAATAACATGCTTGCTGAGATGCTCCTCTCAGATTTGGAAACAAGGCTTTTGCTTTGAATCCTCTCTGATTTTTTCTGATCCTCCAACTGTGACAAAGTAATCCCATTCTTTAACCCCATGTCTGCCTCTTGCAGTCTCTCTCTCTCTCTCTCTCTCTCTCTCTCTCTCTCTCTCTCTCTCTCTCTCTCTATATATATATATATATATATATATATATATATATATATATATATATATATATATATATATATATATACACGCACACACATAATATTGTTTTTCTCTCGTCTTCTCACTCATTTGGTCTTTGTTCAGCTGCATGGTACTGCCACGCTCTCACCAATTAGCTCTGATGGAGAAAACTGATGTTGCTGACAGCTGCTGGAAGATGGTTTTCATGGAAAATTCTCCTTCCTCCCCACCCTATAATCACACCCAGTTTAACAAGGAAAATACTTTGTGTCCCTGTGTCTTTGTCTCTGTCTTTGTAGAAGGGTGTGAGTTATGGCTGCATTTCCAGTTCTGTCTTGGATCCAGGGAACAACCCACACAATGGCTGAGATGTCACACTGACTGTGTCAAAATTGGCTTAATGTGTCCTCAGTTTTGCACTCTGCATACGCCATTAAAGGACTTTGTTAGAGATAGGCTTTGACTATTTTATGGACTTCTTGTTCGTCTGTGCTACAGGTGACAAATGAGTCTCTTTTCATCCTTTTCGTGCAGCGATGAAGGTGCTGAAGCGCACAGCATCATTGCAGCACTCACTGTATGAATTATATGCTACATCAGACTTAAAGCTCCTTTCAGCTAGCATTTCAAGTTTTCTTCAAACAAGAGGAAATTGTGAATCTCAGTTTGTTGACACATCATTTGGTGAAGTTGAAAAACAGCAGATAGACACACACGTCCTGCAAAGTGTTTCTTTCTTACAGCATCTGACTTTTCTCTTTTGTTCTGTGTCTCATCCTGTCCCCTTGCTGTCCATCTCACTCCCTCTCACTGTCCCCACTCCTACCTCCTTACTCCTTTCTGTCCTCCTCTCTACATTTCATTTATCTCTCCTTACTCTATTTTTCTCTGTGTCTGCTTCAGGGTTTTAAGACATCACACAGTGAATATTACAGTATCAAAAATTAAACACATTTCTTCTCTTCCCCCATCTTCTTTTTCTGTCCTCTGTCTCTATGCAGTGTTGTATAGATAACTATGAGGAGATGGTGAAGATCCTGCTGGACCGAGGAGCCAGTGTTAATGCTCAAGACAATGAGCTGTGGACGCCGCTGCACGCTGCTGCGACCTGTGGCCACGCAGGACTGGTCAAGATACTCATTGCACAGTAAGGCACCAGGGTTTCCTGCAGTGTTTTATAGGAGGCTTCCTGCCTCGCCTGAAATAAAGAGCCACTCTGCTGACATCAGAGGAGGTTATTTTGTTTTTATGAAATGTAATATTAGGCCTCAGGGAGAATGAGCAGGGGTGTTAAATTATTAACGTATTTAATGGGCGATAGTAACTAAATTAATATCAAGATGAGATGCGCCAGGATCTGTCTGATTCAGCTCAGCAGGTGATTGATTGATCGATCACATTGTATGAACACTTCACAGTAATTTATGAGAGCCTCGCATCACAGTGTTGGAGGGGGCGTGGGGGGTGAGGGTGAGTTTTCACTAGTATCGATCAGAAGAACTTGTATCAATCAGTCA
This sequence comes from Trachinotus anak, assembly GCF_046630095.1. Classification (NCBI taxonomy): domain Eukaryota; kingdom Metazoa; phylum Chordata; class Actinopteri; order Carangiformes; family Carangidae; genus Trachinotus; species Trachinotus anak. The sequence continues at coordinate 21,047,330 of NW_027273864.1, read as the reverse complement.
ATGACTGTATTCAGTTGATGGGGTGGGCAGCGCTTACCACCAATTTCCTGAGGAAAAGGCAGTGCACACAACCCAGTGTCAAGTCAATGGGCAAAGCTGTGCTGTCAGATGATCAGGTACAAATGCAAACGCTGTCCCCAGTGGGCCATGGCAGGTCATTCGTAGAAACCTATGAATTATTTTTTAATTGAGTTCTGGGCAAGAGAAATTAGGTTTTTGCCTGATACAAAAACAACAGAGGATGCAACCTGGAGAAGCAGATTGATGGCAGTGCTCCCAGCAGTAGAGGAAATGCCAAGCCCACACTAATAGCAGCAGCATGAAAAAACATACAATGTGATGAAGTTTTTTTTTTGCTTGTTTGTTTTGGAAAATGGTGGAGAAATGGCAACATTCTCCATTTTTATCCCTTTGGTAAAAGAGGCAAAGTAGGTGATAGTTATATAGTAAGTAGTATTACTTAGAAGCATTTTAAGGCTGGAAGATATATGTAATTGAAATTAGTATCACAATAATATTGAGACATATTTTTCCAATGTCAATATACAGCATGTGATGATATGGCAAATGTATGAAAAAGCATGTATAAAGTCACCACATCATTAATTTAATGGAGCTATTTGTAAGTTTTGCTATTGTTACATAGCCAGCATTAGCATTAGCAGCTGTTTACTTACCAGTCTAGAAGAAACGTTGCGGGTTCAGCATCAAACGTCAAACCTTTACTCGCCAAGAGCTGTCTCCAGCAGCAGAAAGCAACATCAGTGTCAACTTTTGTCTCCATCACCTCTTTTCTTCTACAGAAGTTAGCATGCTAACCAGCTAGCCCGAGCCGGTCTCGTCACTTTCCAATAGTGACTCACTGTCCAATCTGCCCTGAAGACGTAGAGCTGCTCAGAGGGCCTTTTGTAACCTCTTGTCTCGAAAATGCAATGATGGCTGAAGCTCTTGTCAAATGACCATCACCACCCTCCGCTCCCAGCAAGAAACCACGTTCAGTGGCAGAGAAAACTTAAAAATAGCCCCAGTAATACAGTGAGCTGTTTCAGTGTTGCATGTTATGATCATATCATCATGATGTTATTCCAGGGAAAGTTCATAAACAATACAATTCAAAATTTTAAAACACAGACTGAGGTTTTCAAGAGGCAAAAATGTCGGCTTTGTGTGTCTGTTCTAACAGCAAGACACATGCACACACAGAAAGAGGCATTTGCCGATGCAGACAAATGAAGACGCTGTATGTGAACACACCTCATATTGTTTCTTCCTATGCACGCGCAGGGTTGAATTACAGCTTATATGCAGTAACTGAAAACAACGCACAATGCGTACACACAACATAGACACACTGCTGCCATCTCTTGACATGAAGAACTTGTCAAACCACTCATCATATCACTTGGACTCATTATCCACAGTGAAATGAGTGATTAGAAATCGCTGAATAATGCAGGTCAACTTTTTCTGGACTGAAAGAATTTAATAAGCACCATCAATTAGTGCTTTAACTAAGGTTTATTTTTTCCTTCATGTCCAAGACTTTGAATTATAGATCAGCAGTTTCAGCATGATATAAACAAACCTTCTTAAATTTGATCTTAACAGTCACGTTTGAGTGCCTTTGGTGCACAGATGATGGTATCATAGTATGATTAAGTATAATATATTAAATGTCTTTTCCTCTGATAGTCCTCACACTAGCCACAGATATTTTACATCTAGAACAATAGATATTCCAGAATTCTTTAATTATTCATCTGCTCGTCTGCACACAGTGGTGCAGATCTGCTGGCGGTCAACTCTGATGGGAACATGCCCTATGACCTGTGTGAAGACGACCCAACACTGGACATCATCGAGACAGCTATGGCCAACAGAGGTAGAGTATAAATGTCTGAAGAGATGGATAAGCATATTTTTGTGTTTCCTTTGACGAGTTTGGGAACTGATCAGTCTCCCAATGTCTGCAGAAAGACCAAATAAATGACACAATGCTACTTCTTCATGTACACTAATTAGGCCACTGGAAGGAGTGTACTGTGTCTACTTTCTTTAATATTATGCCAGTTAGGTCTAACCTGTATTAGCCCTTCTAACCCTCACAGTTCTTGTGTTTTGTGAAGCTGAGTCATACTAGTGCAAGACAGATCCAATACAAGCTTTCCAAGCTTTCCACTCTGGCATGTGTGCAGTTTACACTGATAATGACGCCAAATTTACTTGTTCAAATTCTTATTGAGTTGTTGAAACAATGAGTCCTTGTTTTCAGGCAGAGGCAGCCAACAGCAGATTTACCTAGCTAGCTAATTATGCTAATGTTAGCACCGTAGACTGGATGACAATGCTGTCTGCTGTGGGCTTTTTAATATTTCTAGCTGCATCATTTTCAAACTACAAGCCTATAAAAATGGTTTGAAAAATGCCCTTTAAGGCTAATTACATGATATTGGGCTAATAGAATGAAGCTAAAGCTGCACGTATGGAGTAAAGTTGGCATCCATAATATGATCCAGGTAGAATATATGTCAATAAAGAAACAACATACATCTTCTATTGCAGTATACAAGGTAGAAATAGATAAACACACTGTTTAATCCAGTGCTTACATTTTTTTTAATGTACCTTTAAACGGCTATAAATTATCCTTCAAACTCTAAGTGTAAGAATTTCACTCTTGTGTGCTCCTTGCACACTGCTTTGACTAACAGTTGTATGTAGTTACAGTTAGATGTGACTGGGGTTTAGCCAAAGTTGTATTTCACACAATTGTATTTGACAGTTGTCTTTGACCCACAAACACTTTCGTTTCTTAAAATATACAGTGTAAAGTTTGCTTAACCTATGCAGCAGTGCAGTATGTAAGAGTGTTTGAAGCTTCTGGCAGAGGAACAGATTGCTAAAAACGGTGGCAGCAGGGGTTGTGACCTCAGAAAGCACTTAGTGTCCTGCACAGCTTGAGGATTGACACTTCAGGGAGCTCTGAGATATTCACAGTACTCTCACTCCCCGCAGGACGCAGATTACAATACTGTATATTCCTGCTGTGTCACCGTAAACAGCCGCAGTCGGCTCACTTCGTCTGTGTGACATGAGTTCAAGGAGATCAGCGCTGACATACGCATAGATACACATCAGTGATGAAGGAGGGGGAACTCGCGCAGTTTCTGATGTGTTGGCATTTCTGTTTGTGTGATACAACTGTTGGTGATGTTATTTACATTCAGCCTTCTTAACATAAGCTCTTATTTTGCTCTTGTTTTCCAGTCAACAGTTGTGTTGTGTTTACAGGCAGGAGTGTGTGAGCACAGTTGGCAACAAGTCAGCAAAATCTGTGGCTGCAGCAGCTTTGTGCTTACAAGAAATATTGTACTTCAAATGCCGAGATTTGCTGCTAAAATGTGGTTGATTTATAGGAATAAGAATTTTGGGACATGACACTTCCTGGCAGTGAGATGAAAAGACTGAAAGCACTCATAAAAAAACTGCAAAAACTACAAATTCATTGTTTTTATGGAAGGTTAATGCTAACTATTTCAAGCAAACAAGCCTCCTAAAACTTTCCAATCAATATTACAGAAAACATTTCAGACGCTTGAGTCCCATAGACTGAAAGTAGCTCCACATCAGCTATTCTACTTCTGGGGGCAGCCCCACATGTGTGAGGCTGTGGGTTGCTGTTGATTTAGCATGTGCACAGGCTAGAGAAGTTGCAGTAAACAACAGAGGGTTGAAAAATGAAGGAGCTTTCCCTGGTTAAGGTGCCCTTCAATATTGCACTAAAGCCCAAAAGCTTCAGTAGAGCTGCTTTGTTATAAACAGCAGAAGGCTGTGGGGAAGCAGGGTGGTGCTTGAGAGCAACATGAGAGCTCAGTCATATTTCCCTGGATAATTAAAGGTCAGGAAATCCCTGTTATGATAAGTGCTGTATTGTAAACAAGTGCAGGGTTAATGATTTTGATAGTTTTAACAGTGCAAAGAGGACACATGACAGCCATTGTGTGGGTTGTATCCTGAGTGTGAGACAATATTGAAAACCTACATACAGAGAGAGGGAGAGAGAGACAGGGTGGGGGCTTGGAGAGAGAAAACACACACTTGAAAATGAGGTTCTCAGCTTACAATAGGATCTCTCGAGCTGCAGAATACAGATAGCGGTACACTAGGTGAGAAGAATGATTATTAAGCCGATCAAAGGGAGAGCGGCGCCGTTAATTGCTCCCATAATGTTCTCAGCACTGTACTGCTGGATAAGACCTCTCTCTCCAGAGATGCCACAGGGATGGGCACACGGGCTCCCCCCTTCTCTCTCTCTCTCTCTCTCTCACACACACACACACACACACACACACTTTCACAGCAGTTGATATGTAGCATCGACTGATCTGACTCCTCCTTGATCCTCCCCTGTAGAGCCCAGTTCATCCGCGATGAGCCGCAGCGATAAGGAGAAATCGTCTACCTGGAACTGAGCTGATGAAAGAGAGTTGGGAATGTAGACAAAGTCAAATCCACTGGCTGCACAACAGACACAGCCGGTGACATTTTGTATCCTGAATCAAATTAAGGCACTGATGGAGGATTATTTTAAAGGTCTGATTGAGTGCCGAAGCGATGAGTTGATTTTAATAATCGATTAGTCGTTCAAGTAATTTGTTGAGCAGCACTGCTTTTCTCTTTTTTACATTATTCCATTCACAGAGCTGGTGGTCAGGAAAAAAAACCCATTTGCAGACAGCACCTTGGACGCTGGGAAGCAACACAATCTCATTTATCTGTCTGCAGATCTTGTGTGACCGATCAGTTTAAGACAAATTTAAACTTGCTCGATAAAACACAAAAACAAGATTATGATACGATTTTGTCCACAGACTGCAGCCTCTAATCTGCTTTGTGTCATTTTACATTGAAGCATCTTACATTGGTGAAGCAAAACAAGACATTTACAGAGACTTGCGGGAAACAGATGGATATTTTTTCCTATTGTCTGATATTTTATAGACTGAAAGACTACTAGAAAAAATAATCAACACCAATAAATAATATAAGTAATGATTGGTTGTAGTTCAATATAAGTTTACTGCTCACTGCTGCTGTGTTTGGCCCCTCCTGGAACTACAGTCCTTGGTGAAAAGGGAAGTTAAACCCACGCCAAGCTAATGTGGGATGAGTTAGTGCTGAATAGCATTGCTCACTATGATAGGCTGGGACAACTGTCAATCAAGCAAACTCCCCCAAAACTAGGCATTCTTTGCAGGCCATCACAAATCTAGTTAGTGAGTCAGTCTTAAATATTTTTGCAAAACACAGCTATACTTAAAGTTTAGCTCAGAAAACACTGGTCACAGTTTGTAAGGAATTAGGAGCTAGTTCTGCTCCACAAACCCATCTCTGTTCCTGAGCAGATCCCAAGATCAGTTTCATGCTTCAGTTTAGGATATTACTCTTGTCTAGTTCTTCATGTGACGACATATTCACAGTTTTTCTGTTTACTACATTTATTATAGTGTGACAGTGAGGACTGTTTGTTGTATTTACATTTTTAATTAATCCTTTTGGGCGTTGTCAAGCTGTTGGCCATCACTGCAAAATATGACAGAAACAAGGCAAGTAAAATGTGTGACATTAGTACCGGCGAGACTGATGCTTGCATGCAGAGACATCAGAAAACACAGAAGAAAAACGTAGCTGGAAGGGTGCATTTCATTTATGTCCACAAAGGGGACCGTCATCGTGCTGATTCCTGTGCCATTAAACACCCTCCGGCTGTGATTCTGATTGTGAATTCAGAGAAAAATACCACTTTACCTCCTCACCATTTTTCAGCACCTCCATCACAATCACTGGCCGTTACGTGTCGGTGTGGTGCAGAAAAGAGCGTGAGGACTGTGAAACAGGTATTTGACTTTAAAATGGTAGGTTGGAGGCTGGAGTGTTTGATGGGTGGATAGCTTTGCTTTAAGCTTCACTCGGCCAGGTTCAGTTTATAACTCGGTGTCAGAATGAAGGTCATAGGGCTAAAATGCTGACAATAAAATATGCACAATTAGGTGATGCCTGTGTGAAGTGAAATAAGAGGGTTCAGTCTCAGGGGAATGTCCTCCATGTGCCACAAAAAACCAAATAAAAAACTACTCCTCTGACTTTTCCAACTTTGAGCTTTTATTTCTAGCTGCTTCCATTTAAAGGACCATTAACCTTTTCCTGCTGACAAATAAATCAAAATGGTTTGTTCCTTTTTCTAACAAAGGAATGTAATCTTAATTTGATCCGCAACACTTAAACTAATTTATTGTAGCTTTAGACCTCATAGGCCCAATTCATCCTCCAAATAACTCACATTTAGTCCCATAATCCAAGAACATAAGAGCCACAGTTCTGACTGAGAGGCTGTTTTCATTATTGTTAATCGGACGCTAATTTAAATTTGCTGGACTGCACAGTACAGTACTGCTGAGCTGTGGAGGATAAGTTTTTCCCCTAAGTGTGGCGTTCACAGTATTGAGTCCTCCCTGACAGCAGGGTGATGGATTAACAGAAAAATTTAGAGTGGTTGTGACAGCCAGAATCACCTGAGCCTCAACTGGGCCAAACACCACATAACTTTGCCAAAAGGTGGAAGAGAGGCCCACATGAAAGTAAACTACTGCACCCAGACAAAACAGTCATTTAATTTCTTTCAAATATTTAAAATCCAAATATGAAAGCTGTACGCAGCAGCTCCGTATTGATCTTTAACATGGTGTAGCCATTTGTCAAAAAATAATGATCTGAAACTTAATTTATTTCTTATAACCATTAATGTTATTTTAATTCTTCATTCTAAATTACTCATGTCTAAGTTTGGCCCTCGCTGTGCCCATTATAGATCGCTATGACATGACAAAAAGCAGTGTCTGCTGCTGTCTACCAGAAAATGAAGCTTTCTCTCTGCAACATTGACTTTTAAAGTACAAGCATTATGTTGTGTCCCTTGTGTCACTATCATACCTCAGTCGCTGCTCCACCCTCCGGGTGCCTCAGATCATAAACTGTCCCTGTCAGTTGTATATTAAGGCTGCCAGGAAATAAACTGTCTCCCCTGTGATTAACACTCTTATCCCTGCGTGTGTGATTGACAGGCATCACGCAGGAGATGATCAACGAGACTCGGGCGTCAACGGAAAGGAGGATGCTGGGAGACATCCAGGAACTGCTGAGACAGGGAGAGGAGGTCAACCAGCAGGACTCTCAGGGAGCCACACTGGTAGGACACTCTGCTCTGTGTGGGTGTGTGTGTGTGTGTGTCTGTGTCTGTGTCTAAACCAATTTAGAGTTGTGCACAGCGTTTTGCACGATCACAGTCTCATGAGCCCTCACCTTTATCTGGTGTCCCTGTGTATAAAACTGTATATAGAGTAGTTCAAACTAGCTCCACCTCCAGCAGCTACAACAGTAACATGCTGATCATCTAATAATGATGTCATATATAATAATATATCAGTCAGAGGGACCAAACCAGTTCTTTTACTTTTATACATTAGTACATTTTGCTGCTAATACTCAAGTACTTTTACATGTAATGGAGTCTTTTCATTGGTACTGGATTGGCTGTATTGGACTGCTACTTAAGTGAAGGATCTGAGTACTTCTTCTACCACTTATCTCAAGTTAATAACAACTATGACCAAGGCATTTAACTGAAATGTATAGTTTCACTTTTGGTGTATTTCCATTGCAAGTTTGGTCCTGAATGTATTTTAAAGTGGTACCAAAAAGGTCTTAAAAAGTCATAAATGTAACTTTTTTTTATACCTATAGACAGTCTCTGAAAGTTAGGCGGTTAGGTGAGAAAGGATTGAACATTTAGCTTTTTTTTTCTCCATTCTTTACCCAACTATTTATGAGCCTTTTCATATGTGAGTCAATGAGCCTGTAAATGTGCATCATTCCCCCAACATTACTGTTGAATGATATTGCCTACCCCACCAGCTCTCTGTGATGGCAGTCTTTTAAAACGCCTTCGAGCGTGGCAGTTCGGAATAGTGTGGAAAAACACGATATACAAACTAGGTGTCATCTGTGGATCTCTGTGTTTGTATCGCTTTTATGATTTTTCTAATCAATCAGAATTAGTGGGTTTTTATAAAATTGGATGTGAACTTCATTGTTTCCTGCAGCAATCTTTCTAACCAAGTAAAATCACAACAGCTGGGATGAGAGACGTGACTATGGTCCACATATCGTTTACTGTGCTAGAGCCATTATTTAATGTAAGCTTGACGCCTTGTCAACATGTAAGCCTAGCAGTGAAAATGTTTCTTAACAGTCTACAATCAAGACTCTGTGACTTTCTCATCCTGCCTCTAACCAGAAAATGGTGCCACTAAAAGACTGTAAGCTGCAGAGACACATGTTACACTTTTGTAAGATGATCAGGCTTCACAGTTAACAAAAGGAAATGGTGTGTAAATATTCAGAGGACCATCTTTATTATAGATTCACCTTTTAGAGATTAAGTGCTCTGCAACATTGGCTCATGAGGCTATAATACCTTCAAAGTTAATCAGGCGTTTAGAAACTCATTATAATCTTCTTGAAGGCAAATCAGCTGTATGATTTTTAAATGCTCTGCAGATATAAAATGGATCTGCTCGTGAGCACTGAATACACCTGCAGTCACACTTTCAAAATGCTGTAGTGATAGACTAGAACCAACCTGTAATAAGAAATATGTATGAAATAAAGAAAAAAAAAGACTACAAGAGGTGACCAAGAATCATAAAAGCTAAATTTCACCATGGCAGAGTGTGTGAGACAGTCAGAGCCATCTGAAATGAAACACAATCTCCCATGAGTCTAATAAATGAGCAAAAAGCTTGCAATTACAGAAAACCTGAAGTGTATAAAGAAGAAATGATTACATTTGAAACAAAAGATAAAAACTTCAAACATGGTGATTCATGAATTAGCATATATATATATATATATATATATATATATATATATATATATATATATATATATATATATATATATATATATATATATATATATATATATATATATATATATATATATATAAATAGAAAAAACTGTGACGATATCTGCATTATAATGAGCGATAACAAAGCCTTGCAGAAGTGGAGTGAGCTGCATTTAGACCAAACTAATTCATGCTATGCACAGCTGCTGTAGGTTCACATGTAAGTATGGCAAAAACAGTTCTTACAAAGCATTCGTATGGTTTGACATGGACCGTATGTTGTGCACACTATTAGTTAAGGTACACAGCTGTTCATTTATCCACTTGATTTGGCCAACTGTACTTCCTTAATACATCTTTTTGCAGTGCTTCATACTGAGATGATTCAGTGACACACATTCTGCACTGTTGCACACCGTGTCAAGTAAATAGCCACAGCTTTGCCTTCTCCTGCTTACATGGCTTTTACCAACAAACCAAAATATCTGCCAGTGGTTGAAATGGAAGCGTTACAATCTTAAAGCGTTGCAAACTCACTGGAGTACTCCGTAGAAAGTTTAGGTTGTATTAAGCAATGAAGATACACACTCGGTCCTCTTTGAACCTGGGCAGAGAAGGGTGTTATGGGTAACCGTAGGTCACAAAGAGTCCCAGAGGAGCCAATGTGCACAGCTCTCAAACCTCAGTGTTGCGCTGTATGGACTTATAAGTACAAGTATGCAACAGCCAGAGTTAATTCATTGCTTGTTGTTGCCTGTGTTTATTACTCCAGGAAGAATAATGAGGAATAAATTCGATTTACTAACTCCTGCACTTCCTGTGCCTGGTGCTCTTGATCTTGTGCACCTTTTAGGTCACAACTAAGACTCAAAAACTCAAAAGGTCGCAATATGTACAGGTCCAACCTGATGCACACCAAGAACCTCCCATCACTGCACTCTTGGGGCCTTTCTATCACCCAAGTCATGGTCTAATACATGATAAACTGTCAAACAAAGTTATTTAATATTAATGCATCCAACACATCCTGTTCTGTTCAAATTGCACTTTCATTTTTACATATTCAGAATCAGAATCAGAATCAGAATCAGTTTTATTGCCAAGTATGTTTTCACATACAAGGAATTTTTTCTAGTGATTGCATTGTGTCAAATGCATTAGCAGACAATAAGAAAACGCAAACAAAGATGGGGCCGTTTACTTCTTCTTTATAAGTGACTCACAGCCACATTCCTCTGTGCAGAAATAAGTCAGTTGTTTGTGTATTAATGGGGAGGTGCACCTATTAAAGAGGTCACCCAGCTTGTTTTCAGTGATACATTAAGAAGTCAAGTAGGGCACAAAAAAATCTTAAGCGTACTTTCCTGACTGGAGCGTATAATGTCACATGCCTTAATGAAGTCTTCATTATATATCTGGGATTTAGCTGCGCTGGGGAAACACAGTGACAGATCACTGGATGAAAATAGCCAGGGGACATTACATGGTAGTAGCCCAAAATAACCCTGTTAAGCTTTAAAGTCTTACCACAGATTGTCTGATTGAGCTGCTTGTCCCCCTGCTTTATGTGTCCTGTTAATCTTCATTCTAGCATGATGAAGCAAACTAGAGCATGCCTTATTAAAATCGCTGGCAAAGGCAAGAGGAAGAGATCTGGAACCGGTTGGAAGTTATGTAAGGTTAATCTTTTGTTTTCTAGTGGCATACATTCATGTCCTTATTTTGATGCACGGGAACACTGATTTTAATCTGCATGGGTTGAACAAACTGTGAGAGGAGAAACATTCACGTAAAGTGAAAGTTTATTTTATTTTAATTGATGCAAACAAATGAAAATACACCAAACAACGAGGAAAAGAAGAAGTAACCTTCAGCATGGCGTTGTGACAAACTCGCACTATTAAAAATCTGACAAAAATAAACAAGGCACTCACCAAATGATCAAATTACATTAAATACACAGTAAAAAATGGAACATTTAAATAATGGATAACACATGAAGAAAAAAAAAAACAGTGGTGGAAACCTAGGTCTGTTGTCCAAGTTCTTGATTCGAGGCAAGGATTGTAATAATAAGCCTTTATAGCAAGCTTGTTCAGGCATTTCCAAGTGCTTTACTCAATGCATAAAAAAATGTAACTGGAAAAGGGGCATAAAACACTGAAAACACAAAATGACAGAAATTATTAGAGATATAAAAAATACACTTGGATCGCAGGATCCTGCTCCAGCATGCATTTGTATTGAATGAGATGCAGGATACATCCTGAACAGTTCTTCAGTCCATCACAGAGCCAACACCCTCACGATCACACTGACTGGCAGTTTGAAGTTTAAAGACTTGCATATCTTCACCCTGTAGGCAAAAACTGGAGAAGAAAGAGAGAGCATATCCCAGCATGCTTTGGGCAAGAAGCAAGGTACTTGCTGGAGAGGTTGCCAGTAATAATGTGTGAGGAAACTGAAATGCTCTGCGGAAACCGATGCAAACACAGGGACAACATGCAGAGATAATGAAGCTGGTGATTTTTGGTATTTGTGATTCTAGCAGTGTGGCTCCAGGGAATGCAGTGTGGTCCAGACTAGAATGTTGCAACAGTGACTTTGGTGATTTCCTGACTTTTCCTCTAGCGCCACTATGAGGTTGACATTTCTGGTTTTGAGGAAATATCTCAAAAACTGTTGGAAAAGAGAGAGAACATAAACACAGGCACCAGCATGATCCAGTATCAGTTAATACAAACAGTTAACAAGCAGCCACTTTGGAAAAGAGCAGCAACCTAATAATAATAAGAATAATAATATTGATTATGTCCAAGGAACTGGTCAGATTTGGGTCAGGTCTCAGTTCTTCAGAACTGAATGGGCCCATGAAGACCTCCATCTCACAGAGCCACTGTGGGGCTGTGGACTCCTGTGCTTACATTTACCAATGCAACTTGACCACTGACAGTTCAGTCAGAGATTTGGATGTGTTACACTTGTAGATGCTGATGTAGTCTCGAGCTGGTAGCCATAAGCAGAGAGTAAGCTACAGAGGTCAGATTTTATTCATTTTCAAACCAATGATAGGATTTTGTTCAGCTCCCCCTGTAGCCACAAAAGGCTTTATACAACTTTTTTTCACATTCACAGCAGTCTTCACACACTGTTAACACACTTTGATGTGTGAAATCATTGGAGTTCCCCTTTAAAAGTAAGTCAGTGAGGGCGCTTTTATTTTGTAAGAGGTCGTGTTCGGACAAATATTACAGAACCCTGAAATTGCTTTCAATAACAAAAACAACAAATCCCATTAGATAAATACTATTCCTGGAGCTGGTGCCCTGCAGCAGTGGGTCTCAGTCCTCCTCAGCACCAACCAAAAAGCAGAAAACCAGACACAGCTGAGCCCTGCAGGAGCTGATGAACCTTAACAATCTTCAATGTGCTGTGAAGCCTCAGTTCACCCCTCACACGGAGCAGTGTGCTCCACTTCTTGCTTTCTAGGAGACAGATACAGAACACCTTTGAACTAAAAATGCCGTAGTTTGTAAAAAATAAATGTCAGTAATTTTATTTTATTATTATTTTTTTAATGTCGTTGTTTTATTGCTATGAATTTATTGTTTTCCCTTGGTGTTTGTCTCTCTTGTCCTCTTGCATTCCCTCTACTTCTCTCTGCAGTACTATTTATATATTCAGGGAGTGATTACAAAATTATACGTTTTATAAAAAGCATTGCCATATCGAGTGCACGTGTCGGAACCCCTGCAGTGCACAAGGCTGTGATTTTCCACTACCGGTTTTAGTACATCCTAATTTCTGCATGAGGATCAATAATGTTGGATCTCATTGTGTGCTTTTCTTCATCTCTTCAGCCAAACTCCCATGTGTAACATATAATAATATGATAATAGCACAGAAGGCATCATCCTCACATGCAGAGATTAACATCACCAGTTGCTCAAACTCAGTCTTCTCCAGAGATACAAATCTGTCTGACCTGCTTGTTATTTTAGGCCAGTTATGTTCCGACCAAGATGTAATTTATCCTCATTAGCCAGAGTCTGAGTGGGGTCTAAGGGTATTGATATAGCAAACAACCCTGCATTAGAAATCATAACCCCTTAAAAGTTTTTCCTCCATGAAATACTCTAGATTCAAGCTAGACTTCCCTCTTCTAATTAATTTTTAGTTGAGTCTAGTCCCAAATTTACATCAAACACGAACAGAAAAACTATAAAATTGTATACTTGTGCTAAAATAGCTTTCATTTAAATTGTTTTTCTGCATTTGTTTTGTGCTAATATAATTAAAGTTGGGGGAAAGAAGTAACTTCAGGGCTGTTAAGATATACACATTTTGTATCAGCTTGTGCAGCTCTTCATTAAACCTAATGTGTTTACACTCAGCACCATCCATCAAATGAAATTATTCTAGAAGTGTATAAAATGATGCACAAGACGGCTTCCCAGAAAACAGCTAGACATAGTTGGTTTCTCTGGAAACTGTGGTGTCTCCTCCTCTAGTATTTCTGGTAAAGACCTGTGGTTTGATCTGTGTTTGGCTTAATGAGGTTAAGACCAGGGTTTACATCCTGATAGAGTAGACAGGATTTAAGAAACTCTTCTCAGCTCCTGGTACAATTGCTTCTGATACAAGTGGGTTTCTGAGGGCTGTCTCAAGGATCAGTTTTTAGTTTTAACTGTTCGTGCACTTTAACTCCAGCAGGACCATCAGCCTTGAAGTGATGGCAGAGCCTTTTTACAATGTTGTGGGCCTAAAATAACAAAATCTTATGGATTGAAGATGCCCAGTGACAAACCCTCATCCACAAACTTGGACGCAAGTGCATATATCTGATGCAGACTTTTGCAGGTGTAATGTGATGGCTCGAACGGCAATCTTAGCAGCACCTCATTCTTTGGGATCTTGATTGTGGCTTTGATGAGAAACCCCACGCTGTGTAAATCTGATCAATCTCTGCCCTTGCAGCTCCACATCGCAGCAGCAAATGGCTACGTGCAGGCTGCAGAGCTGCTCCTGGAGGGGGGAGCTCGCATGGAACTGAGAGATTCAGATGGATGGCAGCCTCTTCACGCTGCAGCGTGCTGGGGTCAGGTAAGGTAAACACAACAGGAAACAGGAAACAGACAAGCTCACGCACACAAAGGTTTCTGTAACCATTAATGTAATTTGCTACTGTTGTTGTGCTTTCAGATGCATGTGGCAGAGCTGCTGGTGTCTCACGGAGCCAGTCTCAACGCCAAGACCTTCCTAGACGAGACTCCCATCGGTATATTAGCACCTCGACACTCTTATTAAGACACTGAGTCGGGGGTTTTGAAAACAAATGTCTCATCGGGGTTTTACATCAGTCATTACTTCCCACTTAATGCTTAACTTATTCAATCTTCTTAAAGGGAAAACAAAACAAGTTTAATATAATATATAATATATGTCAATCATTGTCAGAGTTTACACTTTTGGCAGTACTGGATGGATAAAAATGTTGTCTTACTGTGTTACCAGCCAGTATTAGAGACTAAGAGCGTTGCTAAGATCAACAATTATCCAGACAAACACAAAGGAGTTGACATACCCTGTTCTTCATCCTTGTCACTTAAAGATCTGTGTGAAGATGAGGAGTTCAGAGCCATCCTGCTGGATCTGAAACACAAACACGACATTATCATGAAGTCCCAGCTCAAACACAAGACCTCACTGTGTAGGCGAACGTCCAGTGCAGGCAGTCGTGGGTAAGTACTGACATCTGCTGGTGGTGTTTGTCACAGTTTATTTCTTAGTTTCATTTTTGAAAGAGACATCAGCCTCCCTTGATCCAAGCAATTAAAGAGTAACAATAAAGGATTTCAAGTGAGACACAATCTAGAAAAGAATATTATTACATTTTAATTAAGTTTAGAACAATGCTGTATTCATATTTGCCGGCATGTTTCTCTCCTAGTGGTTTTATCTCACTGTGATTTCTACCTGTGTCCACAGAAAAGTGGTGCGGCGAGCCAGCCTGTCAGACAGACACAACTTGTGTCGCAAAGAGTACGAGACAGAGGCCATCGTGTGGAGGGGAGGGAGGGAGGAGGAGGACGACAAAGAGAAGGAGTCTGATCAGGAGAATAACCCAGTGATTCATGTAAGTCTTCTGATTATTGTGTTTTACTCTTGCTGCTGCTTTCTCAGAATTAGGTAAACCTATGGTAATACATTATAATCACAGTTACACTTAAGTTTCTGTTGTGTCTGTTTCTGTCCTTGGAAAAAAGCTGCAATAACAACGCCAACAGTAGAGCCAAAAAACACAAGAAAGCAACATAGTCACATAGTGTTCCACTAGAAAAAAATGTGCTGTCTTGCTCTAATTATGTAATCACTGCTATGTAGCTTCATCATACTGAATACAGCAGGTTTAGGCACATTATCTTCAGATTATCTGGATTTCTCTCAGATAAGTAACATTCCTGCTTTTTGTAACATATGACTCCTGGGATGCACTTAACAACAGTTTAAGTGCATTTTTTTTTTTTTGAGCTTCATAGCTTGGGCATCACAGCAAATATATCTGATTCAGGCCTTCGTGTATTTAATTATATAATAGAGAAACCTTTTAGTGGGATTAAAGTAATTCTTATCGATGCCCTGCAGGTCAAACCAGTTGTAGCTATGGAGCTGCCAGACAAGCCCAAGCTTCCCACCATCCTCAAAGATGGCAGCAACAAACAGAATGGCCTCATCTCCACGACAACGTCCACGCCGCCGCCGCAGCCACCCTCGAATGGCAGCACGATACCGTCGGATAACGGCGGGGTCGTCACCACCCAGCCCACCCAGGAGGAAGCCTGGCCGAGAGAGCGCGCTCAGACTCTGTCAGAGCTGAAGAAACAGAGGGCCGCCGCCAAACTCTTGAATCACCCCTTGTTTAACGGTCACCTAGGTAACGGCTCCACAGACTCCTTCACTGATGCCAAAACCAACTCCGAGGACCCCCGCATGCCGCTGGTCTCCTCGAATGGCAGTGCAGTTTACTACACACCAGCCAGCGGTGACCCGCCCCTCCTCAAACTGAAACAGCCAATAGAGGAAGAGCAGCCGAAGGCGCGGACCTGCTGCTGTGTGTCGTAGCGCCGCAGTCACATGGAGTGTTTGCACAAAGAGGAGGGAAGCAAGGAATGTGCCGTAGGAGGGAAGAAGGAAGAAGGAGTGTTCCTGTCTTTTAACGTCCTGTTCCTCCACTTCTTTGAAACTTCTTCCAGAGAAGATGAATGGCCTGAAGAAAGTCTAAAAACTTTTCCTCATACCTCCCTGTCACATGACTCCTGCTACAACTGGAGAAACCTTCCCCCAAATGGAGGCATGTTTCAAGTGTAGAAGGGAAGAGGAAAGGAACTGAGCAGCGCCACTGTTTTCCTCCAGATGTCACTCGGATTGAAATTCCTTTTCACACATGGAGTCTCTTACAAGACATGCCAAACGGATAGAGAGAGTGCACGATTCTCTGAACCTGTGCACCTTTAAGAATCAAAGTGTGTGCAGTGTGTTTTTTAAGCTTTTCACTTCGAATTGGTCAAAAATGTTGAATCAGCAGAGTGGAGAGGATCTCAAGGTACTGCATGTCCTGCCCTCAGAGATGAAGATGGAAAAGAGCTTTTTTGAAGGCTAAACATTTCCTTCATTAAACCACAATGTTACGCTTTTATGCCATATTCTTGTGATTTTTCAAAAGGCCATCCTACAGCGGTCCAGATGTGTTGTGTTACATCATGTTGTATTACAACATATCAGAAAGAGCTGAACGTAGCAAAAAGAGAGCCGAGACATCTCTCCTGAAGTCTCCTTTATATTGAAATGCTGCCTGTGTAAGTAAAGGGAAGGAATGCCATAAAACAGTATTAAAAGATTCAGGAAGTGTACTTCAGGAAGTGTACTTCTACCGCGAGAGGTAACAGAAAAGAGTATAGTACTGCACTTGTGTTTGAAACTGTCACTATATTCTGTCAACTGTACTTCACCTCACCGTCCTCTCATATCAAACCTAAACTGACAGGTCATGCTGTTTTATGCATAATCCACTTTGTGCTCATTCGTACATATAATTTAAGCAAACATGGTTGAAAATTCCTGTACGTTACTTTATTTATGAAATTAATGGAATGTGTAAAAAGAAAAAAAACATAATGGTTCCTAAAGTTGAGTGTATTTATTATTTGGATGGCGTGTGGAGAGTGAATGCAATATAAGATGAGCTGAAGAATCTAACAGCAAAGCACCTTCGGACATAAAAAACTCAAACAGATACAGTGAAATAAGGGTTAGTGTCTGCTATATGTAAATTGTATTACAAACAGGCCATCCCACTGGGATGGGCTCATATTTGTGTCACTACAAATAACAGCGTTATTTGTTTGTTTGGTTTTTTTTTTTGGTTTTTTTTCCTGGTGGCCATTGTGTGGCTTAATCGTCTCCCAGTCACTGTATTTATCTAATTAACAGAAACTGTAAATGTTATGTAATGAATTACTGTAAGTATAGTATGAGTTTTCTGAGGTCACACATGGACTCAACGCTTGCCTCTGTTTTTTTTCTTAACATTAATCCAGACTTGGATTTGGTATGTAACAAGCCCACAGTATTATGTCAGGTGTCCTTTAATGTATCACGGTTTCACAAACACAAAACATACACTTGGGTCCATAAGTATTTGGACAGTGACACAATTTCCATAATTTTGCCTCTGTACACCACCATAAAGATTTGAAACAAAGCCATCAAGGTGTGATTGAAGTGTAGACTTTCAGCTTTAATTCAACAAAGGAAATTGCCATTGGCCATTTTTATAAAATCCCTGCATTTTCAGAAGCTCAGAAGTAATTTGACAATTGACTGATAGTTTCATGGCCTGTTCTCTCATTATTTCATGACAAATTAAGCAGATAAAAGGTCAGGAGTTGATTCCAAGTGTTGAATTTGCATCTGGTACATTCTTAAAAGGAAGGGGCCCAGCAACACCAAATAGGCTGGAAGACCATGGAAAAAACTAAAGCGGATGATTGCAGAATTCTTTCCTTGGTGAAAAAAAAAAACCCCCTCACAACATCTAGTCAGGTCAAAAACAGTCTTGAGGAGGTAGGCGTATAATTGTCAAAGTCTGCAATCAAAAGATGCCATCATAAATGTAAATAGAGGGTTTACCTCAACGTGCAAAACCGCTGGTAACAAGAACAGAGAGGCCTGATTAGGCATTGCCAGAAAACATGTAAAAGGCCTGCCCAGTCCTGGAGCAAGGTTCTTTGGAGAGATTAAACCAGAATGATGGGAAGAGAAGAGTATGGAGCAGGAAAGGAACAGCTCATGATCCAAAGCATACCACATCATCTGTCACACACGGTGGAGGCAGTGTAAGGGCGTGGGTCAGTGGTGTAGCAGGATGAATTCTGAGGTGCATTTAAGGCCCAGACTGCAAAACTTAGTTAACAGCTGTAGGTGGCTGCAGTGAAGGCCCAGCAAAGCATCTCAAGGGAAGAAACTCAGCATTGGTGTCCATGGGTACCAGACTTCAAGCAGTTGTTGACTGCAAAGGATTTTCATCCAAGTATTAAAAAATATCTTAGAGGTTTTCACTTAAATCACATTTTGCTGGCCTCATTTCAACTCCATTGCAGTGATTTACAGAGGCAGAATTGTCCAAATACCAAACAAGTACCAGAATAGTGCGACCTTTTGGATATCAGTTTGTTGCCTTTTTTCCAAGAGTCAGAGTTGTATGAAAAGACTGATGCCGCCCTCATGTCTGTACATGAGATATGTAGAGGAAACAAGCAGCTGGTTAGTTTAGCTTAGCATAAAGACTGGAATCATTTGGAAACAGCTAGCTTGGCTCTGTCCACACATGACAAACTCCACCTATATATCTTGTTTGCTTAATCTGTACAGAAAAACGACGTGTTGGTTTATGTGCCAGACCACTTCCTGGCAACCAGCAGAGACTCCAGGAAGACAGGCCAAGAAGCAGTCCAGCATTACACTTTGTTTTTTGCACAGATAAAACAAACAAAATACAACATGTTAATCTTTTTTTTTTTTTTAACAGACTGCTGGCTTCAATGTCAAATATGAGAACAGACAAATATGAGAAATGGCATCAATCTCCTCATTGAACTCTCAGGGAATAAGCAAATAAGCAGTTCTCCAAAAATGTTGAACTGTTCCCTTGATCTAATATCAGATCCTCCTTGCGAGTGCCAAAGAGTCTTCCATGATTTCAAAAACAACTTCTAAAGACATTTAAAAAAAACTTTGGGTAAAGGCTGTCATTGTTTGCTTCTGATGAGCAGCCCCTTCAAAAATGTGATTACCCAGAATGCCACTACCGCTTTATCCCCATAACATCAACTGTACAGTGTCAAATATTTGTACAGATACCTTTGTAAATATGTTTGTATTAGTACCCCCTTATCTGTTCCCATAGGCTGCATTTTCATGTCTGTGTTGTTACTGTTGAAGAACATAGGAAAATACAATTACCCACATTAATACACATTGTTAGCAGAAATTTGGTTGTCGGGGGAAAAGTGTGAGACCATGCATCCCACCCCCCTTTGTATCCAACAGACTAAATTCTGTCTGGGAAGTCGAGTGCTCCCTGGTGTCATCATAATGCTTGGTGTTTCCTCCCTGCTGTTCAGTCTCCAGTGTCTGAGTGGTGGAGTTTTTCTGCGGAGGTCAGTTTTAAATGTTGCACTCTTGTAGGAAGCAGTTTGTTTTTCAACTCCATTTGAGGAAGTACAAATTAAGTCAAGGAGATTGCTATTTCCCCTGGTTTTGGTTCCTCCTTTGGTGTCCAAGGCAGTGACATAATCTTGTTGTGAGTCAGCTTAAATTCACTGAACTCGCTCCAGCTCATGTCTGTACCAGCTGCTGCAATCGACCGAGTTTAAATTTCACATCTGCTTCCTTAGTAGTAAAATTCAATCAGACTGAATTGTAATTTTGAACTACAACCTGGTCAGTATTAGCCAGAAAGGGACAGTCGCCTGTTTAAAGTAACCCGTGTTCTCATGGTATATAAATCAGGGCTTGTGTTTGACTGCAAGCCTCACTGTCTATAAGGATAAGAAAGAAGAAAAACTACTGATTTTGTAATTACTGGAATATATTGATGGTTGCATTAACATATTTTGAATAAATTGTATATTTTGAGAATTTTATACCGTCTAATTAGTAAAGCTTCTTTGTGTCGTGCAATGAAATGATGAAATGGTACAATGGATTCCTCTGCTTGTCTTTTAGAAGCAAAGAAAAAGAGAAGCCATCAAGTACAGAAGAGTGAGAAAACATTATTATGCTTAAAAGCGCTTGCACAAATACAGGCTCTCAACGACCAAGCCCTTTTGGCTGGACCACAACAGCGGCACAAGACCTATAAACACAAATGTTCGTGACCGACTTGGTGAGTGATAGAGTTGAGTGATCAAGTTACACCGTTGGTTAGCTGAATGCCACGTGTTGGAGTTTCCCCATTGGCTGTTACCATTTCAAAATGAATTGGCACAAACTGTTTTTATTAGGGGAGTTTTTACAGCCTTTTTTCAAAAAAGTACCTACCTCAGAAGAATATATTCACTTTTTGGACAAACCATGTTTTCCATAGAAAAGAGTAGCACTACTGCCCCACAAGCTGGAGGCACACCGCTCTCTGTATCTCCTCTGTGGAGTGAGAGGCAGAGAGGGGGAGCAGCAGTTCGGACGTGTCTGCTGTGAGAGAGACAAAATAATTACTGTCACTTCTTCCTAAGTGATCATTTTACAAGTAAACATAGCGGAAATCATGGCACAGACTTTGTCATTAACTTATGTGTATGATGATTTTGGTCAGACGATGACATGGTTATAAAATCTGGATTTTAGTATTGTAGAGCAGCAGCTTGGGAATGGCTTGGAAGTTAACATGTAGCCTAAATGGGCCACGTTTCAGTCACTATTTCAAACTTGTTTTATTGTCAGACGACAGAAACAGAAAAACATGTTAATGAGAACACAGTTTCATTGGCAATTTGGCTGTACTAAAATACTGTATATGTGAGCACAGAGAGCAGGAGAGAAGCAAACAGATAAAGGGCTGAAACCGGCTGACACTAGGCTGAATGAAAAAAAAAATGCCATGATGTCAGTTGTTTACAGCAGTTTTCAACTACATCCTCAATTTCACACGTTGATATACACTGTCCAGCCATATATTAGGTTTTGGCCCAGTCGTATTTATCTTCTTGCCTGTATTTGTGCACATATTTAGCATAATAAATCATCACTGACCTTTCTCCATTTGTTTTTTTTTTCTGCAGCTGTATTTTAAAAGCGCTACTTCCAAGATGTTTTCAGACACTTTACTGCTGTAGTCAGGTGAATATACTGGATGCAGTTCATGTCATATGAAGGTTACTAACAATTTCTTTCACACTAAGACGTCTGCTTTCTCTGCCCTCCTTCTACATCTCCTTTCTGCTCTGAGACAGACCGTGGCTGGACCGTCCTTCATCGCACAGCTGTCAGGGTCCTGGCCTGGCTTCAACTGCTTCCTTCCTTCCTTTTTCCCTTCTCTCTCTCTCTTTTCTGAACTTCCTCTCATGCAGTTGTTCTGGGGACAGCAGGGGTCAATATTTCTACTTATTTCTGCTTATTCACCCCTAGCTCTGTTTCAATGCTGTTGATTTAAGGGGAGAGACTTAATGGTATGGATATAGTTATCTGTCTTTTAGGGAGAAACTTATTTACACTGCATTAAGCTCTCATAAAACAGCACCTACTGGCTGATATGTGTGCTCAGGGATTTGAAAAACAAACCCGCACAACAAACACAAACTAATTTGTCAAACATCTACATCAGGTTCCGGTCCTTGATGTGTCTTGAGCAAATGTTAGGAGAAATCACCCTTTCAGCTGAAGCTCCCTGGGCAGTGTCAGTATGTCTAAGGCATACAGACAGAGAGGAGGACAATGGTGCTGAAAACACATGATCCAGACTGCATTAACCTCGTCTTCGCGGCCTGGCTTTGCTATTGTGCCCGAGCTATACTGAGTCCTGGCCAGCTGGCTCGAGTCCCAGTCCTTCAGTCCTCTTCACTGAAGGGCGAAGTGGATCAGTGCCAGAAAGAGCGTGCAGACACATACTGACCATTCTGCTGAATACATAAATGGAGGGATGCTGAAGAAAGGCACTAAGGAACAGTTGGGAGCTGAGAAGGTAAAGTAGGAAAATGAATCGATGCCAAGAGCTGCTTAGGCACTGACCACTCGATGGAAGAAGGGTCGTTTGCTGCGATGAAAGACTGAAGGCATGCAAATGAAGGGTGGGTGTTAGGCCTGAAAGAGGGCCTGTGCTGGGAGGAGGCCACAGCTATTGACCATCCTGCCAGTTTGTCAGAAGACGGATAGAAGAGACACACAAAAAGAACAAATGGATAGACAGAATGTCTGCCCCGTTCCCAGGATCCGTTGGACTTAACACAGCTTCAGTGTCCTTATGACCTGAATTTAAGAAGTCTAAGTATGATGAGCCGAAGTCTGACTGTCTGACCACTGATAAAAGCGTATTGAACGGGGGATTTACACTCAGAGATCGAAGTCAGTTACTCACACTCAGGCATGAGGCAGCATTTCAGGCCAACGACCACTGGCACTTTGATCTAAGGCTCGGTGATGTGGTCGCACTCATTGTTGCAATAAGAATTATTTTTAGCTACACCAGAGGCATGGCTCTATTGGATGGATTGCCATGAAATTATTCATGTCCCTCTCATAATGGATCATAATAGCGCCACCATCACGTCAAAATGTTAATTTAACCAGTACCTGGTTTATGATCAAATACCTGCTAAACTAATGACGTCCCCTACACATCTGAGACCAAGGCAGGTAACAAAGTCTCAACAAGCCTCTTAACAACCTAAAATTAAAAGTGAGATGCTGTAAGTGTTTCTGAGCGGCAAACACAAGCGGACATTACAGGTTCATGATAAATACTGAAATGTAGCATAATAGTAGCACAAGGAAAGAGAGTCGTGAGAGTCAGTGACCTGACTCAGTAAAATGCCAGTTACAAAGTAAAATTTATCGAGTTTGCTAACATTAGCCGCCATAAGCTACTGATGGTACACCCGGGTGTGATGGAAAGGTGTATTTTATTCATTTGTAAGAGAAAGTTCATTTCTTTGTTTTTTTTTGTTTTTTTTTTAAAGTTACACAGGAGGAAATGTCACAGTCCACAAACAGATATGGCTTGTTTCAGTAAACCTGACTGACTGGTTTCCACAGTTCATTAATAGAGCTGCAACACTTCCTTCCTTCAACGGAAAACGTCCACCTATGAATTGTCCTACGTAAACAAACAGCTGTCAGTGTGGGGTTCTCAGTACACCACGTCCTCCTCCCCCTGCCTCAGTTCCTTAGCTCCATGGTGCAATACTCAATCACATGCACATGATCTGCAGTTAAAACACTGACAGGAAATCATTCATTGGAAAGATGGTGAAACACAGATTCTAAAATCATTTTCAATTAAAGGAAGGGACGATGAGTGATTAGCAGTGACGCTGTGTGTTCGCTGTAGCTGCACTTCATAGTATTGTGGAAAGGAGGCTGATGCATCTGTGACTAAGTGATTATGAAATCTCTACACTAACAACGCACTGACTAAGTCACACTACTCAGAAAACATTAAGGTGGAAGTTGCATCAATTTAGAAGATAAAAGTGGAAAAAGCTGATTTGTCACTTTCTGGAGAAAGGACCTTGCTGTCCTGACAGTCTGCCAGAGGCTGGTCAAAATAACATGTGCACAATCCAATTCAACAAACTACAGCCTCAAAAATACTAAGCGATGCCTCATTGACAGTCACAACTGAACATATGCTTCATAAAGACTATTCTGTCCACTTTATACCCACTAACACTAACTGCGGTGGTGAGTTCAAGGCCCTGTGTTGTATCTTGATTTTGTATATGAAACACCATAGAAGTTGCACGTGTTACTCTGTCTTTGAAACAGAGGCGTCATCTCGAAAGCTGAATCAACCGCTCAGTCTCTGAGCGAGAAACCACCAAATTATCATGCAGCTAAATTTGGTTTAAAAGTGAAATGCGAAAGCCCCAGTGACATATTGAGGATCCCACGCCTCTTGTTATGTGACCCCATAAACAAATTTCATCTTGTGACCCCCACACAATCAGTTACGGCCTCAATGCAGGCTTGAGTTATGAGCAGCTCAAAATAGTTTTTTCTTCTTAGGTGGTTCGATTTGAAGGATGTTTTTTTTAAGTTTGAAGAGGTGAATGTATTTTGTATTTCACAAGGAAAACAAAACAAAAATTGCAGATAAGCTGTAAAAAAATAAAATAATTTTGTATAAAAGATGTGGGTTTTTTTTTCACTTTTCTTTTTAGCCACATTTAGCCCAATTTTTGTCCTCTGACTTGAAAATCACTAAATCGACGTCTTCTTTAAACTGTGTCTGAATCTTTATATCCACTAGACTTTCATTATGGTATAATGTTACAAAATCTGACCAAAAATGTAAAATATCTCTGGGGAATTTCACCATTTCCATTTCCTTCTCTAAATGGGACTGTACCGTCTACAGCTTATAAAGAACTACTATGAACTTTTTCCCTTATTTCTCTCTGTGGGAGGCAGCAGAGGTGCACATTTACATTTGTCTTGTACCAAGGTATGAAAATGTCACCTTTTAACCTTTACCTTCAGTGCCGTCTCCTCACAGGCAAATGAATGTTTCACTCTCATCGAATAAAAGGATATGTCACTAAACGATTCATGTTTAAGAGGAGGTATAACATTTATGGACATTTTAAACCAACCTAAGTGTTGATTTTGCAGTGTGGCTCAGAAAAGGTCAGGAGCCCTGTTTGCTGCGCTGACAGTCGGCAGTTTTTTGTTTTTTTTTGTGGCTTCCTGCCAAAACATCCCACCCTCTTTCTTTATCTCACCTCCTACTCACTGCTCTCTCTGTCTGTCAGTTTGCTCAACGTACATATATGCTTTTTTTCCCTTTTCTAAAGAGTGGCAACTGCCACAGAAAGCATGACTCTCCTACACATCTGAAAACAGATGATGTTTATCACATGATGCAATCTTGACCGCGAGTTTGATTCAGCCTACTGTGACATATGACAAGGAAATATTTAAGGAACTACACTAACTTTTTCACATCAAAGCACATGTAGGATTACATTTCTGATCTTGTGCCTTCCCACGACTTCCTTTTTAGGCTGGATGCTTCTATGTGGTTTTGCATAGACATGCAAATTTACATGAGACATAAAGGTAGACAAGAGAAGTGGAAAATAGTATAGAAGCCTTCTCTAAAGCTTGATGCACTAGATGTAGCTTATACATTTTCATTTAAGGTGTGGTCTGCTACAGTCCAGTATGTTCACAGTTACTGTTACTTTTGGTTGAGCTTATCTCTCCAGTACATAACATCTCATTTCACAGATAACCACCAACAATGTGTTAACACAGGCGTTAACACACAGGACACAGCCGTACATACTGTCACACTGCTGACAGGGAACAGAAACAATCAATAATAAGTTATAAAAGGAATAAAAATTCAGTATGTATATGAATATGTAGAATAAAAATCATTTAAATTTTCAGGTATTTAAATTGCTGGATTAGCCAAAAACAGACATTTCTTTGATGTTTCTTTGTATAGTTAGCTCTGATTTCCAAAGATGTCATGTCACAATATATAGTGATGTTGTGATATAAAATGATATATGACTCAATGGAAGTTAGAATACCACATATCTCTACTATGTAGTGTTAATTCTAAGTTAATGCATGTAATTGTTTTGTATATCTTTCATTAATTTCATTAATTTAATTTTAATGTCTTTTATATTACCTTAAGCTCTGCATACAACAAAGTATATGTTCATTGACTGTATCTTGAATTTGACTTGTAATCATTTTGTTGAAGTCTTTGTTTTTTGCCTCACATCTTCGCCTTGTGACCAAAGAAAATGTTCTATATTATACCCTGATTTAAATTATAAGTTAATGAATAAACTACTTTAACTTTCCACTCATCCAAACAGGTCCACAATGAGTTCATACACCGGTGGGCTCATTTCTGTTGCTAAATCTGGAGTAATAGTCCAGATTCAGCCTGCTCTCTCTCTTCTGCTACCTGTGTTGAAGTGGGTTAGAAGAAACCACGCAGGGAAAAAAAAACAACATAGCATTTTACACATTTTAACTGAGTGGGTCGACAGAATTTTTTATTTTATTCATCAAAACAGTTGCTGCCTTGCTGTTACAACACATGCACTGGGCTCAGTTACGTACCTTACCCTAGAGAGACGTTTCATATTACTCATAACACGGTTACACCTTTAAATACCCCCTCCCTCCACTTCAAGGCTCACTCTCTGCGCTCATTGGCTGCTGGGGATAATCGGTCAACAGAGGACCGGAGGGAGACAGGAGGGCACAGGGCAGCATGTTTACAGCCACTTACTGTCTTATGAGCTAAAGCCGTACCAGCTTTTTCGCCTTATTTGATTCTTATCGGACACAGGAAACTCGTCTGAAGGACGTCGCCGAGAATGTTTCTGTGCCGCACAGGGAGGCTGCCTGCAGCGGCTCTGGATCAAGCCTTCAAGTCGCCGGGCTCGTTTCTAGTGCAAGTCAAAGCAAACAGACCGAGGTACGTCCCTCTGACATTACGCAGAGGCCACACGTCTCCGCGGTGCCGGTCTCTCTGTGCCGACGCAACACTTGCGCACCTGGGGAAACATCAAACGGACCCGCATCCTGTCCGGAGCTGGGAGCCGTCGTCTGCTTTTGTAATCACGGACCGGGGACACTGGGGCCGGGTGGCTACAGCAGCGGCGAATCTGCCCCAAAGCGTGAACGAGTGTGGCAATTCAGATATCAGCGGGCCGCCGGTCGTACGGGCAAAAAGGCGCTACAGCAGCCCGGGGGAGCAAGGGGGCGATGTTTTGTTTACAGGTAACTGGGGAGTTTCTAGCCGACGCTGCTCCACCTGGACCATGCACACCAGAGCTTCATCCACGGCTGCAGCAGCCGCGAAGAGGAGCGACGCCGCCGCCGAGGAGCAGACCACCGGCGGCAACAAAGGGGTAAATGAAACTATTCAGCTCAAGTGTTTGTCTGACCCCAGTGACACAGGTCCGTGTGTCCCCGGTGACCCCGATCGACCGGCGGTGAACACGCCGCCGGGAACCATGTGGCCCCAAGGTTGAAAACAAAACCATAAAATATGCAAAAAGCTGCCTGGCCGGCTCTCATCCGTAACAGCCATCATATGAGCAGGCGAGCTGGTTATACAACAGCGCATATGACGCGCTCAGCTATGTGGGCTGGCTGTGTGCAGGATTGCACAGTAGTCTACCATGCATTATTGATCTGCCCCTTACAACCTGAGTGTGAGCCAGCACAAGTGCCATTTACAGAGCTGAGAAAGTACATGGTGACTCACACACACACACACACACACATACACACACACATAAATACTTGTACTTCTATCTTTGTGAGGACACTCATTGACATAATGCATTCCCTAACCCCTTACCCTAACCTTAACCATCACAACTGAGTGCTTAACCCTGACCCTGACCTTAACCTAAACCTAATTCTAATCATAACTCTAAAACCAAGTCTTAACCCTCAAAATGTGATTTGAAGGTGTCTCAAAAAGTGAGGACCGGCCAAAATGTCCTCACTTTCCCAAAATGTCCTCACTCTGTTAGTAAAATACTTTTTTTGGTCCTTACTATGTAGCAAGTACAAGTACACACACACACACACACACACACACACACCTGACAGCAAACTCACTGTGGCTCCTCCACAGACAAGTCGTTGTAAGAGTGAGTCATTGCGTCCAAATCCAGGACATCTGTGTAAATTCGGCAAACACTTCGGTATGTGCTCCTCTGGTGGTGAGTCAGGACCAGTGAAGTGAAAGAGCAGCAGATACAGATGCAGATGAACTTGAACTCCAGGGAACAGTTCATAGAGGGGACATCAAACACTAAACACTGGACTGTAGTATTCTGCATTATCCTCCGAGGTATGAGGATCACTCAGAATTACATAATTATTATCTTAGACAATTACACAGGACTAAGAGTCTACAGTAATGCCAGCAGCTCCCGAGGCTGTAATTAGGCACAGCTGTGCTTTGAGCTTAATGCTAACATTAGCATGCTAACATGGTCACAGTGACAGTACTAACATGCTGATGTTTGGCGGGTAATGTTCACCGTGTTCACCACCTTAACATTGAATTTTGACCCAGTGGTGCTAAAAGTCAGACGGTCACCAAGGTTATCATCTGGACAACCTACGTATCTGCACCAAATTTTATGCCAAGTCAGCCAATAGCTGTCGAGACATTTCAGTCTCCACCAAAGTGTTGGACTGACTGATCAACCATCACTGCTATCCACAGAGCTACGTCACGTTCACTAAATGAACAAACTTTGGTCAAACACCCAAACCCAAAGACAAAAAAGAGGTTGTTCTGCTTGCAAAGTGAACTTTTAAATCAAGCCTAGACAGATATATTGACCAATATCAGCTTATTATGGGTATATTGGTATTGATGTACATGTTGCCCAATAAAATTGCAGCACAGAAATGCTAAATACATTGAGATAATATTTTGAAATAATTTTGTATAGTCCCTCTATAACATTAATTAACCTAGCCGTCAACAGAGAAAAACAGGCAGGCCAGAACGGGAACAGGTGAGCGTCACAAGGTGGCTCCTGGGTAATGCAGTTCATTTAGGGTCATTATGAATCGCCTGGAGAGCCTGATATGGAGAGGGCAGAAAAGAGAACCTGCAGCTTGTGAAAAGTCAGGGTACACCAAAGAGTAAACTGTATACCACTGAGTACTGTCCCTCTTTGAGCATTGTCTGTCGGGATTAAAAAAAAAAAAATCTAGTACCGGGGCTCTAATTCTGTGATGCCTCAGGTATGAAAAGGATAAACACAAAGGTTTGAGGAGGAGCCCATAAGTCTGCCTGTAATCCTCTGATCCATACTTACTTGTCATTTAAATATCAATTTAAATCCTCGCTGTTTGCAAGGAGCTAAAGCATTACAAAGTGGGCAAACTCAATTCAGGTCCATTATCTCTCTTGCAAAGAGTCTTAGACCCTTAATTAGACAGTTAATCAGACAGCTCTGTTGCAAGTTGCAACCTGCTGCAGCAGGATACTGTTTTTACTCAGTTTGACTTTCTCTTCTTTTTGAGACCTTAGCAGCCACTGTTTAGCTTCTGCTTGAGCCTCTGAGACGGGGGATTCAACACTTTACAATTTCCCTTCTGCTCAGTCTGTGTGCACGTGAGTGTATCTTTGCCTTTGTTTGCATGCCACTGTGACTCCGCATGTCTGCATGTGTTTTCCGCGCCTCTGAAAAGCTGTTATCAGACACAGCAGTACCACTGTTCCCCTCCTATGCACCCTCCCTGGCACAACTCCCTTTTGCTGCTTGCTCACATGACCCTCCCATGCTGCTGCCTGCCTTTACTTTTAGCTCGGCCTGACTCGCCTCTGAAAGGCAAAGGCCTGCTCCCTCGCCCCCTCTGGCCTTTCTATTGTCCATTGTTGGCAGGCCTGTGAATACGTCACCGACCATGGCTTCTTCCTGGGGGCTCAGACCAAAATTTAGCAAGACACATTGCAACGAAGACAAAATATCGTCTTGTTTTCCTCCTCTTCACTTCTTTTCCCCCATTGTCTCTACTCTCTTGATTAATTGTGTGGCTCAGGCCCACAAGGGACGACAGTCTAAAGCAAACAGCAAGTCACTGCAGCTAAAAAGGCAGAGAAGGACATGAACGAAAGTTACTGTATGCTGGGCCAACTGTTGCTCAAGTTAGTGAGTGAACAGCAGGCTACGTCTGCTTTTCAGAGTCCCAGTTTTCAGAAACACCCCGATTCTGATCTTTTCAACTGAATATGCCACATTTGAAAACATCTCAAACACTGTTATACTATATATTATGTGTTTTAACTAGATATAAAAAAATGACCAGAGTCACATGTGAAGGAAGCAGTTTGAGGCTCGATGCTTATAGAAGTTACATTTCAAGTTAACAGACTTTAAATCAGTGGCAATCAAATGACAGATAAATGGCATGTTTATAATGTAATCCGGACTATTTTCAGTTTTTATTGGACATAAAGTTATTGTTTTATGTTCATTATCACCATTGTTCTCTTCTCTGTATTCTTTAATTTTCCATTTCCTGGCATATTATTATGTGCCTACATTTTCTCCTTATTGCTGTTCAAGTTGAACTTGTCCTCATAGTCTATTATGATAAGACATTTCCTGCTAGAGAGGTCACTGTTGGCAGTATTCTTGTTACTTAATAAGTTGTCTCAGCTTTGCAGGCACTATGTCAATAGTATGTCTAAAAATAGATGAATTCCATACAGGCCTGAGCTATTTCCTGTTTTCTCAGGACAGGATTGTTTCCCCTGGCAGAGGAGATATTGGAATAACACGGCTACAATTGAGAACACTGGACTTGATGCCCTCCTGCAAGTCGATACTCGGCGCCTAATCAAAGAGAAAAAACTGAAAATTGGCAATACAACTGAAACTTTAATTCCTTCTCACCCAATATGTATAATCACACTTGAAACCCTGACCTAACCTGGGGCGGTGTCCATAAATGATATTTTGTTGTATTTACATTAGCACATCGGGGCGATCAGGCGAATGAGTGGCCGACCTGCCTGTGAGCACGGTATCACATGTGCACATTGGCAACAGTCATGGAGTTTGTCAAATGTTGAACCTGCTTGCTTCAGGTTCTGAGTTTGAAACCAGATTTTTGTCCTGAGCATCAACCAATGTGTCCACAGCACCAGGAATCATGAACTGTGAAGTACTGAATGTTCAGCTCTGAATGCTCTGTCAGATTCTTGGTCTTATTTACTAAGATGTTATATGTTTTGTGTATATAAACATGTCAGTCCTTCAGATATTTCCTGATTCAAGTAACAACACTAGTTCAACCGTGAATCACACGGGGTTGCATCTCTCTGAGGGTTGACATGTTCAAAAAAAGCTGCATCTGTCTGAGATTCTGTTTTAACTTAGTTTTTAGATTTGTAATCAGTATCTTCGTGATGACGCTATTTACACCAACATCACATGTCGCTGTGGTGTGGCTAAATCTTCATTCTTAAGGGAGTCATAGCATCTAAGAAACACACTAGTAAAAGTTGAGCTGGTCTTGTGGTGCACCAGAGGTTTCACTCACACCTAGACCATTAACTGGGATGGTGAGAAGAGGAGTATGTAGATGTGTATTTGATGCACAAAGTGTCATGGCGCTGGCTAAATAAGAGAAATCAACATTGTAACACATGATAAGGTCCATTGAATTTTGAATCAGTGTACTTCTACATTTCAGGAAGTATGAAATGGTCAGTGTTCGTCCACCCTGTTGCCTCAAAGTGATATTGAACTTTTTTTAAAAAATACTTTGTAAACTTAAATACCAGATGCACAGGTTGTACTGCATTAAGCATGACTACCGTTGCATATTCCAGGCCTTAAGGCTTTAGTCAGATGGAGGATTAGGTTTATTTACTCTCTGTAAACATACTGTAGCCTTTCTCTCTTTCCAGTTCCTGCTGTCTCTGCTGCTGTGCGTCATGTGTCTGCACCATCAGTGCTCTGTTGCAGCTCTGTTGTCTGCAGTGCTGGTCTTGCTGCTGTGTGTTGTAGTTCACTAATCTGTTTTATTAGCAGCACACACTGTGCGACCTGCCTGCTCCCCGCTACATGTCAGACGGCCAGATTGTGTTTGGTGCTTGTTCATCTCGGAGAGTGGGCTGTCTGGAGGTCGCAAACACAGAGCAATGTGTGTTTGTGCACTTATGAGAGGCTCTTTGTGTGTTTAAGAGAGAGTGACTGGCTTTTTTTCATGAATGTGTGTGCGAGTGAAAGGGTGAGTGGTAATGTGAATTACCTAAACCACACAGCAGCAGCAGCCTGTGTTTAATCAGCTGACTGGACAGCGTGAGTGATGAATAGGGGAAGCCCAGAAATGTTCAGGCTTTGTTTGACCTACATGAGTGGCCTCAACTCTGACACCGATGACACACAATCACAACAGTTTTTTTTCCCCCTCTGCATTATGATGACACGTGCATTTCTATAATTGACCTAACATCAAAAAAGGATGTTAGATGTAGCCCAGTTTAAAAATAGAGTCTCCAACATAATCATTTGTTTGTACATCAGAGCATCAGATAAAAAGAAAGTCTGGCCTTGTTTGTTTAAAAAAAAAAACAAAAAAAAAAACAACTCTTATGTGATTTAAGGAAACTGTGTAATAAGTAGACCTGAAAGAGTAGTCAGTTAATTGATTAGGTGATTGATAGAAAAAAAAAAAGGTCGTACATTGAATATCTTTAGGTTTTGGACTGTTGTGTGGAAACTACTTGCACAGTTGGAATTAACTTCCTCTCTGCCTGTTATATCTGTAATCTTTTCTGAATGTACGGTCTTCCTATCGTCACGCTCTCTTCTTCTGCTTCTGTAGCAACATCCTGCTTTTTAATTTTGCTCTGCTCACTCCCTGCTTTTTTTAATCTCTTTGTTCAGGATGAGCAGAATTTAAAGGAGGCTTCTACTGCCTCCTCATCTACGGAAAAGGCCCCAGGGGAGCCTGAACCAGAGGGAGGGAAACCCAACAAGACCCAGCAGTTAAAGAAAGTCTTTAAGGAGTATGGAGCAGTGGGAGTTTCCTTTCACATCTGCATCTCCCTCATGTCTCTGGGAATGTTCTACCTCCTTATATCCAGGTAACAATACAGCTGATTATTTTTTTGTTCTACAGGTGGGAAACTGGGGGGGCTACACAGATTAGGTCCAGTTGGGTAATACAGCTGGATTGATACTATCTTTTTGTCCAGTTTCCATTTTTTTAATTCAAATTGAGATTAGGGATTGATCGAACTGCTCTCCATCAAACTGTGAAATCTTTCAATCTAAGACTAGTACTTCATTTAAGGTGACTCATATCCAAATATCTTTTCACCTCCTTGAAATGTCTTAAAAATGTAAGAAATCACCAACTGAAATAAAAGTCGATGTGGCTGGGTGAGAGAAAGAGGATACAGAAAGACAGACTACAACACAGCCAATACCAAAAAAATAACACTGGCATGCATCAAACATCACTTACTGATATTATCCAGCAGCATCTGAGTGGAACATTCCCTTTAAACCTAAAGATGTGCACAGGAAATGACTGACCCGTGGGGCAGCTTTTACACAGAGGAATGCTAAATCTCTGCTGTAAAGTGGCAGCAAATGGGACCTGTTATATGCTCTTGAAAATTTCCACTCAGTCAGCCATATTGTTCCGACTCTGCTGTTGTTGAAATACTCTTACTCGGCTGAATTACACGCAGACACTAAAATCATGTTGAGCGCTTGAATAAAACATGAGGTCATTTTAGATTTGTAACCTCACATCAAGCTTTGCAGAATTGAAAATCTCTGACACTGTATTTCCTGCATTTTGTAACCTGCTGTTGGTGGTGATGAATAGAGAAAAGCCAAAGCAGCACAGCACACCCATAGTTTTGGCAAGATGATCAGTCCAGACAAATTTCAGGGCCTTGTCCGTCTGTCTGGCCACATGCCAGGGCCTTGAATACCAAAGAGACTTGGCAGAGATTACCTGACAGCTTGGAGATTTCCTCCTATAGCTGATAATGACCCATGATCTGAGCACTGACTCTGAAGCCAGCAATCACAGCGCATTATCACTGTGTGGCCACAGAGCCCAGGCATGTGGCCTGCTAATACAGTGCTGTGCGCTGGGTAAACAGTTGCCAGGGTGCAGATGGATCTTTATATTTAGCTGACTGAAGTCTGTTGAGTGCAACAGAACTGTTAATGTAAGAGAGAGAGACAGAGAGAGAGAGAGGCTGTATCGACTGAAGCAGCTTGAAGCCTCATGTTTCCACATACTTTTGCATGTTTCTTTCCCTGAATTGTTCAGATTGAAAGGGCCGCAACTGTACAAAACTGTCTCTCAAAGGCAGCGTTACATGTTGCTTGTTAAACTCGCTCTGATTTGTTTAATTTCATGCGTGCAGTGCGTCTTATGTTAATGCCATCAGTTTAAGTGGGTCAATAGGCTGCAAAATAAACTATTATGAAACATTATTTATTGTAAACAGCTCCCTCTGGTGGAGATACAGGTGAGAGGCACTTCTAACTGCTAATGCAGAACCAAAGAGAAACTCCTTTATATTTAATCATCTGAAATCCTTAAGGATGCAGTTTGGGCATCGAAGCATCTGCAAGTTTTAGTTTGTGGTGTGTTGTAATTCAGACAGTGGTGTATAGAAAGTGACTCTATTATCGATAATGATAGCATGATCTATCATAGGAGGTCTGGATTATTTCTTATGACACATGCTGAAGAGTTACGGAGAAGAGTTGAATATAGTCACTGATGCCAGACATCTGGTTGTCACAGACTGTGTATAGTGGGCTGTTGCCATCTTTTAATAAAAATGGAAGAAGAGAATGGGTGAGTGATTGCCTAACATGTGAATTATATGCACTTCTAACCAGTTTTCTGTGTCATCCTGCCCAGTGGGATCGACATGGCGGCCGTGCTGTGCAAAGTGGGCTTCAGCGAGGCAGTCGTTCGCTCCAAGATGGCGGCAGGGACCAGCACATTCGTCCTGGCCTACGCCATCCACAAGCTCTTCGCTCCGGTCCGCATCAGCATCACTCTGGTGTCTGTGCCTCTCATTGTGCGCTACTTCAGAAAGACTGGTCTCTTTAAACCACCCACACCGGCACCCTGATGACCCTCTGCTCCTCTGATGCCTCATTGAGCAACAAAAATCAAGTTAATGTTCATAATTAAAACACCTGTATATATTATTTTGAATTCTGTATATATGATTTGCTTTCAGCTACAAACGCCTCTTCTTTTCATACTGCATTTGTGAATGCAGGTGAAAAGTTTCCTACATTAGTTCCAGCTGTGACAGAATCAAGAGTGTTAAATTGTGTTTCTGTACGATTAAAAAAGAAAAAAAAAAGAAAAAAAGTGTAACGACTCTCCAAAAACCAGTGTATTTGGAATTGGGTCTTAATGTGTGTGCATTTCAAAAAACAGAAACAAAAGAGTGGAAAAGCTCTGATATTTCTAAACAATCAGAAGTATGATCAGGGATTTTAAGTTTCAGCTCTTTGAGTCGGCAGGTTTTTCTCTCAGTGCTGTGAAAGTTCCCCACAGGGACAAGTGGAAAAAGCTGATCTCTCCTCCACTGTTCCCTGATAGCTGACTAGGCCAAGTTCTGGTGTTAATGTGAATCAGCAGAATAATTCAGGTTCTCTCTCTGTGTCTCCTACCTCTCTATTTTTCTCTCGCCTTACTTAGCTCAGACTCTTTCTCTCCTCTCCCCTATATTCTTTTATTTTCTGCTGTTGTTTTTCTTCCCTCCTGTTTTTTTTCTCCCTCTGTGCCTTTGCTCTTGTTCCTCTCCTCCCATTTTCTTCCTCTTGTTCTCTAATTTTGCAAAAGCCACTGCCCAAGCATTAATTGCAAGCACAGAAATCTGAGTAAAGCTGATTGTAGTTGATTGCAAGCTTTGGATGACGAATGCTGGTGCAAGGTTCTTTTCTGATTGGACATTATTTAACTATTAAAAAGGGAAGTTATGTTTAATATTTGGTGTGTTTTTTGTTATGAATGCCACCATCACACAATAAGGCATAGTTGCTCCGAATGGATCAGATGACCGTGTGTAATGTGAAAGTGGTTGCTGGCCACAGAGAATTAACACCTGTCTCCGCGGTTCCCCTCAGTTCAACACTTTCACTTCAGTGTTTTGGTTTTACTGTCCGCAGCTCTACTGTTTTGATCCGCACAGCCGACATTCAATTGTTTTCAACGATTACCTCTGAAAACACCAAGCGGCAGATAGGCAAAGTTAGCAACTAGTTGGTGAACACTGTGGAGCACTGAACTGCTACAGAGCCAAACATTTCCCTCAGGAGCTGGAGGAGAGTGGATAGAATGAATAGAGTGAATATTGCCCAGAAACACGACTAAATAAATACTGAAGGCTCGGTGTGTGATGGAATGGATATGTCGCTAATTGTCAGCTACAACTACAAAAAAAAAGATAAGCTATGGATTTTTTTAAATCACATGAGCAGCAGAAACGAGGTGTGAAAATAAATCTGACATCAGTTATTGCAGTCAGTCCTCGTGTTAGAAGTTTTTAAATTCATTGTTGATCTACAATTGTCTATTTTTATAGCAGAGGAAGTTCTTCTTAGGGTTCTTTTTTTAACTGCAATTATTATATTACTGTGTTACTTTTCAACCTAATACATGGAGGAATGTGTGAAGAGAGGAAACAAGGCCACATGTTCCGTTGCACTTCCTCTTTTTTACCACACTGAGGAGCTCCTGAACTACACAGTGCCATTTGTCCTCCTATCCTCTGGTACAAGCACATCCTACACTGCTTATCTCTTATAAGATTCAACATCTTTGTGCACTTAATGCCTTCAAGATAACTTCCAGCTTTGTATCACAAGAAGGAGCTTCACTCCTCATGCGTCGCACAGATGTGACACAGTGAACTGGTTGACAGATCCCTGTCTACGGAGCAATGAAAAAAACTGCAAATTTCTCTCTGGATAAGTGCATAACACTTAAACAAAAAAACTTATTTGATTAAGACCTTCGATACAGGGCTGTCATGATGGTGTATTATATGTTTCATAAGCGGTGAGGTCATCTCACACTGACCAGAATTCATTATTCCTAGCTCTGTTTTATCACAGCATGTCTGGTGCCATCTGGTTGACGGGTCAGCCAGCACAGCGAGGAAGCTTCAGCTGCTGCTGCGTCCCTGAAAATCTGCAGTGTACTGAATGGTAGCTGCCTTGAACAAGACCAGATCTCTCTCTCTCTCTCTCTCTCTCTGTCTGTGTGTGTGTGTGTGTGTGTGTGTGTCTCAGCCCGGTAAATAATTCAGCCAGGAAAGGGTCGAACTAAGACAAAACTAAGAGTGCATGGTGGTCTGTGCCAGATATCAACCCCGGTTTTTCAGGAATAGGAGCTTTGGCAGCACTGTGATACAGCCCTCCTCTCTCTCGCTCTCTCTCTCTCTATCGCACATATACACAGAGGAAGAGGGAGAAGCCTGGGCCTCATTAGCCATGATGAGGACACGGAGCTGCCATCGCCTCTCCATCCCCTGCATGTCCCCCATGGCTAGGAACAAATTGGTGACAGCGCTCCCAGCCACTCTGCCGGGCTACCTGGGGTCTGTCAGGCTCCTCTCCTTCCACACTGCTGTGCATATGCGTAATAGAAAGTGTGTGTGTGTGTGTGTGGGTGTGTATTTGGGTGGGGGGACAGTAGACACACACAAGACAAAGAAGAGGGCAGAGCAGCAGCTCCTTGGTTACATTCTCCGTCACCTTTTGCTCGGCCCCGAACTGAGCTGTGATACGTGTGAACACTTCATCTGCCTGGCCTTGAGTTTGATGAAGAGCCCCCTCCCCTCCCCCCATCCCGCCTCAACCTCCAATGTGGTGGGTTCAAGGGGGTTCAAATCCCTGCCTCAGCTCCTGACTTGTGCCCGCTGCACCTTTTATTAAAGTCATATACACTGTCGGAGCGGCACACACAGTGAATCCATTATGGGTGTATATCCAGACACAGGCTGCATTACTGACACAAGAGTTGGAAGGCATGTGTGTTCATAGTAGTTGCAAAGTGCTGATGCAAGCAGTGATATATATAAACATATGGCAACAGCACATACCCCCCTCTCTCTCTCACACACACACACCTTATACACACACTCAAACTCACTTCCTGACTAGCTGCCTTTCCCATCCACACACACCCTTTATTTAATTTCTTCATTCTTATTATTTCTTACTATTTCCTCTCCATTATTTTCCACTCCTGCTCATTATCTCGCCTTATTACCTTTCTCCCGCTGTCTCCCCATCTCCTGACCTGCTCAGTAGACTTGTTAGCCCACCAGAGTGTCAGTGACTAGATGGAGAGGCTCCTATTCCGTCAACCTCGCAGCTTCAAAGACATCCTGTGAACTTCTTTACAGAAACGGCTGACATGAAGTTTTGAGGGTGTTCGCAATCATATGCACAAACACACTTACTCTCTCTCCCTCTCTCTTACCTGCTTTTTTTTGTTTTGTTTTTTTTTTTGCTTTAACCCCATTTTTCTTTCCGTATTTTTTGGCCAATCTGCTCTTTCTCTCCCCCTCCACTCACTCCTCGCTGGAGCATCTTTTTCTATAGCTCTCTTTCCCTCCCTCTCCCCACCACCCATCTCCCATCTCCCTGTCTCTGAGTTAAGTTTAGCAGATGCACCTGATGGCGGCATCATCCTGGAGCACCTGTCAGCTGTCTGCCTTCATCACGGCTCCTCTCCTGCCACAGGGGCCACGGGGAAGTAAACCTGGAGACAGTTGCTACTATCAACAGCTGCATCTTATTATTTTAAACACCGGTGCCAGTCAATTTCCACCAGAGATGTGTGCATTTATTTATTTATTTATTTATTTTGTGTGGGTGTGTGGGTGTGTGGGTGTGTGTATGTGCACAGCCTCCTCTTGGTTTTCATTCCTCCTCAGGATTCAAAAGCTCAGCTGTTAAATGCGAGCAATTATAACTGAGCAGAGAGGGAGACGGAGAGATGGAGAGTGTACCTAGCCTGTAACAGAGAGGAGGAGGAAGAGGAGGCAGCAGGCACAAGTTGTCAAAGTGTTTTTTTTGCAGTTGTGGAGTGTTTCTGACTGACTGTTACTGTAACTTAGCTGAATGTCTGTCACATGTCTAAGAAGACAGCAGGGTCCATTGAGTTTGCGCTTTGTTAATGCAACATTTCAAAATACTTGATGCAGTTTGCACCAACTTGTAAGGATTCTGAGGCCCTGTTAATGCCGCAGCTCCCATCTTCAAACAAACCGGCAAACCGTCTTCAGCGGATTTGCAATAATGTTTTAAAAAGCACAGATATACTGGGGATGAATTATATTGATTTGGCTGAAGGGCTAATGGGATTTGTTTCCACAAAAGATTTTCTAGTGAAGATTTACTCACACTAAACAGAAAAGTATCCAGTATTAGATGCCAGCCTGAATGCAAAATGAAATACAACCAGATCTCTTGTGACCTGGTGGTGTACATTCCTACTGTCCTACAGTAACATCACATAATTGTCTAAGTCTAGGTGCTAGTTATCATGTATCTAATTTGTTTACTTGCAGTATAAATGATTCTCAAACAAACAGCTTTTGTGATGTTTTGTGCTTTCTGGTTTATCTCACTCAGTCTTCTTGAGGACTGTATATGCACGAGGCATGACGCTGAGATTTAGCAACTGGAAAGCTGAGCCAGGAAATAACGTTTCCAACTCGTTCCACCTCTAAACTCACTTGTTAACAAGAAGAATGCATTATATAAGCATGACGTATGTTGTATTGTTGGTGGAAAGCAACATCCTGTACTATTCTCCTTGTTTCCACTCATCTCTACAGTGTGAAAAACAGTGATTGTTATTGAGGAGAAATCAGATGTTTCTTTACCTACAGTGTGTTTTGGGGATGTTAGAGTGTATTTTCACAATCTGCTTTGGATGTCAAAAGAAAACAACAAAAGTTTTTGTTTTTATATACATATACTGTGTGCGCACACAGCTATGGCAACTACGTGACGTCAAATTTGAATCAAATTGTGGCTCTACAAGACCGAATGGAAATGCAACAAACTGCAGCACAGGGTCACCACCTCTCTAGATCTCAGCATTAAACATAACATAAAACATTATGATAATGGAGATTATGAAAACGATGGCCAAAAATAATTTTAAAAAAAGGTCCAATTAAATTATAGTTTATATAATTTCTATCCTCTTTTAGGGTATTTTTTCCCGCTTGACAGAGTGACAATAGATATCTCGCACAGCTCAGGGCAAAGGTTATTTGAACAATCTGTGACCTTCAGATATCAACACAAAAAAAGTTTATAATTGCCTCCAATTACTTGGATTCTCCAGTGATGTTTAGTAATATAACAATTACACAATGACTTGCTGTAAAACCAGCTACAAATGGGCATTTATGGTAGATCCCGGTATGGCATCTAAAACAATATTTCAAAATCAAAGGGCCGAGATGATCAGTCATAATCAGTATGTTGCACTGTGGGAGAGGAGTGAACCAAAACAACAGCAAGTGCAGACACAGCGTTGTAAGCTATTACTGAGCTGCCATTACCAATCGAAGTCTGTTTGCCTCCACACACTTCATAATGAATGCATCTCATAAATCCTCCCTAAACGATTCCTCCTTAAATGATTCCCACAGCTCAGACTGTCTGCTCAGTGGAGGGCGCTCATGGATCAAACCATTAATGGGAAACCAGGCCGAGGTGACGAGTGGAGGGCAACAGGCTCAGGCCCCAGATCATCACCCCACCCCAAACCAACACCCTTTACAATCCTAATAGAAAGCCAGCAGACAGACAATTTCTTTCAATTAGCCCAAACTGGCCGGCCCAATAAATTTTAGTTTGTTCCTCAAGACATAAGGTCCCTGTTGCATGTCCTGTTGAAAATGAAGACTAATGGGGTATTGTGGAGCTGCTGAGTGCTTGATTTCGTGCCACTACAACACTGCCACTCTCCACTCTTCCTTTTACCCCCCTATTCCTCGCCTTCCCTCCTTCCTTGAGCTAACTGGAATCAGTGCTGACCAGGCACAACACAAATGTTTAATACATTTATTCACGACTTGGATTCATTTTCTGTTTTAAGCATTATTCCTGAGTAGTAAGGCGGAGCTATTCATCACAGCTTGACAGCAGCCATGAGTGTAACCATCGTTCACCCCGAGTGTCAGCTGAAGTGATGGCCTGCAGAGCAAGACTCAGCCACACTGCTGCTTCTGAAACACCTTTTATTTATTTATTTTTTTTAAATATACAGCATGTTTTATGGTGATTTCAGAGCTGTAATTTTGTTGGGGCTGTTCGAAATGGGCCAGTGAGTAGTTAAATATTTTTTTATTCCTATGTGTCACTGCCAAAGGACTGTTGACTTTACCAATGGTGGAGGAGGCACTCATATCCTCTACTTAAGTAAAGACCTGCATTCAAATTTTTACTTGAGTAAAAGCACAGAATTATTAGTGGTAAAATCATGAAAACAGAAAAACATTTTACTTTAACTCCTTCTATTTATCATTTCTCACAGATATAAAGACATTTCTATATTAATGTACCATATTTAATTATCACTTCTCTTATGAAAACACAGAGGGAGTTATAAATAATAAACACATATCTGCTTACAACCACATCATTGTGCCTTATAAACAATTTAGTAAATGTTTATATACTGCTTATAAATAATAAATAGGGGGACTTAACGTGTTGCTGAGAAAATATTAAAAGTAACAGTGCTCATTGTGCAGAGAATGGCCCACGAGTGTTTTATTATTAATAACATTTTTATTTTTGATGCTTTCATGTGCATGTAGCTTATTGCTGTTGTAAAGTTAATTTTAAGTATTATTTAGTTTTAAACAAGTATTTTTCAGAGGATCAAACATTTTTGAACATAGTGGTGTAAAAACTACAACATTCCTATTGGTAGTAAAATTAAAAGTATTAAGTATTTTACTGATAAAGTATAACATGCTGAGTGAATTTACTTTACTGAGCAGTTTCAGGTAAAGCTAGATGAGACAGAGATTAAAAAAAATACTGGTAAATGCCACTTTCCCTTTTAAAAGAAGGACCATAACAGCAATGCCGATAAAAACAATAAAAGTGAATAATTTGAGCTCTATTTGCCATCAAATGCTGATGTATTGGAGATCCCCGGGCCACCTCTGGTTGATGAGGGAAGGAACAAAGTTGCTTTGTCATATGGAGATATATTAACTACACGTGGAAAGGCAGCAAGTAGACATTGATTTTACAATTCAGGACTCAATCAAAGAGAATTATGGATGGCAATACTACTGTGATTTGCCTGTACTGCTCATTAAACTTAGTACGTCTCCCCCCTGGCAATGTAGGGATAAGATTTACAGGGGTAGGTTAAATACAGTTCAATACCACAGAGAAGTGAAGTCACGTGACGGTTAATAAAGGTGGGTGAGCTGCAGGAGGAAGTGGGATACATCACAGGAGAAGGAAGGAAGAGGGAGAAGAGAGGAACTGAGAGGAAGAGGAAGTGAAACAAAAAGGGAGAAGAAGGAAAAATGGGAGGAAGGATGCACAGAAATAGAGGGGGGCGGGGGGGGGGGGGGGGGGGGGGGGGGAGTCTATTATTGTAGCCTGAACAGATAAACTATGCATCAAAGTGTAGCGTTTATTGAAAAAACATTTTTATGTGTGCTTTGAGGGCATGAAAATGAGAGCCCTGCGTTCAAACACATCAATACAAGACTGCAGCAACCAATGTATTTTTTTCTCCTTCTCTTTTTTTTCCTCCTCCCTCTTTTCCCCAAGATTCCCAATCAGATCTTGTGGCTCCCTGCAGGCTTTTATGCCAGCCACAAATGGTGCAACTGCCAGACT
This sequence comes from Trachinotus anak, assembly GCF_046630095.1. Lineage (NCBI taxonomy): Eukaryota > Metazoa > Chordata > Actinopteri > Carangiformes > Carangidae > Trachinotus > Trachinotus anak. Next base: position 21,004,670 of record NW_027273864.1, on the reverse strand, counting down.
GACAAACACGCAATCACTCAGAGTGGAGAGGGGGTTAGTGGAGGGGGGGGACAACAACGACGGAGCCTCTCTCACTCAGCTTTCTATCACAAAGGCCCTTTTAATAAGCCCGTGAAAAAGAGCAAGTAATCCTTTGATTTCATTAAATGCCCTCATCACACCTGGAGATAATTCCATTATGATTGTGGCAATAAAATGAGGTTTTCATCAAGACCCGCAGACAGAAGGAGGAAAAGCTATTATTCCTCTCATATTCAGATATGACGTTCCGTCTAATATTATGATATTAGGCCATTTGGCAGAATTTATGACACTCCAGCCAATCCATAAAGCTGGTAGAGAGTTTCCCCACTGACAAAACCAGGCAGTTTTAACGTGCTTCATGCTGAACCCGCAGAGGGATAATAATTTGTTAGAGTTAGAAATCACAGAGGAACACACAAACTGCAGTATTTGTTAGCAACTGTAGTCTGTATGAAGCAACAAAAAGGAAAAAAAAAAAATCATTAAAGTTCATTTCTTCTCCTCCACCTCTCCCTCACCTTTCACACGAGTGTTTTTGCCTTGTCTTAATACATTTAAAGCAGGTGTTAAACAAATGCTGGTGCTGAATTGGCAAACAAATACAACACCTGGAAACCAAAGTGTGAAAATCCTTTTAAAGTGTGAATTCACCTTTCTTTGCGCTTACATTTATGGAAAAAAGACAGATGACGTGTTTTATATTAAAGCTGCATTATCTCATTAGAAAAAGCTGAAAAACAAAAAAGTTGTTATCTACACAGCCAACAGGCACAGGAGAACATTAGCATTCATTTAAAATCATACGTCTGCCCACCTGAGAAATCTAAGTTAGTTAATAAGTTATTATTCACGCCCCCTTTAGCAGCTGAACTAAGACTTGATATTTCTGTAGTTACAAACTGTATAGTGGCATTAATTTAATTCACCCCTGTTTGCTTTCAACCACTTTTGTGGTCATTTTTTCTGGGATCAGGAAGGTGACATCCCCATTTCTAATCACGCCTACAAAGCTTTGATTGCCTGGGTTGTTTTTCCCTCACAATCAAAATACATCACACACCTCCTTCTCCAGTACCGTGCTTTTATGCCGCAAACATTTGGCCCTCATCAAGGCTGGATTGGTAAAAATGTCGGTGAGTAAAACAGGATGTGCTGGAAAAGATTTGAGCGAAATGTTTTATTTTTGATGGACTTGCACTGAAGCTCACGCTGGTCTCCTTCTCTTCGCGTTGTGTGCGCTCTCAGAGTCAATAATTTTTTTAACCAAGAAAAAACAGTCGCCATGAGTCGCTCCTGAGGTCCTGAGCTCTCGTACAGGAAATCGCTGAAAAAAATCTGAGATGAGGGGAACAATTCAGACGTCTACAACCGGGCCAGTTTTGTGCAGGTTGAGAGGGATTATTACTGCGTTTTTGCTGAAGTAGCAGTGAGAGCAGAGTTTATGGGCCAGAAATCCAAAATGAATTCGTTTTAAAGAATGCAAAAAAAAAAAAAGCAACATAGTCGGGTAATAATTCCCTGTCAGTTTAAATCACCTTTCATATTATACATGGTCATTTGATCCACTGTCAATATTGAGATTATTATTATTGATTAGTGCGCCTTAAATGAATATATCTAGTTCCAAATCAGTGATGGAAAATGGCTTTAAATGACAATAATGTTAACAGAATCTAAAGCTGCTTATTGTAATGAGACAATATTCAGGTATTCCAGGTTTATTTTTGCCTAAGTTTGGATGAACACAAACCCACAGGTCTAACCTACAAAACATTATAGAGAGGAGACAAATAGAAACAGAGAAGAGGAGGAGAGGGGAGAGAAAGAGTTTTATTACAAAGTGTACCCAAACAGAACTTCAGCACTGCCACAATTCTGTCAGTTGGCAGTGTGGAGGTACAGTATAGGGGTCTCTACAAAACTTATATTACTGTTACAAAAATTCCTGCACGGCAAAGAAAATGTGACAAAGGAGAAATGGTGAGGATACTGTGTGCTGTCTGGAGGAATTGGAAGCTATGTGTTTTTGGCATTCATGTCACAGCCCTTTTGAAAAATGCATCAAAGCAATTGCAGAACTCATGGGACTGAGTTCGGGCACACAAAGTCGTGACCATCATCCAAACCTCACTGGTGAGGATGGAAGGGAGCTGCTGCTCATAGTGGAGGGTTTGAAATGCTCTACTCTGCCACTTCATAATAAAAACAAGTGCCCAGCCAGACCATGGTACCACTGACTCCTGTAATTTCTGTGGATGTGGCTGTTTAGATGTAGCCATGTGTGTGTATGTGTGTATGTGTGTGTATGTGTGTGTGTGTGTGTGTGTGTGTGTGTGTGTGTGTGTGCACTTGCTGTTCTACAGTATACAGAAATAATTTGTCATCGTTGGTGCCTTTCAAAAAACTTGGAAACAGATTGTGTTGTTTTTCATGCTTACATTCACACATGGCTATTAGCTGAAAAGCCTTCTGCTTTAAGAACGACTCTCTCTTCCTCCTTCTGCTCAGAGAAATCGCAAATAACGATGGACACAGTCTAACTATGACTTTCTTACATGTGCACTAACTGTTAGGAATTGAAATGAGATCGCTCGCAGATGGATAATTCCCCAAAGATGTTGTACTCTCCACACATCTTCTGCTTTGTGATTCTTGGCCAAGACTTCTCTAAAAAGCAAAAAAAGTTCATCTCTCTGTGTGGATAAAGAAGCAAAGCTCATGTTGTTACTGCTACATCTACTATTATTACTTAAATTCTATTCCTACAGTAAACATGATGTTTTCTGGTGATTATAATTTAAGCCTGACTGATACTGTGGTTTTGATGTGGATAAATAAGATCCCATAAATAAAAAAATTTAAGAAAAAAATAGTAATAATAATTTTGCTTGAAAATTCACTGAAGTTCAAACATATTTTTGACTGTAATATATTATTACTTAACAGCTGACCAATACACCAATACTGATATATCTGTGATAAAATCAGCTGATAAAATCAGCTATACTGATTTATTAGGTGGGCTTCCAATTATAATGAACTAGGTTCAGGCATTTTATGCCCCTAAATCCATCACAACACATCGCACTTCATTAGTCTGGTAGTCTATTAAAAGGCCTTCGTTCTCACATACACTCTGTACACTGTCTGCGGTAACTGTTGCTGCGTTTGACAAAGCCACAAGATTCTCCTCTGTTTACCGTACACTCTTTGCTTTTCAAGGTAAATCCAATGGAGGATTTTACAGTGCTCCCTGCATGTTATTTATCACGTTGTCGTTCCATACGGTAATTTAAACAAACTGCCATAAAGCGCTGTTCAGCTGCCCATCCATCTCTACAGCTACATGCTACATGTATATTCTATATCCAAATTGGTATGTATCTATGACGGTCTGCGGAAGGTTATTGACTTCATTCAAAACCTGAATAAAACATGAAAAGATAAAATATTGTTCGTTCCAACGAGAAAACAAGAAAGAACAAGCTTTGCATTTGTGTTCAGTTACAATTTTCTGACATACACAACACATACACAGTGTACAATTTATAGAGCAGTATATCCCCCAGACTGACATCCACAGACCATTCAGGTCACAGTTTTTTCTTAAAGAATGAAACTATTTATCCTCTATTATTCTGTAGATGTATGTCTATGTAGCCTATATGTAGATATGCTTTGTCTAAACACACAGGAGGCTCTAAAGTGCAAGATGTTCACAACAAAATGTTGTTTGTTGATACTGAAATTAATTACAGCTTTGGCACATGAGGCACCTGATAGTTTAAGTGGAATGAAAAACACCTTACAGTGAATCATATTTCCAGACACATTGTTTTCCTGTAGTAAGAGGAAAAGAGAGAACTATACCTCTGGAGTCTATGCGAAATGGTGTCACCATACGACACCTAATATCCAAGACGTTAGGAGCATTTAGGCTTTTCATTAGGTTAGAGCAAGTAAAAACTCATTGTCTGTCGTTGAGTACCAGTATCACACAACATTTTCAAACGAAGTTGCGACTTAAAATCAGAAAGCTGCCCCTAGTTTCATATATTCAGTGTAAAGTATATGCATTGGGGTGGAGGGGGCTGTCTCACCTTCTAATGGAGACTAGGATTTAATAGTGGCACCTCTGGTCGTGTGTTCAACATCTGGAAATAGAGGTCAAAATTCAAACTAAACCTTGTCACAGTCAATTTCTGTCCGACCATGAGCCACAGTCGCAGCGAGAGAAATCAGTAACAGAGCCATCTATTATTTGGAACCTATCCTGGTGGGATCACACATTTGGGTCACCACTTATTTGTACACTGGTGGAGACTGAGTTGGATAAGGCTCCTGTATTCCCTGGCTGTATCAGACTTGTGTCACTGAGGGGACTTGTGACGACTGACACTTTCTTAGGAATGAAAGAAAAACTTGTTTAAAATTTATAGGCGTTCTGAGTGTGGTGGGCTTCTCGGATACAGGAGGTTGCATGACCTCACTATAAAGAGATGTGCACCTATCCAAGTGTGTATATTTGCATTACATGTGTGAGAATCTTTGTTTGACAGACAGAGCAAGACAAAGACAGAAAATTAGAAAAAGAAAAAAATAAAAGGTACATTTTCAAACATTTTAAACCTGCAATAACAACATTTTTGGCCACTTGGGGGCAGGGGAAACAAGCTGTGAACACAACACTGATATGAGCTGCTGAATGATGGCAAATGTTTGCCTACAGAGTTTGCATGTCACCTTCTTGGGGTTGTCTTTTACAATCCCGAAATGAGCCAGACATATGTAATTACTGTAACAGACTGTCCAGTGTTCACTATGGGTTTCGATATTCAAGGTAGTGTGTCCCATAAGAGTGGCCATAAGGCTGCCATAAGGCAAGAGTTGGAAGTAGTACTTCCTGTCCAGATCCCATTTATTATCTTATTACTAAATATGCCCATTCAGGCAAGTTGCTGGATTACATTACTCTCTACTAACAACAGGGACAGCCATGTATACCGACTTCATATATATATATATATATATATATATATATATATATATATATATATATATATATATATATATATATATATATATATATATATATATATATATATATATATATATATATATATATTTTATTTTTTATTTTTTATTTTTTTTCCTGCGACCAACCAGCCAATCAAAACTTTGTCAACTGAGACTCTCCTTGTTGACATTTGGTCAACTATTAAGCATCAGCCGTATTTTTTTTCAAAAGAGTATGTGCAACATGCAAGTATAGGAATGTAGTGATGGTTTGTTTGTGGGCGGGGTCAGGACTCAAGACAGGCCCAACCTACTGTATCCATTCTTTCAAAGAAAATCTCATTAAAGCTACTCTTCCTCTTAGCTACATCACCAGTGGGAAACAGATTTGGATATTACACTCTTCCACTGTCTCTTCTCTTAAACACTCGGCCAACAATCTGTTAGAGGGAACAATGGAGGAGACTGATGAGGGAGGGGGAGTACATATTGACGTTTTCTCTCTCCTCTGTCGTCTTAATGCATCTCATTTCCCCCCATCGTCTTTTGTTGAAAACCTTTCCTTCCCCATCAACCTTCATCAATTGCTCTATCCTTGCTGAGTGAAAAATTGCAACCATTACCCTTGTCATGCGGTACACAGAAATAGCATTCTTTCCACTGACATGTCAGGGAAAACAACTTACGGTGACTCACAAGACTGCAGGACGAAGGCATCACAGCATAAATCACTTCCAAATATTGGACAACTTTGATACAGTAAACACAAATTGGGGAACTTGGTGCACATCCTAATTAATGCAGGCTGTGAAAACTAAGCCTCAACACGTGGATGAAAGATTTGTTACCCTCCTCACTCTCTGAAATATTGATCTCTTAAACTGCTAAATGAGATAACAATGTGCTCAGTCTTTGGCCAGTCAAATGAAGTTACTACAGGCCCTGTCTTGTAGTCTTTAAGCAGTTGTACTGTTAGTAAAATGTGTTTTACTCCATACACAATCATTCAAGTTCATATCCAATGACAAGTTAATGTAAAACAATAACAAGTGTAAGTTGTGGTTTAACAAGGCCAAGAGTGTACAGCAATAAAAGCAGCTCTGTGCGGCTGTACTTAGAGTTACTGCTAACATGCTCCCAATGACAACGCTAATATCCTAAAGATTAGCTGGTAAAATATATACCACGTTCACCATTTTACTTTAGCATGTTAGCATGCTAACCTTTGATAATTAGGATACAAAGAAAAGCCGAGGGCAATGGGAATGGCATTAGCTTTGCAGGTATTTGGTTATAGTATGGAACAAGCTAAAGTTTTGACCTGATGATGGTGCTACAGGAACATTCAGGGGATCACCATAGTTCTTACTCGTCATCCTGAGAATGTCCGTACCAAAATTCATGTCAATCCATCTGAAATAGTGTTTTCTCAACAGCAAAGTCATCAGGATACATTATCTAGGAACCATGGATGTCAAAATTTCTAAGTACATGTGTTACACGTTGAAACATTTTGCTGCATAAGTGAAAACTTTGACCTGTTGGTGGTGTTGATGAAAAGTCCTTAATATTCATCATCTGTACACCCTGGATGCATGGATACCTGTACCAAATTGTATGGCAGTACACTCAGTAGTTGTTTAGACACTTCACTAAAAGTAAAAAAGTCAACCTCATTGTGGGTCAAGAGGACAATTCAGAACAATACCAAAGTCAGTGGTATTCATCCTCTAAGGATCTTGAATGTCAGTGTAATAAACTGTTGAGATATTTCAGTCTGGGCCAGACAGAAAGTAGTGGTCCGACAGACTGACACAGCCATCCCTAGAGGCACGGCACCAGCATGGCTAAAAAAGAAACCACTTTGCCTCATCCACTTAAACATGATAAATGGTTACAACACAACAGGTACTTTAAATAAGGAATAGTAATGGCCTGTGCATTTTGCCTAGCATAGCATTTTGGTGTTAATTACATTAGGTTACAAAGTGTTGTTAAGGAACCTGAAAGGTCTGCAGGTGCTGCATCACTGACTAATCAATTGCTATTATCATGCGTGAAACAAAGGTCTGAACCCAAGGGACACGTTGGACGCTGCCATTACTTCTCTCCTCTTTACACTGAACAAGATGCTCTGCAAAAGCAGCAACATTTAATGGCCACTGGGGGATGTTTTAGAGTGATGGCTATCCACAAAAACTGTGGCTCGTCATTTTAAAAACAAGCATATAACATGAAATATCCAACACAATGGCTGTGGTGTGGGTGTGAGAACTAAATATGTAGGAGCTGGAAGTGTGTTTGGAAAATATCTGTCTGTAGCTGTTGTGCCAGTAAAAATATGACTTTCAGTAGCTGCAGTTTTGTTGTTGTATAACAAAACACAGAGTACCCAATGAACCTCAGTGGAAACTTACAGTGTCCTCAACTGATGTGATTATAAGGATTAGCACTCACCCCCACCCCGACCGTTTATCCAGAGGGTGGGAGGGAGCGGGACAGGGCAGAGGGGGGAGATTGGCAACAGGTTTTACTGCACTGGCCAACACACTGTACTTAGAGCTAACAAACCACCCTTTCTATTAGTCTGCACAGAGACATTCATTCACACAGATACACTCGTCAGACTTTAGCTTCCAGTTTCTTTTTATATGGTTTAGTTTTTATTTGTTGGATTTGTTTTTGGAAGAATAATAAAGATGATTAAGACCGCGATTCAACATGCGAAGAAACACCCAGGGGTAGGTTGCATCATATTTATGTATCCATAGATTATTGTGATTATTTAACATAATCACAAGACTACTTTGACTATTTAACATATAGTGATCTGTGCATCAGTACCTAAGAAACTGAGTGTAATGTCAGTTTGGTATTTGATACGATATTTGTATATGTCGGTATATAACAGCCATGAGCCATTGTGTCATTGTGACATTGTAACAGCCATTGTGAATAGGTTTGCTGGGACATTTGTTATTAGTTTTTCACTGTATACATTCAGGCTATCTGTTTTAATTCACTGAGTAAGGAGGACTGACCTATAAAACAAAAAACACATATACACTCTTCATATATATAAGAAAAGTTACATTTGACTGAGCATGTAAATAAAACCTTTTTTCATTAACATTGGGTAGAAAATATTATGATGCAAGCAATGTGTGCAGCTGTGCAGCTCTCAATAACATTTTACAATCAGAACTTATGTACAACAATGAAATATTTAACAAAATAAATATTAATATTAACACCTGAGTCGGTAACAATCACTTGTAAATGTAAGTGGACCTTTGAGCTTAGATTCTTTTGTTACATACACATTAAAAAAAATATAATTTCTGTTCTGATCACTGACTTGTTTGAAGCAAGAACTGTGACTGCAGGTGATTACTTTGTATCATTGGCATGTTAATTTGTGTTACTACTATCATAATAAAATAAAAGATGAAAGAAAGAAAGAGACAGAGGCTGTCTTGTGCTAGTTTTTTTCTGTTGCCTCACAGCTTTGCTGTGGGTGACCCAAATTCAAGGATTGACGGGGTTGGCTTGGCAGAGCACCAGAAAAGTAATAAGGGCAGCGACAGTATCGGAACTCTAGTGACTATAAAACAGTTCCAGGATCAGTCAGGCTAAATGGTGAAAGGTGAAACACTCACTTGTGTGGTTATGGAGATATCAGCACTGAGGAATGGACAGCTCCCTAGACACAGGCCTGTCTTGCTTGGGGTGTGTGTGTGTGTGTGTGTGTGTGTGTGTGTGTGTGTGCACGAGTCACCAAAGCTGACCTATTTCTGTGTGTTTTGTGTGTGCATGGCTATCAGCTGATCATCTGCAGTTAGCCCACAGTATGTGTGCACTTGTGTTTGTATGTTCACCCGTTCAAGTGTGTGCGAGAGAGCGAAAGAAAGAAAACTTGGTGTGCATGTCAGTAAAGCTCCTTGGAGAAGAATTTAGCATAACATGAGACCCATGCTGGGTGAGCACTCTCTACAGTACATGAATAAACAGTCCTGCCTCCTAAAGATTACACAGCTAATGTGCAACAACAAATATGTGCTGTATTAATGTTATTTTTCTCCTAAAGTCGTGAGGATAATATGTCAATTTACATATTTGGTAAGTTGCACACAAGTTGATACTGAACTTTTCAGTAAAATATTCAGGGAGTATGCAAATTTAAATACATATATCTCAATACATGCATACATGTATACAAATATCCAGTCTTGAGGTACAATCATTATTTGCAGAGCATTATCAAACTTTTTTATGGTTATGTTTAGGCACTCACAGCACTTGGTTAAGGTTAGAGAAAGCTTTTGGTCTGGTTATTATGACTGTTAATAGAATAAAACAAAGAATTTAAAGACATTTGAGGCGTTTGGCTTCTTTTGTCACAGGTATATTTACCTTATTTAAGAAAATAAATTGATTAGATTTTTGATTATGCAAAAAAGTTTTTTTTAAAAAAGAAGTTATTTCTATTAGTTGCAACACCGAAGAATTAGAGCTGAGATGACTAGTTGATTTAACAATTAGTCATTCAACAGGAAATTAATCGGCAACTACCTTGATACTTGCTTCATCGCAGAAATGCAGATTCCACTGTCTGAAATGTGATCATATACTTTATTTCAGATGAGTCTGCTGATCTTTTTATGGATTGGTGACTGGACAAAAGCAATTTGAGGATGTCACCTCTGGGTAATTAAATAAACATTTTCTGTTTTTAAAAAAACAGTAATTTTTCATTGATTCATAGAGAAAATAATCTGCAGATTAGCATAAAAAGGATTGTTGGTGGCAGGGCAGGCCTATTCATAGTCTTTACAAACTGCATCTTGACATTTGGACCTGTGATCATTTGAGTCTGAAGCATAGAGTCCATTCTCTGAGTCAGAGTTGTTAGATAGTTGTATGCTGAGTGTATGTTCTTCATCTCTACCATAGCTTTAAGGTAGTGAATATCAAAGTTTTATCACCAGACACTCTCGTAATCAACAGCAAGCCAAGTGACAACGCCATCAGACAGAAGACAGATGTCTAGATACAGCTGAGTAGAGACATCCTTCAGTTCATCCTGATCAAACTGTCATCTTTCTACATTCTGACTAGATCTGTGTGGGCTGAGCACATCTGTTCACCAGTGGTCTCTCTCTCTCTCTCTCTCTCTCTCTCTCTCACACACATATACATAGAGTATCACATAGCAGAGTAGACAGGAAATGTACTGTATGGCAGTGTAGTGTTGATGAATAGGTGCTGCGCGGGGAGAGGATTGTCGCACCTAAGCTTTGGGTGTTTAAGATGACATATCACATTATCCCCACGTCCCCTTTAATGTGCTTTTCTATTTTAATTCCTGTCATCATCACAGCTCAGAACATCAAATAAAAGCGCGTCTGTGTGTGTGTGTGCACACATTCATGCCTGAGTGTTTGAGTACACAGACCAGGTGTGTGTAAACTAATTTCTGTGCACATTTGTGCGAGTGTACGCATGTGTTCAAGTGTCTTGCTCTCAGGATGTGTATGTGTGTGTGTGTGTGTGTGTGTGTGTGTGTGTGTGCGCGTGTGTGTGCGTGTGTGTGTGATGCTGTCGCTCAGTCTGACAGGTATACTGTAGTGTTGAGGAGGAGAGGCTGGCACACACTGACATGCAGCAGCGCTCTCTTCCACTGCGTCCTTGCCCATTCAACCCAGGCTGACAGTGAGCTGCCTCACACATGGCCTGGGCCTCATGCATATGGAGGAGGGCAGTGAGAGGGAAAACAAGAATAACAACTACCAATGTTTGTGTGTATATGGGTGTGCAATTCACACAGGTGTATGTTCGTAGTACATATCACAGCCAACCACTTGATAGAATATGGTTGTTTATCTTCATATGTCTCTAGGTCTGGGATTAATGCATTCCTCCCTCTCTCCTCAGTTAATCCCTCAATTTTTCTTCACAACTCTGGGCCTCACAGGGGCCTTCCTCTACCTGATCCGCCTGGCAAGAGGGCCTCATGTCACGTAAGTCTGTTTGTTGATTGTCTACGCTTCTAGCCATTGCAGTAATCTTCCATCTTGCTTTTGATAATATGAGCATTTACAGAATGTCAGCTGAACCCAAACACTGGACAATTGAAGCAGGTTATCATTTGATACTGAAACCAAAAGGGTTCTGATAGCTGGTCCTATTTTGGATCTGAGTCCATGTTGGCAATGAAACTGAACTCAATCAGCTTCAAGACAAATGCATCTCTTATAGATTCTTTTATCTCCTCTCATATGTTATTATTAGCAGAACACAATGCACAAAACATGAAGGTAGCAGGATTTTCATTGTTAGTTAGTCCTGTCCATCTCCTTCCCCAGAAGAAATGACATGTTACCAGCTGCACCTTAATAACAAGACCAAAAAGAAACTGGGCCATTGTCTAGTTAATGCAGAAGTAGTGCTCTGTAACATCCCTCTATGCATAATTGTGAGCAAGCAAGCCATAATTTGACACTTAAATGTGTCAGGTACTTACCTAATCAAAGTTTCAGATGTTACGCTGCTCATCTAATTTTCTACAGGTTTGAACGGTGGGGGTTGGGGATTAATTTGGATATCATTTGCTACTTAATTTTAGCAACTAACAGATAAGAGTACAATCATAATTCAGATAACAACTTATCAGCCGATGGGTCGTTGTTTAACCAAACTATTTTGATTTGGACTCCTTACATTTGATGACGAAAGACTTGTGGAAAAGATTATGCAAGTACCGGGCAAAACATTTTACAGTTAAAGAATAAACCTGTTACTGTTCTGTGATGCACAAACTACGCACAGTACCTCAACAACATTTTCTATATGCTGCATTTCTATACCACAATTCCTTTTTAATTTATGGCCAACATATGCAATAAATATATGTGTGATAAGTTGAAGTCTGCACATAATTTCAGCCTGCTGATTTAACAGTTGAGCTCTATTACAAATGTTGAAAATGAAACCTAGATTTGATCAAATGTTATCATGTTATGTTACCACCCATCCATACGAGTGCACTGAACTTGATACTACCATCAAAATAAAGCTTTTCTGATAGCTACATGTGAAATTAAAGTTTACAACAAAACACAGCTGGCTGTATAAAATTGTCATATTTCAGAATGACAATTTGCACCAACCACACTGAACTCGGTGACTGCTCACATACAGTAAATGTGCACTGCTCATGTCCTATTTTGGGCCACACAGAAGCACTTGTTCTAAGGGTCAGCCATAAAGCCTGACCTCATCACCAGCTGGTGATGAGTGCTGTGGTCAGTGGCTGCCTCTCTCTCAGAGACTGTCTAGTGTTTGTGGTAATGGGTGGGTGGAGGGGGGGGTTGGGGAGGTGCTCATTCTGCCATCAGTCTCTCGGTCTGTTTGTTTGTGCTTTGGCGGTGAGACATGCTGCCATAGGGGGAAGAGGAGGAGGGACGGACGGTCGCTGCAGAGCGCTGTGAAATCCAGACTTTGGTTAATGAACACAGGAGCACTGCCAAGTCACTGGGCTGAGTTCACCTCATCTCATAATCACCTCGCTTTTGCCATCTTTTGTCTCCATCCGGCATCAACATATTCATCTTGTTTCGTCTCTCCCTTCTTTTCCTTTTGCCTCCTACTTGTTTACATCGCGACCCATTTTTCGTATCTTCTTTTTCTCTTTGCCATCATCATGTATGCCTCTCTCATATGTGTCCTTGTCTTTTTGTCTTCCTTCTTCTTCTCCTCTTTATTCTCCATGTCCTGAATCTTTCCACATTCGCAGCTTCTGGGACAAGAAGAACAACCCAGAGCCCTGGAACAAGCTCGACCCAACTTACCAATACAAGGTGACTATTTCCACCACATGGTATATGGCTGTCTCCCTACTCACATCAATCAAGTTTGTCAGAGAATTTCTCTCGACAAGAATGGCATCATTTCATTGAAAACGTCACATTCATCATGAGCTTAAAGGCAAACAGACTTAGACAAACCAGTGCTGGCAAACTAATTTCAGATCAAAATGGTTGCTTCCTGGTTCTCTCCACATCTGTTCAAAGGAAAACAAAGTGTCTTTCAAAAACAAATTAAGGCAGATGGAAGCGGGAGCTTTTAGTGGTGGGTGGTAATTTGCCTTACCTCTTGAACAAGGCCAGAGCCCCAGACAAACTAATGAAAATATTAATAACAACCCTGACCCAAAATAGAGCAGAAAAACAACCAACTGACAGGCCCCAGTAGAGGAGATCTGAATGATGTGTTTTTCAGAGAAAAGAGCGTTTTCTGAGGGTTTCAAGGCTGCGTTGCTTGCCAGTGGAATGAAAGTCGCTGCAGACAAAAGGTCAGGACATGGCATGTTTAATTCTCGATACCAAGGCAAAGGTCTCACATCGAAATTCCACTGAAGTCCAAACAACGATCATAATGAGGAGGGGGAGGCGGGAGAGAGAGAGGGGAGAGAGGAGGGGGTAGGCAAGAGTTTTAATGGCAGGCCAATCAAGCAGAATACACGAGGAGAAAATAATCACTTCCAGTGCAAAAATGTGTGTTTTCCATGGTTGAAGGACTGTGATGTATGCAGAACACATGCATGCAGTCAAACAATATATTTATTATCCATGACATATGCAAACTGTTGTCCTAAAAGACTCAACAAGACAAAAATCTGCAAAATAAATCAGCTAGAAAGGATCAAGTGCGTCTGTGTTTGCACATCCTAACATGTTTTTTTTTTTTTTCAGCATGCTCTCCTAAAGACAGCACTGATGAATTTAATTTAAGCAAAACAGATTTAAATGTATTCCTCCTGCCTTCAACAGTTTGTGGCCATCAACACAGACTACAAGAATCTGAAGAAAGAGGGCCCTGACTTCTAAAGGTCCTCCAGGTAACTCCAGGGGCACCAAGTTTGGCAGGACCTCCTGCTGTCGCTTCACTGATGTGAAATGTCTTCCAGTACATTTCCTCAGTCTCACCTCTTGCTCTGCTACAGCAACTCTGAATTAATACTGTGAATAAAAACAATGAAAAAAATAAAATTGATAAAGACAGAGGGCTGGTTCTTTAGTGCATGATCATACACAGTGTTGTTTGTATGCTTCTTATTTGCTAGTTAGTCATCACAAAACATTTTACGTTGGGCTGCAGCAATACAGTAATAACGATGACCATCTGTGTGAGTATGTTCTTAAAAGTTGCACTAATCAATATTTTAGATGAGAAATGGATCAAATTCCTACAGCGATGTGACACGGGTCTCTCACAGTGTTGAACCAAGAGAATTATTACCTGACTTTGCCTCATCAACTTAATTTCCAGTTGCAACAGGCAGGTTTGTTTCTGATAAACTCACTGTCCCCCGCCTGCCACAAGTGGCAGACAGACAACGTTAGCAACTAGCTGGTAAACCACAGTGGATAATTTAACTGCTTGGTTGAGCAGATGTGTCATCACATTGCATTAAAATTGGAATACTACGGTAGAAAAGTAACCATAACAACCATTTACTACCACATCTGCAACAACAACTGTTGTCCTAACAAAAACAGGTCAATGGCAGTCAATGTGTATATGTCAGGCAAAGACCATGAAAGTGCTTGTACAGTAAAGCAATGCAGGGAAAGGGTTAAAAAAAAAAAAAAAAGAAGAACCATAGCACACACAGCAGAGCAAACTGCAAAACAACAGAGATTCAACACACTTTGCGGCGTGCTAGATCACTGTCCAGGGCATATTTGCCCGGGCTTGTAAAAATACACAGGAGACATAAAGGAGACTCTAGCACCAAAGTCTCAAAGGGTCTTAAAAATTAAGGTTATGGGTTATGGTTATAAAAAAGTGTCAGGTCAGGGGGTGTTAAGTTTATGTATCAGATAAATGTCAAGAACAGCCTCTCTACTTATTATGCCATCCATTCTGCTACACTAAGAAAAGTGCGTGACATTACTATGCATACCATGAAAAGCCAATATTTGTGGGTGACCGTATTAATGAAAACATGAACGCTCGCCAAAACAAAACTCTTGCTTTTAATTTCCAAGGGAGAAACATTATTTACCGAGCCCATCACATCACAAATCCAGCACTGCTGGGACGAGTAAGTCACACATGCACACATGCTGAGACGTGAAGATGAAGAGGACCAAAATAGACATTCATCGTAAGAGATGAATATTCGTGTGGGTCATAGAGCTCTTTTCAACCATTTTTCAGTCCCAGAAAGATGTGGTACAAGGAGACAAATCACTCAACTGTTTGATCACCAGCTCGTCTGGAAAGACCAAAACATTATTTTCACTTAGGTGTGGAGCAGGAAAATGACAGACTCAGAACCACTAGTTTCCCCAAATATACCTCCTACTGGCATAATTTTGCCATGTTGGAGCACTCATTGAATGATGAATGTTTGTGTCTGTGTGCATCTATCTGTGTGTGTGTGTGTGTCTGTGTGTGTGTATATACCTCTCTGCTTTCACTCAGTATCACTAGACACCCGACAACAACATAATATCCCGCACTAATGGCACACAAACTGTCTGAATGTCGGACCCCTGAGTTCTCCTAATATACTCCTTAATAGACAATCTAGGTTCCAGACCCTGCATGGGTCCATTTATCTGTGTGTGCGTTTGCTCCCCTTAAACAGCAATATGCTTCCTGCAACAGTGTGGTGACCTACCCAGTGGGTACTGTCTGATGCCGGGTGGTGATTTGTGTGTGTGTGTGTGTGTGTGTGTGTGTGTGTGTGTGTGTGTGTGTGTGTGTGTGTCTCAGATGCGCAAAACCTGCTGACAGGTAATCAGCCGGGCCAAAGCATCACACTGGGGCATAATCACAAGGTCACACACACACGTACGCACACAGAGGAGGTTATTATAGAACCTGAACAGCTTCACAGGTCGTTGTGATTGCGCTGCCTCAGTGTGTTACTATCAGTACAAAACTTTAAGCCCGAGGATGACACGCGCATTAGCAGATCACTGTCAAACAATTTACCAATTAGGATAAAAGCTTGTAGAATATGGCAAGATATATATATTTTTTAAGTTAACTTCAAATGACTATCTTCTAAATCCTGAACACACTGTCCCTTCTCAAATTTATTTATCTAATAATGCGTTGTTCTTGTCTGCTTTCGGTAATCTTTTCAACTCACCCTATTGGTAAAATAGGCAAATAGAGCTGAATTACTACATTCACATGACTTCAGCAATTAGCGACTGTGTAAACAAACCCACACAGACCTCCTCCTAAACGGCAAACATTAAGGCAGACATGCAATCCCAATCAAGCCTCAGTAGGCAACAAAATATGGCAGTGTGTGATTAGGACCTTAGTTTCTCAAACACAGGTTGTGTTTGTTATTTTCTACCTCAGAAGTTGAAGTGAGAGAACTTTCTCAATAAACAGATACTTGAGCGCTTGTCAGTAAGAGGCTGAAGGAGGGAGGAGGGACATTGAGAGAGACCATCTCCTCCTCGATTACATCCTCTCTGACGAGCAAGAGGAGATATTTTTAGATGAGGATTAATTTTAATGGGTGAGATAAGAAGTGAATTGTGGGTGGAGGAGGGATGAATAAATAAGTAAATAGGACATGCAGCAAAACAGGAGGCAATGGTGGCAACGCTGGGGTAAAGTGGCTGTTGATGCAAGGCCCTGGGCAGATCCACTGATCCAGTGGAGATAGAGAGGCCTTTCATCCTTTAATGTTTTCTCCCTGAGCTTGAACATCAAAATCAGAAGAGCAAACCAGCATTTGTCCACATCTCCAAATGGAGCGACCTTTCACAAGGGAGAGGTTGTTAGGTTGGATGGTGCTCCCAAAACCCTACTTTTACTAGTTTGTCTTTTCCAACTATATTTTGAGATGCATGTGCTGATCAATTCACAACAAGTTCACAAAACCATGTTTTGGACAAAATTAAAAAACAAAAAAAATAAATAAAAAAGTTTAAAAAAAAATTACTATAGAACAAAGCTAAGAAGAGCTGTGATAAAAGTAATAGTTCTGCAGTAAAACAGAAAAATACCGCACCGAGCATGTTTCAAGGTTTAAAAAAAAGAGCTAATTTTAGAGTTAATTTGATCAGCATGATATCAACATAGTTCTTCTGACATAATCCCAACAGACAGTAGATCAGAGTGCTGCAGGAATGAGTCTTAAAACCCAGAAATACGTTTGCATTTTTGCACCTCCAGTTCCTGAAGTCTGGTTTTTGAACAGGTTTTTTGTTAGATGCCTGAGATAAGGTCTGTTATTACAAGCTCAAGACATTTTCACGTTTTATTTTACAACATAAAATATGACAGTAAATACCCCAGTTGTGATTTTTTAAAAGCTTTATGTCACTTGAAAAAGGCCGATTGCTAACAAGTGGCTAAATGAGACTACAGAGGTTGTTGGGGATGTTAAACATCATCAGTCCGCTTTTACAGGCTTTGTAGATAAGCACGCTATATCAAATTATAAGTTGGGAGCTTAGTGGTGGTGACACTGAAGTCATGTGTTCTGCTATGATTCAAAGACCAGTGGAAAAATCCCCCAGGCTTTTTCTAGAGGGAACCAGGGTGATGTTAACTTCTGGGTTGGCCTACAAAACATCCAACATCCAAGAGGCACCCCAGTGGCTGGGGGGTTTACACATGGACATAATGGATATGATCACAACATCCTCTACAGACAGCCAAACTGAAAGCAGAGCTCAGGGTTCCTGTTCCAGAAGTATTAAAAAAAAACAAAAAACCATTCAAACTCATTCAAAAATTCTAATAACTAAAAATCCAGCCTTGGAACACACCCTGTATGGCTTGTCTGACACTGTTTCCCATAACCCCTAAAATTTCAGACTGTCACAGCTCAACAAACTGTGACATCTACCTACCTACCTAAGTCAGTGTGTAGATAGATAGATAGATAGATAGATAGATAGATAGATAGATAGATAGATAGATAGATAGATAGATAGATAGATAGATCAAAACTATGGCGAGGGGATCGTCTATTCTCAACTGTCTAATTAAGCTGTAAAAACGTACACAGGCAGGTTCTTGCAAAAACTGTGATGTTTCACAGCCAGGGCTAGACACCCCAGCAGCCATTTCTGTTTACACTGTGCCATTGCAGATGTTCTGAATATGATTTTGCAGGTTAGTCTAGAGAGAATTCATCATGAAGTTTCTTTAAAAAAATTATCTACATACTGCGTCTTTGATGTGAGACTTCAGTTAATTTTATAGACTTTTAGAGTTAAAACAGTTTAACAACACAAAGTATTCTGTAGTTATCAACTCAATTTAAACATGGAACTGATGAGAACATATCAATTTATAGGTAATAGTGTTCCAGTTTTCTGTGTTAGTTGAATATTTTTATTCCAAAAAAAAAAAAAAGGGTATGTTGAGGTGACCAATACAGACTGCTAAACCCCAACCCAATTGAGTTAGAAGACAGACAACAGCACATCCCACATAAAATATGACAATGTACAAGGTAACATCCTACCTATATGAATTCCTAAATATGCCGGCGACACGTTATACTAATATACAGCATGAGAATAGCTCACACTGTGTGAAAAGCAGGACAAAGAATTATGCTGCATTGGCAGTCTTGTTCCTAGAATCCCTCATCGCTTCAGGAGCGAGGAGAGTTTCCATTGAGTTAGAGCAGGGGGGAAAAAATAAATAAACAAATAAACAGGTTTCAGTTATTGGTTCCCTGCTGCAGGTTTACTGCAGGTGTGAAAAAAAAAAGTTTGTTTACTCAAGGTACGGTTAAAAGAAGAAAATCTGTGTATAAAATAGGTATAGCTGACTCTTTCAGACACATATGCACACTCTCAGTGTCTACAGTAACACACACACACACACACACACACATACTTGTACTTCCAACTCTGTGAGGACACTCATTGACATAATGCATTCCCTAGTCCCTTACCCTAACCTTAACCATCACAACTGAGTGCCTAACCCTGACCCTGACCCTGACCTTAACCTAAACCTAATTCTAACCATAACTCTAAAACCAAGTCTTAACCCTCAAAATGTGATTTTAAGGTGTCTCAAAAAGTGAGGACCGGCCAAAATGTCCTCACTCTGTTAGTAAAATACTGTTTTTGTTCCTTATTATGTAGCAAGTACAAGTATACACACACACACACACACACACACACACACACACACACACTCCTGGATTGCAGAGCTGGGACACTGGTTCAGGCAATTAATTGATAATGTCCTGAGTATCATAACTGTCACTAATCCAGCTAATAGATACAAAGAGGAACAAATAAAAACTGTCTTGCCTTAGCAGCTAAAGGATGCTAATATAGTGTTTGACTTGATGAAAATCCGATATATACCAATGTAAAAAATTTTAATAATTGACCCAACCCCACAACATTTCACAAAAAAAAGCTGTAACACAAAGTTGTAACAACATTAAATTAAAGAAAATAACAAAACAGACATTTTATATTTTACCATAATAGTAAAAGCAGACGTTTGTTGTTTGTAAGTCAATTGCCTTATTGACCCTGTTGACCTATTTAAGTGTGTCACAAAGCACCAACAGTGGGACAGTGAGCCAGAATGAACAACAGCTGAAACTGAAGCAGCTACATGGATTTCAACCATTATTCATTTGCTTTTCTTACTGTGACAAGTCAAAATGTCCTCTATGAGAAAGGCCTGTTGAAAAACACAATGATACCACTTTCAATTGTTTGTTTAGCGGGGATGCACTTCCTGTTTTATCATCTAGCTGTTCTCACAATGAAGTTTGGATTCACTTATGAATGTAATGTATCAGTGGTATAAAAAAAAGTTTACATTTTCACTTGGAACATGCACATTTGTTTGTTACCCATCTATTCAAGGAACAAATGACACATTCTCCCTGTTATAAATAAAAAGTTAAATCGATCAGTAATAAAACATGTGCTTACTCACCTAGGTACATTCAGGGGTTTTGCTATTCCAGCCTTACTTGATCTGGTATGACCAGTAGCTTATGGAGGCTAATTTTACATTTTAGCAAAAGCCATTATTGTGGCCACAGTGACCGCTCCTGAAATGAAGTTACAAACGTTCACTTTAAATCAATGAATTGTTACCTGTAATTAATTAATTATACCTCTTGGACTGTGTCGGCTTGTGCAGACTGGTCTTGATTGACATCTCCCTAATTTTCCTGTTCGCTTTGTCGCACCCGTTAGGACATGAGAAATTACACCTTCATCTTCCTTATTACTTAATGGAGTCACGGTGAGTTCTTGTAACTCCCTTCACAGCTTCACCACCTTTAAAACCAAATAGCCAGAAAAGGTGACAGTTGTGCAGGTGTGCAGGGACTTTAATATTAATGGTAAACGTTAACGTGTTCCTCCCCCGGAATTTGGTTTTCATTTGGTTCATTGCTCTATCTTTGGTATCGCTCACTGTGCAGGATTTGGCCAACTGTACAGTGGATACAGTAAAGTGTCACATTTTATTATTGTTATTAGCAGAAGAAGTGGCAGCAGGTGCAGTAGTATGAAAGGATTAGGGGTGGGGTTAGGATTATTGTACAGACAGACAACAGCCGCACACAATGAAGTGATGTCTCTTAGACTACGAGGAACACTCATGTTTCATTATGGGATAATTACAGCACATTAGTGTGGCTTGGATGTCTCAATATGACTTGGTACATCATTACTTCCAGACAGACAGTTTCTCCTGTCTATATTTAGATGCTTTACTATCATATCAACTTCTGCCAGGTTTCATCATGTCAGGTTTTGAAGTGACAGAGGTAGGCTACATGAATGCACACTGTATCTACACACACACACACACACACACACACGATTGAAGACTGAAGATACATTTATAATTAATTGCTGACATTGTCATTTATCCCTCTTCTCATTAAACAGACATGATTTATTGTCACATCAGCTATCAAGGGAACTGAATTTTATCATCTTTTTGACTTGAAACTGTGTGTGTGTGTGTGTGTGTGTGTGTGTGTGTGTGTGTGTGTGTGTGTGTGTGTGTGTGTGTGTGTGTGTTTTTCAGCTACAGCACAGGGCAGATCAGAGGGGAGTTTTAAGGCTTTGATATATGACCAGCATTATAAAGAAATGTACCAGATGGGTAATACTGTGCACAATTATGACAATTATAACTGAAGAGTACTTTTTCATTGCACTTTTTCTTGCTTATGGACCCATTCATTTTACAGAGTGATTTTACAATCCGTTCTGCTAGTAAAAGATATCGCTCATCTGTGCTGCTTCTAAGGAATGGAAACAAAATTGTGTTAACACCGCCACAGGCTAACGAGAAAGCTCCATTATATAAATGACCGACAAAAAACTAGCAAGGGAGCCTTAAACTTGCACACTGTGTTGCTACTCCCAACAGTGCTGTTTGTGAACGGTGCTCACATGTTCATTCACATATGTAGCTTCTCAAAGCAGTTTCCATTATCAGTGTTATTCAAGGAAGCGTTATTGTCTTCTGCTTAAGTATTGTGCCCAGTCGGATATAAAATTCAATTAAACTTTTGCATAATGTTCAGTGACAACAAATTCACAGTGGGAATAACGCTGCACAAACATCCAGTGACAGAAGAGGCTTTTGGGTGCATATCCACAGACTATATTTACTGCAGACTACAAATTTAAGATCGACCTGTTCTAATATTTTTCACACCATTATATGCATCATCTGAAGCCCAGTAGAGTCACAAAGATTTGGGATAATTTGCTTAAAATGACCACCGAGATGTCCAGGTTTTCCAGTAAATAATAATAGCACAGAAACAATAAGCTGATTAATCAATTAGTGGAGTGACAGTAAATTAAGCAATTACTTTGATACATGATTACATTTTATTAACAAAATAATGAATTAATTCTTCAAGAAAATAATTGGCAGCTTAATTAAATGGAAATAATCATTAGACGTAACTCTAAACAGTATTTATTTTCAGCTCATCAAACATTATTGCTTCATAGGCCATAGATGCACTTCCATTTTAAACCACCACCAAAATATGGCATGTATAACCATAAGATGGGGATCATCAGACGGGACTTTTTGTTTAGGTATGCTACTAGCATAGCCACAAACTGCATCTTTCCACAGAAGGCAACACCAAAACCCAGCTACCATTGAAACAAGTCTTTTTAGCTATGCCATGGCGATACATAGATGAATGCTCCACCTAGTGCTCAAATGTGTTAATGCACACACATTCCACACAAACACACTCATACAACTGAAATCCAACAAAGGGTACGTACAGAATTTATGTTTGGCATCTAGGCTGTGACTTTGTCAGCCCTGCAAGCAAACACCAACCCCAACACATCAGCAACTGCTACAGAGGTAGATGTTGATGTGCTGGCACGCCAGTGTGAAACTCCCTCTCAAAAGTGAAAATGTCATTTTAAATCTACTCCTACTGCCGTGTGGATATTCCCAAATACAACAACTCCATTATATACTTATCTAGTATTTAGTGAATTGAGTTGGACACTTTTAAACGCAACGATACACCTGGTATTTCAGCAGCAGGCCAAAACATTGCAACAGATAATCATTTATTTATACATCTTAAAATTGAAAAAAATAAAAATTATATATATATATATATATATATATATTATATATATATATATATATATATAATATATATATATATATATTATATATATATATATACACACATACACTGTCTAAGAGCATCTCTCTTCTGAAATGTCATGTGGCATTGATGAGCAGCAGAAAAACAGCAGTAGGGCTATTTCAGGTTGAAAATAAAAATGAAATGAAAATAAATGCAGCTGCAGCAGCAACATAGACCACAGAGAAATGTGCATTAGATTCAAGTATAACATAAAAAAAGACAACAGCAAAAACAAAAACAAGCGATCACATAAACACAATGCTCTCAGTTGAAATATGTCTCTACAGTGCCCCACAAAGCCAATATTACCGAGTATCTGAATGGACCGCTTGCAAGAAGAAAAAAAAAGTCACGTTTGAATGTTAAAGGTTTATACTCTTTGACACATGGTTTACAGTAAGCCAATACAGTGAAGGTCCCCAAAACAACAGCAGCAGAAGCAGCAGCAACAGCATTATTGGGAATTATGCTACAATTCAGCCCATTAACAGTCTGTACTGCAACATTTAACTATGGGTGCCAAACAACAAATGGAAACAACCTCTTCCTCAACAAGAAAGCATTTCAAAATGAACACAAAGGCAAATACTGCACAGCAGCTTAATATGAAACAAACAACCAGCAGACATCACTGACAGCATCAGGAATAAAAACAGCCAGGAAGGTAGACAGCAGATGTGACCAAGCATGCAAACACAAAATGGACAGAGCCAAGACACAATCACGGCAGGTACGATAGCACAAGTAGAAATCACTTACTTTGATGATGCAGTGATCACTGGTATCTTAGCAGACAGTAAATCCTTTACAAAGAGTCCCGTCTAAGTAGTCCAGTGCAGCTCTTTCAAGCGGCAGCTCAGTCTCATTATCAGTGTAAAAGTAATTGAACACAGCAACTGATTAGCAACAGCAGCTAGCAGCAGGAAGCAATGCTATGAATATGCTCACAAAGCAGTTATCTACTTTTCACTGTATTATCAGACTTTTGGTAGATTAGCTTATTTATGTAATGCTACATGTGTTAGTATTTGAAGAAGAGTTGCAGCAGACAGACAGGGCCTAACAGTGGGCAGAGCACAAAGGGTTTAAATAGCCCGCCTTATCAGACAGGGTGCGTTGAATTTATGTCGCAGCTAGAGGAGTAGGTCATGTGTGAGTGAGGCAGTGCCAACAAGAACTAGCTCCGACCTAGCTTGCAGGGGCCACTGTAGTTTTTATAGTCACCTGAAAGAACAACTTATGCCAACGCTGGACCCAGTAAAGAAAATATGGCCTAGATGGCAAATTGGTTCTCAAACCCTTACTGCCTGGAAAACAGTTTCAAACCAGTAACGCAACCAATACTTAATTGTGCAGTTACTGTGAAGGCCCTACACTGAAAAAGTACACATTTATTAGGAAGGTGTATTAAAAATAAAAGTCAGTATTTTGTAAGCTGATTGTGTTTTATAAACTCTTTATTTGTATTGTAACTAAAAATATAGTCCAATAGAAAGTACAATGCAGGGTAAAAGGATAAAGGTGTAGCCATGAATAGAAATATTGAAGTATATGTACCTAGAAATGTACTTATTTATACTGTACTTGAGCACAATATGAGTACTTGATCTGTTACTTACTTCATTTTTCAGTCAGTATAGGACATTTTCTTATCCAAACCCTGCCAGATAAACTGGAACCCCACTACTAAATCCTCTGAAGCCAAAAGTGAATCTAATAATCAATACTGTGCATATCTAATTAAAAAGATAAGTTATTACTCTCATAATCTCAAACAATCTAACACGTGTCTATGCCACCACACAAGCATGTCCCATCACAGTCCAAATGGCTGATTGTGACATTATGTGAGAGGTAATGTATATTAACATCACTTACACAACATACATTTTTGGATTTTATTAGGATTCAGCTAACACACATAAAAATGTTATGTAAAAGACAGTTAGTTCAAACTTGATGTGCAATAGCTGACAACATATCAGAGATGTGAAAAGAAACAATGGATTTATGAATACTGTAGTAAAATACTTATTGGTTTATTTTGGCAAAGTCTACTTTATTGGCTGTCAAAAAATTTACTAAGCAGTGTTTTGTGCAAAGTAGTGAAGTATCACACCATTTCTGACATCCTTTTTCTGGGTTGTGCTGTAAGACCATTTCAAAAACAGAAATCTTCCTCACTGATGCAGTGATAATGATGTAGTACCAATCTGTGATCCAGGTACACAACAAAATGCAGTGAAAATGTTCTATCAAATCCAGCAGCGTCAGTTTCCATCACTACACACTGTGGTGAAATAAATGACATTAAAATCAGGCATGCTGCTCTTCAAAACATTCTTCTGGAGAAATAACTCATATTGATACTAGTATTAGATATATGTAAACTGATTTCAGTTACATAGTTTATTCTTTTTAAATAACATATGGAAAAGTATACTCTTTGTAAACACACATAAAGTGAAGTATGAAATAATCCAAGATGACATTTCTGTTATTAATCCAGTTGGTTATTCATCTGTCTTAAAAAATATGGAGCAATTAAAATCTGACATCTATGAAATACTGGAAGAAAAAAAGATGCTGCAATCACAATAACATCAAAAGAAGATAACATATTTAGATTTTCACACAGACTGGGCATTTGATGTTGTAATGCAATCCAATACAATTTCCCCCAAACAAAATCTGCTTTTTGAAGCTTATAAAATTTGTTTTTTGTTTACACTGTCTGTGAAATGTAAACAATTTATGTGACCACAGTTTGTAGTGTAGCTATACTGGACTAAAGTATAACAAAAGATGTCGAGATCCCACCCCCTGTATAATCAGACTTGATATTTTGAGTGAATTTCTGATTTTTAACAAAATTTCCACCAAAAAAATATTAGAAGGCCAACACAGCATTGTCAGAACAACCCTTCACATCATGAAGCTTCCTTGTGTACCTGGTTTCATAAACAGAAATGAGAGTAGGAAACTATCCTGCACACGTCTCCATGTGAATGTAATAATCTACAGTAGTGACTTTAGTTAAGACTCTTCACAGAATTAAGACTCTTCAGCGTAACTTATTATAATAAGTAATTATATATTAATCAAGTCACACAGTCTGTGACACCAATAACTGGTGTTGGTGTTACATCTGTACATTTGACAAGTTACTTTTTCGTCCCATACACCCACATTAAAGAAATGGCAAAACGATCTTTACACATAGAATAGAAAATAAACTATTTGGCTCTAAAGAAAAACTGTATCGTATTTTCATGTTTCTTTACCTCTGTATGGAGGCCATGTTTTTACAAGAATAGACTGACTGATGATTGTAAAGAAGTATAAAAAAGTTGGTTTTCCAGATCTGATTGGAAAAAAAGGGAACTCAAGAGTCATCCCAATTTACAGGCACGAGCTACATGACATTTTCCCGTCCCCTTACACACTTCTTCTCAGCCAACTTTCTACCACCTGTCTTCAGCCCCCTGACTCTATACTGACTGGCCTAATGATCATGGAAGCCTGGCATAGGAAAGGGCCTGGCAAAAGCTTCAACACGGTGCCGCAGATCAGCGATGCGAGCAACAGTCTCTTGGTCCTGAAGAAGGAAGTTCTTGAAGTCCTGGAGCTTTGCTGGAGAAGACGACAAAAAAGAGAGGGAGAATGCTCAGCTCTCCATTTTAAGCTTTCTTTGTTTTATTTTTGTCTCTCATGTTTCCATATCCAACAATTTAATATAACATACAGCATGTTGTACCTTTCTAATAAATGCATAGTTTAAAACGGCGAACAAAAAGCCCAGAAACTTGGGACACATGTCCAGGCTATAGTGTAATCCCTCTCCCTTCTCACATAAGACTCACCTGTCTTTTTCTTGACATCCAAGGCAATCTTGAAGCCCTCATCCATGAACTCAACAACTTGCACAAAGTCTGCTTCTTTGAACTGTCTGGAGGTCAGGGCTGGAGCACCTGGGACACAGAAGAGCACAAAACCCACAACTTGAAATTAAAAAAAAAAATTTTAAAAAGTAAAGATATGCAAATTATTCCTTTTAATTTTACAGTTCATCTGATCGTAATTCATTTTCTTGCATTTTTTTTCCTACTAAGGAACCATATGGTCTTTAGGAAAAAAGCAGAACCCTGGAGTGTCTTGAAATTTAAGCAATGAATCTACAGACTCCAGATGTGTCAAATCTACACAGATGCTGATAGCCAATGAGTCACAAAGGTGCAGTCCAAATGAGAAGGTAATAAGTGCAGAGCATTGTATTGCAGGTAAAATATTTTGCCTTAAGATAATGCTAAAAATATGGCAGTGTAGATGTGGAGCTCTTGAACTTCCTGGAAGATAATTAAAAAGCCAAACATGCTTAATTAATCATGATTCGCTCAGTGCTTGTGGCTTAATTGGTGGCTGACTAATTTCCATATGCAGAACTACATTTTGAAAAACTAAGCAAAACAGATCAAGTGAGGAGGATGTTAACTGCAAAGTAAATTTAACAAAAAGAAAACCCCTCACCTTGTATTCAGATAGAACACAAAATGCTGAGTAACTGAACTACATACTGAGACTGATTATCTTGGCAGAGTGGGAATATCTGTTACACTTTTTTGAGATTTAAAAGTTTTTGAACATACAAATCAGCACTGTTTTCTTATTTTCCTCAATGTGGTTTCTGATCATATTCTTAATAAGTATGACAAGAGGTCAAGCTAAATGTAGTGTAATATGAAGTAGTTCCTTACCTAGCCTGAGGCCACCAGGAGTTAGGGCACTCTTGTCCCCAGGGCAAGTGTTCTTATTGGCAGTGATTGACACCAGCTCCAGCACCCTTTCAGCTCGAGCTCCGTCAATGCCCTTAGGCCGCAGGTCTACCAGGACCAGGTGGTTGTCAGTCCCATCTGAAATATTCAGCATTCCTAGTCAAAACTTTTGAAGAGCAGGAAAGTCCGAGGCTTGGTGGACACAAACTTCATTTTTAAGCCTTTGATCAGACAATCTTAGCTTTAGTTTAACATGGACGATGTAATGTGACTAGATTTGATAATTTCATGACATGAAACTGTATGCAGTTAATGAAGAAGCTGAATTACTGTTGGTTAGTTTATTGTCAAGGCCATAGATGATTAATATCTTCACCTTCCTTGCATTTGCCCATGCTTATGTGCATATCTACTTTACTGTACAGTATAGCACTGTATTTTACTTCTAGAGTAAAAAAGACTTTTCTATGATATTTTACCATATTTACTGATAGTTATATTGATTATAATTGTGATTAAGGTCAAATTACTTTAAGAAACTTAAGCAGGAAATTCAACAGGATTTTTCTGTTTTTTCTGTTCAGTTTACACTGTACACATTTTTATTAGTTTCATATACCAAATATACACTCCGTTGCCAGTTTATTAGGTACACCTAGCTAAAACTAATGAGTCAGATGCAACATTTCTGAAGCTGCAGTTCATGGTCTGTTGAACTGTACTGCATTATTCAAAGGTGTTTCTATCATTTTGGCCACCATTTTTATATAAGTGAGGGGTGGCTGGATAATAGAAACTCCACTCTGTATAATGCAGTGCAGTTCAACAATACCACTAACTACACACTCCAAAATTATCACACAATTGAATTAACACCTCTCGAAAACAATTTCAATAAAAAATTAACATTATGGCCTTCATGAAGCTAGCATTGAATGTAGAACTGCTGTACTGTATTTGATTGCATTAGTTTTAGCTAGGTGTACCTAATAAACTGCCAACTGAGTACGATTTATTCTATACATGTACATAGCTGAAAATGCCTAAAACTTCCTTTAGCCATTAATGTACTACACACTTGACTTAAACAGCATAAAACACCCTTTTCCTATCTGCCATATACAAAAGGATTAAAAACAAGGAGAATGCACACAAGCACAGGACAAGTCTTGAGTTATCAACTGAATACTACATACATTTAAAAAAAAAAAAAAAGCTGAGGTCAGTGTATGAAATGCAGTTCAAAATTCAAATATACACTCACAAACAGAAAGTGACCACTTTCATCTAGTTTCATTATCCTGACTGAAGACACAGTTACATTGACATTTCCCATGTTGTCCCATTTACACAACATGAATTTAAATACATCTGTTTCTCCATTGTTGGGACCAATAACTCAAAAAAAGAAAAAGCTTAAATACAATTTAGATTACCTGATACCAGGGTGTAGCCTTTGCTGAGAAGAGCTGCAGCCATAGCTTTGGCATTCTTTAGTACCTGGGCGATATACTCCTTAAACATGGGAGACTGTGCCTGGTGACACACACAAATGATAGAGAGAGCTGAGCTGGATACAAGCATTGATTTTAGAGTTTGCTTTTAAATGTATTTTTTTGGGTCTGTTTAACTTGCATCTTTGGAAAGAAATATTGAATAATTTGATAATGGATCAAACAACCTGAAAAAATGATTGATCACTGGTTATAAGAAAAGTAGGCATGAACCCATTTCAGTGATTAAAAGCTAAGTAAGTTGAGAACTATTGGTCTGGAAATATAGCCATCTAGCACAGCATTAAGATCCAGACAGTTCACACTGGGTCAAGTTGTGCCAAAGCATCTTAGCAGTAAGATTTTGTTTCACTGTAAAATTTAATTCACCACTGATCAGCTTAATAGGAAATAACCAGGGTAATGAAGTGTTAAGTCAATACGAATTAAGTTACTTTTGCATTGAAATTGGGCATTCGTGTGTTGTGCTGACCTGTCTGAGTGCAACAGCCACACCAGCGATGGCATGGTTATGAGGTCCACCCTGCAGGGAGGGGAAGACAGAGAAGTTGACCTTGTCCTCGAGGTCGTACATGATCTCCTTTCCCTTCTTGTCCACTGAACGAACACCCTTACGGTAGAAGATGAGGCCAGCCCTGGACAAAACAGAGTAATTTACTGACACAGCATTTTTACAATTTTATTTGTCTCAAAAACCCAAACAAGGTTTCATCCATGGTAATTTGATTTGTCCCTGCCTGTGTCTGTCCTTCTTACCTGGCTCCTCGGAGGGATTTGTGTGTGGTAGAGGTGACAAGGTCGGCATGTTCAAAGGGAGAGGGGATGGCTTTGGCTGCCACCAGGCCACTGATATGGGCCATGTCAGCAAGCATGTAGGCCTTAATGTCAGTGCACAGCTGAGAGACAAAGTGTGTAAAAAGAGGGAACAAACACAAAATGAGGATTCAAATTTATACCTAATGGCAGGAAATTTAAAAAATTCTTTTTCGGTAAAGACCCAAAATCATGACATTATTCCTGTGAAGTGCAGTGCAGGTAGTCAAGCCCTGAGGGTAGTGAGACATTTTTTGTTGGCTTGGCTCTATGATTGTAAGGTTAAAGTGCTGTCTCTTTGAAGTTGTCTGTCTGCAGCCATAAAAGTTCAGTGAAATTATTCTTTATGTTTGGTTGCAAATCCTTAGCAGTCATGAACTGCCTGAAGTCTAAAACCTCTACAGCACATTTTAGCCCTCTTCACTTCCAGCTTGTTTCAGGCAGTTTGCCGCCTTTAATTTCATCCTCAGCAAGTGAGACATAAACTCAGCTGGACTGAGGCCAGGTGACTGACTTGGCAAGCTAAGAACATTCCACAATTACCTTTTCAGTTTACTCAGTATTTTTTAAAATTGGGAGACTATGTACAAAAAGGCAAGTCCTACACTGTTAATCCAGTATAGATATGAACACAATCAACCCCCAGCTGAAAGTCAGCACTTTAGCTTTTGCCACAATCAAATTTTGAACATAACGTACTGGAATCGAGTGGAAATGTGTCACTGTGCAAATATTTATGAACTGCACTGTACTGGCATATGCATTATTTTGATATACAGATTTCTACAAAAAACTACTATAGTTATCAAAAAAAAAAAAAAAAATCAACTACATGATTCAACTTCCCTCAGTCTGTGTCACCCATGACCCTACTGTGCTATGCTTGTTCAAATGTGAGTAATACATTTACACCCCCCACCAGTTAAGTTGATAACTAACTCTACATCTGTTAGCAGTACCTATCTTCTCAAAGGGCAGATATTTTAAAAGTGAGCTGGTGTAATTACACACTTCTGCATTCTTCAGAGGCCAGAAATATTACAGCATAATTCAATAAATCCTTGATGTCTCTTGCCAACATCTATTGAAAAAGGTACAAACAATAAATAGCTCACTAACATGCAAATGACTCGCTGGCGAATGATCAGAGCGGTAAACAATCTTTTTAGCGCTCCAGTTAATATGCATTATCATGACAATCTCCCTTCCTCTATCTAAACTGGATCAGCACATGTTTATTAGATTAAAAGGCAGGGGAGATGGTAGGGTTACTGGAGGGGGTAAAGAACACAAGAGGGTGATGTGCAGTAGCTGATGAACATCGGCGGTGAAATGACTTTCAGTTTTTTTTTTTTTTTTTTTTGGGGTGTCCTTCAATATAGGTAACACAACATTGAAAATCTGGAGTTAAGCCCAGCCCAGAAGATTCTGCCATAAAACAGTGAACAGTTCCACAGAGACATGCCAGGGGGAAAATATGGCCCCACTTCAGGCCTAGTGGCAAAGTAGTTATGGTGCTTAATAAAAACATAGCTCTGTAATGGTGGGACACTCCATCTGATGGTACTAGCTAAAGTGGAGCTCTGCAACAAAGGGAAGCAGTCATGGAGTGAATGAAGTGAGTCAGCGGGTGGGTATAACAAAACAGATAAAGAGGCCTCTTGTGCACTGTCAAAGGGAGCAGTGAAGTGTGCAGTTAAAAGTTGCTGTGTATGTGTGAGTCAGAGCAAGTGTCCATGTTTAGTTTGGTTGAGTAGGCAAGAGAGGAAGGCAGCATCTGTGTTGTTGTGTGCGAGGGTGAAAGACCCTAAAAAATTGGCTCGTGTTTGGACATGTTGAAGTTTAAAAGTGAATGCTCAGTATTTAGAGCAGACAGACATCTCTACTCAGGGACAGAAATTAGAAAAGATTTGTTTGGAAGTAATCCTGGCTAGGTCTGACTATGGCAAGCAGGTGACAGCTGAACGGAAAAGGCTGACTGAGTTTTAAATAAGAGAACAAAGCTGGTCTGCCCTTCCTAATGCAGGATGAGAAGTGGAGACGACAGGCTGCAGATAGAATTGAATATACAGAGTTCTCCATGCACCTTTTTGATGCGGGCGTAGTCAATGAGGCGGGCATAGGCGCTGGTGCCAGCAATGATGAGCTTGGGCCGGAACAGCTTGGCCGTCATCTCCATCTGGTCGTAGTCTATGAGTCCTGTTGCAGTCTGCAGAGAGGGAGACAGATTGAGGAGAGAAAAGAGGCAGAGCGAGAGGGGAAAGAATAAAGAGGAAATGGAGGAGGGATATGAGAATATTAGAGGGAGAGTAAGGGTCAGGAGGAAAAAAAGGAACATGAGAGGATAAAAAAATAAATAAATAAATAAAAAAATTGTCAGATATCTTGAGGATCAAGAGAAAACATATCAGTACGGAAGAGAGATTTTTCCATTTGAAGCTCATTTGAAGTAGCTGCATTTGAAGTACTTTGGCTACCTTAAAAGGGGAAGGAATTTATCTAAGGGAGACATTTCAACCTATCATATCATGGAGGAATATGGAGCAATTGCAGTAATTGCAATTGCACCCCCATTTATCCTAATTCAACCTTTCAGGGATGTACTTGGCTGGTGTGATGAGGCTGGACAGATTAGAGGTTGGTTTGGAGACTTTTCCTGCTCTTTTCATTGAACTGATCAATTTAAGAGACATGTTAGACAATCCATTGTTCAGCGGGTGTACTTCAGAGTTGCATGAAATGGAGTCAAGCTGGTCCAGTAAAATGACCAGTGTGTTTCGTGCCTGAATCTCAACTTTTACAACACTTCCTCCTCCAAGAAAAGAGAAACAATGCAGGAGAGAGAAAGATAATGATGGAGCAGAAAAACAAAGTGAGAGACAAATAGGATAGAGAATAAGGAAGACGCCGGCATGAAAAAGAAGAGAGAAAAGGAGGATGGAAAGCTTTATTTAGACAACCTGATAATCTCCCATCTCCAGAGCACATCTATGGATGGCCCCTCACTCCATCAAGCTGCTCATTGTGAAGACAGAGCCAGTGGTGCTGGCCAGCCTGTCGATTTCCCATTATCTCTCTCGCAGAGGGGTCCTGCCAGGCCATACATCAGCAGGTCTGGACATGCAGACTCTCATGGCTATCCATCAGCCGCTACCAACACTATCACACAACTATGACCCAAGGATTAAAATACTACACACTAGTATACAATGACAACCTTATCTACATGTTGATTTGAAAAATTATCTGTGTGGCCCTGGTAGTACAGCTCTTCATGCAAGTGAAAAGCAGCACTTCAATTGTTTTATGTACACTAATAGGACTGTATGGTTACACTGTGTGAAGAGTGGTCATACATCAGCCAAAACCCTTGAGTTTAAGTCCCTCTGTTGACAAGGACATGCCAGCAAGGAAACTGCCAGCAAGCATCTGATGGGCTGATGTTTCCTCGAGTTAGACACTGAATCCCTACCCACACTGCCCTGTGGCCTCCCTCTGGGGCCGGGAAAGGAAACAGGATGTCCTACGATGGGATCACAGTGGTTCTTTTTCACTTTTTTTCTGTTCATTTCAATCAATATACTGTTATTAATTAGTCATTTTGGATGAAAGGCCAGGGTAAAAAACAGTCCTTTAAATTTAGATATTTGTGCTTGTTGAAGAATAATAATTTCTTGGTCTTTCTTGTTATTTTAGTCAATGACTAAAAAATATCGAACAATTTGAGTAACCGATGTGCTTTTGCTCCACGCCTTCACATTTGATACATACTGATAAAGCTGACTGAAATTGTTGTGTAATGTATTTCCAACATATTGACAGGAATATTGAAAAAAAAAAAAAAAAGAAAAAAAACAAGGCTATGGTTTATTGTAAGCTGTACTTATTCTACATGTGTTGGCCTTGTGGTGGCGTGGCTACTCACTGTTCTTTGTCCAATCTTTAACAGTTTTCTCCCATTCCCTATTACAGTACATGAGCTTAGGAAAATTCAGTTAGCAGCATCAGATACCATATATACAACATACTCTTATTTTATTTTGCAAACATTCACACAATGTGTGGTTTGTCAACAATGATGACCGCTCGCACCAATGAAACATGGGAGACCTTGTACAGAGTGTTTTTGCAGCAGCAAAAAGAAAAGTAAACAACGACAAGCAAAGCTTTGCACTGACGCATTTCAGACTGTAGCAGCACCAGTACATGCGGAGTACTGACCAAAAGTATTAATTCATGTGCTGGTCGGTTCGCAAGTCAGTCAGAGAACAACAGACTTTGAAAACCTCTCATGTGACATTAGAAGAGGATCAAAAATGTATGAGCATACAAAACATGTATTAAGTATTTTACAAATATTACTTAACTTGCATTTGCTGTACAGCTTTCATAACACTATAACATGCTTTAATGCTTGTTGTCCCATTCCCATTGATTTTTTTCATAATTTCTAAGAAACCTGATGGTTTATCAGTTGTATTAGAGTGTTAATTTGTTAGTTGTTAGTTGATATCAGCAGCAGGGGTGTCTACTTACATTTAGCTTGTAGGGCATGGACTCAAAATAGATTGAGGTTGCCGAGATCCTCTTTACATCAGACATGTAGCCATGGGTCAGACTGCATTGACAAAAAGGAATATGTAGACAGACAGAAAAACAGGCAAGAAAAAACACACTCATTACATTAATTTTCAAACAGCTTGATTTATGGCAGAAATGTGAAATAAAATTTCATTTAATCTTCAGGTCCTGCAAGTGACACACTTGCGCTGATCAATCAAGAAACTGGGGCAGGATAGAAAAGTGTTAGGGTAAGACAAATAGGTGATAGGGTGATTAAGAATAAAATATAAGCTGCACTGGCTACTGACTGTCCTCCGTCAGGCAGGTCAAGGCCCATGATGCGGTCATGGGGGTTCAACACAGCAGTGTAGACGGCAAAGTTGGCAGGTGAGCCAGAGTATGGCTGAACATTGACGCCCCACATTGCTGGGTCCAGGTCAAAGGCCTCCAAGGCTCGCCTCTGACACAGTAGCTCAATTTGGTCGACCACTTCTGCTCCGCCATAGTATCTGCGGATTGCGTGGGACAGAAAGAGAAAAAGGGAAAGGACATTATTACCAGATCTATCACTCCTGCAATTAACCTGCTAGATTAAGCATAGATATGAATTTAGTTTAAGTCAATCTCAACAATGCCTGTCAACTTTCATACATTTGAAACAAATGGTAGTGTGATACATGTTGAGACCGACATCAGATCTGGGACATCTAGGTGAAATGCTAGGTGAATGCTCATCAAAGCAACAGATGGCTACTGTGCAATCCACTCATTGAATGAGATAATCCTTTTTCCATCATTACATTAAAGAGTAGTTGAGTAGGATGTGGGAAGAAAACAAAAATTAAACATATTCACAGGGAGGAAGATTTATAGTAGGCTTGTATTTCAGGCATCAAATGAGAGGCATTTCGAAACATATCAGTTCTCTCTTTGCTGCTGATAAATGTAAATTATCCAAGGGAAATAACAGAAAACAGGAAAATTGAAAATAGAAAACGTGCAACTATCAGCCTGGCACCAAATTCTTGCAATTTATCCCCTGAGGAATTTTCTTGGGCAAGGCAGAGGCTGTGGATTATTAGCTGTGTGGTTGGCATGTACTATACAGTAATAGGGCAAGCTAGAGAACACAGTATATATCTCAGTGTGTGTCTATGTGTGTGTTTATTTGTGCATGTCTGTGACAAATGCCCTGAAGCAGAAAATATCAACCACGTTAATAAGCTGGGGTGTGGCTGAATAAACACTCACCTTCTCCCTGGGTAGCCCTCAGAGTATTTGTTGTTCAGACAGGAGCCCTGAGCTTCCAGAGCTGCTCGACTGCAGAAATTCTGTGGTGGGAACACACACAAAAGCAAACACACACTCAGATCAATGGCGTGAGTGGACAGAAGGGACAAGGACAGCAAATTAAAGTCTGTTAAGTGATAGTGAGAAATCCCCCTCCAGCTAAAGGCAATCATTACAGTATTGAACCTCTGGACTTCCATAGACTAACAGTCTGCACTTCACAATGCTTATCGCCTTGCTGCTGGAGGATACAAGATAATGTAATAAACTTTTCTGCACATGCTGAGATACATTGGTATGGCCTTTTTTAATCATTTTGTAATGTGTTTTCCAAGAAAAACAAATTTCCGTGAGTATGGTTTGCTGCAAAAGAGTACAATTATCCCCAAAAAGTTTTCTTTTATGTCCTGTCCATGTGCTGAAAGATAAAAAAGACATGTTAAATAATATTTCAGTTTAATAAGCAATACCAATAACTGATACAGGACTCATTTACTGAGACATTTTATTGGCCTGATGTCAGTAGACTCATTCCTTTGATTTATTTTACTAGATTTACTCTGCTACCAAATATGGAACAATTATAATCTAACAGCTGAATCATGATCCTATTTCTATATTTCTACTAGAGCTACAACAATTAGTCAATCAATCCATTGAAAGTAGATTAACAACAACTTTGACATATATTTTAATGAACTATTTTGTTCAAGGTCTTTTTTTAGCGTAAGTACTAAAAAGTCTCTTGTTCTAGATTCTCAAATGTAATGACTTTTACTTTTTGTCCATCTTATGTGATAGTAATCCTGGAAACCTTTGGGTTTAAGACTGGTGGTTCAAAAAAAACAAGCAATTTGAAGAGGTCGATTGTTGTTGGCTACAGAAAATTGTGTAATTTTAAGGATTAGTCCTTAAAGGATTAGTCCTTAAAATCACACATGTAGTGATTTTAAGGACAATTATCAAGGACAATTATTCTAGTAATTAATCAGTAAATCAATCAGTAATCAAAATCCTTATAAGCTGCACCTCTACTTTCAACTAACAACATACAACTTTCTGTTCATCTTGTAATTGCCCACCTACAGCTTCTATGGTATCCCTCTGATGAAAATAATGCATCATTGAATTTCTTCTCCTGAGGTTTCATCTTTTTCTTTTTTTGGAAGTCAAGTGTTGGTGACAGATAATTTTAAGGTGTTTATGGGTTTTTATCCTGGAGATGAAGAGAGGTTGTCCAGATAGTGCATAAACCTTCCTGCCATATTGACACTTCATAGATTTTACACAAACAACAATAGGACAATGTGCAAAATATTATAATAAAGCATGGAAGCAGAGGATATCTTAAGACAGAGCTTTTCATTCAAAATTTTAACTAATCCCTCTCTAAGCAATGTGTTAATGTGTCAGTGTTTAAATAAACATGCACTATGTGGGGAAAATAAACAAAAAGATACAATATTAAATAATCACAGATTCTGAATGGGAGTGGGGTAAAAAAGGAAATGTGATTGGGACTGCGGGCTTGTGAAGTTTGACACAGTGTAAGTGATATTGGACTATACAAATAAACCTGACAGGACAATCTGTTACATATATAAATGTGTGCAGCCCAAACTGCGTAGCTGACAATGGATACCACTTTTGGCATGACCTCCTGACACAACACTGTACTGTATACTGTAGTATCACACTGGCCAGTAATAGCGTCTGACAGACAGCACACAAACACCTACAGTCTCCACTCTCTCCCGCAAAGTGGTGGTGTGTGTGTTGTGTGTATAGTTATGCTAATGCTTCACCTGGGAGCCAAGAGAAGATCAAGGGAGATAACAGCTCCAGTAACAGCTTTCTGCTGCGTCCGTCTGTCATGCTGACGACCGTGCATATATTAGAAAAGGAAATGCATTTGCCTCTCAGTGTCTTGAAGAGTGTATGTGTATGTGCGGGAAAATGTATGTCTGTCTGCCTGAGCTGTACTGTGATGTGCCTTGCAGAGTGAGGTGGGGAGGTGGCAGAATGAAGATATCAGCTTTATCTCACACTAGAGTGGTCAGGCTTTGTGCTGAGAGGAGGCTGATATACTCCACTGAACAGCTACTGTGGCAAAGAAGAAACAAGAAGAGAGAGAAAGAACAATGCAAGACAAAACCTTGTCTGGTCTTTTGAATAGTAAAATTCCCCTCTTCACACCATCCAGCCTTGGAGTGAAAAGAAAGAGTTACACAAATGTGCTTCAAGTCATTCAAGCCAAGAATAACTTACAGCACACTGTGCACAGTTGGTCAGTGGCTGAAATAATGAATGAATAGGGGGGTTGATTGGATCATGTTTTTGTTTTTTACGGCAACATTATGCAACTATTTTACCTTAGAATAACAGTCTCAAAATCATTTTAACAGTACACTGACTGAGAATGGCGCCTCTTTCAACCCTACTCCCCTGAACACAAGTTCTTGCTCTATGTAACTTGAGTTGAGTGGGTACGATCTCTGCACTATGTCACACACCACCATTGTGGGTCTTCATCTATCTATAAGAAGAAGCTAGCTCAGTATTCTCAGAATGGACATCATGTCAGAGGTGAAGAGACTATAGCTCCTGGCATCTACATTTTAGCACACAACTGCTTTGGACTCAGATGTTTTTTGTCAATCAGATGAGCTGAAGGATGACTTGACATGAGTGGCCAGTGTGATTGCTGGGTTGTACTGAGAAGATAATTTTGCTTTTGTTGCCTGTGTGATTGACAGGCTTTGGTTTCTGTACATGAGTTGTTAGCTTCTAGGGGCACACTGCTTCTTGTACCCATAACCACTGGAGTCAGAGCCTAACAGAATTTAGTGTGCAAATATCCTGTAATCACCACTTGTGGCAGCTATTTACGCTGCCACGCAAAAGCTACACAGTGTTGCCTCTGTTTAAGTTAATTATATCTGTATTATGATTTGAATGTTTGAGCCAGATGGTCTAAGTTTTACTGGCCTAGCAAGCCACTGTTGTTTAAAAACAAGGGAATTTACTGCCATAAACCATTGAAACATACGACAGCAAGATGATTGGGAAAAAATATGACCCAAAAATATATTTATATTTGTGGCACATGATTTTTAACTGCAACAGCAATATCATTTCTAGTATATATCTAGAGTATGAACCCTAATAAACCAATAATAAAGGCTTTTCTGTCAATGCTGTCAGCAGTTATATAGAAAATAATACAAGATAGAATAGATATCCATCGGGCTAGCAAGTCTATTCATTCATCCATTAGAGTGGCTGTTAACATTAAATGTCTTAAAACGAGCCGACTAAATCAATACAAAATGGTGTAAGATAGGTCATTATATTCTGGTAAAGGCTGAAAAAGGCTGAAAAAAAATCTATATTTTTTTTCCACTCAAAGTATCTTTTTTATGTATCTGCCACCATGTTCTTGACTGACAAATCAAGAGGTTCATGGAAATGTCTCAGAGTTCAATCCAGTTCCTTTATACATTTCCCAAGTTGCATCCAACCTTATCCTGGCATCCTTCACAGA
This sequence comes from Trachinotus anak, assembly GCF_046630095.1. Taxonomy (NCBI): domain Eukaryota; kingdom Metazoa; phylum Chordata; class Actinopteri; order Carangiformes; family Carangidae; genus Trachinotus; species Trachinotus anak. Next base: position 20,965,439 of record NW_027273864.1, on the reverse strand, counting down.
CCTAATATCAGACTTGAGAACTCTGGATGTCTTCCCCATTTCTTTTGCAGCCAACTCTTGCAGTTACTGCGATTTTTTGCAGCTCCTGCAATTTGGATATTGCACTTGGCCATATTGTGATTTTGATTACATTTCAATTAATTGTGTAGCCTGAGTTATATATTTGAAAGATGTTTTACCTCAGATGCAATGAGTTCTAAGCCGCGGCACTGCCTGTCCTTTTCTTTCAGCAGCAGATCCCACATCTCAGGGTCGTCCTGAGCCAGGCTCTCCTGGCCCGTCCACGGACGGTCTTCATCCACTGTACGTTTAGCAGCATGGGACTGTTGACCACGTACACTGAGACGAAGTGGGACTCTCTGGCACAGTGGCTGTGTTAAGAAGAAAAGTTGAAGGGTTGGGTTGGGTTTTGATGAAAGAGGGTGGATACAGAAAATGGAAAAGGATTAATTGACAGTGTGTTAACCTTTGTAAACTTACTTCTAACACCAGGTCATTGCACTAAAATTGGTTTTATGAGGAATGACATAAGTTGCCAAATTAAGACAAAGCTGCAGATTGTGTCATTTCACCAAACTCTCACTACTGCAATGCCAGTTACCACGGTTTTAATTTGAAAAAATACCATAAAACTAGTAGGACTAAAGTATGTGTTGCATGTGCTATATTTCCAATGCCATCAGAAACATTAATGAAGGAAACAATGAAAACAATGTGTGTCACGTGAACATGAAGATAAAAGCAGTAGGGGCTCTTCCCTTAAAAGACAGGTTACAATGAAAATAATTTATCTATATAATCTATCTGATAATTTTACATACTTGAAATGACACCCTGATTTGTTCTATATAAATAAAGAGACATTTCTAGTCTCTTGCCCTCCTCTGTTCCTCACACACACTCATATGTAGCCTGGTATAATTAGAAGCTGGCGTGTTTGCATGATATCAATAATCAGCATGGTTGTTCAATTATGCCTCTATCAGCACTTCTATAAACTGGGGGACTGACTTTTACAGCCTCAGTGTACCAAAGGAGGCATATAGAGAACAGATTCAGCACTTCCTGCTTATCTAATCTGGACTGGTGCTGGCAAGTTCTTCTGCTGCTGCCGCTGCTGCAGTTCCTGATCATGTGAGTGTGCAAAGTCCATATAATTTTTACTGACTGTCTCTTTTTTTGTCCAAGTTAAATATGTATCCTACTACATACTGGCATCAGTCTGCATTATGTCTGGCTTGGTATTACACAGAGTAGGTGCTTAGCTTAGACAATAATAAAATCTCAAAGCTGTGTGTGTGCCCTTCAGTGCACAGCACCAGTGTATAAATCACAAACAGGGAGAGTACCGTATGGGACACACTCAGAGGTTAAAAAAAATCCTTGACAGGTTGATTGTACTCAGAACAAATTGGCTCCCTCGTGTCATTTAATCAACAATGATTATGACTTTGTGTAGAGATCAATCCCACCACAGCCAACCTATAGTTATCATCTGTACAGGTGTGCTGGGGTGTGAGGGACAACCTCCCTTTAATAGCACCATTAAAAAGCAATTAACACAACACTCAGGACTGGCTGAGGACACCCATAAGACGAAAAAAATGCTATTTACGCTTTTTCCATGTGGTCTAAAAATGTATTTGGGCCCTTAATCTTTTGAAGTGGCTTAATTGCATTGTAGATCTAATAAAGGAACTAAACATAAAAGACAAAAACAATGAATGTTAATTTTGGCCAGAAAAATAAATGCTACACTAAATGGGAAAGCTTCACTGCAAGCAAAGATGACCAACCAAAGTCTTATTATTTTACATCTATTTCTAAAAAATAAACAGTTTAGAAGACCCCTTACTCTCAGAAGCAGCTTAAAGATAGTTTTCTACTCCGTCGCTGTTTGTCCCATCATCTCTACTCTGCCTCTTTCTCTGCTCATGGGAGTGGCAAAGGGGACACTGGCACATTAATGGCCGATTTCTAACAATCTCTACATTGGCCTTCTGTCACCAGTGGCAGTGGTGATGGTGGAGAAGGGGAAAGGCCCCCCCACAGGGTTTTGGAAGAGATGAGAGCCTGGAGAGACAGGTCGGGCTGCCTCTGAGGACACATTTCTCGCTGAGGAATCATACGGGTCATTAAATCTTGACGGGAACTGTCCTTCGCTGTCTGGGTTTCTGCTGGGACACACCAGTGCCAGGGAAAGTGGCCACAGAAAAAGTCGACATAAGACTACGCTGCCATAGTTATAGTGCAACTGACGGCTACAAAACAGACTAGAGTGACGCTTCCTCCCTCTCCTCCGTGCCAAGTAGTGCTCATGTGGCTTTTTTTATGTGTTCCTCTTGCTATCCATATCACTTCCATGGCATCCAAACGGGACATCTCTGAGCTTAAACAAACAACACACAGGTCGGTCCCTGTGGTCTACCCCTCTGCTTTCCTGCCTCATTTCACAGCCCTGATCATTACAGGAGATTAATTAATAAACACAAGATAAACTGATCCAAGAAAAGTGAGAGCTAAGATACAAGCACCAAATATGTCACAGTGGGACTATTTTTAGGCGACAGATTACGCTGTCGTTTGAAGGTGAACTTGATGAAAACTCTACTGTGAGAAAAGGGGCGGGATAGGCCACATCAAGCTAGGTGCTGAGCAAAAAATAATGGCAGAGTCACAGATGCTCTGTATCTGTGTGACAATAATAAGTTAATTTTTGGCAGTTTGCCTTTCCTGTCAAACATCCGTGCCCAAAGAACAATGGCAGAGAAGAAGAAACGGGAAGACAGAAAATCATTTCATTAATCCTAGTTCTGTATTATTTTTGCCCATTTCCTGAAGCAGCTCCCGAAGCGAGTCAATTTTACAGATGACTGCTGTCCATCAGTGGCTATACCAAACAACAATCAGCCTGGTAACACAAGGAAAACTGCAGGCTCTAGAGAAACAGTGAAGAAAAAAAAGATATGTAAGGTAGAAGAGAAGAAGTGTCAACAGGGCAACAGCATCCGTCAGTCTGACATGAAGTTGGCTCTTTCCCTGTCGCTGACTAATAGCAGGGCTGTCCGTTACAAATTGCCCTGTGATTCAGTCTGGATGACACTAGACTGAGAAATCTGGATAGGGTGAAGAGGCGTGAAGGGACAGAGGCAGAGTCCAAAGCGACTCCACTCAAAGGGTTGTCAGGGTGACAATCTGAGACTTAAGCGATGCCAGCAACAAAGCCAATCTTCAAGAGATGTAGGCAGCGGAACGATACATTTATGCTATAATCTTTCCACAACACTTTATGTAGTGAAGAAGATGGTCAAATAGCTCTACAACAGGCTACCTGATGCCTCAGTATGTCTCGATACAGCTGTGGATTGTGCTTGTGACACTGTTGAGGTACAGCCTGGCTCAGGGCCTTTCTTGTGCCTGTGCCCACAACCCTCTCACTGTCCATGTCAAGTGCTTAGTTTGTTAAATGAAAAATAGAAATATATCACTTGGTTTTCCTGCATTGTAAAATATTGTTATGGTCACCTAAAGGCACATTTGAGCCACCTAAATACAATCAAACTATTTTAATAAATGTCTATTTGTGAGAGTGAAAGATAATGCTTTTAAGTAACTGTGGATATTGTTCCAGTACCAGTAGTAAAAGGACAGAAAATCAGTTTATATTGGTTTTCAATCCACTATAATTTAGAGGGAGATGGACATGGCTGCAACTGATGATTTATTTCACCAATAAAACTGCCAATTATTACCTCAATTTATCAAGTAATAATTTCTATCAAACATCAGAAACTACTGAAAAATGCCCTGCTTAATTTTCCATAGCCCAATGTAACATTTTTCAAATGGCTAAATATTCAATTTATTAGGATGTAAAACAGAGGAAAACAGCAGATCGTCAGATTTGTGAAACTGGAACCTGCTTGTGCTTGGCATTCATTTAAGTGAAATGGTAATTTGTTAAATGTAGTTCTCCTTTTCAAAGTTCATAAAGATGTAAGCAAACAAAAGCAAAAAGGCTTAGAACATCCACTCAGTACATTCAATAGTAGTGTGAGGTGTCCCAAGACACTGGCAGATTTTTGTTTGTCTGGTGTGTGTTCAGGCTTGTCTTGAAATGAGGAGTGCTTGAAATTTTTAAGCCAATGGCTGCCATGTTTCACCAAATCAGGGTAGCTCCAAGCAACTTATGAACATCACTCCTGAAGAAAAGAATGAAGCCATGAATCAGCGCTGACAAACTTATGTCTGTTGTGTTGTTTAATGGATAAAACTGAACATAAAAAGCTAAAGAATGCATCGGCTGAGACATTGTTAGGTTATGTCAAAAGCTGGGGTCTTTAAGCATTAAATTAAGTCTTTTGTGGTTTTGGTGTGGGAGGTGAAGAAGCCAGACAGGCTGCCTTGAGGGTGTCATCTAAACCAGCTTAAAAGGTAGATAAAAACATAATGAAAACTTATCTGTCTGTGATATTGAATGTGCCAATGCCACTCAGTTGATGTTGGCAACATAAATAAAACACATTAAAAAATTGGTTTCCAGAAAGGGTTGTGGCCTGTTTTATATGGAGTTAACCTCTGTTGACTGTAACTTTTGAGAGAAGTAGCAACACTGGAAATATTTTCTTCTGAACTTCAAGCAAAAGCACAATGAGGAGTTAGGCACCAAACTGCAAAGGGCAGCAGGTCTGCTCACCAACAAAAAGCAAGACCTGCAAAACTAATTTCTAATCTTTTAGTACAGAGTACAAAGAAATACAAAGTAATTTTAACTTTAATTTGTTTTTACATTAAAATTTTTGTTTTGTAAATTACTTCAGTAGTATAAAAACAAGGATACATAGTAGTTCAACTCTGTGGGGGGAAATTTCACGAATCAAAATGCACTTTCCACATTAAAAATCAAACTTGTGTTCCAGCATTAATTAAAAAAAAAAAAAAAAAAAAGCAGAAGATAACTGCCTCAAAAGGTTAATACTTGAAGAGTTTCTCTTGGTGTAAATATATGCCAGTTTCCCAGTCACATCATTGACATGTTGACTTTCCACCTTGTCCAGTTTTGACAGGCCTAGACTTAGGTAATACCAGTGAATCATTAGCATTCAGCAGTAGCAGTAGGGTAATAAACAGGTTAAGGCAGTTAACTTCATTCATCTTTCAATTGTTGTTGTTTTGTTGCTTACATTGAAAAGCAAAGGACACATTTGTATGGACATTTTAACATTTTCAAGTGTTCAGAACAGCAAGCCCTAAAAAGTAAGGATGTTTTAGCAGCATTTCAGCTTTCTATATGACCTCTGGCCTCTGGTTCTTATGAACACCAGTGGTTTAAAAAATGTTTCTGATGGATGTACAGATGTACAGCAGTCCGTGGAAATAGCAATGCGCCATATGCTCTCCAATGTTCTCATGCTGCTGAACTGAACCTTAGCCCAATCCCCTTTCCTTTATTCCCAGATGCTTCACAGAACTGTCAAACATAAAATCTGCTAAAATGTGCAATTACAAATGCTACATTCTATGATAGTCACTCAGTTTGCTGCACTGTTGCATTAAAATGTAAATGTGTCTTTTTTTAATTCAGGGGTTCTTCAAAAGTTCAAAGGTGCGTATTATACGTTGATCCTTATCAGTTGATTCAATAATTTGAACAGGGGCAATAAACATCTATGCAATTGAAACATAATCTTTACCAGAACTAACTTCCCATAAAAAAGAGCCTGATAAAACTTTTTACAGAAAAGTAGATTCAAAATTGAGAAAGAAATACATAAAAGAAAAACAATGTAGAGTGAAATAACAGCCAAGAAGCAGCCTTGGTTCTCTGCCCTTTGCACTGGGAGAAAGGTTTTCATAATGGGATTAGAAATGATTCAGAATTCTTAAATTGACTTAACTAGAATCTTAGGAGTCTAATACCTGCAGGAACTGGCCCATTTTAGAGCAAATAACCCCATAATGGCCAAAGCAATCAGTCTTCCACAGATATTAATATCAACAGCAACAGATGAACGTTTTAAGACCCAAGTCACAAAAGCTGAGTTTCCCTGATAGCAAGCCATCTTGATGGACCAATCCTAAAACTGTCCTCTAAAGAAATTGAGGTCAGCAGCAACAAGAAATGCACAGGGACTGAAATCTTTCTCCTACATACACAGAACCTATGAGGACAGCACATGCTTTGACCAAAAAGATGAGAGTCTTGTGAGTCCTTCAGAAATTCAATGAAGATGCACAGTTAACCCATTAGCATCAATAGGAAAAGCGTGCAAGCACGTGAGCCATTTAGTTTAATTGGAAACTTCAAACATACTGACAGTGACTTATAAAAACTAGGTCTGAATACATGCCACAAGATTTTGGAACAAACTCGGCATAGCCTAGTTGTTTGAGAAGCTAGACAAAATTCACACCATCTCCAAAATGGGTCACTTCATTATGTTCAAAATTAGGCTATTAATAGTTCTTAACACACCCTCCAAATACCTCTATCATCCTGAAGTCTCCACTGATCGATTACAAAGGCTGACAAACTATAAAACTTTTTTTCCCCCAAAACTCTTAACTGAAATAATTCAGTCATTCAAAATGAATGTATCTCACAATTACTGTCACAGAGAGAAAATCATTTCAAAAACATAATGGCTTACTATAACAATAGATCCCATTTAACAGACATTGTATGTCCTGTAATTAAATGACAACTTTGCAAAACTTATAGTACTACTGACACTGTATTAGAGGACGCAATTGAACTGTAATGCATGATTTGAGGCTGTAGTCTGTAGTGGTCTTTCTTATATTGTAAACTAAATTCACAAAATGCAGGGCTGAAATAATTCCTTGAATGCTATAATGTTCAGATATTGTTACCACTTTTTTTGAAAGGTGACTGCACGGTCAATGAAGTGGCTGCACATTGTGGTGCTGATAAACTGTTACACGTTATACTGAAAGGTGTTGTAAATACCCCACCCCTTTTAAATGAGAGAGTAGACTTAATAGTTTCAGTATTAGTTTTAACCAAGTCTGGCTAATAAACTGACAGCTGAGAGTATAAGGTAAGTGGACCTTGGAGCTTAGATACTCCATATACATAAGAGTAATATCTATACCATCCTAATAAAATATTAAGATTACATAATCTTTGCAGCTACCCCACAGTAATAAATACTTCAATGGTCAAGAAGCTGCTGACACTGCTAAAACATGAGAAATTTCTTTCCAAGTCTGGCAGAAATACAGCCTTATCTATTACATAATTATCTTAAAGTTGGGAGTTAACATTTGCTTGGTGCTAATTTTGTCCTCATTTTGCACTTTGGACGTTATTGGGGCAGGACCATTCATTTATAGTTAATATATCATCGTCTGTGAACCTTCTCCTCTATTATCTACATGGGGTCATCTAGACTGACCGTGACGTGAAACCCCTCTGTTCAAAAACAGCGTGTGCACAGCTGAGTAACTGTTAAATGAATTAACCTGCAGTTTCGGTGACCACAAATTTAGTGAGGCACATTTCATTTCTAATTAAATAACTTAAGATTTGTGGCTAACTTTAAACTTAATCGTGATGCTTCTTGCAGTTTCCCCCACATGACGAAACTGAGCAGTCGCTGTTGCATCATTGCGTGGACACAGCTGCAGCTATGTAACGTGGGCTGACAACTAGCCTCCTAGCTTATGAGCTAGCTCACATTTGTCAAGGTTTCAAGAATGCAAAGCGAGCAGGATAGAAAACACAGCTAGCGGTGAACTGCTGCAAATAGTCTTCCATTTGGTGACAAATGCACAGCTTGCTCAAGCAAAAGTGGGGAACTTAACCCAGCACGACCGTAGTAGCCTTCTGACCAACACTGACGTTAAGCTAGCTAACGGTTCAACTACACAGAAACGCCACTTATATTACCCTCCCGAAAGACACCGCGAAGTAGCAATGACTCAAAATTGTACTTAATGATACACCTACCCGTGTGAGTTGTCTCAGGGTGAAGGACAGCATGTTTCCAGTTCTCAGGCCAGAAGAAGGAGCGGCGCAGCCAAGAGACACACACAGCTGACGGGCTCCGAGGGGGCTGTTTAAAGTTGTTGGCAACGGCCGGTTACGCTTATCTTGCCGAAAGCGTTGATGGGAATCGTAGGCCGTAGGAAACTACACAAGCCAGGAAGACTACAGTGAGTGAAGGCAGCTTTCAGGGATCCATTGTTTTTCTATATCTAAAACCACCCAACATCTCCATTTTTAAAATGACGTGCAAGTTTACAGTAGGTGTTTAAATGTGACAGTTGTGAATGCAGACTATACCTCACAGCTTTGATCAAGCAAAAATGTGCTAAATTTCATTACATTTGCTAATAATAAACTTATCTATGAATATCTTATCTATAAATAAATAAAGTGCAGTCACACTGTGGTTCCTGTCGTCCAGCTCAGCAACATTAGGTGTTTGAACTGGTAATTGAAAGGTGACAGACGGGGGATCAACATGTGGAACGCTTTCCCCACAGAACTCAACCTGGACCGTGAATGGGATCATTTTAATCTGAGATTGAAACAGCTTTTAAAGATGAATCAGTCATGTATTCATTACTGATCTAGTGCTTGTTGTTTCATGGTACTTGTTTGTTTTTTGTGCCGCTCTGTATGTATTGTACAGTAAGTTTTATGTACTGTCTTTGAAAATTAGCTTAGACTATAAATGGTTTTTTGGCTTAGGTTCATGCTATATACTTGTCCCTACATAAATAAACATTAAAATTAATGAATAAATGAGCAATTGTTTGACGTGGATGATATATAGTATGTTAAACAAACAAGTAATAAATTGTTCATGGACACATAAAACTGCACTCTAATAGCCTTGCAATTAAATCTTGAGGGGAGTTATTGAGTACTTTCCATGTAGTCGTTTTCAGCAGATTTAGTAAGAAGGTTCAGGGCTGACTCTCAGCTCCTCTTGATTTGTTTGTGGAGTATGAATGCTTTCTCTATGTTCTTGTGGTGCTCTGTTTACCTCCCAAAACACTGTAAGGCAAGTCAGCTTGAGTGTGATTCAAAACTCACAGTAAATATGAATATGACTTTTTTTGCCTGACTCCGTTCAAACTGGTTATCAGTGCACGGTGCTTTTTTGCAGTCTGTCCAATGAATGCTCAGAAAGGCATCACATCCTTTTACCCCACAACAGAAATAAATGGGTTACCTTGGTGGCCTATGGGTTAAGCTGCCCACTATGAACTGCAGTGTCCCAGGTTTAGGTCCAACTGGGAACTATGTTGCATGTTATTCCCAAATTCTCTCATCCCGTAATTACTGACTGAACCAATACAGACATTAAATGCCCAAAATATACTTAAAAAACAAAAATAAATCATCTAGCATTGTGAAATGGATGAATGAAATACTACCATAACATTTCCAGAAATGGGTGTAATATTTTATTTCTGATTGGTGTGCAGACTTTCCCATTACAGAGGTTAAAAGTCGTTACAAGTTTTATCACCATATGCATTAATGAATGTGTCAGCTATTGTGTGCTGTCACTATTCTTAAGAAAGATGAGCAAAGAGATATTTGCTTGCTCAGTGTGAATCTATAACCCTGTTGTACATTTTACAATTTACATGTCAGGATTTGGAGAAGCATGGGACACTTCCAAGTACTGCTCTTATTAGACTCCAGCGCCACGGTTATTATAGTCAACGAACTGTGGCGGATGTACCACTTCATCAATGTGTCAGGTGATCCTATGGTGCTGCGTATTACACAATCATCTGTTGTGTAGTTTCTTTCTTAATTTATTGGATGTTTTTTGTTGGAATTCTGGGAAACATACCTGGACAAACATGCACAGGCAGATAATCAGAATCACACACTGAACCACATGCATACACAAACATGCAATCACATCTAGGATCACACACAATGGTGTCCATAAGGATCCACAAAAACTTGTCTGGTGACTCTTCACCAAACAGCTGTAGAGCGTCTGTGTAACAAAGAAGCTGGGTTGCGGCGACTCCATCAATCTCTGTGGTGCGACTGTCCACAGCAACTTGCGTAAGATGCATGGACCTCCCTGGACCTCCATCTGAATGTCATTGATCAAGAGCATAATAGGGTATCGAGCCAGAGTGAGATGAAGATTCAATTAGCATTGACTGTGTGTTATCTAATGAAATTCTGAGCACCGTTATCATCAGAAAACGCGTGGAGAGCAAACAGCCCACAACTCTGTGCTGAAAGAGAAAAAAGGGAGTCTGTCATCAAGGAAGAAAGAGACAGTCTGAGATAGTCTAAAGAGGGGTGAGTGTTTTGAGGTGTGTTTGTTTAATTCTATCAAGGAGAAGCTTGGTGAGATGATTGAACTGATTGAATACTGACTGAATATTTCTTTTAGCAATGGTGACACTAACCGGCTTTATCCTTCCATAAGATCATATTTTTAGCATAAAGAAAGCTGAGATAAAGTAAATATTATTACGTGGCTGAGATTATAACAGTGGCAGCAGTAATACAGCAGTCAATAAAATGTGAGGAAGCCACTTGGAGGTTTAGGTGCAGCTGAAAAATGTTTGCTCAGGTGTGCAATACTTCCTTTGCTTGCATGATCACACAAACAGAAATCTGTCAGTCATATTACTTCCAATACAATAGTTATTTTTTAGTTTCAGGGTATATGTAATTAAAATCATATCAGATACCTTCTTTGGATTCTATTACTGTACATGCCAACTCCCTCAAAAGGCATCAAACATTATCATCATCTTAAGAATGTTTCACAGTTGGTTTTTTCATGTTGAAATTCAATCCATTCCCAACTTTCCTTCAATATTTTAGAAAATTTAAATTACATATCTTCACAGAAAGCTTGGGCATGCATTCCTAATCAGAGTGAAATGTAACTTAATTCATAATAGCGTCCTTGCTTAGTTAGATAACATGAATATACTGCACAGCTTGTGCAGTGCAATTGTGCTTCTAGCTCTGAACGAACACAGTCACCCAGTAAAAGACAGACATACAGTTTAAGAGATTTTAATGTGCTTTTTCATACAGTATATTGTATGCATATCCAGCATAGCATTTCTCATACATATAGCTCTCTTATATCCAGGGTTTGAAACGTAGAGCTGAGAGGATGATTAACAGTCAGTCTACCATAACATTACATCTGCCATACAGTGATGGCACAGCACAGCTGCCTCAGAGGTTCACTTTGTACTCAGAGGGCATACTGATTCCAGCTGTCTTCAACCGAATTCTCCAACTGCAAAAAGTAATAACACTGAGAAACAAATATCTAAAAACAATAAGTGTGCTGAAGTTGAGTACATTATTTACAGAAAAAAAATCAAATAAAAACAGAAGTTAACAAATACAAAGTTGGAAAATAAGTCAGAGAAATCATCCATATCCTAACCATCCATAACTCTGATTATACTTGATTTAAATCCACAATTCACATCAGTTTAGAGGCAAAAAAAACTGTCCCCTGCATCTTCACTGTAATCAATATGACTATGATTTCCATCACTATCATTATTATCATCGTCATCGTAATTAACATTGTCTCTTTATTCTCTTCTCAGTTCAGTCTCACTTATTTATCCAAAGTAAGGGTGCTCACTTTGGAAGTTGTAGTCCGGACACACTTTTTGAACCAGCTTGTAATCGATGCTAAAGAAAGAGATGAAAATGCAGATCACCTTGAAGGGTTTGGCACAGAGCCAGGCAGAGTGGGACTGGGTGTGCTCTGTGAAGCAGGTCTGAGACGGATCGTACAGGCAGGGTTTGGGCTTCTTGGATCTGTTGGTTTTCTCATACTCCACTCGACAGTTAAATGTCTTTGACTCTTTGGGGTCAATAGTTGACTGCTGGGTCTCCTGGATTTGGACGTCCTGCTGGGTATGGGGGTGCAGCTGCTGCTGGAGGACCTCAAACTCCACGACTTTGGTTGGTGGCACGATACTGACTGAAACATTCCCCAAGCTGGATGAGTTGTGGCGGAAGTAAACAGTGAATGTACCATTGATGTGGTCCACAATCTTCCCTGTCACCAACAAGCTGAACTTCATGGTCTTGACATTGAAGTAGAAGTCTCCCCAGCCGAAGATCTTCTTGGTCTTCATGGCTGTCTTTAGTGAGGGTTTGCGCTTAGAGCGGTAGCCTGTCTGGTCCAGGAGCAGGGACTGGTTCCGGCTCGAGTCGTACGGGTTAAAGAAACTGTAAGTCGGTGGCTTGGATTTCATGGGTGTCTGGTCGATGGAAGTGGAGAAGATACGGGTTTGATACGGAGGCTTAACCACTCCTGTCGTCCCTCCAACTGTACCTCCACCCATGCCATATGGAAGAGTCTTCATCACCGACCCCACTGGGCCCAGGTCTGAATAGTCCACTTGCTTCTCCAACCCTTGGACCTGAGGAAGAAAGAAATAGGAAGAGGAAGAAGAAAACTTACTGACAATGTGCCAAAGGCTATTAAAGTTGTCAGCATGAGACTTTTCAGTAAATGCCCAAAAAACACATAAATTTAGGTTTAAATGAAAAAATGATGTAGGAATTAAGACTTTTGTCCATTGGAAGCAAAGGAGGAAACCGTATGATAATGATAAAACCAAAAAAAGTCCTTATGGGGAGGAGGGTCAGGGTGAATGGATGGGTCAGTGGGAAACCCCTGTTTGTTTCCCATCTCAAGGGTGACAATCAACAATGGTTAGTTTTAACTTTGAGACAAAGACAGACCTTTGATGACTCCTTGAATTTAACCGTGTGTTTATTGTTGTAACCATGACAGCAACCTTAACCTTAACAAAGTAATTATTTCCACCCATATTGTGCTCTTTGTCTTTCCGTAACCAAGTTGTTTTTGTGCATAGTCCTGACCAAACCTTAACCATAGCATTGTAAAACCAAAAATTGCTAAATTACAGTGATTTCTAACAGGCACCGACAAATGATATCATCCTGCTGATTTGGGGCATCATTTTGGAGGGCTTCATTTAGAGGACTTGTTGTCTTCCAGAGTTACATCTAATCCTAACTCAATTAATTTTTCTGGGGGGCAAAACACAACGTAAAGCTGGCCAAACAGTACATGTTTTTTTTATTATTCTTGTATGTTACTTGTTAACATGTTAACTTACATGGTATGTTTTATTTGGCCTTTCTGCACAAAGCAGAAATTCTAAAATGTGTCCATTTAAATCTGCCTTTATCCAGACAGTGTCTGTCCAGCATCAGCCACACAGAGCAGGATCCATGGAGCAATTGTAAGGTTATAGTGCCTCAGTGCCAAAGGGCACTTAAGCCTCAAACAGCTGGGGCTGGTTTCTTCACCTCTAAGCTGAAGAGACCAGAAGAAGATATCAGAAGACAAATTAATCAGAAATAAGTCCAATCCAATATTGCAACTGTCTGGACAAAATCTAATATTCAGAGAAAGTTTCATTATGTCCCGTTAAATTCACACACATTGTTATAATCTGAAATCCTGTGTAGGTCACTGCAGAGATTTTTTTTTACCTCACATGAGTTTTATTTCCATGAGCATCGAAAGTTGTTAGATGCTGCCATGTTTCATCTCTTGAAATCAAGAAAACAAAACCATCTATTTTTATTAACACACTTTAATTTTGTTGTCAGTGTTGCTCTGGAGAGAAAAACAACTCTGCATGTAAGGTAATGGATGCGAGCTTTGTTTGTTCAGACAGCTTTCTGCCTTTAATCCACAGCCTTGGTGGTTATTCACAGGGCTGATTGACTGGAAATCTTCCTCTGCTCTCTTTCATGTCTCATCAATCACATCACAGCCATGCTTCCATCCATATGCATATATGTACACGTGCACTTCATAACAAACACACACTCAAGCATGCAGACACATTTGCACATGCAGACTTCAAGCTTGAAACTGTCATGAAGTGACAGTAAGAAGTATTACAACCATTCGCAGAGGTTACATGTGTTTCCCCTGAGGATGCTTTTCGAATGGGGTATAAAACTATTCTCCTACTGGATAAACAAACCAAAAAATAATAATAAATGAAAAGCATTTCAAAACAAGTACTGGATCAGATTTTTGTGTCTACTCATACAGGGACAATTTCTGTCTCCCTTCATTCCTATCCAGGGCAGTGGAACAGACAGGTTTGTGCCATAGCTCTCCTCATCTTTCATCAGTCACTGAACCTAATAACAACTCCACATTGCTATTCATAAAGGCAACAGTGCAGCACTCGATACAGCTCTTAATGTATTCAGTCTTTCAATTAATGTAACTATTTCTGTTGGCCATTCATTAACATGCCTGTAGAGCTAGCTGATTTCCAAGTAGATAGATTGAGGAGAAAAAAAATGAAAATCTATTGACCACTGGAAGAATAAATTACCAAAAAAACACAAAGGTGAGAGGGATAATGACCAATGAAGATTTCCAACAGACACTGACTCCCTTTGTTACGTTGACATGAGGCCTATGCAGTGGTCTTGCAATTTTAAGTTTGGGAATTGGTGATGTGAGCTGACAGGTAAGCTACAGAAAAACATGAGAATACGAACAGCAACACACAAAGTGCACAGTGCATGCAAGATGGGGACTTCCTGTGAATGCGCTGTCAGCAGTGCTGTCAGCTAGCTCCATGTGTTGCCATCTGTCAGGCTAACTCTCTGCTGGTGCAGTCCTAATCACTTCTCTAGCTGATGGCACGGAGCTCGAACTAGCACCATCATCATAATCCTTAACCATCTTGAGCAGCAACATCACGCCATGAACCTCGATCTAACCTTCAGGGTCAACTGTATGAATCTCAAAAATGATTTTATGTTGGGGTCTGAGGTCAGCACAAGTCTTTCTAAGGGGGGGAAAAAGCAACTGTACGCAGTCAGCAACTTTAAAAACCATCGATTGAGTGGAAAAAGATGAGTGTGTAGAGAGGGCTTCTTCTTCTGTAGCACGAAAGTAATAAAATGCCAACTGAAACCAATAAATGGATGGACCTTCTATTAGCATAAATATGAAATTTTTTTCTGCTTGACAGTAAATCCATTTAAAGGGTGAGGATTTGTTAGAAGAAATATCAGATATTTTCTCTTGACATGAAATCCATAAGCTATAGACTTTTTGCAAAACAGCGGATGTTTGCTATAAGGTCATATCAGGCTGCTGCAACCAGCGACAGATTGACGGCTTGAAAAATACAGCTTCACCCTTTTCTTCCTCCTCAGACTCTATTCAGTTAAGTTACAATGAGTGAGAGGCAAGTTTTGCAGGAATAGCCAGAGGGAGGTTGTGGGGCAATGGAGAGGTAATGAAATACACAGTGGAACCTGCACACAAACAAAAATAGTAGGCTCAGTACATTCACACTGTGAGTAACTCAATTACACAGGCTTGTAGGTCACAGTTGACAGAACTTGAACAGTAAAATGCGGCAATTTTGATTCATCAGTCACATACATGCATGAACTTCAGGTTATATCAGCTACTTTAGTGCAAGTTAAAGAGACCAAAAACATGGTACTGTATGCTGTGTCCACAAGCCCTGGACTCAAGAAACCCAAAAATCCACCACTGTGAGGGAATAACTTTTGTGTAGGTTATGTTTAATTTAAACAGGTTAAGTATCACTAGAGACCAGAGTATCTATCACTTTGAAACACATATTACAGATTTGTGGCTACAAACTTCAGAATCAGCAACACCAGACTGGACAGGAATCAGAGACTGTGTAACCTTTGCAGTGGCAGCTGTCTGGGAGATGAAAATCACATGTTGTTTAAATTTCAGAATGCGAGCATAACGACAAATAGGATTACAAGACTAAGAGTCTGCAGCTATGCTAGATGCTCTGTGAGGCTGTACTCAGGCACTGCTGTATTTTGAATAATTGTAGAGAGACATTTCACTCAAAACCACAAATGTCAACCTCATGGTGCCACTAGACGAAATGTGACGGGATCATCAAATGAATTGGAAAACATCAATGTCTGCACCAAATAGTTAGCTGCAAGAGCAGATGCTGAGCTATATAAGATGAGTGAAAACTTTGAGTCAGAGGATCACCAGTGTCATTAGGATTCATTCTCATGGGATCAAGAGTGTCTGTACAAAATTTCGTATTATCTTTCTGAAAATTCGCTGAGGTATTTCAGTCTGGGTCAAAGTGGTGGACCAACCAACTGGCATTTTCTTCCCTGGAGGGAGAGAGTAAAATCAGACTCTACATTTAATGTGGTCAAATTAGCTGTAAGAAATTGCCAGTGAAAATTAGTTTTATGCTGTACTTAGATGTCATTTGTCATGTTCCACTGAAGTTACACACACCCAGGCTTTACCTGTCCACTGTCTACTATTTATTTAATATGAACCAGTCATGCCAAGAAAAACAGCTTTTAAAATGATTTTCCCCAAACACAGAAAACCAGCTTGAATATGTAACACACAACCCATTCAGCCCACTACAAATAACTTAAAAGTAAATGTCAGTACAAACTTGACTTGAGGGGACGGTTTAAGTTCCCCTGTTGTGGCCATATAGGGCTCTCAGCCCACAAAGGTCTACACACAGTGAAGCTTTATGCATGTCAACATGGCACTAATGTTTCCTCCATTCAGAAATGAGATTCCTGTTTGGTAGGATGCTTGGGGAAATCATAGAGGGAGATGGAATAAGTATTGTAGTGGACTTATACATATGTATGATAACAGGCAACTCAATAACAGCACAATCATAGAAAGAACAATCAGATTACAGAGCTTGGGAGATAGAGGGAGATAGTGAGGAAAATGTTATTAGTGGAGAAGTGAGACGAGGGGAAGAGAGAGTAAGGAGATCTTGTACATTTTCTAGGAAAGGGAAACATTAATCATTTTTAACTTCATTTAGTGGTTCATGTGAGCAAAAAATATCCTTAGTTGCTGCTTAGATGGGAGGCCTATAACCTACCTGGAAGTACATGCAAGAATGAAATGTAGGGATTGTGCAATGAGGAGATTATGATGCAGATCAGACTTGGAGAGAACGGTGACAGGAAAAAAAAAAGATGAGACACACATACAGGCAGATAGAGAGGGGCCCAGAGAGAGAAAGTGAAAGACAAGGCTGTAATGAGTGGCTTCACACCATCTTAATAAATAAGAGAAGGTCAGATGAGCTCTCGAATTGACTGCTGAAACCTGATATATCACATGCCACCACAATTAAGATCTCTTTTTCATCATTAATGAAGGTTTTGGATCAATGGTAGCACCACTGTCTCTGCTCTCTCTGTCTTTCACACCGTCTGTCTATCGGGTATCTGGTCCTCCTTCTACAGTTCACTCACTCTCACATTCATCCAGAACGTCCACACCTCCTTGATAGCGAGAATATTCGAAAAGAAAAGGACCTGGCTCTCCAGCCCACATCTGACTCCTGTTTCTTGCCTCCCGCCCTGCCATCCTTCCCCCTTGAGGACTGATGAGAAGATGAGAGCTGCTTGTCTCGGAGCTCTCTCCTAGGCTTGTTCCTTTGTTTAATTGGAGTTTTATTGGTGACAATCAATTCATTTCTATCTCTGCTCCAGGCAGCATTGATCTGCTGTCACAGAGAAGAGTCAAATGTACAGTTCCACTGCCACTGCACAGAAAACCACAGGCTCTGATGCCAGCTACTGTTTTTTTTTTTTTTTTTTTTAACTTTCTGTTTTTTCTACTTTACAGCCTGTTGTGATTAGGAGGAGGCTCACCTCACATTTCCTTTGGAAGAATAAGAAGCTGTAAAGTATTTGTGAGCAGTCACAGGACACTAATTCGGGCTAAGATGTTGTGGAGCTGAATTCACATCAGTTTTTACTTTCAAGTCACTGTTTACTTTAAATGCTCCCTCACCATTTCTGAGACAGATAAATGTCATGAATCTGCTCGAGGTGCTGGTGGAATCCGGAACATATTAAGGGTAAAATGTTGTCTTATTGTGGTACTGAACTTCAAAGATTAATTCTGTAAAAGAAATACACCCACACCATTTATACTGCAGGATGAATTGTGTTGAAAATCCCTGAAAATCCAATGCCTTTCATTTCAACTATCCATTTCACTTCCATACCAGGTGTTTAAATGACCCTGAAAGCCATGAATAACTTGAAATAACTGAGCAAGTGAAAGCGTCACTTTTATTAAGGCTAGGAAAATTTGCACAGATTATGTAGTTTTCGGTTCATTGGGCTGTGATGACCAGTGCTTAGTATTGCTTTTTTTTTTCAGGTTTTTTTGAAGTGTGAAGCGGATGTGATGAGGGTCACTGCTGTTTGCTGCTGGAACGCAAAGGAACAATCCCATCAGGTTTGGAGAAGCCGACAAGTGAAGGGGTCTTGGTGACATTTCAGAGTAGGATGGAGACAGAAGATCAACAGATAGACTGTGGTAGTTATGATGGAGCTGATCTACATTTCTGCCTTCACCTGGTCATGAGCTGGAGTTACTGAATGAAAGGTAAGGGGTATTTATGGATAAAATCTGCTGAAATGTTGTGGTAGACAGAGTGCAGACCCAAAAGAAGCTGACTTAAGAAGCAGAGCAGGTAGGTCTAAAAAGTTCTTTACTTGGAGATCAGCAAGGAGCCGTCAGAATCAGGTAACATTCACCCATTCATACACACAGTACTTATTCTATACATAGCATTATAACACACACTGATGGTATATCATCAGGCGAAAATTTGGGGTTCAGTATCTTGCTAAAGGATGCTTCGACACACAGACCGGAGGAGCCGAGGATCGACCTTTCCGATGAGGGGATGACCTGTGCTGCCTCCTGAGCTACAGTCGCACTCGAGGTCAGTACTGATACCCATGTGGTGTACCAAATTGATGCATTCCTGCTGAGGCTGGTGCTGGACATTTCAGGCATTCAGAAGGAGCTTGGAGGCCCTACTTCTATTGAAAGAATCCAGTTGATGCAGTTGGTGCTTTGGTCATTTACAGACTTCTCCTCTGTAGCACCTCAGGGGAGACCTATAGGTCTCATCCCAGGGATTACAAATCCCACTCCTTATGAACACAGTATGATCCCCTGGAAAGGATGTGGCTGAAAGGAAGAATGCCTGTGCTACTTAGTCTGCTGCCACTCTGACCTGGAGCTGAATAAGTGATGAAACTGGATAGATGGATGTCTTTGCAGCTGTCAACAGACACATTTAATGTAACAGAAGCTGAACCTTTTCCTGTTTGCTTAAAGGACATTTTGTAATTGTACAAGTAGAAGGAGAGCAACCCTCTGAACAACCAGCACTTACCAAATATATAGAGGAAGGTATAGAGAAAAATCTAAAAAAGTCATTTTCATGGTAAAACTTCAAATATTTACCATTAACTGACAATGCAGCATACTGTATTTTCCTGCCTCAATATGCTGTCTCAGACTTCTTACTGCAGATCTTGCACAGAGAACTCTACGCCTTGATTAAAAGACAGGAAAAGATATCAATATCATAACTGAAAAGCAGAACAGAATTAAAAGGCTTTGGTGTTATGTTACATGGTTAACTGTAAATATGTAAATTGAACAAATGGTTTTTACTAGCTTCCTTGCAAAAGGAGTTATTAAAAAGCTGCTCTGCAATACACTTAAGTCCTTGTTGTCACACGTGTTGATTGTAGAACAGCTAATGAATCACAGTATAATTTGGTAGCTTACTTGCCACAGCTGCCTCTTCATGCTTAGGAAGAAAAGACTGTTGAGGTCACTTTCTAATATGCAAATAAAGTTTAAACACTCATCTGTGCATGTGTATAACATCATAACTGATCTCAAGAGGGTGGAGACTGAGTCAAGGGCACCTTGACATGCACGTCTGTAGCTAGCTATAGCTGGTCCCCTCTCAATGATCCCAGGCTTGCACGTTGTCAAGCTTCCAAAAAAATGCTGCTTGTACATCTGGTCAACAAGCCCTAGCACTTTGTCAACAGGACACGCCTACACTTTGTCAACGGGACACGCCCACACTTTGTCAATGGGACACGCCCACAAAAATGACAATATGACAGATGCAACAACTGGTAGTCAAGCTAGCCTCCAGAAACAATAGTCTGCTGCGGCCAGAAGACGGCAGTAAATTACAAGATGAATGCAAATAGGCAATATCATATGCTTTGATCTTTGATCAGACGTAAGGAGAGATATCGCTTCAGTATTGTTCTAATTGATGTGTATTTTTAGCTTTAAGTGGTCAGGCACTGTTTGCTTTACTTGTCCTGTTGACATGCCACAGCAAGGTCCTCAATGCTGCATGTGAAGATGGAACTAATTTGTGAGGCAAATCAGACAAAGGACGCTGAACTGAACATATTTAGATGCTGGTTGTGTGGTACTGTGGCTCAGACATGTCCAATTTTTACCAGCAGTGACTCCACTCTGTTTTGACAATGATCATACATATGTATATATATATATATATATATATATATATAAATAAAAGGAACTTTTCTTCCTTCCTTCAAAAAATGGAGAACTGAAAATGACATTTAATTACAAAAAGCAAAAAAAGCCAGGAGGAAAAAAGATAAACCAGTAGGGGGAAGAGAGAGAGAGAGAGAGAGAGAGAGAGAGAGAGAGAGGGGCAGTAAAAGCGATTTCGCAGTCCAGTGGTGTCGTTGGATTATCATGAAAATGAAAGCTACTGAGTCAGGGAGTATCAGTGAGCAAGGAAATGGAGCCGGGACAGATAACACAGTAAGGGAGAAGAAGAAAACGAATAAGAGAATGAGTGTAGAGAAAGCAGAGAGGTCTGTAAGACAATATGAGGTGAAAGTGTGAGGAAAGAAAGAAAAGGTAAAAAGACAATATATATACGACACACAGTAAGATTATGAGTGCAATAAGACAAAAATGAGAATCACTTCACCCCATAGAGAATAATCAGAGGTTTCTTGAGAAGTAATATCTGCAATATTGTTTCAAGAAGACCAGCTCAGATCAGAAATAATTTTATTTAAGGAAGGGATAAAGTCCTCTTCCCATGCATCAGGTAAACTTAAAGTATTCTGACTGATCGTGAGCCAAACTTGAGCTTTTACTTAAAAGAATCTTTACTTTTTTGCATAAGCCAACACCCTGCACCATATACAGCAAATAAAACTATATTAAAGTGTTGTTTGGATCCAGCATCTACTGAAGAAATAAAAAAGAGAGAGAGAAAAGCAGGAAATAAAGAAAAAGAAAGAATGGATGTGAGACAGTACTCTGCCATTTGATGTCTACATAAGAGGATTTATGAAGGTGCTGTGTGCTGGCTTAAGTGTTATATGCTGACAATATTGCAAAATATTGCAGATGCCTCTAAAATTGGACTGACAGGGAAATGTAGAAATCCTTGTAGCGTGCAATGAAAAACATGTTTTCCTGCATTCTTCTCTACTGAGTTTTATGTTTAATCAACTAGCATCTTAAATTAACCCCTAAGAGTTAAGCAGAAACAGCTTGGAAAATGTTACAATTATTGCTCAAGCTAGATCTACTGTTGTTTCTATATTTTTTATTTCTTGCTGAGAGTTAGATGAGATACCACTCTCATATCTGTCTGGGGAATGTAAGGACACAGTCAACAGCTGATTAGCTTAATTTAGCATAGCCTACCTATTCCTTTAAACCTCTTATCTGCATTGCTCTGCCTGGAGTGTATAGTAAGCAATACAGCTACAGTGTGTTATGATCACAGTTTGAATTCAGAAACCCTTTGACCTTTGATCATCAATTATTAAGGTCACTGTAGTCAAATTTTACACTTGTGTTTCCAACATAATCTGAACGGATTTTAGCTGTTTCATTCAGCTGTAAATCACTCCAATGCACATGAGGATTGCAGTGAAGTGAATCTCAACTTTGAAAAGAACAAGTACAGCCCAAATCCTAAACTGGAGGGATGGGAACATTACTGCATGTAAATTACTGCATCTGTGGCACAAGGGAATATAAGAAGGCTATCTATTCATACAGGTTACTACTACTGTTTTTGTAAATACTTTTTTAAGGTCAAATTTAGATTATGAGATTATGTGAGATATTTATCCAGGGGGGTTGCATAGTCAGCAAATGAGTACAAACCACTGCCAAATGAGCACACAGTCCAAACAACACGCTGATCATCACAGCCAGCATTGTGTGTGGGAGTTTTCATTCATGAACATTTAAACAGTGCTGCCAAAGGCAAACCAGAGAAAACATTTTTCACATTAAACCAGATGATAAATTCCAAGTTAAACAGACTAACCAAAACCATTTGGACTGCTACAGTCCCCCGGAAAATTCTTTTTTTTTGTTTGGACTGAATTAAAAGAAAACTATTATAAAAGATTTGATATGTTCACAAATACATTCACATACATACCGTATTTTCAGATACACTTTAACCTACCTATACCGACATTTATGTGACAAAAAAGTAATCTAAAATGTACAGAGCAGAGGTAGGAAGTAAAGGCTATCAAAAGACCTCACCTAAAAACCCAAGGTAACTTAAAGATATTTAATACATCAACAATCATTCAAAATAAGTTATGGTGCTTTTATGCATAATGATAATATTAGTCATTATGAGGCGAGATGATAAAAGCAAAACAGCAGTTGACAGCTGTTAGTAAGTCCAGAGCTGGACTTACTTACTGCCCTACTCTGGGGCAGTAAATAAATGCCTGTGACAATGAAAATTATGTTAATCTCATATATAGTTCAATTCTCAGTGGCATTTGACACGTTGGGATCGTTGAAGTATACGTATTCGATTTATAACCATACCAGTGGTATTGGATACTTTTACTATAATGACATCTGCAGGGGAGCTACCTAACTCGGGGGAAATCAGCCAAAAATCTGGTGCAAGCCAACAGCAGTTGCACAAACCACTGCATAAAACAATCAGTGTTATTAATTTACAAGCCTTCAAACCAGTTGTGCAACCAGCTGAGAGATTAGACAAGACCTGTTGCTGAAGCCGTCATTGCACCTTGCATGCAGTTAGCAAAAGCCCATGAGGGGGTTGATTGGAACATAAGGACTTTTTAAAATGCCAACAGGAGGATCGGTTGTAATTTCAGACTGTCCTGATTGAATTTCCAAGATTTCTGAAATGTATAATTATCAATATTCATTCATTAAGAAACTGTGACAACAAAGTGAGTGGAGTCAGGTGTATGCCATTTTTTGCCATTTAGGTTTTTTATTTAAATTTCACATTACTCAAAACACCATATGAAAACAAACAAATAATGAAACAAACAAACAAACAAACAACCAATCAAGTTGCAGGAACTATTGGTCATAATTAGCATATAAATAATTGAGTTATGACCAAAAACATCACTGTGGGTCACTGTGACCTTGACCTTTGACCACCAAATTCTAATCAATTCATCTTGAGTCCAAGCCCAAAACATCTGAAGAAAATCTGAAGAAATTCCCTCAAGGCAGTCTTGAGGTATCACATTCAAGAGGCAGAAAATGTGTTTTGTGAGGTCACAGTGACCTTGACCTTTAACCTTTGACCACCAAAATCAAATCAGTTAATCCATGAGAACATAAAAGAAAAAAAAAAGAAAATACACATCAGCAAATAAACATCACATAACAGAGAACATCAACATCTGATACTAAATATTAAATCCCGTATATCCTCCAGTATGAAAGGTGTTAAACAAAATAATAGGCTTCCTCCCCTCCCCAACATTACAGGCCCCTATTGTCAACTTTTATATAATTCAAAAAAAGATCCCAGATCTGGTAAAATTTTCCTTTTCACCTTGCTATCATCAGTTCAGAGGAGTCATTGTCGACCACGAGCTTAACCCAGTCACTCAATTCTCTTTGATTCTGACTCTTCCAGTGGTGAAGAATATCTCCAGCTACAGTGACGAAGTCTGTTAAACCATATTCTGCTAACGATATTCCTGGTGGTAACTATAATCTGACTCCTAGTGGACAAAGATACTGGTATGGATTTTTCAAGCCATCCAACCAGTTTCCAGAAAGAAAAACCCAAAGAACATTCCCCCAATGATTGCGAGAAAGTTACTGCCACTATGTTACATTTCCAGTACTTTCAAAGGCAAAGATAGACCGTCAACATTTTCTGGTATCAGTGCCTTGAAACCTCTGTGTCCCCTAAATTACATACACCTGTCTGATGGGTGAGGAGAGCAGTCCAATCTTGATGTTATATTACTCAAGCCCATTTTATGAAGTCTTACTGGTGTAAAATAGTACCTGTGCTTGATCTTAAAATTTGTAAATTTACCTCAGGCATCCATAATGGACAATCCTTCACCTGTTGGCTTTCCATGCATTTTCATCAAAGTTACAATTTTGATCTTTTTGCCAAATACTTCCCACACCAATCCCCATTCCTTGGTTTAATGCCTGTGGCTCTAATGCTACTTCTTACATGGAGATACCTCCAAAAATTCCTCGTCTTTGTTCACTAACCTCTTCAAATGACAAATAGGTCTCCAATCTAATTTGACTTCCTCTCCAGCCAAGACTCCAAATAGGAGGAGTGTTCTTGCCTGTTTTGGAATATCCCAAGTATCTTATGTAACTTCACCCACACTCCTCTGGACAACTCTCACCCATCACACTACCAGGTGTGAGTAATTTGGGGGACGCAGGGGTGCCTGGGCACTGATACCAGAAAATGTTGACTGTCTATCTTGTCCTAACTTGTCCTCTGAAAAGTAAGATCCATATCTAAACCCTGACACTATAAAACTAGAAACTATAGAAATCATTATCTTGGAAAAGTCAGTAATGGTTAAGATAATGTGAAACACTAAGGTTGTAGCCATTCATATTGTTTGAATATTTCCCCTGTTCATTATGTGGAACAAGTATTACTGCAGAGTATCATTGTTATATCAGTATGAACGACAAAATTAAGAAAAAAAAACTAGAATATAAATAAATTAAAATAATATCTAGAAAATAGAAACTTTACAAAGAAAATTGCAAATTGTGACCTGGTGAACGACTTGATTTTCCTTCATTGCAGTCTTGCAACTTGAATCAACTTGAATGGCCCTAATCTTACAGGCCTAATCCGTTTTTAAAACTAGTTAAAAAAATAAACTGTGAGAACACTGTTAATGTCCCATGCCCTGCAATCAACTTGTCTAACATCTCTTTGTGCTATGTGCTCAAAAGTAGTCAAGGGAGAAAGTTAACACAAACTGCAGTATAAAGCTTTCGCTCTCAGGAGCCTGACTTCAGTGGCCATAGATCAACTGTGTGCAGTAGTCCTCCCTTGTTCCTCCTATCTTACTGATCACATTGGATCACATCAGTGTGCCGGAGTGTCTTTCCCTGGCTGGCTGGGTGGGCAGACTTCCCACATGTCCCCAGTGATGCCACAGCAGCACCTGATCAATCACTAAAGGCAAGTTGTTGGGGAGCCATCTGAGATAAGAAGGGAGGGGCGAAGGAGCGGGGAGGCATCGGTGGAGCGAGGGTGTCTTGTTTGCATGCGGGATGGCAGGCAATGCATCAAAAGATGACAACTCTCCCAGTCTTAAATAAGAGTGGTGAGACTCTTGCTGGCTGTGCCTTAACTTTAATCATTCATCTAAATAACTGTTGCAGAAGTCTGATTCCAGAGGGGGCCGCAGCGGCAGACTGGTTGCCATTGGTGCGGGGAATATGAGAACTGACGTGGCTCTCCTGGATTTCTCATTTGTAAACGTGTAAACATATATTTGACTCAGATTGCGAAGGCACGAAAGTGCTTGTCCTCATCAGCCCCAGCCCCCTCCTCCCCTCTCACTTTTTCTTTCTCTCATAGATTTATGTATTGAAAGAGTTTGAAATTCATTGAGGTTAGGCTGAGCAAGAAAGGTTCGGAGG
Organism: Trachinotus anak; assembly: GCF_046630095.1. Lineage (NCBI taxonomy): Eukaryota > Metazoa > Chordata > Actinopteri > Carangiformes > Carangidae > Trachinotus > Trachinotus anak. Next base: position 20,939,571 of record NW_027273864.1, on the reverse strand, counting down.
AGGTTCAGGGTACTCAGGCGCTGGCAGCATGAGCGACGAGTTTAGCAGCTAAGTGACAGTGATTGATGCCCTCTGTATTTTGCAACTTATCAAGCATATATATATATACACACACTCACTCTGCAAACACATAAACAGCAGAAACATTTGAGATAAATAAAGAATCAAATGAACACAAGGGACTGGCAAAGAAGAAGAAGCAGAAGCAAAAAAATATATAATGCATAATGAATAGACGAGATGGAGGGAAGGAGGGAGAGGAAAGGCAGAGATTCCCAGCGGGTGAAACTGAGCCTGGGAGACGTCAGTTGGGGAGGGATACAGGGACACATGGGCCTGTGACGACTCCGACAAGTCACCCAGGCGGCAAAATAAAGCCCGGCTTCCTCAGATTTGTTTCCAGTGCTCATCAGTAGGAGAGCTGGATGACGGATGGACTGGCACTGAGCGCAACGCGAGCGTGTCAAAGTTACTCACCATAATAAAGACCTTCTCTTTTTTCCTCTATTTGCTTCCCTTTTTTTCCAGCCACCTGCTGTCCCACAGCCTACAACCCATTTCATTTCATTTCAATCTGCCTCGGTTTGTCTCTTGTGCTTTGTCCTGTGTGCTTCTGCCTAATAACAAGCATTTACTACATACAAGAGATCGGTTACTGAGGTTTGTACATTTCCATGTTTATTTTCAAGTACAATGCCACAATCATTACTGTTGTTCTCTTTCCTGCTTAATCCATTACCTCCTTTTCTTCCTCCCTTCCTTCGTTCCTTAGAAAAGATTATGACGTTGATTGTTACTTTCTTCCTTCTTTCTTCCCTCCTTTGTTCAGATCTCCTCATTCCTCCATCCTCCCTTCATTTCTCAGTCCTTCCACCCATCAACCCATCCATGAGACAAATACAATTAAGACCTGCTCCTGATCCCTCTGCGCTTCTTTCCTTGCTCAATTTCTTCTTCTTCTTGTCCTTAATTCCTTCCTTGTACTCTTCCTTTCCCTTTTTATTTCTCCATCCCTCTACACTTCTGTTTTTTCATCCTTCCTCCTGTTTATCAACCTTTCCTTCCTTCAGACAGTTGAAAAATGGTTTTGTCCTTCATTTCGCATCTCTTCATCCTTCCTAATTTTGTTTCCTCCTTCCTGCTATCCTATCATTACTTCACCTTTCCATCCACCCACTCACCCATGACTATAACATGACCGGTGTTGTCACGACCTTCATCTCTCACATCCCTTTCTTAATGTCTGCGCAAGACAATACAATTAAAAATAGCAAGTAAAAAGAGTAGATTAGCATAAATAATTTCTTCCACCCGTAATGCTTAACTCCATTCTTCCCTTCTCCCACTTTCCTTTTTTCCTACTGTCAGAGCCCCAGCCTCCCAGTTTCTCTCTGTGTTTTGGAGTCAGCTTTTGGGATGTAATAGGATGATTCGACAAAGATGAAAAGAGTAAGCGTTTTCATGTCTGTTCCTCACCTGCTGTGAAGGATGCTCTCTATGCGCCTGAGGCCTAGGTTGAGCAGGGCTGAGTGGGGATGAACAGGGGCAAAGCTCAAACCTACGAGGGGATACACAACTCACCAGCTTGGGGCCGACTGTCTTCACCGGGGCTGATGGCAGAGTTAATTGGAGAGAAAACTGTGGGAGGTGCCACTGAATAAAACCCCTCAGAGATGCTGGCAGCAGGGCACAACGACATTCCCCTGTTCACTTCAAGGTTATGCACACACACAAAAACGCACACCTGCTAACGAGGCTGAAGTGACAAGGTTGCTGTAGCATTATTTGCATAGAAAGCACAGGATTAGCTCAAGCGTGGCTCCATTCTTTAAAATGAATTTGATTTAAAATGACACAAATCACACATGATAGCAATGAAAAAGAGACAAAATATACACATTTGAGCACATAATGTATATACATTTTTTTTCCCTCTCTTGTCTTTTGGATGCCTTTGCCAGTGTATAAATCACCCAGCTTCAAGGACGCAGCATTGGGACCCCTAACTGGGATCTTTCACATCCACCATCTGGACACAGAAAACCAGAGTGCTGACCAGCGGCCCTGCTCTCATTCTGTTCTTCAGGGCGAGCAGCAAGATGGGGGGCGGGTGTATACTGTAGATAGAATCCTAATCAATCCAACGACTGCTTAGTGTGTACTAGACTTCATATAAAATCCTCTCTGGGGATGAGGAGGAGTGGAATACAGCAGCAATAATATTTCGAGAGGCAATGGGAGGGAGAGAGAGACAGAGGCTGGTACAGACAAAAAGAGAGAGAGAGAAGCTGTCAGTGTCTCTGCTCATCCAGAACTGTCCGAAGCATTCATTCACACTCTCCCTCCCGCTCTCTTTCCCCTTCGCTCGTCCTCCTCCAGAGGCCGCGGTCTTCCATCATTCAACTTGCTTTCACACTCCGAGACCCAATATCAAAGTAGATATGAAAAGAAATGAGAAACACAGCTTTGTCTTTCCACAGACACCGGTGTTCGCTACAGTTATTTGTGTCATGCTATCCACTGGTGTAAGTAGACCTATATCTCTCTGGGCTGTCTGTCTGCCTGCCCGCTGTCTTTCCATCAGACTGAAAACATTACTGAGGACAGCAGTATTCCTCTTTTGCTCCCTCTCTACCAGGCAGGACAGTCGCTTTGTTTCAGCTCAGGTCATCTCACCTGCAGGGTGCTACCCAGCATCTGATCACTTGGTCACTGTCAACAGCCAGATGTACACACACGCCGATTAACAAACATGAACCACAGACATAGTGTACAGTCAAATGAACACCTCTGTGCACCCTAGGGAAAGAGGCATGAGACATCCATTCTCCTATCAATATATCTACTCATCAATCCCAGTGTATGTAATCTAAATTTGTATAAATCACAAAATCTTTGGAAAAACAAAGGAGAAAAAGTTTGAGGATGGAATAACCAGGTGGTTATGTCTGTTTTTTTCATAAACCTGTGAAATTAAAAATCTAACAGTAACATACCTAAATCATTTTATCATAGAGGAATATCCTGTAAATCTAGTAATGCTATAAAGCAGTCCACCTTATTGATCTGCAACACCGCCTGCTATCACCAGACATTATAAAAGATAATCCTGTTTTATTACAATTTGAGTCATTTTTGCAGCTTTGGCACTTGTTTCTAATGGCTATGATAGCATCATACTCACCTGACCAACACTAGATCTTCTGGTTCAAATCCAATAATAAGATATCTACCCAGGGATAGCAATCAGATCTAAATTACTTTATCTGGAGGTAAGACTTAAAGTTAGTGCACCAGGAATGTTGGAAAACTGGTGTGTATGCACGACTATGGCAAACACCGCAGGTAAAAGATGAAGCAAGAAGTTGGTCTGTAAACCTTTGATGGATGTTGAGAGTATGGTTGTGATAAACCTGAATTATCCTTTAACTGGTATGCTTGACACGAAACAATGAGGAAGAATCTCTGATGCTTGACAAACTGTTGCAGTGTTGTCGCTATAATTGTGTGACTTCTGCAAACAGAACCAGCTTCTCAGGTGCAGAGATATTGTGGCAGATTTGTATAAAAGAAAATATGGCCCTGCTATGATAGCTACATTTGTATTACTGACCTGCTCTCATTCACACTGCTTGTGTTGATTCAACAGCGATAAAAGGCTCCGGACAGACCAAGACTTGTGACTAATAGTCCACCAGGATCTGTGGTTCAATTACTGTGTGGGGCAGCTCTCCTCTGTCCCTGGGCTAAACGCTTTACTGGAATAGCTTCAGTAAACACAAACAAACACACACACACACACAGAGTGAAACACACGCCAGATCCCATGCACAAACAAACACACACACTCACAGCTTTTATAAATGTGATGTCACTGACCAAAGGATATCAACGCTGATACATTTCTCTCCCTCGTTTTTTCCCTTAAAGACATGTCCAGAAGAAACATATTGGAAGATTGGATATTGGCACTATCTAAATGAATGTTTTAAGGCCCCGGGGAGGCTCACTGCACCGTCTGGGTCTTTAAAAATCAGGGGACAGCTGATGAAAAGCCTGGCTGAAGCAGTTTATCCGCAATGAGTGAGAAAACACAGGAAATGAACAATGACCTGTGAAGTCAATCCTAGCTCTTTCGCAGAACTCTTCCGACAGTTAGTGGGTGGGAATTTTAACCATTTTCAGCTGAATTCATAGTTGTTCTTTTGTGAATTCCAATCCAAGGACACATAATGTACATCTTGAGCAAACGAACTTGATTTAATGAAAGGTGCCAATGACATTATGTTCTGTGTAGCACAGGCTCCTTTTGGACAATATGTGCTTAAAAGGAAAAACAGCTTATATCAACAGAACCGACTCGGCCTTGGCATTCACAGCAGCAAAGATGATGGACACACCAGAAGCATGACTAGAATTTTCTTGTGCTCCCCCACTGGTCCAACCAGACTTACCATGACAAAAGTGAACTGACTGACTCGTGCGCACACAAACGCCCACACGGTGTAAACACAAGACGGGTTTAAAGATCTGGCGTGTCTCCAGAGCAGATGGGTGGGTTGGGTAGGGGAGTGGGGTGAGCCTGGTGGGTGGGGGGTGCAGGAGAGCGTCAATCTGTCATTTCTAACAAGCCAGGAGACTTGGAGCCAGGGCAGGTCACAGGCACAGGATACGCACACACACACACACACGCCCGCTCCGCGTCCTTACGTATGCGTCACATTCCAACTGTGGCATTCCTGCTAATTAGAACACAAATTAATGATCCAAGCAAGTGAGACAGGCTGCCTCCCCCTGCCTCTAGTCAACATTTAACCTTCCTCGCGGTTGCATCTTCCTCTGCATTGGCTTCTCATTCGTTTGCTCTTCTGCTTTCTGCTTTTGTTTTGACTTTTTTCTCTTTTTTTAAATCCTTTTTCCCTTTGTCTCTTTATACACATTCTCCTCCTCCAAGACAGAAGAGAGAAACACTCTAGGAATGGTGTGCAAACGCAATCTTAATTAATATGTACATTTTTAAAAGGCATGATTTGCATTTTACAGTTTTGTCACAATCAAACTACATATGAACTCTGGTTGTAGGCGAAAGCTGCGATTACTGCACCATAACTGGATCTGAGACTATAAAGAATGTAAAGGATTTTTCTTTTTAACACGTTTGCTAAGAAATATATCTGGACGATTGCGTGGATTCTTTAACATGTTGAAAATATAGTCAAAAAACTTGACTGAGATTTTGTACAGTTTTATCAGGCAGATGTCTTTTCTGTGCTGTGCTTTCATCAGCTCCTCCATCTGTTTCGGCAGTAAACTTCAACCTTGGACAACACAGGAAAATAAAACTCTCAAGCCTCTGCTCAATTTTACTTTAGAAATCTTTATAAAATTATTGTGTTTAGGCTGTATGCTGACAAAGGAGTGACCATGGAGCGCTAAAGACTGAATGTGGTCCGCCATCATGGGGAGTTGCCACACCACATATCTCTTCCTAGCTCGACATCCTCTCATGTTTCCTGGCCGACATTCCACTTCTACAGCATTGTATCTTTCCAGTTTTTATTAATTGATGCATTTCTTCTGATTATGACACAAGAAATCATGATGAATTTTAAGTCATAAGACAGCAAGTCATTTCTTCAAATTTAGCAAGCTACTCCAGACTGCACTTTGACATCTAGACCAGGAAGAATTTTTTTTTTTTAGAGAGGCCGTGTCATAAAGAATTGCAGGCTAGTGTTTTGAGAGGGAATAACTTCTACATTCACACAGACTACCTTGAACTGCTGGAGGGGTCGACTTTTGCCTTTTTTTTTTTCTCATGATGCCACCAGGTGTAAAGAAACTATTAGCGAAACTAGCCACGTTGTTAAACTACAACTGCCATTGTCTCTTTGAAAATCTGACATCTTTTGTCTCCTTTTCTTTTTTTTTTCCATGTAGTGTGAAATCAGTCAGTGCATAACATGAAGAAACATTGAGCAAAAGTCAGGTGTGTAACTTGCAGGATAAGTGCTGGTTGTTCCCTCAGAGCTCCAGCCCTGAATAAATTACTTGTTCTGTGATTGTATCTGCTATTCTTTCAGGAAGAACAGTGATAAATTCATCTGGGGCAAAGTCAAAGAAAACAACAACGAACTCAATCTGGCAGTGCTTCTCAGCGGTCCAGGACACGTTGCCTACGATGCATCGGTGGAGGGCTGACCTTGAGTGCTAGGCATTAAGGTCAGGAAGCATCATTAGTCCTGCTTCCCCACTGCAAGGCTAAGAATAGGAACACAATCGTACATCTTCCCGTTCTTGCTTTATTCGTACTCTGATTCATTATTTTTGGTCTGGGCTTTGCTGAAAAGAATAAAACAATTAAATATCTTACTGTAGTGCATGTGGGTTTAAGTGGGATTAAATGAGTATCAGAACAGCTTTAAGTTGAGTATCATTATCTACACTGCCAAATCAATGTATTGTATTCATTGTCTTGCTTTACTTTAATCCTCAAATGAACTGACGCAAAAATTGCTGTCTTATTTTTGTATTTTTTCACTCAGGCTGCATCGTCCAAATGATGCTACAAGTACAGGTGTATTTCTCTTAAATTCATTGCCACATGCTCTGTATGCCTATTGTTACTGTTAGATTGTCTCTTCACAGCAGATCTTATTACAAAAAAAAAATCTGCTTGAGGTAGTTTGTCAGAAACTAGTAAGTAGCCTGCTTTGATTTATTCAAATAAATAAATGCACCCTGCTTGTTTGAGAAAAGTGTGCTGGAAAATAACACCTTACATGACGGGGGAAGAACATGTTTTTTTAAGCACATACAAATCACCTGCCAGTAAAAGCCCACACCCTGCATCTCTGTTTCCTTCTCTTCAGTCCCTGTTGGGGCTCTGGCTCACAATCAATACCTTTCACTGCTAAACCAATCTGCAATAATAAAGGCATTACAGACAGGAAAAAAAATAACACCAAATCTTATTAAATGTGGGGAGATGGTCTCTTCCTTTCTATGTCTTCCTGTCTCTTGTTGCCTAGGTGAACAGGAAGCTGCTCCATTGGGCAGATTGCAGCGGCTGGCTTGATCCCTGAATGTTCTGCCATGATCAACAGGCTCAGGATCAGGGCCGGTATTGCGGGTTACAGGTAGAGTTTCAAGCTTAGCATTCAACTCACCTCTCCTACCAGCTATGTATATTTCACAGGATTGTCTTTTATATTCAGTCTGTGGCTCAGTGGAGCACTCATCTTTATTTCATTTTGTGGCATTTTTTAATTTTAGCTGAGATTTTTTTTGTTGCACCCTCCACCTCCCTCCATCCTTCCTGACAACCCCCTCTGCTGACTGAATCAGTAATGACATTATGGATGTTGCACTCGGAAAGCTTTCAACAACGCAAACACTAACCTTATAGCAGTCTGATTTCTGCACCATGCCAGGAAAAAGGAAAGACTCACATTGTGAACATGCATCCATCCATGCGTTGTGAATGTCCAATTATTTTGTCTCACAATGAGTAAAGATCTACAAACCACACATTGTGTCTATCACATTAAAGTACAGTCACAAATATAATTCAGAAAATATGTTTCAGGGCTTAGTTCACCCAAATCAAACAACCCAAATATTTTTTTCTACATATTCCTAGAGGTGTTTACCCATGCAAACATTATCAACTAAAACAAAAACTGTTTGTATGACTAGATATAACTGGGGATAAATGGGGAAATATTCTTTGAGGAAAACACTTTTTATTGATTAATCTGAACTAACTGAAAATCCTGAGGGTTTAAGAAGAGGTATTCAAATCCTTTACCAAAGTAAAAGTATCAATACCATTATCAATACACTTAATTGCATTTAAAAGTCAATTTGCCTGCCAAAACACCCACTATGGCAGAATGGATTTCTATTATCATGTCATCATATCATATTATAGTTGGTGCATTAACATGTAAGCAGAATTTTTATGTTGTAGCTAGTTGAGGTTGAGCTAATGTTAGTTACTTAATGTACTGTCGCACATGTCATTGTGTCGGAGATTTCATCTAATATGGATAAAACTGAAATTATTGCCCCCCAATCTACACTCCATAACCCACCATCACAAAGTTTATTACATTTATTATAGATTAAAATGGAAATTATTTTTGCTGTGGCACTCCAGGTGGTCAGGTGTTACCTGTTTGCTTAAGTAGTCCAGAGGTGTCTAGAACTTGACTGGAGTTCACTGAATTGATTGGGCATAGTTTAGAAAATCACAAAGCTGTGTATAAAAAGTTCAACAATTCACACTGCGTATCAGGACAAAACTAAGCCACAATGTCCAAGGATTCTCTCAAGACCTCTGTGAGAATGTTTTCTATAGCTTTGAGTGTTGTCATGAGCACAGTGACCTCAGTAATTTTAAAATGGAAGAAGTTTGGAACCATTAGGACTCTTCCTAGATTTGGATGTCCAGCCAAACTGACTGACTGGACAAGAATTGGTCAGGGAGGTGACCAGGAATCCAATGGTTACTCTAACAGAGCTTGGGAGAGGAGACATGGGAGAAATTGTTGGAGGGATGACCAGCTCAGTGGCACTCCATCAATCGGCCTTGGTAGAGTGGCTAGACAGAGGCCACTTTGAGTAAAAGGTGAAACAGGAGTTTGTGAAACAGCTCAGAGAGCATGAAGAAAATGATTCTCTGCTCTGATGAGACAAAAATTGCACAACAGTGATCTGAAGCATACAGTGAAGACAAGACTGATTTGGCTTCAGGACAAGTCTCTGCCCAGGCTAATACCCCACAGAACATCTGTGATGAGACCTGAAGATGGCAGCTTCCAATCCAACCTGACAGAGCCTGAGAGGATCTGCACGGACAAATGAGATAAAGTGCCCAAATCCAGGTTTGTAAAGCTTTAAGAGACTTAACCAAACAGACTTGAAGCTGTAATTGTTGCCAAAGGGGCTTCAACACACTGAATTAAGAGTCTGAATACTTTTGTAAATAAGAGATATCACTTTTTGAAATTGAATAAATGTGCAAACATTTAAAACCATTGTTATCTTGACCCCTTTGACTCAAAGTATATGAATCACACACATTTCCTTGTCTTATAGAGTTGGGTCTTTGCCACAGTGTAGACATAAATTTTTCTTGTACAAGTCTCACCCTTTCCAGCAGTCTCAGAACGACTCAGATAGTCTCATTACAGTTGGTTCAGTCTCAAGGGGACAATTAACCCACAAACACAACACTCTAAACACACTCTGTTGGTTTTGCCAATACACCCTCAGGTCAATACAGCAAGCAGCTCACTCTTTATTTACACATTTGTTTGTGGTCTTGGTAAAGCTCTTCAGAGACCCTCTGCACTATCCCAATTAGCTGGCAATTGAAAACTAAACTTGAAACTGAGCCGTTTTGATAGTGCCAGAATTATTACAAATCCACACCAAGTCAATTTACTATGAAAGTGTAGCCAAAACTAAATTCACACGAAGCTGCTGTACTGATCATCCCAAAATAGCGTTTGGACATTTCTCCAAAATAAAACACCCTACAGGATACAGTTAGTGAACACATACCGTAACAAATAACCCAAAATAAGTACTAGTGCTAAAGCTGCACTTGGCAATGTAAATTTGTTATTATTATTGGTTATATGGTCCTTCACTTTTAAATAGTAACACTTATGCTGGGGACACACTGAATGCTTGGCATGTGCGTCAGGCTGCCGTTGCTGATCTGCCTCGAAAAAACACGCATGTGTATTCATACCAGCTGTGTGTCTGCTGCATCGCTGCTACTGCCTGCTCTATCTGTCTACATGGAGTTTCAAGGATACTTGAATGTTGGATTTCTCTTCATTTTAAATTAATTTCTGATTTATTTTTGACAGAAAATGTCACTAAAATGCTACTGGTTAAAAAATATATTTATATTTTTTCATGTTTGTGTCATATTCAGATTCAGCCTAGACATAGAGACCATAGTGGTAGGTGTCCGTTTTGTGTAATATAGTTGGTATGATGTGAATATGAGTGTCAACAGGTCTTTTCTGCGAGATGCATATGTCATGTGTGAAAAATAGGCAAGACGCCGCATGTCTAGATCAGGCGACACAGCCGCGAGGCAGTGTGCTTGCTCTAATCTGTTAACATGGGCGCCAAAACAAAAAACAAGACGTACTGCAGCCACCATGCACACACAGCACATCCAGTGTGCCAGAGCCCTTGAATTAAAGCCTGGTTCATACTTCTGCATAGGATTGACGGAGAGCCTATGCTGTAGCCTACACAAGTGGCCTACGCTGTTGTGAGCAATTATACTTATGCGTTGGTGTGTCTGCCACACTCTAAGCGCTAGTTGGCGGCGGGGTTCTTATGCCACTGTGTATACTTCAAAAAATGGTTGAACAGTTGAACAGTTACTTTGATGCAGGAAAGACAGAAGATGTCAGAGGAGATGATTTATACAACCCGTGAACTGAATGAGGAAGAAGGAGGTTAAGTTTTCTGTACTTGTCCAGCCACTGAGAGACATGGATGAGACATGCTACCAAGTGGGCCAATCACAGAGTCTGCGGTCTGCCTCGTCGCAACATGCAGTTAAATTTTTAGGGAGCTGTACAAAAGGCTAGGGTGCAGGCTGTGGGGAAGGGTACGTGGCTATGTGTATCTAAGGCGTCGGTTCAACACAGAACTATAAACCAGACTTAACATAAAATACAGCTTCTTGTGGAAAACTGCTTTCAATTATTTAGCATTTTAGATTAAAGACACACACACGCACAAAAAAAACAATGAACAGAGAAAATGAGTAGAGTTCCTCTAAGAGTTTTTCTTCAATATACTGTGTTTTTGTGACTATTTTGTATGTATCCTAAATGTCTTATTAACATCATACAGTATAGATTACAAAGAAACAATGATCTTATTCCACAGTGACTCCCTCAGAGGGCACGCGGCACATGTCATCAATAAAACTAACTGAGAAAAAAAGAGCAGATGACTGAATTTAAATTAATGACACATGTCACAGATTCAACTGTCAGATAAACTGGTCACTGCAGAATATTAGTGAAACCACGTGTGATGATGAGCTAATTTTACACAGTCTTATAGAGCAGAGGTCAGAGATTTCTCTGGCATTTACAATGGATGGTGAGCTTGTAATACAATAAAAATGATTGAAAAACCTATTATTTAATCAAGTATGAAAGTAGAGATAGACATAGAGATTTAACAGAAAACAGTGATGAGGTTTTGATTATTGGATTTAAAAGTAACTATATTCCATATTTGTAATAATATAATATGAAATATAACATTAATAACATTAAACATTGCCAAAACAAATTAAACACATGTAGCTCAAAGGTATGTAAGCACTAATTTAGATTTATGAAACTGCACAGTCTCTCAAGAACGAATTAATTTAATATCTTAGCATCAGAGCTTTAAAAACTAAAACATGGATGGTTTACATCGCCATTGATGATTTCTAGCTATTCTAATCTTTTCACACACACACACACACACACACACACACTGACATTCTTACGTCTTATGCTTATCTGAAATATCAAGTCCACTTCACTGACTTAATGAAGGGTTTGTATTGCATATTTTGCATAAATTGCATTTTAGTGTTATATTCTATTAGCCTGCTGCCAAATAGTTGTACAGCTTTTTTGAATGCCTAAAAATTGAAAGAAAAAAATATAATTATCAAGCAGTTGTGTAGCACATGCAATAGTACATGCACCATTGCATGTACATATGAAAAAAAACATCTGGGGATTAAAGCACTGACATGTCTTTATCTGACATGACATCCAGTCTGATCTATAAAACAAGTATGAAATTATTTGGCAACAGAATGTAATGTCTACAACACTGGAAATGTGAATGGGAGGGAGACACTGGAGCTTGATATCTCAATAAAGAACAAGAATGAAATCATTAACTAAATCATTTGGCAACAGAGTCTAATCTTTGCTACATCAGACGAGGTAAATGAAAATGGGAGGGTGGGATGATATCTCAACAAAGAACATTTGTTATCACAGATGAAAATCAATTCTAACCAAAATAGAAATCATTGTAGAGGCAATGCGCATGAAGACACCAGCTTTGTTATAGGTAGGAGGGGTACAAAAATATTAATGTGGTCTAAAATACACCCGCTGTTTAAAAACACACATAAAATTTCAAAGCCTTTTGTAATCTATGTCCTGTAAAAGATAATAACTGAAGCAGGTAGTGTATCTCATATAAAAGTGCAAAAAAAAAAAAAAGGTGGGGGAGGAATGTGAATCACAGAATTGATATGGGTGACACAGGGGGCTTGTGGATTAAACATCAGAGAAAATTACAAAAAACATTTATCAGAAACAGTCATTTGTAAATCTCATTTTAATCTCTATTTGGTAGATGTGGCAATCTCCAAATAATGCACATCCAGTTAGATACCAACAGCGAGGCCTGATGAGATTTTGTAAGCTGTAATAAACCTTGAGGCATACAATTGCGTAGGAGCAAAATTTGTGGACACGTCGTTTTTGATATTACTCTAAGGTTAAGTCCTCAAGTCGCTCACAAGAGTGATGTTCAGCAAGTAAACTACACCATAAATTCTGGGTGTGTGTCGCTCTCAAAGTGAGGGTTTACTCATTCAAGGTCTACGCAGGGATCTTTGATAGCAGACTACTGCACAGGTATATATATACAAAAAAAGTATGTTTTTTTTAACCTCTTGGCAGTTCTATTTTACAAGGCAGCAGGGAGACTCAATCATTCACAGATATCTTTTTAATCTTTTTCTTTCTGTCCTTGTGTGTTGTGCATGTGTTTGATTGATGTGGCCCAGCAGGCCAACAGGACACGACGCTGCCCCCCCCCCCATACTCTTCTGTCTGATGTAACAAGACATGAGATCACACTGGCCTCCTTATCTCGAACACATGAAAACACCCAACCACACAGACTGACACAGAAAAAAATATAAAGGAAATGAATACCGAGAAAACAAGAAGAGTTAGGATAGCAGAAGAAGAGAAGAGGAGGTGAAGGGTGGAAGTGGTGAAGGACAGAAGGGAAAACTAAACAAGTCTGAGTCCACAGCCATGCTAGCAGCTCTGAGAGGCTGCACCTTGGCACAGGAGAGGCTGCCATTAAGCGGGTATAATATTAACCACTGTCACTATCTTAGTTTAACATGCTAGCATGCTAACATCATTTGCACTAAACACAAAGTGTAGACAGACTGAAATGTTGACCTGATGATGGTGCTAGGTGTTAAGCTGAAGGAAGACTACAATGATCACAGTTCATCCTCAGGGGAACATGAATGTGTGTACCGCATTTGACAGAAATCCATCTAAGAGTCAAAACATTTCACAAAACCCCCCCCAAAAAAACCCCAAATGTCAACCTAATGGTGGTGCAAAGTCATTAGGATTGATCACCTGGCATTGTCGATATCTGTACAAAATTTTTGTGGCAATCCATCCAGTTGTTGTTGAGACAGTTCAGTTTGTATCGAAGCGGTAAAGCGGTCTTTAGCCAACAAACCTAAACCCTTGGGCGGGTCAGCGTCTGTGTTTGATAGACAGCTGAACCAGCAGGGGAATGGAGAAACAACACAATCAAACATGTGCTGTTAACTGTAGTTTACAGCGTTGTTATTGGTCATGTGAAATGCCTGATGGAGGTCACTTGACTGAAAAGTAGCTATTCAGTAAATAAGTAAATAAATTACTATTATTATTTACTCTCAGTGTCACTGTCAGCAGATGATAAAACAGCGAGGATCGCTTCTTTCTCCAAATATGTTTCCGGTGAAATGACGCGTTTGGTTATCGGCAAATCATTCCTGTCTATGTAGACAAAGAAACCAAAACTATAAACTACACATGGCTCACTTTTAGATACTGATTTTTCCTGAAAAAATAGCACAGGATGTAATTTGCAGAGTAAATGTAGCCTGTGGCATAAAAAGCCCACACAATTTTCTTTTCAAGTTCAAGTGACAAATTCAGTTAACATAAGGAATGGAGCATTGTGTTTATAACTGAAAGGTTTACTACACAGAAGAGTATGAAATAAACAGTGTAGCAAGAACAGGATGTGTCACCTGGATCACAGAGCTTTCAAATTAACTTGATTCACTCAAGCGGCCACTGTCTTTTCACTGCCTGAACATGCAATATATTCCATATTTCTCAAGCAGAGACACACTGAGAGTTTGAGGTTACACTGTTGCCAACTTCTCTGCCCAAAGTCATAAGGAGACAAGGAAGAGTGTGATCAGCATTCCCTGGTTGTCCCTTCAGGGATTACACTGTTCTGCTGGTGCCCTCTTTGTATATGCTGCATTACATTGTTCACACTCTCCTCAGATGAACATACAGAGCACAGCCCCATGCAGTGAGATGGCCAGCACCGTGCTGTCTGTCTGTCGCTCTGTCTGTCACTCCCTAACCCTCATTCTCTGTGTCTCTCTCTAGGTGCCACATTATGTCACTGTCTGTCACTGACTGGTCATGTCGCTACATGCAAGTTTGGGGCCTGGTCCAAGTGTTTGCCAAGGGGAGGGTGACATCTGGTGAGCAAAGTGAACCGAGGCTTCTGGAAACTGCTTCCATCTGTGGTTTTCAGACCATGACACACAGAAAAAAAAAGAGAGTATGTGTGATCCAGGTGTTATGCAGAATGACATGGACTGCAGTTCCAACTAATTATTTATTTTAAAAGTTAGTCATCCACCAGCTTTGATTCAAAAGTGTGTCAGTTTATTCTTTGTTGACAGGTAGCTAGTTCTGGTGTCACATAGGTTTAGGTTAGGTTATAGAAGAAGAATGAGACGACGCCACTGGGAATTTGGCTATGTTGCAATGTTATTCCCTTAATGTTTCCTTTCTATCTTAAATCTCCCAAGTTCGATTTCTGCCATGATATAAACACTCACTAAGAATTGAGTCTGATCCTAGATGAATCATTGACCCACAAGGACTATAGTGTAACCCACTCCCACCCCCTGCACCAATTTATAACATACAGACAACATATACACAACTGGCAGCTGCGGCTCAGGAGGCAGAGCGGTTTGTTCGCTAATCACAGAGTTGGTGTTGTGGTCCCTGGCCCCTCCTGTCCACATGTCGAAGTGTCCTTGGCCAACGCTCTGAACGCCAGAGCCATCCAGTTTACATGATCAATGGTCGGGCCAGCATTTTGCATAGTAGCTCGCTGCCATCTGTGTGTGAGTGAGTAAGTGCTTTGGACAAAGGGACTCATAAATGCAATAATAAATTTATTGTAGTAGGCATTGCACAACTGAATTTGAACATGATTCAGTGCCTGTGTTGCCTATATTTTATTCACCATAAATTCAATGCATCAAGAATCCACTTTAAAATGTGACATTTTCAGCCAAATTAAAAACCAATAAATTCTCAACCAAATCTGTACGAGCATTAATGTGCTGCTTTTGGTCAGGTGTATGTACTCAACTTAACCGTTTAGTTAAGGTTAAGGAAATGTTATGGTCAGGTGCATTTTTGACCACTGTCTCAGAGGTATTAAAGCAGCGTCACACCACTCTTGTGATTGATTTAAAAAGAAAAATCATCACACAGGTCGTCCCATGATCAGTGTGGCAACAGAAGACCAGTGTTGTCATTTGTCTGAGGAGGACAGCCTCACATTGCAGGGCTTACAAGATTTACATTAGATATATCCTCAATGAGTCGAAACTTCATCTTGACCTTCAATGCAGCTCTAACTAGTCATACACCACAAACAGCCAGATGAGTGACGTGTCCCTCCATACAGGTTGTAAACGATCTGTCCATCGTTTAAGGTGGATCCAATCATCAGCGAGTGGATTTTGGTCTTTGCCAGCGAGCCTTGTGGGACCACAGGGAGTGAACAAAATTTGTGGGCTGGTTCTAAAAGGCTACTCACTTTTTAGTAACTTCTCTACTGATACCTACAGCTCTTAAATATAATCCTCATGTTCAGTATCTGTAATAATATCAAAAGCATAAAGTGGTAAAATGCATGTCAAGGTCCTCTAACACACGCCGACAGTTAAGCTCTGCAGGAGGAGTATGATGCAATTTGCCGGTGTGAGGGTAGATGTGAGATGATTTTCTGATGTTCCCCTCTGCCCACACAGCCTCAGGTTCAGTTTGCTCTGCACTCCTCTCCTTCCTTAGCCCTGACCCAGACTCCCTCCCAAGCAACCTCCTTTGGGCTAACTTGGACCAAGTTAAAGGAAGGGAAAGTCTACCCTCACTGCCTCAACACAAACACACACACACACACACACACCATTCCTTCCCTCTTGCCATCAAGCCCCCCCCCCCCCCCCCCCCCGCTATTTCGTTGCTCAGGCTAATTAACTAAAAAACCAAGCAGAGATTCTATATAATTCAGCAGTGAGAACTGCCATGTCTTGATCCAGAAACACCCAGAGAGAAACATGGTGACTGGAGCCAGGATCCACAGGAGAGAAAGAAGGAAAAAATAAAACACAAACCTCGTCTCCAGCTGCACAAGCTATCAGTGCACGAGGAGCTGGAAGCTGAAGCCATGAAATTCTCCTCACATATTTTATTTCTTCAAGAGCTACATTTTAATCAGACACACTGGCAAAGTAGTTGAGAGCTGGGCAAGACCAGTATCAGGGGTGCAGGGTAGAGAAGGAAGTGGACATAGCGTGCAAAAGGGGAAATGGGGTGATGGAGTGAAAGATAGAGGCTCGATTGTGAAGGTTTTGACAGGCAGGTGGCAGGTGAGAGAGGTGTGAGATGAAAGACAGAGAGGGAGAAAGACGGGGAAATAGACCGAGCGGTGCGAGAGCTCTGTGACCAAACGGTTCTGCAGAGTGCTCGCTCCTCCACTGAAATCTCCTGACCACTCTCCATTAAGTTTGAGTCCGGAAAACAATATATAAAGAAAGTTTTGACACGGGAAAACAATCCGCAGAAAAGAAATTCAAAAATAAATGAATAAAATGACAGCTTCTACAAGGATATTGTTGTGCTTTCATCTCAATAATGCATCCTGAAATCCTGAAAGGACCAACAAGAATGCAAACAAGAGTCCATTATTACATGTCTTCCTATGAGGAAAAAAAAAGATCAACATCCAATCCCTTAGATTCTTGTATGTCCAGAGGATTTCCACAGGATCTTTTATTTATTAAGATGAGTTTGAGTGTATAGTGAGGCTTACTGTACCAAGGGGTGGGGGGTGGGGGGTCACCATTCTTGCTTGGTTACCTATGACTGTTTTTCCTCCTCTCACCCTGCCACAGTTCGCCAATAAATTCAATACATGTCTGAATTAATGCATTACAAGCCACGCTGGAGATATTAAAAAATGATAAAAACTAATCCCTCCTCCACAGTCCCATCTGTGGCAGGGTCCTCACGCTGAGCTGACCCTGAGCATTCTCTGCCGTCTGCACTATGAGTTATGATATTTGGTGTCGCTCGGATTATACTTTAATATTTCATTACATGCACAAAATCCCATTCTATATATCTCCCCCAGGTGTGTCACCATTAATCACAAAACGATGTGAAAACCCAAGGCTAACAATGTGTGTTATATTCATATACAAATTGTCTGCATGTTTAGGAAAAAAAAGAAAGAAAGAAGAAATCATGCATCTGTAGGTACAGTATATATAGAGGTGATTGCAAATTGTGCACGTAAACAGCCACACACCAACACACACACATACACAGCCTGGCATTTCCTTAAGATTCTGCAACAATACAGTGCTCACTGTTTGAGCCTGTGTTCAGTTCACATGCTTGTCTCTCGCACCAGTAAACACACATGAACGCATGAGAATACACGCCGCCATATCAAATATCGCAAGTATAAAGCACAGCATGTTTTCTCCCAGGGGGAGCTGAGACTGGGCAACACATTGACCACGGGCAGCGGCGTTATGCCATAACTGGTGGCCCCCGTCGAGAGCCGAGCTACATCATGCATGTATGAAACAAACACGTTGCCCGTCATCAGGAGCCAAACGTCCCTTCTGATGTGATCTATTTCCAATGCTCGACTCTGCTCCTCGCAGCCAGGAAAAACAGAGACAGAGAGGGAGAGAGAGAGAGAGAGAGAGAGAGAGAGAGAGAGAGAGAGAGAGAGAGAGAGAGAGAGAGATTAATACACTGCTCACATCACGAAGATAACTGGGGACCACTCAAAGTAGAGCAACACCAGTCGAGCAATCTAAAGTAGGGCTGACCACTTCACACCAGAATCTCCCTCTGCTGCTTTGTTTATTAAGTCATGCAAAAGAGGACAACAACAACAAAACGCTAATGGAGATTCAGGAAAACTAATAGTTGTATAAAAAACACCCCCCTCTCAAAAGAGAGAGAAAAAATGGTGGCAGTATTTTGATTGATGATAACTTGCAGCTTCAAAATGTTTTAATCTGAGTGCCGGTATGACAAATAGGATACCTGGGTTTCAGTAGAATACCAAAATTACACTTTTTCCTGATATTCTACTTTGTGAAACGTGTTTTTTTTTAATAAAAACATAAAACTTTTCAAATGTTAAACGTTGTCCAACAACTCTAAAGAGTCTACAGTCATACCAGCAGCTCTTTTCAGCTATAATGATGCACAGCAGAGCTCTGAGCTTAATCGTAATGCTAGCATGGCAACAGACTCAAAACGACAGTGTTATCTCTTAGGGTATCACGACACCATGCTAATATTAGCTAATTAGCCTTTAAACACAAGGTACAGTGTCTGAATCTTCAGACAGTTGGGATGTAATGAAAACAACACATTTTGACCTGATGAAACTTAACAAAAATGATTACATCTCATTCTGATGAATCTGTGAAACACATTTTATATAACTTAATTATGTTATGTTATGGAGCCACCATAAAGTGGTCTTTAGAAATCATCCTCTGGGGATAATGAATGTCTGCACAAAATGTCAATGGCAATCCATGCAGTAGTTGTTCAGATGTTTCAGTGTTAACCAAAGTGGTGGACCAACATTTACCGTCCCTATGGAGCCACATCACCAGCGTGGCTAAGACACAAGCAGCCATACAGAAAATTTGCCTTAATATAATGCCCTTTAAAACTGGCAAATTTTGCATTTAAACCAGGAACAATATGATCAAGCCATTTGATGGTAAACAGGATAACGAATCTGGCAAGACATTCAGTGGCTATTTCAGAACATTTCAGTCAGTGCCAAAGACTACAGACTCATGAAGAAGGTCAAATATTTAAAACAAGGTACCCAAACATTTTTTGAGTTAGAGTCAACATTAAAATAGGTCAAATGATGGATGAAGTTGTGGAGCTTCCCTCTGCTCTTCTCCTCTGTTCAGGACACTCTGCAAGTGATGGATGTCTGTCCTCTTGGCTGACATTGTTAGGGGGCCATGACACACCCAGATGTAAAATCCCCTTATCGGCTTCAGCTAAGTGTTCATTTTCTCCCCCCTCTGCCATCATGGCCGTAATACCTCAGTGGTAATTGAAGTGTAATAAATAAAAAAAATGCTCTTTGTTTATCCCACCTTGGCCATGACAACACAGGACAATCAAGCATTCATGTATCCTGCATTCCTTAATTTTATCTCTTGGTTGTATACATGTGTTAATGCGAGGGCTTGTGGATAATTCACTTCATCACATCTCCATCCTGTGCATGCATGTTTGTGTCATATATATTTATGGCAAACAGATCACGAGCATTATTCTGAAACTGATTCCTTTTCAGGCGTTATCGTCTCCTCAGACAATCCCTGACAACTCGTCTTAGAGAGTAATTTCCCACACTTGCCTCATAAGGCTTGGTGAGTCATACACAATACTATTGTAATAATGGTAGCCCATTCATTGAGATAAGCGTGGAGCATCAAAATGCTGGGTGAGTGTGTGTTTTGCAGTGTGGGTAGAGCTCTGTGCAAGAGAATACAGGCCCAAGAGGAAAAATTACAGAAAACGATAATATTACAAAAATGTAGAGTTTGACAGAATTAGAGTTCCTGTTTGTGATCATCTCAGCCACATCAAAAAATCCCCAACAATCTCCATCATCACCACTTCTTCCTCCACAGCCCTAGCTGGCAGTTACATATAGGGCTTTGACGGAGGCTGGACGGTGGCTCAGACCGGGAGACGCGAGACCCTCTTGGGGCTAAGGCAACAGCTGTCCACAGGCCGTCTTCTCCAGATTATCCTGGCAGTGAAACCCGGGCCGCACGGTCTGATGTGAAGCCCAGTGTTCTGCTTCTGTGTCTGTCTAACCATGTTTTCACTGTAGCTCTAGAACTAACTTTTCCAACCACAGGTCAGGAATATTTTGTGCTTATATTAAAGATTGTTTCAACACTGCTCTCCTTCCTATATTTGTTTCCACTGGGGTCTAATGAATTAAGGAACAACATTTTTTTCTCCTAATGCCATAGTTTATAGTAGTGCACACTGACACACTATGCCAAAAACAGAGCAGGTGACTCAGGTATTACTTTGGTTCAATTCAGATACACAGTCAGTTGGACTGACTTTATAATGCCCATCCATTTGACAAAACATCATCAAAGATGTTGCCTGTAAACACTTCATTCATTTCGTAGCAGTAATAACTGCTCTACATTTGTAGCTCTTTATTCTAAAATAGAGAATTTCCATTATTTTTGCCACAATTTTGTTTTCATATTATCGTTCCATTAAAGTATTAAAGTTTCAAGTGGAGTGCACCATATTAAATTCTTTATTTATTGTCTGTTTTGGCAGTGGTGGAAAGTGACTTAGTGCATTTACTCAACTCCTGTACTGCAGTGCAACTTTGACGTACATGCACTCTACATTATATGTGACTTTTTACAGGGAAATATCTGACTATTCTATGTTTATTTGACAGCTATAGCTACTAGTCACTTTGCAGATTAAAATTCCAAAAAAAACAAGTTAATATACAAGATATGATGCACTGTTTCCATGTAAACTACCAAACAGTATAATATAACAAATAGTAAACATGAGCTTTTCCATGAGTCTGCAACATTGAAATGCAGCTTACATGTAAATGTATCTTTAATAGTAATCCAATAATATAATATATAATAATATAACTCGCTCAAATAGGTCATTCTGCATAATTACCTACCTTTGATACTTTAGTACATTTTGCTAATAATACTAATGCACTTTTACAGCCTGTCTGCAAGAGTCTGAAAGCTAGACATTTTTAGTAATAATACTTTTACTTAAAGGATCTGAATACTTCTTGCACCACTGTCTTTTAGTTATTATTGGTTAAACAAGCTGTCCCAGTGTAGCAATGTTATATTATTCTGACATATTGTAGAGAGTGTGGAAGATAAGTCAAAAGAAGGGTTTAAAGAAAACATTAATAATCCTAAGGAGGGCCCAGTTTTTTTTTTGTTTTTTTTTTTTAAAGTTGAGCCTTCCTTGTTAATAAGCATTACAAATTGTTTTTGTATTCATCAGCTAATGTGTCACATCATTATATGGAAGCCTCAACATTATGATAAAAATTTCTGGCTTTGAAGTTTATTTGGATACTTATTTGGCTGGGTAACCAAGACTAACAAGCTCTGCATAACACTAACACATCCCCATATAAACTGTCTAAGCAATGTAAAAAAATTATTTGACAATATGTGCACTATACTGAGCTTGGTAAGAACATTTCCCATCCAGTCAGTGTTACATGTGACAGGTTTTATATGCAGGCACCACTGAGTGCTATGTCTCAGGCTGGAACTTTCAGGCTTGGTTGTTCACACAGATTTTTAAATGACACAGAAAGCAAATTCAGAAATGTATCTGAACAACATGATGCTATAAACTGTTACCGTACAAAAGACATTCTGTTTATTCTGTTTACTAGTCTATATTAACTTGAGCTTACGGGAGCACCTCAAAAGCCCAGATGAAACAGGTAGGGGGCGTTTTATTCAAGTTGTCTGCTTCTGCTTCTCTGATTTCCAAGTTTTTCTTTCCAGCATAAAAGCTTCAACCAACTGCCAACGTTATTTGCAGTTATGTGAAAGCCCTCCATCTGGCATTCACAACCCAGTGAATCCAAACCAAAACAAGACTAAAATTAAACAGAGAAATAACTTGATTTTAGAGAAAATCCTGTCTTTTTGTAATGCAAGTACCTTGTGCTACTTATGAATCCTTTATTTCAACCTACCTATGAAAAATAGCTAAGATGTGGTATAAATGGAAAGCAAATACTTTCAAAGATCAGAAGCACTGTAAAAATTTAAAGAGATGTAAAAACAAAGTAGCAGACTGCAGCAAATAAGCAATAACATCAATCCTTCCACTGTACAAGGGCATTACAGGAGACGGGACCACCAGGGTAGAGGTCCCAGTGGAACAACTGCCTGTGCTTATGTGTTTACCAGATTCCAAATTAATCCAGCATTTGTAAACAGGCCCTCAGGTTTAGACCTGTGGCAACTTTGTAGAGTCAGAGTAGACAACACAACTAATTTCATCTTTCAACATTATGACACTGATATTAAGTGGGTGACCAGCCTGAATGGTCTATAGCCTCTTGCTGCTGGTTTTTGTTGCTAGTGGCAAGTTAGGTAATGTCACTTGGTTGATTCAACTTTGGTCCAAACTGAAATATCTCAGTAACTATTGGGTGGATTGCCATGAAATTTTAAACAGATATTCATTAACCCTGGATAATGTATCTGGTTAACATTGGTGACCCCTAAACTCTTCTTCATACTACTCCATCAAGTCAAACATTTTCATTTGTCAGAAACTTTGGCTTATAACCAAATTTCTGCAAAACTAAAAGTTTGCTGTCGGCCTCAGCAGTACTTTGTGTTCAGTGCTAATTAGCAAACGTTAGCAAGCTAACACACTAAACTAAGATTTGTAACATGGTAAACTCTATATCTGCTAAACATCAACATGTCAGCGTTTTCATTTAAGTGCCACTGTTGTGTGTTAACATTTAGCTAAGTTCCAGCTCACAGAGATAGTGACGAAACACTGTAAATTCTCAGTCTTGTTTCTTCCTGCTTTCCTCTAATAAAAATGTTGTCCCGCACCACAGAAATCCAGAACGATGAATACTCAAGGATAGACACAATGCACCTAATGGTGGTGCTGGGACAACTTCCTACAGTGGTGAAAACATGTTTTAAAAAAGCATTAAATTTGAATCCATCTCACCTACCTGGATGCTCTGGTCTCATCTAAAACGATACAGACATCTAAAGTTGAAATTCTGAAGAAATACTCACTGCAGGTATGATATTTTAAAATACATTTTTTACATTCCCTGATCAACACTCATCTTTATTAGCATTATAGCTGATTGCAGCCATCATGGTACAAATTGTTTCTGTCATTTCTTATTCACAAAAATGCCAAATGGCTAACAGTGTCTCAGATGAAGAGAAAAGGCTCAATGTGCATATCATAGAAAAAGTAATTTCATAATCTGAGCTGCCTGATTAGCCAATCTAATTGGTACTGATTTAATGTGTGAAGGACCACTTTTCATTACCAGAAGGTGAGTTGCAGCTGTAATGGTTGTGAAAATCACCACTGCAAATCTGGATTGAATCTTTTTATTTTGCCATCAATAAAATGAAAACCACACAGACTTTAGGAACGTGAAATTGTGCTTAAATCACAAACGAATGTGATAAAACTGCATTAAGGTTGAAAATGTGGAACTCATTTGAACTTATTTCATCACCACATCTATCTCCATCATCTAAAAAAAATAGACTGAAAACAGATCTGGTGTCTAACATGAGCACAGACAAACCTGTTATTGACAGGTCAGTGAACCCAGACTGGGACTAAACTAATTTGGGTCTTGATTTTAAGAAGTTTAGAGGACCTCATCCTAAAATTAGTTACAAAGCCAGTTGCATGTGTGACAGTGAAAACACCCAGGCCCTGTTTTCCAGCTGTTTCCTGTCCACCCACAGAAGTGTGATCTGCCTCAGCCTTTAAACCTGAGACACATCTGCTCTGCTTCAGACTGTCTGGATGGAGTAAGTAAATATATAAATGAGATAATGTGTCTGGATGTGAAAAGTCCCCACATCATCATGTTCATGTTCTTCTCACCATTCTGTGAGACCTGTGCTTTTTGAAAGTACTTTGAGTCATGTGCTTGAGAAATAAACCTGAACTTGCTATAGTCCTGATTCCCTCTTCTCTTGTCTTTCAACATGCAACAACCTCTGGTTATTTACAGTAGGGCACCATACAGGATCAGAGGGAGGAGGAGGAGGAGGAGGAGGAAGAGGAGGAGTGGGCTGCAGATGATAAGATGCAGCTACACCACACGTGCATGACGTGTATGTTGCCTTTCTCTGCGCTGAACGTGACAGAAAATATAAAACCCTTCAAAATTAATTAAGCCTGAAAACTGTTGTGTGACACAGCTTGAATGCAAACTGGCATGCTGTGAGTACAGTCTCACAAAACCCAAAACACAAAATAAGACTTAAGCAGTAAAATGTGTGAGTATTATATACACCTACAAAAAACTGCTGCAGCTCATTATCTGTGGCAGCAAACTCAGGCATGTAACTTTAGTACTGTGAATTCAGAAATCACAAATGAAACGAAAATGAAATATATATATTATGTGTGTGTGTGTGTGTGTGTGTGTGTGTGTGGAAATACATTTACTATGCATAAATAGTAGCTGAATCTCTGACCCAGGAACACCTTTACACATCACATCTGCATATCAAATATGAACAGGTGGCTCCAACAGGAAAAGAACCAAACACCCGCATCAGGCCTGTTGAGCAGTGAGAGCAGCGGAAGCAGCAGCAGCAGAAGCTCTGTCCACACTCCTGAATATGCTCTGCATTCCTCTTCCTTTGTGTCTTAAAATAATAGCATGGTTTTATCAATAATTTCAGTCATAATGCTCCCTTTCTTTGAACTTCAGTCGTAGTTGAGCTGTCAGTCAAGCAGAGGGTGCACACGCTGTTTGTAATTGAATTTCGCTGCCGTAGTGTTTATTTTTGTGCCTGTTGGTTGCCTCCATTATTATAACTGGACAATCAATAAATTGTTGAAAAGTAGTGTGTTGTGTTGTAGTTATTATGTATACCTCACTTTATCACTTTAAGTTTGAAAAATAACATTTCAGTTCAATTAAAAAAAATGCAATTATATGTGACATGTCAACGTCTGCAGTCTTACATGAGCTCTATGACATGACCAGCAATGATGGATGCTTGTACAAAGCAGAACCTACACGTTTGTAATGATGTTTTATTTCAAATTAGTTTAAAGATATATGACATCTTCACACATTATATTAAATGTCCCTCTCCTTAAGGCTAATACAAAGCCTGGGGTGGAACTGTTCACTGCATCAAGCTCTGTGATGACTCATTTTAACATAATAGGTTGTCAAAAATGGGGCATAGGGCTGTTGAAAGGGGAGAAAACAAATGAATAAAAATGGATCGCTGCTTAACCTTAAGCAACCTATGTTAGAATCCATTAAAATATTATATGAATCGGCGCCATTTTTTTTAGGTTAAATAACTGCTTTGATCTCTGAGAACAATTTCAGAGGCAATAGATATGGCAGTAATGTGATTGCTTCTGTCAGCATGATTCAACAGATTACATATCTAATCGGTTTGTTGAAAAGAGAATATAATTTGCACAGATTACAGACCAGTGGTGCCTTCCTGGTTTGTTGAAACTGGGCCGTTTGACAGTTTAGATGATCCACAGACGGACAGATGGATGGACAGAAAGACAGCAAGTGGGAGGGAAACCACCAACTACCTGGTTTAATCCATGGTGCAAAAAACATCTGATCCTGCTGTTCTGATGGCTGCGACCATCCCCACCCCACCCCACCCTCATCCCCCACAATGGCAGGAATAAGCGCATAACGTGGGCATGAATATGAAGCTTGGAAAACACTCGTACACATTTTACTGGGACATACAGACACTACTGAAATGCAGAGCTATGCAGAATATGAGAGATATGATTGCAAAGGAAGTAGGACTATATATAATGAAATTAAAGTGACTCAGTTGCTGTAATATCCCTGGGGTATATAGCTAGTTGTTTTATGGGGGGAGATAAGAGGATTTTGTCAGGTTGAGATGCCGGCTAATGCTATTGTTCCTACTGGGAGCATAAAACAGCAAAGAAGCTTTTCACACATCTTTTCTTCTTTTGTAGTGCTGTTACTGTAGATATCGTTTCAAAGTGCAAGGTGGAAAAAATTACAATAGTGCTGCGTTAGACATCATAGACATAGACACAATTTGGTTTTTTTTGTTTTTTTTATACACAAATGTAAGAACCCACCCACAAAAATGTTCTCATCCAAGTGTATTGACACAATTTCAGTTTTTGGGAAACATTTTGAAAATAACAGATAAATGAAATTCTACATTTTTGATGCATTCACAAAATATAAACGACAGAGCTCAGAAATATCAGGCGATCATCATTCTCATCCTTTTCTCACTTTGCCTCCACATCTTCCCTTGCAAACACTCACTTATGCACTTACAGATGTACTTGAACAAGCCTCTAAATTGCTCTAAATGACCACTGAGGGTGGGTTTCCTTCAAAGAGACCACCAAATGAAGTTAGAGACACGGTTAATGTTACCGCCTCTTCTTTCCCCTCCGCTGAATTCTATTTAGCTCTTTTCCTATCCACTCTTTCCTCCTTCCTCTGCTCTGTTTACTGAATTTATCACCTGCCGTCACTTCTTCACTGCCTCCTTTACCTCTTCACTTCTTAATCCCTCAAACTAATAGTGCTCCCAGGGATGTAACTTGTCAGATTATGTCAGCCAAATCACTGTGTCATCTAGACCGCAGCAGGGTCGTTGAAAACAAACACGATTTTTTTCCTCCCTCACTCCACAAAAGAAGAAAAGAAAACATAACTTCAAATGGCACATTACTGAAAAGGGCGGCTGATATAATCTAATACCAAGTCGATCCTAATACTTGAACCTGAGTTGCACTCTCGGAAGATGCATGGCAGTTCCACTTTGCAGGAGAAATGATATGTTTTCAATCTTTAGAAGTAGTGGAGGTGTTATAACCTGTCAAAATACAACCTAACCCAAATCTGCCAGCAGCCAGCTGGGTGTCTTTAAAAAAATAAAAAAAATCACATGGTAAACATCTCCCCGTCAGAATTATTTTTGTGTTTGGAGAGTGTGGTGGCTACTGTGAGCCACCAAGCACATCTGTTAACAGTGAAGAAGCCCACCCCTGAGCTCTTTACAGTCTTAACACTATGATCTGACACTTGAATTGAGTCATACTCTTCTGCTAATAACACTTGTTTTACACTTCAGGGCCTATGACAAAAGCAGATTATAAAAGTCGTGTCAAAACCTCAATAGATTTTTACAGTGTCATGTATTTTCACAGTTATATTTAAAGACACATTAAGTGTTTTTTTTTTTTTTAAATGAAAATCTGTGGAGATAAAAAAAAAATCCATAATGGAAGAGAAGCAGAAAAGGGAGGAAAGAAACAGGAAGGAGGAGGAAGCTGAAGGTGTCAGAGGTGAGGAAGAGGGGGGAGATGAGGAACATGGTGAAAGGGCATGTTTTTATTCCCTTTCATTTCTTGCTGAGGCCAAAGACACATTGAGTACAGATGGTGTGTATCTGCTGGGACAGACAGCATGGCGTTATATTGCATTGTATTGCATTGTATTCTGTGTATTCTGTTATGTGTTGAGGTCTAGATATAATATGTACATTATTGCTGTCAGTCTAAGGCAATCAGGCAAACACAGTGATATAATGTGCAAACAGCCAAAAAAAAAAAAAAAAGAGTGAGCGCACACAGACACGCACGCAGGCACGTACTCACGCATTTAAACCAGAAATAATCAGCAGCTGCAGCAGCCAAAGTCGGCGAACAAACTCTCTGCCACAGCGATGCCGAGATAATGAAACAAGCCACGGGCGTGTTTAACTTCTGAAGAGAAACGAGAGGAAGTTGCTGCGAGCGCACATAGATGAATAGATAAGGAGGGATGCTGAACTGCATGGGAGTAAATCAGGGGGGAGCAGGCAGCGGAGATCTGTGCGTTTGGAGATCGGGCAAAAAGTCGCACACGCGTTTTTTTTTTTGTTTTGTTTTTTTTTTTAACTGGTAAAACAAAATTGAGCCGGAAAATTCGCACATTGCAGTTTGTCTGTGGTCTAAACAGCTGCTGTCAAGACGTAACAACTTTAAATCAAGTTCCAGGGAACACGGACTGGATGGAGATCCCGGACATACAGTTGAAATCCGGCTCAAAAGAAAATGTAACATCACCAGCAGCCGCTGGGTGTGATTTCATTAGCCTGCTTTTCTTTATGTGCAGCATTAAAAGCGGTATTTTTGATGACCCCGGCGGAGTCATTTCTAGAAATCTGACCCTCTAAAAAGAGAGGGCAGGCGATTCTCTCCAAACGCCCCCGAGTCTCTATGGTTGCATACAAAAAGATATTTTTAGTTTTTCTCTCTCTCTCTCTTTTTTTTTTGGTCTCAGAATGATAACAAACTCACCTTCCGCAGGATCCACTGGCAGAGGAAAACTAAGGTCCAACCGAGAACCTGCATGTCACCTTCCTTATAGCGGACCACCCCGGGGAAAAAAAACTACACGTCTCCTCGGCTGAACATAAAAAGACACGCCGCGGAATCCAAGCAATCCCAAGTGGCAGGCGACAAAGTAAAATGTGTCAGAGAAGCAGGAAAAAAAAAAAAAACCAAAACGTGCTCGAAGTTGCGTGTTTGTTCAGTGAGTGTCACAGTGGTTTCTACGGTCAAACTTTGAGCGGCGGCTTCAGTTGCTCCCGTCCGCCTCATGTGGCACATCCATGGTGCTCGCCTCCGCTCTTGCTGGAAGTTTGTGCGGAGACGAAGTCAGTTAGAGGAGGGAGGGCAGGGAGGGGGATCTCACTGAAGATCACCAGCGCTTCTTGTGTTTTTGGGATACTGACTGGTTGATTTGGAGAGATGAGATGCTTCTCTCTCTCTCTCTCTCTCTCTCTCCCCCCCCACCTCCCTCTCTCTCCCTGCGCGTCACGGCGCACAAGCATCTCTCGTTTTATTGGCAACCGCACTGACCACAACTGCATGTAGGTTATTTTTGTTGTGCTGTCCGTGTTTAAATGGTGAGATGACAATTTACACTCTACCAAGTAATAACCAGAGAGGAAGCTGTGGATCCTGTTTTTAGACTCGTTAAAGTTGGTGTAGTGTAGTCAAAGAAAGCAAGTGGCAACTTGACTTTTATATCAATCAAACAATCAGTTCAGCTCTGTCACACTAGTGCTGAGAGGGTCAGTTGATTGACAGCCTTTCTTGGCCACTTTTTTGATAATTACATCATTTTAAATTATTAAATAACAACATTATCTGCTTCCATTTTGTCACATTAGTGGGTTTGCTCCTTTGTAATCTATGTTAAGAAATTGAATATCTTTGGGTTTTGCCTGTTGGTTGTTGGTTGGTTGTTTCTTTGTGCTCTGAGAATTTGTTATGGGCATTTTTTTTCACATAGACTACAGGATTAAAAGAAAAACAATCTGAAGATGAATCATTAATGAAAGTAACAGTTGCAGCCCCCTTTCATACCACCTCCCAGTGACATTTTATTCTGAATTCTGCTTTAGTTTGTTCTATTCTATACAATATTGACTTTATCATTCCAATTATTAATAAATCATGTAAATCATGCTATGCTATAATTTACATAAATTTAGAATTTAGAAATTTCAAAGTTATCATTTGTATTGTATGTGGCTTTGGATAAAAACATCCACATGAGAAGTAATAGAACAGAAACATTTATGAAGTCATGAGCAGAAGACACTACATATGCCATCTTAAGTTGGTGTCTCCTAACTCCACAGAGTGCAAACATGTGACCCTGCCTCACTTGCTTTGTGGCAGCTGACACTCTCATACGCGCCAGCAAATGGAAAAGAGTCTTACACAGAAACATGAACCCTGCCTGCTTCTTTTAAGCGACTGCGCGTGATGGAGGCCAACAGCACAAGCTTGCCAGACTATAAATTCCCAGAAAAACAATTTTGAAATATTAATGTTGCATGGACATATTGGGGCAGCGTGGCCCCACATCTCTCCCTGATGGCCAGTCCCAGCTGCTGCCTGCTTGAGTGTGCCACCTTTAATATGAACTGATCTAGGATGCACGGTGTCTGCTCGCTGTCTGTGTGGAGATCAGTGGATCTGTCTGCTGGATTGTTAGCTTGTCTTTCTGGCTGTGTAGCATTATATAACGCTGTCAATCAGTCGTACACATCTGACTGGGAGACCTCTCTTTGTATAAGCATAATGTCTGTGTCTCGACTTTCTGCCAGTGCATGATGAAGCATGTCCCCTTCGTATAACTGTCTGTCTGAATGACTGACTGACCCGCGATCTATCTTTGTTTTTCCCAATGCCATTTTGTTTCTTTGTCTATCTTTCTGTTTTCTCCATCTGTTTCTCTAGTCTGTGGCCTGACCAGTGTTTACAGCACGTATACAGTTCACATTCAGTACGCAAACATCTCTTCTTTTCCTCTCTCACCTAAGCGAATTAAATTTCTCTATGTTTTTTTTTCTGTCTGTAAACATCTGCTGAGGATTTTATCTGTCTTGTGAATATACACAACAGTTTTTGGCCCTGAACTCAGAGATAAAGGTTTCACTCTACACTTTCCTCTTTAAATGTGAGACATTCTTTCTCACCTGTGGCATGTGTGCAGTGTTGCAGTTACACGGCCAGTGTGTGTGTGTGTGTGTGTGTGTGTATGTGCGTGTATGTATAATGTTGATGGGTCTGTAGGTGGTGAGGTGAGACTAGTATGTCACAGATGGAGAGGAGTATCTGTGTAGAATGAGCTGCTTTGTGGTTATGTGTGACACTGTATGCTGTATATTAGCAATCTGTCATCACTCCCTAAAGTGCAGACTCTCTGCAGTTTGTCTGTGGCGCTCCTCAGTGTGAGAGTGACGCAGCACTGCCTCCCTGCGAGACAAAGAGTCACTGCAGGCAGAGGCAAACAGCACTGAGAAGACCTGTACGCAGGGCAGTGTTTTTTCGGGGGGGGGGGGGGGGGGTGCTCAGGGTTAGTTACAATAACATGCACAGTAAGTCTGCAAATGCCTTAGTGGCCAAAATGCTGAAGAGCAAAAAGCTGGTCAGACAGTTCTTTCTAATAGCATCAACTGTGCAACCATCTCGCTCAAAGTATTGTTCAGCCAAAAACAGCAGAGACTACACTCTGAGATCAAGTCAGGCTTATAAAATAAAATGTTGTGCAACAGTAAAATATCACTTTTCCAGAGTACATATTCACAGTAATGTATCTCAGAGAATCTACTGATCCCATCTCCTAGAAATTATCCCCTTTACATCATACTAATAAGAGAGGAAATTACACCTGGATTATTTCTTTAATCAACATAATGAGGAAACATTTTTAATGAACATATTTGCCAAAATGTAGGCTACATACCGAAGAAATCTGCAAGCATTCAGTGACAACATATGTCACTGACTTCCTCCTACTATATCCACATGCAGCGACTAGACTTTTTTAAGGTTATGTTTAGGCACCCGAAGCGCTTCTTTAATATTAGTGAAAATTAAAGGGTTAATAATAGAACAATATCAAAAACAAGTCACAAGTGACTTGAGGAGCAATGTGGTTACTGCTTTAACATCTAATCAAAACCTGAATCCTTCCCTGTCCTTAAGTGTGTCTAACCACATGTGGGACACAAGATGTGTAGCACTTTTCTTCATTCATGCAACCGATACCTCTAAACGGGTGGAAATAACAAAAACATATTTGGTTTAAAATTTAGAGGTATAGAAACATAATTTCAAAGGAAACTGTGTTAGAATAAATCTATGATAGTGTTTTGTTACACAAAATATATTACAAAGATGGAAAAACTAATACTACCTAATGTTTCCTCTATTATAAAGAATGAAATACTTCAGAGTGAGTTACTTTTTTGGTTTCTGTCAATCTTATGGCTGCTGTAAATCAGTGTGTTACACCCATTGCTTCATCTTCAGTCGACCATGAAACCCTGTCTATCAAACACAGCAGGTCTCAAAGAATGTGACCATTTCCCATTTCCATCACTGCCCTCCATTCAATCTACTGTCTGTGATTTGTATGGCCTCAGCACGCTCTGTCCTCCTGTTTCCCCTAAATTTTTTCCCCTACTGTTGGAGAAGAGATGCTGGTGTGAGTGCAATTTCTGATCCACATTGGAAGTGGCAGGTGAATTTCGCCCAGCTGCTCCCCTTCTCTGTTCCACTTAGCACCGACGCTCCTGCTCCGAGTCACTCGGTCGCAGCATGGTCACAGTAAATGAATGAACATGCTCTGAGCAAGAGCCGAGTGCATCTACTTTCACAAATATCATCCTCCCATCATTATTCTTTTTTTCTTTTCCCCTCCCACGAACATCAGGAAGAAGTTTGATAATTTTCAAAACTGCAAAGGCTGCTTGTGTTTATCACCTTCATGTTTGCAAACAAATTACAAGTATATCTCATTAAAGACAATAAATTACAGTCAAGACTAAGTGCACCTAGAAGTTCACACACACATTTAAGCATTAAACAGACTTAAAGCACTTTACCATTGATTCTATTTGATGGATTAAGCAAAAAATAGGTGGAGGAAAGTTGGTATTAAAGGATGTGTGAGGAGGACAACCATGCAAGGATGACGGAGCAGAAAAAATGAGAAGTCGAAAGGGGCTGGAGAGTACGACTGAGCAGAGGTGGCACAGGAAAAGAAGATGGTAAAGATGGACCATCATAGAGGAGGAGGAGGAGCAGAGGGTCGGACACAAGGAGGGGATATCTCAAGGAGGAAGAAGGGAGGAACATAAGGAAGTAAAAAAAAATAAGGTAGCTGGGTTTATACTTGATGCAAACGGTTAAAACATCTCGCCATAGATACCTACTTATGGCGTATTGTAGTTCAGCCTTGGATTTTACTGATTAATAGCATCGGGACAATACTAGACTAGTGTAATGTATATGATTGATCAGTTTGTATCATGATTTAATTATGCTGTTGTTGTGTTGTTGTGTTAACATACGTGCAGGTAACTTGTATTTCACCTTGTCTCATTAGAGGAATGTAATCACTCACGGACAATGTTTGTAGTGAAGGAATCTCTACACTTTTATTCTGCCTGGAAGTCACAGGGAGATGGTGGATGGTGGGCGAACAAAATGTTGGACTTACAGACCAGGGTTTGCATCCTCAGTTCAGTGTGGGGTTAAGTTTAGGCAACAAGAGGAGTTTGGTTAAGTTAAGTGAAAGACTGGATTAAAGGGGCTATATGTAAGTTTTGCTTGTTGTGGGTTCTTGTCAGGAGCGAGTGGTGGTGATGGTTGCTTGCCAAGAGTTTCAGCCATTGTTGCGTTTGCAAGACAAGAGTGCTGAATATGCCCTCTGAGCAGCGCTACTTCTTCAGAAAAAAAACAAGAGTTGGCATTGCTTTCAACTGCTGGGTGAGTAAAGGAATAAAGTCTGATGCTGAACTTGCAACATCTCTTCTTGCCTGGTAGCAGCTGATAATGCTAATGTTGGCTATGTAGCGATAGCAAAAATTTACATATAGCCCCTGTCAATAGACATGTTGTTTTTCATGCTTCAAGTTGCTGCTGATCTTTTCTGTATTAAACCAAGACCATGAACTTTTTCCTTAACTTAACCAAGTGCTATGAGTGTGTAAACATAACTACGAAATAGTTTAATAATGCTCTAAATGCTTTGAGTGAAAATGGTATTGCAAGAGCTGATATTTTGGTGAAAACAAATGAAATCTGCATTTTGCCGATAATAAACGTAATCTGGGTGGCGTTACCTTTTTTCCACAACAAATTTGCTGTTGTAAATTAGCTGTATATGAATGCAATTTCTTGGAGACAGGATTGTTACTGAATAATCACTATGTTTATGTGTTTTCATTCACTATGATAGCAGTAATTTGGGGGGGAGTAGAAGAGCTGCAGTGGAAAAGACTTTGCTATTTGTGTGTTTTTAAGAAGACAAACACTGAGCCTTTTTAAAACCTGTAGTCAACAATATTCTACAGGAAAAACACAAACACCCCAAGCTGACCAATCACAGTTGTTATGGTCTCCATTGGCGTCACCCACTGCTTGGGCTCCAAAGTTGTAACTGCTTAATGGCCATTCTAAATCCACAGGGTCGATGGAGGAAAAACAGAGGAAGTGGAGGAGTAAAAGAGGAAGGGGCAGGAGGAGGTAAGTGGGTGGGAAGAGGTGGAGGTGCAGAAAGCAGAGGAGGAAGAATATGAAACAAAATCAATGAGAGTCAACCAAAAACACTACTTACTACAGTACATCAATCCAATCTCAGTGCCCACTCAACGCGTCAGATAAACAGTGTGTCTATAGAAGCATGAACCCCTTCATGTGTTAATGCACACACTACTGCAGTACAAACACTGCAATGATACAGCAAGATTGGATACAACTGCAGAGTGGGGGAAACACTCGATTTCACCATCAACTATAGAGAAAAGTCCCTTATCTTCTCAGTGAGGTAAAACATTTATTGAAGATAATTATGAATAACCGCAACCATGCCGAGATGGACAAAGGAAAAATATAATTAGCCATGCCTTTGACCTTTTTTTGAAAGTTGGAATTTTTAATGCTAAAAATAGAAGTGCAGTGCAGTCATGGCAAACATGACAGCACACAGAGAGTGAGATACAGAGTCAGGATGAATGACAGATTCCTTGCCACTGCATGAGGAGCTCTGGTACGTACACAATTACGCTGCTCAGTTAAGCACACGCACACAGAGACACACACCTGCTAACACATACATTGAAGCACCGATCCTGGGGTGTCTAACTCGGAGGTTAAAGAACACAATGATGGGAGGTCACCTGGCAGTAATGGAGCCTTTTGTGTGTGGAAATAGTCATTTCCCTGTGTAGTCTCGAGGTATCACAGCAATGATATGAAACCCTGTCATTTTGTTTTCCTTTCTGTCGATTTCAGAAAGGAGAACGTGTGGAAAGGATGGAGGGTGAGAGAGGTACAGGAGAAGAGCATGAGCGGGGCGCCTGTTGTGGGTGTCAGGACTATGCCATTGTCATTCAAATGTTTTGTTGCAGGAAGGGAATTTGAGAATGGGAGATGAGCACTAATGGGAAGCAAAGGGAGAAGTGGAATAATTGGATTTGATTACGTCTGTCTGTCAGAACAGGACAGGACATAATATGCGGCTGGAATTATTGTGACAGTGTTACAATGTGAGTGACTCTTTGTGAAGTTGGCCCAGTGTGAAAAACTTTTGGAATTGTCTAGAGTTAAATTTTTTAGCAGTGCTAGGGATGACAGTGTCTGTCTTTCGGGCCAGACAGAAATCACTACTACTACTGGTTAAATTGCCATGAAAATATGTACAGCCATTTATGGTCCCCAGAGGATGACTTTGGTGATCCCCTGACTTTTCCCCTAGCGACACCAGCAGGAGTTTCAGTACTATCAACTGTAGGAGTGATTGTCATGAGTTTTGGTACAGACTTTCATGTTTTCTTTGGGATGAACAGCAATAATTTTGGTGAGCTGTAACTCTCCATGTAGCGTCAACATGTGGTCAAAATTTTTATTTGTTTAATACTATTGTTTATGATGGCTTTGTGTTTAGTGTTAATTACCTCAGCCAAGAAGGTTATGTTTTCACCCGTGTCTGCTTTGTCAGCAGGATTACACAAAAAACATTGAACCGATTAACTGATTTGTTTTATCGAAATAACAGGATAATTATTCATTATCTCGAGATAACGGAGCATTGTTATTCCGAGATCATGAAAAAATTATTCCGTTAACGGGATAATTATTCCGTGATCTTGATCTTGGATAACAGGATAAGAAATATTTGCGAGTATGGTCTTTCTCTGCATGAAACATGTCAAGCATTAGTAATGTCAGACAAAATTCAGGTGGAATGCCTCCAATCCCGGCAATTTGCTTTTTTCATTTGTTTTAGTGATTGCAGTAATTCATCTAGTATTATTTTAGTATGTAGAGTATTTATCTCTTAAACCAACCTGGAAAACCAAAATCCTTAAAGAAAGAACTAACCAATTTTGATGTATTATTTTTTCACTTTGATGTAATTTTTGACAAAATCTTTTTAGTTATTGATTAATTGATACAGGGCTATGCAGGAGGGAGTCATCCTCTGCCTGAATTTAAGGTATATCTACCAAGCAGTCATTATTATGCAATTTACTAGCCAGTAGAAAATTGGTTTTACACCCATCAAGGTAACAAGAGCGCCTTGCTCTATGAATCAAAAACTCTAAAAAAAAAAACTTCATTTTAACTATTGATATTGATTTATTGATTGATTAACTATTGATTGTTCTGCTGAAAAGTTTACATGTTGTTAATGGATTGGTGATGTCAGAACATACTCCAAATTGGTCATTTCTTTTAATTGTACTCTGTTTTGGTGAGACAATATTGAGTTATTCCTTATAAATCCTTTAATGGCGTTCCACAAAATTTGAATCCTTACTGATAAATAAAAATTTCGTCAGGGCCTCTCTAAATTGATCACAAACGGTAATGTTCTGCAGAAGAGAGATATCAAATTTCAACTGAGTTGCACAATTAGGAATTGCATCAAGCATGATGGTACAAAAATATGCATGGTGATCTGATAATGATATATATACTATTTTGGCATTTGAAATCATATGTTTCTTTTGAGAATCTAATATACAGTATAATATACAGTATATTTAGAGATATACTTTTTGAGTGGTGTCTTCCAGAGTAAAATGTTTAATCCCTTTAGAGCAGATTATGTGTATGCCATATATACATATAAAAGGGTATATTCAGATATCATATTCTTTAGAGCACAGGTGCTTGACAAGGTGATATTAGTTTTGTCTAAGCACGCATCAATAACCATACTGACGCAAGCTACAATTTTTGAAAAGCATCACATCTCATATCAGTTTTTTGAATGCTGCTCTGAACCACTGGCATTTTCTCCTGACAATTTTGATCGATTTTGGCCTGGAGGCATGGGTGAATGTGTCTAATGCTGAAAGACCCTAAACACTCTGTGACCTCAGGTTACATCGCTGATGTGCCCAAATGCATCAGATGGCGCACAACATCAAACTCACCTGACAACATGCACATATTCCATGGCTTTAGTCACAGCAGGGCAGGAGACAAAAAGTAATCAAATCTAAAAATCACTTTGATTAAGCATAACCACATTCCTCTGACTGACTGTACCATACCCTGTAACAGTTTCTACAGAGCTTATATTTGATTTAAACTGTTTTAGGTGCATGTTGTACGATGACACTGCAGATAAAAAGTCTGGTGCAACAGGATCATTATAATGGCATCGCTTTCCTTCCCTCACACTGAACACACATTCACTTACACACAAATACACAAAGTATCATTAACACTGGGGCCCAGTCATTTGTGAAAAGTGACGTCATAATTTGCCAGCTGTGTGTTAGCAGTGCTCACAATTAGTTTTGTAAATCAGGCACCAGCCAGCCAACCTGAGTCATGACAGTCCCTAAAAAGGTGACAAGCACACATACACCATAACATATCCACATCAATGTCCATTTGACTGCTATGACTCTAATAATAATGCTCTTTATTCATATAGGACCTTTCAAACATAGTTACACAGTGCCTGGTATCTCCTGGCAGTGAGTAATAGCTGGCAATTATCTTTCTTATCTTTTGACTGCAAATGTATTTGCACATCTTATAATAACTCAGCTATTAAAGATGTCTGGCAAACAGGTCTTTGGTGTGTGAGTTTTCAAGGCAATATTAGGCAGATCTCTAATGTGGAAAAAATCATCTGTGGAAAAGCTACAAAATGATGCTACAAAGGGAACAAGAAACATGACAAACAAAAACTCCACAGTTCGCTCCATGTCTATCCAGGAACCAAGCATTTATCCTAAATGGTTAGGCTGAGCTCTTTGAAGGAACTCTTATCCAACACAAAGTGTGCATTAATATAATTCTTAGTTAAAGCTACAATATGCAAGTTTTGGAAAACGAGCTAGCGTTAGTGTGACACTCAATAATCACTCCGCTCCTCCCACCTCCAGACTGGGGAGGTGAGGGAGCAGTACTGCTGTAATCAGCAGGGTAATCGTGAGAAGTGAGTGGTTATAATAGCTGCACTGTTCATCTGTTTGATTACA
Organism: Trachinotus anak; assembly: GCF_046630095.1. Classification (NCBI taxonomy): domain Eukaryota; kingdom Metazoa; phylum Chordata; class Actinopteri; order Carangiformes; family Carangidae; genus Trachinotus; species Trachinotus anak. The sequence continues at coordinate 20,901,245 of NW_027273864.1, read as the reverse complement.
AATGGATAAATAGTCAGCTGGTAGCCAAGCGGCTGACGAATGAGCCAGTGATACTGACGCATGAATGAAGCAGCTGGTGCCAATGAAAAGTGACTTAAGTGAACTAACTCCATGCTCCACAAACAACAGTGATCACGAGCAAACAAGCCATTGGCCTTCATGTTCTATATTTACATACACATTTCCTTTGTCTATCTGGGAACCTTCTCACAAAGACTCATTTCTATGAGGGAAAGCACCCCTGCCCTCAGTGCTCTGCCACATACAAATACAAACACACAACCAAAACAAAGGAAGCATAAACACACAAATAGCTGGAGACGCAGTCCACTGGAGCCACTTGCACTGCTGCTGTTGGGGTTTTGTTGTATGAGTAACCGTTGGAGATAAAAGCCCCTTTAAGCAACAATGGTTATAAATTACCAAAAATAATCTGGCAGCCAGGAAAGTATAGAGGGCCTGTCAGCACTCCACAACTCCCCATCTGTCAGACACACACGCGTACACACACACACACACACACACTGTAACAGCAGCAGAATGCATCTGCTTCCACCTCCTCTACCTCCCCCTTCATCCCCACCTTATTAAGATTCATATCCCCGAAAGGTGACTTCTTAGTCAGGCACAACGACAACCCCCCCACTCCTCACAACCTTGCCCCACAAGTCGCCTGGAGGTATAGGCATGGTGACAGGTAGCTCTTCATTCCCCTGGGCACCGGGCAGGGTTGCAGAGGTGGAGGGGTGTGAGTGTGTGTGGGGAATTCGGGGTGGTATAGGTGACGCAGAGCAGGATTATCAAGTCAAAGATGCCCCCGTAGATAAGAAGTCTCTCGGGAGGAGTGCCTGTCTGAGAGTGCTGGGAGCTGAAGCCTCTCTCTCCCTCTCACTCGTCCTCTTACTAGCTGTTTTTACTCCTGCTCTCTTTCTGTCTGTCTCTTTTCTCTCCGGGCTTATCTACCTCTCACCTCCTACAGCTTGCCTTTCTCTTTATCCTCTGACATACACCCCCCCCCCCCCTCTCTGTGGCATTCCTAACTCTGAGCACTCCTTCTGCACTCCAACAAATAAATCCAGCCTCTTGACTCCTGATCCCCCATACTGGTAAGGCAAATACTCAGTTCCGCTCAGCAGCAATAAGGGGGGTGCAAAGATTGCACTTATTTTTATTCCCCTTGGACTGTACCATTTTGTAAGAGGTTGAAAGTTCCCTCTTTGTTTGTCCTCCACAGGAGTTTGGCTGCCATTGTGTTTGCTCTGTTCTTTCCCCATCATATTCACTCTGAACCCTCTAATCACACAGTTACACCCTTTTCCACCTGGAAAGGATTTTGTGTGACATGTAGCTTTGCATAACTAGAACACAGAGGAAGCTAAATCATGCCTTTAATACTAATGCATGAATTGTACATGCTGTACCTCTGTCTCCTTTTCTAACAGCAATTTTGAGTCAGGGTGGCGACATTTCTTTTGCTTCTGTGTCTTATTTGATGTCTTACTTGTCATTTCTAACAGATATGATAACAATTTACTTCTGTTGGTTATAATATTATTGTATGCAGGAAACACTGACAGGAAGAAATTAGCAGTCAACAATCAGAGAGTTTAACTGCATGCTCTAGCACCTCATTTCTAGGTAAAATTTGTCTGTGAGTGAATGTAGTCATAAATGTCTATAATAATCTCTCATTGCACAGGAAAACTGTGCACACATAATACAGCAGGTCAAAGTTGAACCAGGAAATTGGTCTGTAACCCTTTTATAATGGACAGTCTGGTTACATTTTCTACTTACAGTATTTATAATTTGTTACGAATCTTTTTCATACAGACATCAGCATCACCCTTGATATCTGCACGGGCAATGGCCTGCCAGGTCTGTGTTGTACATTTTCACCACTTTCTTCGATCAAGATGACCAGGGCTTACAGTTGCTGCTGCTGACATCTTGGTCATCTTAATCGAAGTGGAAATATTCCCGTCACTGTAGGGGAGCATTTTGTAGTCTGGGTGGCCAGAGATACAGAGGTAGTGGTGTCCTGAGGTACAAAGTGACAGCTGAGGTGAAAATGTGTCTGTACCGGATTCAGACACAAGACCTTAAAGTTGCTGAGCTTGAAAGTGATGAGCACTCGCCCACAGATTTCTTACATTTTAATTAAACCTTTTCACCAGATAGTTTCATGAGGGAATACGAGGACAGTGCACCCAGAGCTTATACTATGTATGTTGTGTTCATTGAGTTTTTGTTCTCATCAGCTGATACCAGTCTGTGAATTAAATTTTGTCACATACACTTATTACATCAAAGATGCATGTTTCATTTCTCTTCATTGCTGGGTGTAAGTATTCAGTGACAGATACGGTCTGTGTCTAGCTAATTGTAGAAACCCATTTTAATTCAGTGATGCATAAAGCTTACCTTTAATGAAGACACTTTCAATAAAACTATGCTGCATTTGCACTTACAAACAGATGTTGCATCTGAAAACAAGTCTCTGTCAACTAAAGGATGTACATGTATAAGTAAGATGTATAATCAGCACATGGGCACTTTGGAGGAATGTGTCCTTCCACTACAGGCAGCAATTCCTTGGCACTAGGGTGCTTTCGAATGGTGCCCAAGAATCTGATGTTGTCAGGGACAATCAGAGAAGAGGAAAACCAAGCTGAGGGACTGAAGTCTCTGGTTGGTGGAACCCATCAGGTGAGGTGTTTAATGAGTCGATCCAAGCAGACAGGCAAGGCTAATACCTTCACACCAGGTTGATTAGTGTGAACCTGCCCTAGGCTTCCAGCTAGAAGCAGGTCTAGGTGCCAACCAGGCCCTCATTATTACTCTTCAAGCAGGGAAGAAAGAGGATATTTTAACCTCTTTTCTTCTACAGTCTTAATGTACTACTCATACACTGCAGGGCTTTTGGTTATTCCAGCTTACTTTGTTGTAGTTGAATGGAATCCATGTTTAATTGTTCTTATCTACCTTGCAAAAGCAAAGTGCTCAAAGCCAACATGATACCATCTCTGGTTTGACAAAAACATGAAAATGAAAGCCAAGCCGTGAATGACGTGGTAAAATCATTTGTTTGAAACCTTCATAAAGTGTGACAGCTCAGGTGAATAGGTTAATGTCTCGCTCTTTATACTGAAGTTGACATTTAGTTTACACTCAGGTGATGATGGCTTTGTTGTTTTTATTATTGTAACTTTTTTTGTATGTCCAATTTTTAGTAGTCAGACTGGGGACTCGAGAGGTTTGTCAAACCAGTTTGAGAGGACTTTTGCTTTTTGACATGATGCAGATAAGCTGTGACACTTAACAGATGACTGATTGGTATTCAGGGACCTCAAGTATACCAAGAAAACAGCCCCAACCACCATTACACCACCACCACCAGCCTGAACTGTTGACACAGGGCAGGTTGGGTCTATGGATTCATGCTGTCGATGTCAAATTCTGACCCGACCATCTGTGTGCCTCAGCAGAAATCCAGATTGATCAGACCAGGCTACATTTTTCCAGTCTCCAACTGTCCAGTTTTGATGAGAATTTGCCCACTGCTACCTCAGATTTTCTGTTCTTGTCTGACAGGAAGCCGACATTGTCTCCTGTTGTTATAGCCAACCTGCCTTTTTTTTTTTTTTTGGCATCATTCTGAGTAAAAACTCTAGAGACTGTTGTGTGTCCCAGGAGATTAGAAGTTGCAGAAATACTCAATCCAGCCCATCTGTCACAACCAATCTTGCCATGGTCAAAGTCACTGAGATCACAGTTTTTCCCTCATTCTGATGTTTGATGTGAAAATTAACTGAAGCACCCAACCTGTATCTGCAAGATTTTATGCACTGGATGGCTGCCACATGAATAGCTGATTGGTTGATTGCTTGAATAAGCAGGTGCACAGGCTTTCCTAATAAATTGCAGTTAGTGTATGTTCTTATACTGTATATCTGGTTGCCCTGGAAGCTATTAATAAAGATCTGAAAACTGTATACTGTTACTTATTTTGAGCAATAGAGCACATCTCATTTTGAGTTTTGGGCATGTACTTGTGAACTAAAATTCAGAAAAATGCCACACTTACTAAGGTTGTCTATTGATCCTCCAAGCTGTGATTCCAGCCAATATTTATAGATTAATAACCACAACTATAGTGAATATACAAATAAATGTTGTAACTGCATTTCAAAGGTAATATAAAAAGACAACAAGAAAGTGGGACAGACTAAAGTTAAGAGGTCATGTAACAATAGTTGGTCACTCTATCTTCTGGTAGAACTAATCAACAGCTTCAAAACAGCAGTGTTGACCTCTGCATGTGTACTGGCTAAAAGGTCCATGTGATAACAACTTATGTGTAAAGGCCCCTTGGCTGCATGATGTATTGTGGTCGAGAAAAAAAAAAAAAAAAAAAAACACCCACTGCCAATTTATGACAATATGCAGCTAACGATGGTTCAGTGTTTGTCTTCTCACTATTTACAACAAAGGCTTTGAGCCCTCAACATCATATGGCACAACCAATTAAATGTGTTTGCAAGCCATGAGTGGAAAGAAGCCTTTGACTGGAGGAGACATTTTTTTATGCCATGAACTACATACAGCATACAGACAGAACAAAAAAGAAAAGTAACGGAGGGGTGGAAAAGGAACAAAACCGTCATTTGTATTCAGAATGAAATCTTATTTTTGCTCCTCTTCTAAACCAAATAGCTACTGTAAGTTTTCAGCTTCTACCTTAAACACTGGAGTCAACGCTGTGTTCATGACATCGGCAGAGCGTCACACTCCAAGGCCTCCAGGTCAATTTATCATGACTGACCTGAGATGGAAGCTCACTCAAAATGTGACAGCTTTTGTTACAAACTACAAACAGCACAGCTTTGTACAGAGCAAGCAATTACACACAAAGACAGCACCAACCGACCAACAATCAGCCCAAACCCTCCCCCACCCCTCCCACCCCCCAACTGCCTGCGTTCTGTTCATTAGTATGCAATGTCCAAAGTGGGATGCAATGCACAGGTCCTATTCTTCATTTCAAGATGTGGATGGAACACGGTAGGGCAGGAGATGGCAGGTTAACAGGGATGGATTGTGGCTCTTAATGAGCTCCTTGTTGGCTTCCAACCAGTGCAGAGCTGGGTTCCACTTCTACGTGGCATTCTGGGAGCTTATTAGGAGGCATTCCCTTTAAAACAATCATCCAGCAGCAATCATCCCCTCTCTGTTTCTGTGTCTATATTTCCGAAGTTGTTATAAGTCATGCCCTCCGTTTCTCTCTGCCCCAGCCTTACTCTGGTTTCCTTCAACCCTCACAGGAGCTTCTTTCCACTCATCTTTCTACCTCTACCCTGTGACCTCATCACGTGTTATTCAGGCATTTTGCTCAGTATTCAAAATTCCCCTGGAGCGGAGTCAGATGGTGGTAGCGGTGGTATCCCTGGGGAGCTGATCCACAGTCTGACATGTTAAAAAGGGATCAGAATGACAGGAAGTGGAGGAGGGAGGACAGCAGGCTGAAATACAGAAAGAGGCATATACAGTACACATCTCTACTGCTGTGAGGTGGTGATAATGGAAAAGAAATACAGTAGGCAGCTGTAATATATTTGCAAATGTTAATAAATTAAAATCATTTATATCTAGAAACCTTGTCTCAAAAATTACAATCATATGTGACTTTTCTGTGAGAACAAATGTAGGAAGTATATGATGTTAGTAGATCTCAGTCAAAAGTAATGCAAATACAACTACATTTTAGTAATTATGGTTACAAATGTAAAAAAACAAACAAAACAAACCAAAAAAAAAAAACTTCTGACTGCAGTTTTTTTCAGGCCATGTGATACTCCAGACAGTGTACAAGCCCTGTAGAGTTTGACATCAGCTAAACAAGTAAACACACACACACATAACTATTGCTGCCGTTCTCTAATGCAGTCACTTTTGTGCTGTTTCTGCCAACTGTCTTGGGGCATACAATGCAAAAACACACTCCTAGCTTTTTGGGTTTTTTTGCATTGGGGCGTACATTGGGGCCTTCCTTCAGTAACAATGCATCCATGCTAGCTAACCTGATTCACTTGGTAGCATTACTCCTAAGTCCCGAAACACCAGAGCCAGTGCTGAGATTTCTGCAAAGCTCATCTAAGGCACCTGGGGCCCTCCGACTGGACCCCTGAGCCATGTAAATCATTTAAAAATATAAAACCATGGCTTGGCTGAATACTTGATGTTTATTATTTATATGAAAGATGTGCATCCATATTGACCAGTATGCCCAGCTAATCAACATTTTAAATTCAATATTTAATTCTCATTTTGTGCACGTGCATATGAAGACATGCAGAGCGGTCATCTCTTCTGAGCTGCATTTTACAAACACAGTTGCCCGTTGGCATTTATCAAACATAATAAATACCTGTATTTCACTTTCACTTCTGTTAGGCACAAAGAACACAGCCCTGGAAGTGGCTGATAAGCAAGACGCAGACGGAGCAAGAGACGCACTGCCTGGCTAGAGGCATGCACATCCACTTAATGTTACTGTTATTTGCTGACATCAACTTTGGAGATGAGAAAACAAGTTAACTTGATTGCTGCTTCCACGATTCACTCTCATGGTGTTTGACCAGAAGGATAGTTCCCCTTCATCCTCTCTCCAAAATTGTAAACATCGACACCTGCTTTGACACAAGGCGAGACCCTCGTGTAATTTGCTGGGCCTTACACAACTTGCGTAGCGAGCATTTAGGGCCAACCCTGGCTCTATGTAACACCTCCATCCCCTCGCTTGTATTTGCTTTCAGCTCTACACTGATCTCATACATGGCCTTTCTGGAATCCAGTTGCTGGAAATCTGTGGTAGCGATGGAGAACTTTAATCCCTGACTATTGTTTTTTCTTTGTTTGTGTGGTCTACTATTTTGCTGTCCCACAAGCAGCTGGATGGGAGGGTTGATGTCAGTTTCATCTCAGTGTGTTCAAAGGACAGACTGTTTTGGGATGTGTTACCTTGGTGCAAAGGCTGGAGGTGAGGTTAGGCAGCTAGCCTCCAGCAAAAGAGGAGAAATATGCCATCTGGTAACGTCAGGAGTGTTGTTATCAGATGACAGTTGTGTGAACTTTGGGAATGTGACTTCAGGGGGATTTCAGGGCTGCTCCACAAAGTCATCAAAGCTAACTAGTTCTTCATGGTCGGTAATTACATCCAAATCTTAACCTGTCTAACTGGTTAACCATAAGGGCTTGTTTTCTTTTTCTACATTTGTTACAGGAGCTATTTCTAAGTTTTGCTATTGCTACATAGCCAGTGTTAGCATTAACAACCAGTGTTAGCATTAACAACCAGTGTTAGCATTAACAGCTGTTTACCTTCTAGTCTAGAAGAAGTGTTGCGAGATCAGCATCAATCTTAATAACTCCAGCTACGCTAATATTAACTCTTGTTGCTATCATGTCATTGCTTCTACCGAAGTTAGCATGCTAACCAGCTAGCCCTGGCCTGTCTCATCACTTAAAGCAACTTACTGTAACTTCCAATCTGCCTTGAAGACATGGTGCTGCTCAGGGGGCATATTATAACCTCTAATCCTGTAAACACAACGATGGCTGAAGCTCTTGTCAAGCGACAATTATCCCCACTCTCTCCCAGCGAGAAACCCTGTGGTAACAGAGAAAACATATAGCCCCTTTAAATACAGAAGACACTATGTATGGGTGTGGCAGATATTGAATTGTTAGAAGGCACCTTTGACATAGCTGTGTATTAGTAAAGTAATGTCAAAAACTGATTACATGTTTATTAGGCCTAGTCACAGTTGCTGTTCACAACTATATCTTACAGTGGCCCTGAGAGTTCAACGCATTTCAACTTAGAAAACACAAGTAAATTCAGAAAACATCTTCATCATTTGATATTTGATATTTGTGCTGCAAATAGTCACAACACAAGTGTTTCCAGGGAACATAGAAAAATTATGAACCTGGCTGGGATGCACTTGCATAGATACAATAAATGTATTATAATACATTGCTTTGAGCTTAAAAAGTCACAAAGTATTGAACAAGTATGTCCCAGGAAGGGACAGGAAAGGTGGGGAGAGAGAGGATGACATGCAGCAAAGGGCCGCTGGTTGGATTCAGACCTGGGGCCGTTGCGGTTAGGACGAAGCCTTAATTGTACGCACTCTACTAAGTGAGCCACCGAGGCTCCCCCAACCTTAATTCTACTTTAACTACTGTCACTTACAAAAATGAAGGAACACCCAACTGACAAAGATTGACATAGAAACAATTGCAGAAACATTCAATTAAAATGACTAGTGTTTTTGATACACAGAGGAAAAAGCATAAACCCTGATGGCATTATGTTTCACTTGCTAATGTGAAATCACAGGGGACATGAAGGAACAGGAAGTGTAAGTGAGTGAGAGAGAAATGAGATGTGAGAGGAGAGGTGGAAGAAGATGTGAGAGAAGACAAATATGTTTTACAATTAAATATGGGTGGAAATCTGTGAAAACACACAAGTACAGGTGCCACACCAAGCCCCTCACTGTGTCTTGGGTGCTCATCACAACTTCTTAAACACAAAATCAGAAACAAGTACATGTAGACTACACAATAAGTTGTACCTGTACTCTGTTTTATGATAAAGTGTTTAAACTAAGATTACTTTAAATGCTGTTGAAAACAAAGTATGACAGTTGGAAAAGTGAGTGGGTTTGCTTCTGTCTCATTTGCCACAAGAACGTCCTGTATTTCAAGTTGTTTTCACACAGGGGCAGGCTGGCTGTTAAAGCTGTGGCATCAGTTTCATGAAATGTGTGAGGCAGTGACCATTAACAAGGTTTGAGATGAAAAGTGTTAATGCAGCTCAGCATTTCTGTTTGAAAGAGCACCGCAACACCATTAATATGAAACTGTAGGGATGAAACCAGATGATGATAAAGTGCCTGACAGTAAAAGATTTCCAAATAAAAGTATCCTGTGAGAAAGCCAAAATCCTGACTTACAAGTGTAAGTCAGAGTGACTTATGTTCACACAGGAGTATATGGAGAGTGGCTACCAGTGGTGGAGGAAGTATTCAGATCCTTTCCATAAAGGTATCATATATACATTTTCCACAATAAATGTTGAGTTGTGTACTTACATTATCCCAAATGTTTCTAGCAATTTTCAAACCTAGCAAGATCCATGATTTTAATCAAGGTAAAATACCATTTCATTTCGCATTTCATTGCCTGTCAATTATGCCATATCCCCTTTGTGCATGCACTGGTGTTGTGGTTACTTGCCAGAAGATGAGAATTGAGTTTTTATCCAGTTTTAAGCCACATTTTTACAATACATAATTTTTAGATCTTGGTAATTTTCAACTATATACATACTATATATGTATATTCATATACCACATGAAGGATTTCAGAAAAGGGGACATCTGGATCTTAAGTTAATAGAGAAAAAAAGAACAAACATTCCCAGTCCCACCCTGACATCCTTTGTCTGCCATACAACGCCTGTGAAACACTGACTTTTAACATGAAACTGATTTATTCAGTGTTTTTTACCAGCCATAATCACCTAGTCGGTTTGTTTGGGAGAGGAGGACATCTCTGTGGATAATCAGCTCCTGGTAATAGCATCCCGAACAACTGACACTGTAGGACTCCAAACTGGACGAAGCTGAACATTTTGTAGCCACAGTGGTTGATTGAGAAGATAGTCAGCAGATTAATCGATAACGAACATACTCATTAGTTGCAGCTCTAATTCGGTGTGAATATTGCAGGGCATTAGTATGTTGTGGTTAATGATGATTCTAATTTCTTAATGGTAATGGTCTATTCATCTATATTCTATAAGAGAAAGCGAGAGAGACAGAAACTGAGTAAAAAGAGAGAAAGAGAAGTGGAAAAACAGAGGGGGAGAGAGGGGTCTCCTCCATGCACAGAGCTGATCTGTGTGTATACTGTGACTTTTCCCAGTGGTCTCAGATGTATGGACAGCAACACCTGTTTAATGAGCCACTAATGGTGGCACTAATTGAAGTGGGCTAATTTCATGTCATCATGAACTCGTCACAGACGGCACCAAAGGAGTTGGATCCATAGAGCAGGAAATATTCAGTGATGGCCCCTGGCTTAAACAGAGGCTGGCCTGATCTCCTATCTCCTCCCTACACAAGCCTTTCTGAGCCCATGGATTTAAAATGCAGAATAATTTCGATTACCATCAAGCAACTTATCATTTATTAAAATTCATATTCAGCATGAGGAGATATTGCTTAACATGATCTCAGCAGTACTCGACGGAGCTGCTGCTCTATAGATATAAAACAGATTAGATAAATAGTTTTTTTGGGTTTTTTTTTTTGCAGCAACTCTACTGTAATTGTAACTGTGTTTTGAAGCTTGGCTGAAGGTTTCAGTGGAGTGGTCTGAAGGATTGTAAGGCAGCGGACAGTGGAGAGTTGTAGCTAGGGAGAAGACACAATCCTCTCACACCCCCAGGCTTTTCCATTATCCCACTCTTTCTGGATCATATAACACAGCTCTCTGTGTGTGTGTGTGTGTGTGTGTGTGTGTGTGTGTGTGAGTGAGTGCAGCCAACTTGAGTTTGGCTGTGACTGCGCGCATGTGTGTACTGTATATCTATGTGTGCACATTCACATCCATCTCACCAAGTCCTTGTTCCTTTTTTGCTCCTGCCTCCTCTTCTCTCCTGTCCTGCTCTGCACTGTTCAAGCTTTCTTTTTTACTCGTGGTAATATCTGCCTTGTTCTACCAACTGGGCGCATGTTTGATATTAATTTGCCAAGTGCCCCCAGGTCTTGAGAACTTTGTGGGATGGGAAAACAGGAGCAGAGAAGGAACACAGAGGAGTGAGGTGAAACCGGCAAGATAAAGAGAATCTTTCCATTCATTGTCTGATGCCATGCTGTTGCACCACAGTTGCTTCCCCTTTCACTCTGCACGCAGACAGACGTGCATGAAAACACATTTCAAAGATTTTTTATTCATTCTCTCCTAATACAGCACTCACAATATGTAAACTGAATGAGTTATCAGTAACTGTTATAGTTCCTAGTGTCCATACCGGCCCTGAACTTATCCTTTTCTAACACCTTTCTAAGGTAAGTGGGGGACAAATGCACAATCCTCGTTTTGTGCAAAAACGCCTTCTAAAGTTCAACCAAAGCTAATACAGGCAGGAGGAAAATCACAGGAAAAACATGAATAAATGAGTGGAGAATGCTTCCATACTGCACGGTACAATTAAGAGATTAACACAATCATGCTCTGTGGTGAGTATAAAAAAGCTGAGCAGACCCAGTTGAAGAAGCAATGACCTGCTTTCCTTGCTCATCCTGACAGCATGCAATTGGACATTTGTTCCCAAATGTCCAAAAGATGAATCTTAATTATTTTGGTGGCTCTGTCACTTTTCCCTCTAGCAACCTCATGAGGCTGACATTTGAGGGTTTTGAGTTATATGTCTCAAGAACTACTGGATGGATTTCCATGAGATTTAGTACACGGGCTCTTAGTGGGAAGAATTTTAATCACTTGGTTGACCCTGACTTTTCATCCAGCGTCATAACTGTCTAAAATTTCAGGTTTGGATTATAACTAAAATACCTGAAAGACATCCTCATCAGCCTCAGTTGTTCTTTGTGTTTAGCACTACCTAGTGAATTTTAGTATGGTAAAACACTAAACTATGATAGTGAACATGATATACCTTGCATTTAGCTTAAAAAAAGCAAAGCCTCACATAGCCAGAGTTATAGCCACTCCCTTAGTGTTGTTAACGCAAGACTCCCATTATATTACTATTACTACATTACCCTATACTGCAGCTCAACAATGAAACACAAATGACTTTAACATTGGAAAATATCCACTTGAATCAAGTAATTCAGACTGATGAAGCCTGATGTTAGTATCAGCTCAACTTTAGACAAAAAATGGATTTTGTCAGTTTTACATTTGAATCACGTTAGAAAGGATTCTTTTTACAAGAATAACTACAAATGTACATATGGGCATAAATGTTGCATAAAGGCAGACTTGAAAAAGTAATTACATCACCACTACATGCACGCAGCTTGCATGGACTCCAGCAGGGCCCTGAACAGTTGGTCGACTGTCTGTGCCGCTATTCTACCGCTAAACCTCCCTCAGTGCGGTCAAACCCTGTGTACTCTACCTGTGTGGTGATAGACACCTCATGTCAGAGCCCGTGCCCTGAGTCAGCGTACGCCTTCTCTCTCTCACCCACCGCACAGCCGCTCAACTGTCTGCAGCCTCACAAAGCAATGGAGTAATGAGTCCCATGACAGTCCGGCGGAATAGGCTCTGAATAGGTAATGATGGAGTCTGAAGGTGTTGGGAACACTGGCTGTGTCTGATCGGAGGTTATAATGCAGTCTAGGAGCATTCCTCCCTCTGCTTGTCAGTGCGAGTTGTGCTGGCACAATACCTGCTATCTAAAATTTATTGTATAACACCGCGTGCCTGTGTTAGAATCGTGTTCCCCGCACACTGCCCATCAAAATCATATTCTGATCCCTATCCCTGGTTAATGGTCTGAACATACAGTCCTCCCCCACATGTATGCTATACATGCTGCTGGGCTCATAATAGGGAGAAGCACGGAAAGACAGACAGCCGCTACAGCGCTTTATATTCAGAGGCGGTGGAGCCCAGACAAAGACTAACTGACTGGCTGGACTGAGGAACCTTGGGACCTCTGCTGACACTTCTTGTGTTACATTCAAATGACTTTTGTTAATGTGCTATTCTTTGCAGCTCCATTGATGCATCTTATTGTGTTTGTATGTGTGTGTGTGTGTGTTTGTGTGGCACATGACTTTGTGTGCCTTTCTGTCCACCTGCCTGTATGTTTTTCTTTCTGTACTCATGTATTTATGCATTTATGCTTGGAGAGAGGCTGCCTAGTGGTGCCTAAGGCATAATTAAAGCCCGAGAGTCCAAGCAGAGGAAAAGTTCTGGGAGGTGAATCAAAAGCAGCAGCGGCTGGCATACATTGATAGACAAGAGTGGTCTCTGCACTTTGTAGCTTTGGGGTGGGGGGGTGGGGGACAGGACCCATAAAGCTCTATTTCTCCATCTCATCTGTGGCACTAGACAGAAAGATAGGCTGCATATTTCAATTATGGCTTATCTCATCATCATCGTTCTTCTGTCTCGATTTGCTGCCCTTGAGATTTCACCCTTGTCATCCAACTGGTAATCAGAGTTCGGAGAGTTACATTTATAACTGTACAATCACGTGTCTGTGATTAGCTCCTCGCTGTAACTGCGTCTTGCTCTTTCACTTTGGGTAGTCTAGTCTGTTACCTTTGGATTACTTTGCCTCTACAGTCTATATGCAATTTCCGTACCTATCGATTAAGTGAGAGTAACAATCTACTTCAGAGAGGTGGTCTGGGAAGGAAGCACAATCATTGGATGCACGAATTGTGCTGTGCAAATCTGCACCACAAATACAGCAAATTCTGCACTTGTTGTAAAGCTATGAATTATCTGACTTTTATGTGTCCATGTATTATGTATGTAATTATGGCTATAGGCTTTAAAATTTTTTTTATTGAATCACGATCATCTCACACACAGTAACATGCTGTTCTTTCATGCTCATGAAGCGTCTGAATACCTGCTGTGGCTGGAAATGCTGCGCTGAAGTCCTGAGCAGATGAATAAAACAGTTGTTCATCACTAAGAAACATCTTTAACCACGTGCCTCCTTCTTGCTCCACCACATCTCATTTTTATTTCCTCTTGTATTAAATACATAACTTAACATTTCCTTGATGGTACCTCGCCTCTTCCTACATGTTTCTGTCGAGGTCACGAGCTTCATATGAGGGGAGTTTAATCAGGACACTGACATAGAGCGGCAAGAAACCTGAACACCACAATGAGGTTTTTCAGCTTGTGTCAGCATGATCAACAAAAGGTATGGCAAGGAGAAGAGGAGAAAGATGGTGAAGAGATGCATAAAAAAACACTAAGAGCCTGTCAGCCATAAATCTTATGACTCCTTCCTCGATCGAGCGGCTGCAGAATGGTTGCAGGGGGCTTTACGCCCTCCTCCCCATCTGTTAAAATTCTGTCTGTTGCACTGCAATAGGCGTAAGCAGCAATGTGTGCATGGAGGTAAATTCACATGCATGTGTGCTAGTGTTTCTGTCTGTCTCAGGTGGGGTTTGCAAGGGCCAGCTGGTATGGGGATGAAGATTGGCCCCCCAACACACTGTGCAGGGACCTGTTCGGGTCACCTCATGCTATTGATCAAGGTTAACAGACACAGGGAGCTCACTAACTGGACAGATTCACTGTGCAAGGTCTTTACACCAAAATAAGCTGCAGTGCATGGTTTAGGCAACTTGCTTATAGGCTCATGCATACACATTGATGCTTTACCCCCCCCCCACCTCTCTGTTACTGTCTCCAGCTCTTTCTCTCTAACACGTCTATATACACACACGCACACTCATTCACACTCGCTCCCTCAGTCTGAACTTGAGAATACGAACATTTTTCATTGTCAGGAACCTGCTTGAGGAAAAACACCAATGGTGAGGTCTGCTGATTTCAGCAGGATAGGGATTTAAACATCATACCTGCATTGCATTGTTAGTGTGAGAGCCTCTTTCTTCTGCTCGATAAAGTCATCCATAAAAATGTAATTATTCTTTCTCTGGGTTCTGGCAGCTGATGTTCGGCTCTAGTGGTGAACACATCAAAAAGGGCAGTGAAGCTCAAATCCCCACTGTGTTTTAACTGACTGGGGATAAAGCACATTGACCTGGTTACATTTGTAGATAAGACTTGGGTCAAATACAAGCTGCAACCACCACGGCTGAATGGAGAAGTCAATGTCAGTGTGTTAAGATACATCCCCTCTGTGGGTGGTGGAGTTTTTTTTTAAGGTGCATCTTTCTGACAATATAAAAATTACTTCACTGTGCTTCACATATAATCAAAAACTAACTAAATAAGTTCTGGTTTGATTGTTGTTTTGTCTGATGTAATGTATAATAGTGATAAACAAATTGCATTCAACAACAGTTAAAGATTTTATATGTGGTTTTGTGTGTACATTTGCCATATATCCATATTGGAAAAATATTCATATTATATAATGATATAATGATAATGACATAATAATTATATTGTAATATATTGTGTTTATATGAAATATAATTTGAAATAATTTGCGAAACAGCCCTACTTGGAAATATCCCTTCAGACACCTGTGAGCAAGCGCTGCACTTTACATCCATGACCCATTGTAAAAAAATTATGTTATATGTTTTAAAATATTTAAAACAGCACAGAGCAACAAGTCCCCCAGTCTAAATGACCATGAAGACTAGGTCGCTTGTCTGGACCCATAGCAGCATTTCCTGAATTAGTGCCCCTACTGGCAGCAAGAGATTTGCCACAGATAAACTGATAAGAATCACTGATGACTAACTAAACCTTTTAAGATGTGAAATTGTTATTGTAAAGGTTTGGTAAGTTTTAGCTGCAAAAACAACTGGGTTAAATTTAGGGAAAGATCATGGTTTTGGCTAAAATAAGTACTTTGTAAGGTTAGAGGACCTGCATCGTCATGGTTACAATAAGAAATACACAGTTATAGGTGTAGACTGATCATGTTAACGGTTAAGAGAAACAACATTGACTGTCACTGTCTGAAACAGGAAAGTCCAATGTTTTATTGAAACCATCGATCCGGCCCAACCTCCCCACTATGCCAACTTTGTTCCTATATACCGTCACCTTACTTCCTCCTTTGCTCCTACCATAATGACTCTGGCCTCTAGAGGGCTGTGTCACTCAAAACTCGTCCTTTTGGGGCATTTGCTGAAAAGACTGCTGTCTCATACGATCACTAGATGTCTCTTATCAATAAAATGAAACTACAAGTCTAACTATAAATTGCTTGTACAAATAGAATTTTTTTCCCATCAGCAGATAAATGTGAGGGTCAAACATCCAAACACAATACACAAGACACATTTTGATTGGAGGGGAACATCAGAAAAACAAAACTGCATTAACAAAAGATGTAATTTTCATTTATTATCTTTGCTTTCTGTTACCAGTATTGATTTTTTTTTTCATATAGTAAGCACCATCCATTTAGTAGCATTTGGAAAAGCAAACTCTATGAGTTATTACTTTGTCATTCTCCACCCCCTCTCCCCTGTGTCTGCAGCGGTCCCTCAGCACAACTCTTGTTAGTTGAACCCTTATGCATGAGTGCTGACCTTGCTGTGAGGTTATGCAGGAAAGAAGCGCCGGTGAAATTATACCAGTGTCTCCTCTGGATTTTCACAGTCATTGTATCTTAATCAACTTGTTCATCTCAGGGTAGAAGTACTTGCATGGTTGTCATTCGTCTGTGACTTATGCTCCTCTGCTAAGTTTGAATACTTGATTTTACCCTCTTCATTGTGAGAGGAAAAAAAGAAATCCCTGCTCAATTACTTACACATGCCCTTTCCTGGGCCCATTGTCTGAGGAGAGCTCTGTTCCCTAACCTTTATCCAGTGATGTATGAGCTTAGAGGAGTGGCTGCAGGCCTGTGCATCCATAATGTCAGAGAGGAGTCGAGTGTGGCACAGGAGGAGTGAAAAGGCCATAAACAAGACTGTTATCTTTTTAATTGGCTTTAAATAATTAAAAACAATTTTTAAATGTGCACTATCTAATTCTTCTTCTTCTAACTTCTCTGACTCAAGCCTCTTTTTTCATTTTTTTTCGATTTCACATTCAATATCTTTGGGTTTTAGACTATTGGTCGGCCAGCACAGGCCCAACCAGCACAAATCCAGTGCTTTAGGATGACACTGGTTATAGGCACCCTTATGACATGAAGCATGATTATCCATCTGTCTTGGTAAAGGTTTTATTCATACTTACAATTAGTTGCCAGTTTATTGAGGTACACAGCTAAAACTAATGCAGGACAACAGTCCTGCAATAAATCCTACGTTCATGAAGGTTATGATTCAGTTTTTGTTTAAACTGTTTTAGAGAGGTGTTGATTCAACTTTATGGTCATAATGGAGGCAGCTGTTACACTGACAGGTGTTTCTTTTATTTTGTCCACCCCTTTTATATCAAAGAGCTAAATAACAGAAACACCTCTCGGTATAATGTAATACAATTCAACAGCAGCACAACCACAGCTTCCAAAATAACCATAAAGTTGAATCAACACCTCTCTTTATACACATTATAAGCTTCATGAAAGGAGGATTTATTGCAGGTTGTCTTAGACTGCATTAGCTTTACCCGGATGTACCTTATAAACAGCCCACTAAGTAGTGTTCATGGTATGGAGAGCCCCCCTGCAATAAGACAGAGTACTGAACTCTTTACACCAACTAAATAATGTTTGTATTTCCTACATTTCCTGAATTTGCAGTGTTCCTTATCTGTAATCATAAAGAAGCATGCAAGGATACAGTCTCCATAATTTGTGGGTTTTTTTTGTCGTTTTTTTTTTTGGGGGGGGGGGGGGGGGGGGGGTTTTGCTAAGATACATAACTACTCACCTATCAGGCAAGCATACATCCGCAGCTATAACAGAGGCTTATCATTTGGAGGCAATTTCACACCATTCCGCCCCTAATTGAACAGTCTGTTTGTTACACTTCCATTTTCCCCTCTCCGCCCTCTTGGCGAGCCTGTGGGACAGGCCTGAGAAATGACACTCTCTGCGTCTCATTGAGCATCCTCGAGCTCAAACAAAGCTCACAGAGCCTCACACAGAAGCCACGCATGGCCACCTTGACTCATTGCTTCTACTTTGTCTGCTTGTGAAGTAACGTGTGGCAGACAAAAGGAGGGAGCCATTGGCTGGGATCAGCTTGAGGAGAATCTTTTTACATCGGTTTCATCAAGCCCATTTTGCCACTTGCTGTTTTTTTTTTGGTGAAATCTGTGGTGATAATATAAAAGATAATGAATGTTGTGTACCATCCACCTACCCTCTGTCCTTTTTGAGTGTCTCAGTAAAGGTCAATATTTCTATTTTATAAGAAAGACACTTCCAAATATATCAATGCAAAGACTGAGTGAGAGGATGAGCCTGCAATCAGTGACCCCTTGTTCATTAACCTAATTAATATCCCTCTAATTGGGAGATGTTTGAGTGTTCATCAGCTTGAGAGGAGAGAGATAGAGAGTCACAAAAATACTTAATTGGACTACTGATTGGCCGGTGCTAATTGAAGGCAAGCAGAGAGGGGGTGAAGAAGTGGGAAAAAGCAGAGCACAGGGAGGCACGAAGGGAATCAGGGGGCTGCTGCTGATGGGAACGGTACGACACTTCTGTATAGTGTGAGATGTTGTTCCAATTAAAGCCACTGAGGATCTGTCTTTCTGTTTGCCTCTCGCTCTCTCGATGTCTCTCGGCTTGTTAATTACTGGTGGGAGTTTTGAACAATCTGCTTCTGAAAACAAAGTGTCTGCTATTTTCTAAAAAAAAAAAAAAAAAAAAATTGCAGATATTGCTGTGGAGAGTGGAGGGAGAGAGATGAAAATGTACAAATGTTAGTTCAAACTTTCTGCAGCTGAGAGGTGATGATGCTGATTATGACGAGGACGATGAGAGGGAGGATGCTGTTGATGATGACAGGGACAGTGCTGTCAGAGTGTCACGACTGCAACAAATTGTCTCTCTAGAAAT